>NC_135525.1:10833553-11494664 GCF_051989575.1 Stigmatopora nigra
GTTAGATTAAATTATTTCAATGTATGTAACATATGTTAAGCTAAGTCACTATGACTATAGTTAGTTATATCTTAAATTATTCAATCCTTATTTTATGTTCTGTTTTAGGGATTGTTAAATTAAATTATTTCAATGTATGTAATATATGTTAAGCTATGTCACTTTGACTATACGTAGTCGTATGTTAAACTATTCAATCATTATTTTGTGTTCTGTTTTTTTGGATTAATTATAAATGAATGCAACAGTTCAACTAAATTTATGAAATTAAAATAATAGCAAAAATGTACAACTGATTAAATGCCTTGATTTTATTTGTTTATTTGTATAACTAATTGTGTGCTTTTTACAGCAATTGACATCCAATTCTTCAAAAACCAGGAATGATTCATCCCTAAAACTCTAAATAATTCAGCCCTAATAAATATTAAGTAGCCCAATACATATTAATGACAAACAAATCACCAATAAACATCAATGAGTGGTCAACATCATACATAAGCATTACTTAATCTATATTGGCTCCCATGACGTTTGACAGCAGGTCAACCATTGCATGTTGGCGGCCTCTCAACACAGCGCCCTCTACGCCTCCCTTGTCATCAAGACACCCGAGAACGTGATTTAATTTGTTTGGTAATATCAGGATTGGCGTTTGGAGCCCAGGCTCGTCTCCAACGTGAAATTGGACAAGGGCGTCGGAGCCTCTTCACGTCAAAGCGCCTCACCTCGACGGCTGCTCGAGTGGCGGAAAGAATGAAAGATGTACAACACGGGAGAGAAAGGGAGAGAGAGCCAAGATGGGGGAGACAAAGCACCAGGTGCCAGAAACGGGGTACCCATCTGCTCACTGTGCTGGAACTTGTCCAGTATGTCCAATCAGTTTCTGAGCAGACCTTCTTCTCTCTTCCTTGTGTCCTTGTAGGAAGATTGCTTTGTATGTAATTACCATTTGGAGGAGTGGATCCTTTCCTTCCTAAAGGGGTGCCGGAGCCATGGACAGGTAAACTAGAACAGTCGCCGGCCAATGGCAAAGGCGTACATTCATGTTAATGTAATGTTTTTTGAGGGGAGATGGAGTACCCGGAGAAAAGCCATGCAGAGGATGGTGGGGAGGTCATTGGAAAGTTGATGGAGTCATACACATAACAGGTTTTTATATTTATCTTAGAATATGTTTTTTGTCTATTACTTTTGAAAAATACACAATTAATTTTTTTGGGCTAAAAACTTCAAACTGTTGAAGTTTATTTACAAATTGTTGCATTTTGTTTACAGATTGTAGAACTTTATTTACAAATTTGGGGAACTTTATTTACAAATTGTAGAACTTTATTTACAAAAAGTTGAACCTTCATAGTCTTACTCGGTTAAGTTTCAGTTTTTTCCCTCACTTTAATTTTATCAATTTATTAGTTTGCAAACTTGTTTTTTATTCATAAAAGTATATTTTAAAGAAACCCAAATCCTACAAACATCCATGCTAATCCAGTTTTTGTCCTCAATTCTGAGTCTAATTGGATTGGTTGTCTATACCTGCTGGCCAGATAAGCTCTGGCACTCCTATAAAAAAAAAAACAATGCATAAAAAAAATAAAAATAATCTGACATTTCACCAACAAAATTGTCACACATGTCCTATGCATTTTTTTCCCCAGCAAACCTGACCTTTTTCTATAAAAACCTTATGAAAACCCAGACAAAACCTGATATAATCACCCAAAAAATCAATAACATACAAACAACACCACCATGAAGCATTCAGCCCCCCAAAATCTTTTCCCAGATCCCCCCAATGATGGACAGATTCCATCCCGGATCCCCAATCGCCCCAGAATGGACGCCAGACCAGCTTCATTTCCACCTCCAGTGGAGGGAGACCACCTATTTAGCGGTAAGGCCACCGGGATGATAGCGGATCAGCCTTGGGGGAGGGGCGGTCTTCGGGCGGAACCACCGCGTTTGGGGAGGCCGCATCTCTCCGGTTTACAGCTTCAATTTCCATATCATTAGGCTCGTCCGCCAAGCTCGTGGACACTCTCCATTAATCCGTAGAGTCGTGTACGAAAACCAGTAATTCCCTTTTTTCCCCTTCCCAATTCGTGGACTACTCTTTTTGCAAATAGTAGACCAAGGCGGTATGTTGGTCCTTTTCTTGTTTAGCCAGTGGGAAATGAAGGGGGAGGAGCTCAATTGCGCCTCCTCAGCTCATTACCCACACCTGGATGGGACCGCGGGGATCCTAATTTAAGTCGCTTGTTAACAACGCCCTAATGCGTCTTGACAGCAACGAGAAAAGGGATGAAGGTACGAAGAGAAAAGAGCTTAAAAAGAGGGGGGATGAGTGCCGAGGCTCCAAGGCGTGAAGAGGCTGTCCAATGAGGAGACGATGGAGAATGCTTGGGTTCTCGTTTTGGGTAGCCTCGGAAATGTTGTCAGTCAATTGTTAGCTTCCTTTGTTATTGGTAAAGTCTTTTGGTGAGAGTTTACTGTTGAAACCAGCTCTCAAAATTTTATTCATGAGAGTTTAATATCTAATAGAGTTTAATATCCAAGTACTGTTTAAATATCTAAGTAGTGTTTAGTATCTAAGTACTGTTTAGTATCTAAGTACTGTTTAATATCCAAGTGCTGTTTATTTTCCAAGTGCTGTTTATTATCCAAGTACTGTTTATTATCCAAGTACTGTTAAATATCTAAGTAGTGTTTAATATCCAAGTACTGTTAAATATCTAAGTAGTGTTTAATATCTAAGTAGTGTTTAATATCCAAGTACTGTTTAATATTTAAGTAGTGTTTAATATCCAAGTACTGTTTATTATCCAAGTACTGTTTATTATCCAAGTACTGTTTATTATCCAAGTACTGTTTATTATCCAAGTACTGTTTATTATCCAAGTAGTGTTTAATATCCAAGTACTGTTTAATATCCAAGTACTGTTTAATATTTAAGTACTGTTTATTATCCAAGTACTGTTTATTATCCAAGTACTGTTTATTATCCAAGTACTGTGTATTATCCAAGTACTGTTTATTATCCAAGTACTGTTTATTATCCAAGTACTGTGTATTATCCAAGTACTGTGTATTATCCAAGTACTGTTTATTATCCAAGTACTGTTTATTATCCAAGTACTGTTTAATATCCAAGTACTGTTTAATATCCAAGTACTGTTTAATATCCAAGTACTGTTTAATATTTAAGTACTGTTTATTATCCAAGTACTGTTTATTATCCAAGTACTGTTTATTATCCAAGTACTGTTTATTATCCAAGTACTGTTTATTATCCAAGTACTGTTTATTATCCAAGTACTGTTTATTATCCAAGTACTGTTTATTATCCAAGTACTGTTTAATATCTAAGTAGTGTTTAATATCCAAGTACTGTTTAATATTTAAGTACTGTTGAAACCAGCTTTCAAAATTACATTCATGAGAGACTTTAATATCTAAATGTCTACTGTTTTTTAACATTATTCTATGGTGAGGACTTTTTTTGTGCTGCATTTCGGGAATACTTTGAAGGGAAGACAAAAGCAAACAACCCTGGGATAGGTTGCATCTGAAAGTCAGCGTGGAGGCGGGGCCAATAGAGCCAAGAAAGGTATCAAAATTTCAAACTAAATTAGAATTAAGTTTAGTGTAAAGTTAGATTAAATTTATTTTTAAGTGTCTACATCGTAATCCAAGTTAATTCAAATTTCTTTATGTTATGTTACAAGCGCGTTGCCATGCAAAAATGCACCAACCCCTTAACCCAATTTAACTCCACCTGCCAATCTCAGTAATTATTTTGTCAATCCTCTTTAACAAGATCCTTTTTTAACAAATAATGAGAAAATTCCTCCCTAAGACTCACCACGAAGCAAAACATTCCAATTATCAATTTCCTCAATAAAATCACCCTAAACATCATTTTTCTTTCCCAGCAGAAAATTGCCATTCCGATATTCTCCCCCCCAAAAAACTGTTGGATTGCCTCAACAATGGCGCATTGTTTGAAGAGTTAAGTCCGCTGGACAGTATGGGATGGCGGAGCTTAAAATAGGGAGAAAAAGTTCTTTTTTTTTAAAAGGCCTTATCGGGCTTCCAGAGAGAGGAATCCGGCCGGCGCTTCGGCACCACCCACGTGATTTCGGGGCAAAGCAGATTATGAATATGCAATATTTGTTGTCGTCCTTGCCGCAGACTCCCGTGGTGCTAAGGCAAGCCCACTGTTTATGCTAAGTTATTCTCCTCCTGATTGGAAAAGTAATAGTGGGGAGCCTGGAGCACGTAGATATGACTTTTAATTTGCTTTGGCCAAGCGGCCCACGCTTTAGAAACAAGAAAGATGGCGGCGCGATCTAAGGCAGACAGAGATGAATTTACCCGTGGCTTGTTTTTTATTTTTTAAAAGCCTTGTGGTGGGTGTGGCTTGAGTGGGGATTGAATTTGATGCTTGGATTTTTGGACAATGATGGAGAGAGGGACTGAGATGTCATTTTTAATGGATTTTTTTGGGTTTAGATATTGTTGTTTTAAGGGATTTTGTTGGTTAAGATATCATTTTTCATGGATTTTTTTTGGTTTAGATATTATTTTAATATATTTTTTGGTTTACATAACATTTATAATGGATTATTTTGGTCTTGATAACATTTATAATGGATTATTTTGGTCTTGATATAATTTTTATGGACGTTTTTGGTTTAGATGTCTTTTTTAGGGGATTTTATTGGTTTAGATATCATTTTTTATGGAATTTTATGGTTTAGAAATATTTTTTGTGGATTTTTTGGTTTAGATAACATTTATAATGGACTATTTTGGTTTTGATATCATTTTTATGGATTTTTTTTGGTTTAGATGTCATTTTTAGGGGATTTTTTGGTGTAGATATCATTTTTTATGGATTTTTTTGGTTTAGATATCATTTTTTTATGGATTTTTTGCTTTAGACATAATTTTTTAGAGGTGAGAGCAGTCTTGGGTCAGATGTTTTTGTCAAAATTCATTGTCAAATTAAGGAAAAAAAGTTTGACTAGTTTGTTTGTTTTAGCAAAGCGGGTCAATGTCAAAAGATCATTTGCAAACAGGCTCCTCCTTATCTCCTTTTTAACCGCCGCCGCTTTTCCAGTCTCGCTTGTCCAATGAATCAAAGTTTACGAGCTTTTTGCTCCCGCAAATAATCTCATTATTATACATAATTTCTGCACTTTTACGACTCCTCTCGCATATTACAAAACAACCATTGTCGCTAGCTTACATGTCTCAAAACTTCCACTATCCAGGCATCCCCTTTTTTTGGGTATTCCCCAAAAATGTAAAGCTACCCATCATTTTTTGACCATTTTCCTGACTCACCAAATCTTTCTCCAAACAAATCCAACCCAAATTCTTCCTTCCTTCGCTCTTATCGTCAAGGACAGAGAAGGTAATGCGCTCTGATCTTCTTGACATTTTTTGTAGAGCTGGCCAACCGTTTTTTTTTTGCCTACGCTTGCTCCCTCAAGACCCCGGTTATAAATTGTTGACAACCAGCGGTAATTACTGATGTGTGCTCCGATAGCCCGAACCTTCCAGTCCAAGGAGGATAAGAAGATAAAGCCGATAGTTTTCAGTCCGCCACTTTGTCATAAATAATCACCAAACCATTCCATTCCTTTTGATTCAACTCTCTTCCATCCAAACTTTTTCATTCCAGTAGCGCACCACCATTAAAAAAAAACAATAAAATTAAAATCATCATTGTATTCCAAGACAAAAAAGGCCCAGATGGCATTTTTTTGCGTCTATTTGCAATGTCATTGTAATTTTTTATCTAAATTTCTCTTAACATTTGGGTGTCTATTAATTATTTTTTTTGTGATAGTCCATTCCTTTGTTTTTGTAATGATTGGCTCAATTTCTATCGCAAAACTCCTCCTTCTTTGCAGGATTTTGTACAAAAAATTACAATGACTGGCTATAGAGGTGACTGTGTAGTTCCCTTTTAAAAACAGTGCTAAATTAGATCTTCATACTTAGATTATATTAGATAAAATAACTTTATTCATCCTGTTTTCTGGATTTTTCATGAGGGTGAGAATACAGACACAGAAAAAGACATTTTAGACATAAATAAATTGGTAATAAATAAGTTAATGAATAAATAAATATATATATATATAAACAAATAAATAAATATGCTTACTAGCGTCCTCAAAAAGCATTTCTGCCATTTATCTCATTTAATATCCAATTTAAAGAGGTTTTCATCGAAATTAAAGCTTGTTTTTATATCTTAACAGTTATTTCAATTAAATTGCATTCCAAATTCACGCAAAAATAATTGCAATTTACTCATTTATCATCCCACTTCAGATTTAAAGTAAACATTGTATTCATTTATTGTCTTAAAGTACTAAAAATCTAACAAGAATGCATTATTTCATACCTAATACTCATTTTTTAAGTCCAAGTTTTCCATTTTTCTCATTAAAAATAGACTCTAAAAAAGTTTTAAAAGAATTTTAACACCTGATTCGGAGGCGTCCAAACTTCCCTGACAAATCCACATTTCTTGATTTATTTTTTTTACAATTTTAAACCTCCCCAAGACAAACAAAAGCATCTCCACAAATGTAACACCTGCTGATTAAAACCCACTCCCCCATTATGTCGGATCTCCTTCATAAATAAATCAAACTCCAACTCAATTTGGACTTTTCTTGGGCTTCAACAAAGATTCCTGATTTGCACTTTCACCGAATATTTCCTTGAAAGAAAGTCAAGAAGAACCCGCCATTGAGAGACCAACCTTATTTAAATAAATCCCATTATCAAGGTGCTGAGGTAGCGGTTACATGACCACAAAAAAAGAAAAACCTAGCCAATGACAAAGAGGACAAAAGAGAGACGTAAAATGGCGTCAAAGGGAAACAAAAGCTTCTCTTGGTGGTCCGAGCAATTTACGGTTTTAACCTCGACGGCGCCGGTAGACGATGGTGAGAGCGGCGGCACCCCCCGTAGCGGTCACCTTGTCTCGCCGACGTCTTCAATTTGGAGTGCTTATGGATTCATGACATGCGTACAGTCGCTTTGAATTAGGCGTTAATATAGCAAGGCTAACCCCGGATGGGAATTAGTAAAGGAGATCCGGCAGGAAACTAGCAGGTTTTAATTGGAGGGTTTTATATTCTTGGGGATGCTTTGCCCTTACTTGTCTGGGAGAGGTTTTAAAAAAGTCGAGAAATGGGATTGGGTACTTGTTTTGATGGTATTCGTATTTGTTTTGTTGGGGAAATTTGGACGTTGTGTTGAAATTTGGTGGAAGTTTTGTACAGACTAGTTTTAATGAGAAAATGGAAAACTTATTTGATGTTTGTAAGATAGGTAAACATAGTTATATTAATTGGATTGGATAATATTGTCACAGTAGCAAGAGGGTGAGAATACAGACACAGCAAAAGACATTTTAGACATAAATAGATAGATAATACTTGTTTTAATAAAAAAATGTATGTATATGTATGTATATGTAAGTATATATATGTATGTATATGTATGTATATATATGTATGTATATGTAAGTATATATATGTATGTATATGTAAGTATATATATGTATGTATATGTAAGTATATATATGTATGTATATGTAAGTATATATATGTATGTATATGTAAGTATATATATGTATATATATGTATGTATATGTAAGTATATATATGTATGTATATGTAAGTATATATATGTATGTATATGTAAGTATATATATGTGTGTATATGTAAGTATATATATGTATGTATATGTAAGTGTAAATATGTATGTATATGTAAGTATATTTATGTACGTATATGTAAGTATATATATGTATGTGTATATATGTGTGTACATGTGTATATATGTGTATATATATATATACACATGTCCACATGTATACACATGTACACACATATACGCATGTATACACATGTACACACATATATAAACACATGTATACACATGTACACACATATATACACATGTATACACATGTACACACATATATACACATATATACACATATATGTATGTGTGTGTGTATGCATATATATGTATATACATATACATAGATGTACATGTATACATACAGTAAGTCTTAACAATGTTCATTTTAAAACACGTGGCACAATTGGGGAGTTTTTAAATTGATATTTCCCAATTTGGAATGCAATTTAATTGAAAAAGCTATTATAAATATCAAAAAAACTAATTTATATAGAAAACCTCTCTTTAAAGTGGATATTTAATCATATAAATGGAAGAAAAACCAATCCATGCAGTAAAGTAATAGTAAAGTAATATTCCAGTCGAGTTGTGTTTAGCCATGTTCTTCTCACACTAAACTTTTTGTTAAAAACATACTTTTTAGGCTCCACCTTTTCAACTATTGCCCGCTTTCTTAAGAGTATTTTCCAGCACCATATTTGCATTCCCCAGAATTTCCATTTCACCTGAATAGCCGACTTTAAAAGCTGCCCTACGTTGAAAAGCCTTACTTTGGAAGCTTTCCTTTCCCATTCACCTTGAAAGCAGCGTATCAAAAAAGTCGTAAAGTCAAGGGCCGTGAGGTCACATGACCCTCATCGACCTTTACCAAAACCCCGTTTTGAATAACCGCAGACAACCCAAACATAAATCTGTGGCTGTGAATATTTCTAAGACGAGAAATATATCTGCCGGTCCTTCTCCTTTGCAACAAATGCTTTACTAAGCACATAAAAAAATGTCTTAGATGCGTTTTTCTCTGCACTCTGCCTCCGATTATCGCCGCTTTTCACCTTGAATGTCTGACACGACTTTATGGGAAGGTAAAGGACTTAAACGCGAATGTCACGGCACATTGGCGCCGCTTTTAGTGGACTGGCGATGGCGCTCTGCGTGAGGATGTTAAAATGCAATGGCGTTGTCGGCGAGTTATTTTCAGACCTTTCTATATAGTTCGCCTCTTTCAGGGAAAGTTTCTTTTCAATCAAATCATGGTGCGGCCAGACGGGAAGGCGGACATTTTTGATCCAAAATGAAGTCCAACTGCTAGTTAGAGAGTGGCAGCTTGTCAATTTCATACCGCGGCATTGCTGGCTTTTTTTTTAAGTTATGGTAAAAAATAAGTCCAGATCTGCTTCGGAAAGACATTAAAATGATTGCATGGTTTGGTTTTTAATGTATTTTTTTTAAAGGGAAACTTTTTTGCTAACGTGGTTTGCTTTTTAGATAAATCAAGCGTTCGTTTTGGGGCAAGAAGGCTAATTTATAACCGTAGTTAAACATTTTTATGATGTTAACTAAATGTTGATAATTTATTTTGAGTCGAAAACAGTTGAAAATTAATAAAGTAAACAACGCAAAAAGATTTAAAGCTTAAAAAAGTCAAAATTGGATTTGATTGATAAGCATAAGCATGGCTATGTTTGGTGGAATTGTCTTTTTTGAGGGGGCGGGGCTTTGTTTGTGAGGGGTGTGGCTCTTGGATTGGGCAAATCAAGCTCCTCCCCCACTGCAAGATTTTATACAAAAAAATCCGAAACATCAACAATGGCTGGCTCTAGAGGTGACTGTGTATCATACCTGGAAGTCAATAGCAATTACCGTATTTTCACGACTATAAGGCGCACTTAAAAGTCTTAAATTTTCTCCAAAATAGACAGTGCGCCTTATAATACAGTGCGCCTTATCTATGGAAAAAATGTCATTCATTGAGGGTGCGCCTTATAGTCGTGAAAACACGGTAATCAACCATAAATATGACTTATTTTGTATTTCAAGTATCATTATAATCTAAGAAAACATGTCTTAATAACGAGAATTGCAATACTTAATAAGGGGAGTAATTAGCCGAAGTTGACAGGTATGATATTATAATGTCCTCTTTTTATTTGTATTTTTACAGTTCCTGCCTGACATGACTTTCTTTGCGTGACGCTGCCTCTTGTCACTTCGTTTTTCGCAACCAATGTTTTGCCTCGCGTGTTTGCCACACTATATTAGCGTCTGCCAGATGATTCTTTTTTGCGCTGAGTTTGCTGAAAAAGACATGCGTGTCCTCCACCTTGTCCAACGTGTGGAAATACTTTGAGCTCCACTCATCTGTCTTTGTTTAATGCGGCTATAGGGCGGAGGCAAAGATGAATGCGGTTAATAGGCTGTGACACAGCCATTAAAGACGGCTCCGCCCCCTTCAAGTGAGTGTAAATGTTTGGTTCACCTCGCTTCTTTCATCCCATAATGTTTTACTTTTGTCTTTTTAAACCTTCTTAAAGCCTCGATGGTTTTTGAGTCCCGATTATGCATCGAAATCTGGATTAATTCATTTTGAATGTTGTAATTGCTGTGTAAAGATGTCATACCTGGCAACCTCGGCCAATTGCTTCCATTATTATTGATTGCAATTCTGCTTATTAAGCGATAAAATGCTAACTGGCATATATTTACTCACATAAGGCGCATTTAAAAGTAAAGTTTTTCTCTGAAGTGGACCAAGTAGCCAATAAGCATGCAGAAAATTCAAGATGCTGTAGATGGCGCTGTATGACGCTGACAGCTTGACTTAGTGGGTATTGGGTATTTGCTGACTCGCTATATTTATATAATATAAAGATGCTTTTAGCATGACAATATTTGTAGTCCACAATTACGTTTTTGTATACTAACTGTGACCAAAACAATCCAGATTTGAGCCAAAATGGGTTAAAAAAAACATCGGTTTTCCATAAAAAACGTACTTAAAAAATCCTGTACAAAAGTTGCTATAAAAACGTACACAATTTAAATGATTAAAAATGTATAAAATATGCCAAAATGTATATATTGGCATTTATGACAAGTATTTGTGGGTGTCTGGAAAAAATTCAATACTATTCATAATTAGGGGCATATCGACAATTCGTGTGCAGTATTTTGTTAATGAATTATTAATTAGTGAATTTTAATTAGATGCAACTGCTTATTTCAAAATGTTGGAGCCTAAATTTCGAGACTTTTTAGATTGAACGGTTTAGCATTTTTGAAAGAATTTAAGAAACACATTTTTTATGATGAACATTATTTTATTTGTCTTATTCCATCCCATTTGAAGCCTCCTTGTTACCACGGTTACAATCACCCTTCCCCACACTTTCAAGGTTATCGGCATCTCTGCCATTTTTTAACATGATAGCACTTTTCCCACCTTTCTACATAAAACCAATCGATTCCGACTAAACATTTGCAATTGCCTGACTTTTTGGGCCGATCATCCCAACCAAAAAGCCCCCCTGCCCCCCCCTTCCCAGCGGTGCCGCAAAATCAATTAGAAAGCTCATCTTCTCCAGCTATCGACGTTTCTCAGTGTAACGAGATATGTTTTCAACCACTGACCATCGCCTCCACGCAGGCGCTCATCTCTTCCATGAGTTGAAAAAAAAAAAAATAGAAAATAAAAATAGTGCTGATGCCTTTTGGTGTTCCATACTGAAACAACAAGCATCCCATTACCTGATGGGAAGAAATATGATATTTTCTGGAGTGCTGCCTTCAGAAAGCTTTGATAAAGTCCAAATGTTGCAGCAAAATTTGAAGGCCAAAAAATCAACAATGACAGTGCAACCAGGAGGCTTCAGGATTTTTAGTTAATTATATTGACATGTTTTCAACAGTACTTAGATATTAAACAGTACTTGGGTATTAAACAGCACTTGGATATTAAACAGTACTTGGATATTAAACAGTACTTAGATATTAAACAGTACTTAGATATTAAACAGTACTTGGATATTAAACAGTACTTGGATATTAAACAGTACTTGAATATTAAACAGTACTTAGATATTAAACAGTACTTGGATGTTAAACAGTCCTTGGATATTAAACAGTACTTGGATATTAAACAGTACTTGGATATTAAACAGAACTTAGATATTAAACAGCCCTTGGATGTTAAACAGTCCTTGGATATTAAACAGTACTTAGATATTAAACAGTACTTGGATATTAAACAGGACTTGGATATTAAACAGGACTTGGATATTAAACAGTACTTGGATATTAAACTACCTTAGATATTAAACTCTCTCTTAGATATTAAACTCTCTCTCTTAGATATTAAACTCTCTCATGGATATAATTTTGAGAGCTGGTTTCAACAGTAAACTCTCTGTCACCAAAAGACCGGCGACCAAACGTCCGAGCACCGTGACTCACTAACTTTGGTAAGTCCTTCTTTGTAACTACAGTAGTCAGTCCTTGTTCATGTCTTATTTACAGTCTTAATTTTTCAAATTGTCCTCTTACCAGAGTGTTATCGGGATGTAAAGACATAAAACCAGTCTCCCAGCTAACAATTTTTTATAGAAAATAGGTCAAAGTAATATTGAATGACAGCTATTATTTGTTAACAGTCCGACGGGGGGGGGTCTTGATCCATCTTTAACATCGACGAATGACCCCCACCTGACACTGTCGTCCTCAATAATTGTCTTCAAGATAGTCAGACCATTTTCCAGACCCACAACTTGGAAGTATATAAAAAAAAATGGATCTCTTTGTCCGGAGACCCGGAGCCATTTGGGATTCGTCAAGCGTGAAATCTTCATGAAATGAGTGTATCAATAAGAGAGCACTGAGGGTAGGGGGAGGGGCCAGAGGGTGCCGGAGACTGTTGGCAGACAGTGATGAGCTTGAGATGAGCCAGATGCTAAAAAAAGACAATATTATTTTCATTGAAGATGGGCTCGGGGAATAGAACGGCAAATTCAACAAGCCGATCACGTTACATGCGTCTTATCTTGTATCTGTATTCCCCTAATAACACCCCGATAAATGCTTTGTATTGCACAGTTTTGTGGCAGGGCGCCTACGGAATTGAAATTCTTTGCCATGGCATCAAGCGTTCGCCTCTTTTCATTCTCTTTTGTCAGAGTCGTTGAACACACAAAGGCGGAAAAAACACAAACGGCATGCAAAAAAGGGACCTGGTGAGGCTTTGAACATAATTTAAGACATGAGGGATATGATTTAAATCGGTGAGGTTTACTACACCGTTGGCTCAGGTGCGGTGTTCAAAGATCAAACCTGGAAGCGTTGTGACAGGTTTTTTGGAATGGTTTGAATTGAGTTTATTCCCTATTGTAGTATTTGTTCTGCTTGTATGAGTCCTTTTTTCCAGTTAAAATTCAATTTTAAGCTAAAATTTAATTTTTAGACGATCTGGATTAAAAGTGGATCACTGTTTTTGTAGTGTGAACACTCACAAAGAGGATTGAAACCATGTACTAACTAGTTTCATGTCCGATCTGGACCAAAAGCTTTTCAGTCCAAACAGTTAAGATGGATTTAGATTTTCGGTAACATTTTGTTATCTTTCATTGCCACGGATCCAGATCTGATACGGAATAAGTTGCAGTGTGAACAGTCTGTCCTAAAATTCGGATTTGAAGAGGATTGGAATCAGGGATAAGGCGACTGCATACATTTTTTATTCCACTGTAGTTGAGGATGTTTCAGTTTTCAGGCAATCCGGATTGAAAGTGGATCACTATTTTTGTAGTCTGAACACTCACAAAGCAGATTGAAACCTTGTACTAACTAGTTTCATGTCCAATCTGGACCAGAATCTTTTCAGTCCGAACAGCTCAGATGGATTTTGATGGTTGCGTTACCCTTCATTGTCATGGATCCAGATCCGATACGGAATAAGTTGTAGTGTGAACAGTCTGTCCTAAAAATCAGATTTGAAGAGAATTAGAATCAGTGATAAGACGATTAGACCAAAGAAACTATTTCAAGTTGAAGAAGTCGTCCTTTAACGAATCACAGGATACATTTCAAGGTCAAATCTGATTGGCTTTTCGTACCTCATTCCCGTTTAGATGCCTAAAGTTAACTTGTTTTCGGGCTGACATCTACGACCTGATTTCAGGGTTAAAAAAAAAAATAGCATGGAAAAGCCTTTCTTAAAGTGCTCTGCAGGGTCTTGCTTTTTCCATTTCTCTAGGATCGAGAGGGAGTACCTGAAAATGAGAACAAGAGGTAGAGAAATAATTGCTTTCTTGTCTTTTTTCGGCCCCTCCCCTTAAATGAGAGGGGTTGGAGGTGGTTTGAAAAAGGGGGAATTGGTGGCGGGTTAAATGTCTTTATGAAACCAAAGTTATCTTTTTGGCAGAATCTGCTGATGTGACATATTAAGTGAATAATGTATTTAAAGTTGGAACCAAAAACATGGGCTGACTATAGTATTATAAAACACAATAGCTTTTTTCGCAGTGTCTTATTATTCAAATTTCAGCCTGAATCAAAAAGTACCATCCACAGTTTCCATATTGAAGTATATATAATTCCGATATTGACAAAAACCTAAACATGGCTGCCGTTTTTAGCATCGTTAAGATGATTAACTCTGAGCCAATTATTCACATTTACAGGCGCCAAAGCAAACTTTTGCAGCCTGAGGATGGCGTGCTGTAAAAACGTCAATCTTTGCAATGTAAACACTCGTCTAATTAGCTGTAGATGATCGTCTGCCCATCCATTACGTCCTTAATTAGTTTCCAATCAGCGCAAATAAAACATAGCGTCATCACGCCAGATGATTTTATTTCTTCTTGAATGATCAGGATGAGTAGATAGACTTTGTTTGTCGGTTTGTTGTTTGTCACTTGGACAAATGTGACAGGAATCGTATTCAAAATGGATTCCTGTTGCTCTGAATTCAGCTTTTAGGCGCTTTAACATTTAAATTAAAGCGTAGAATGTTACTGTGTACCTGTACAAGCAATTTACTGTATTATCTCGCATATAAGTCGCATCTGCGTATAAGCCTTACCCTTTAAAAATGCCTTAAAACCGTTGAATTTGACTTTTTTTTTCATATAAGACGCCCCTGATTTATAATTTTCACTTCTTAATGGTTTTAATTGTACAGATGTTTTACTTTGAAGGGAAAATCTTGTGAATAATCATCGCACATTGACGAATTTGAAGTTGAAGTCACATGATCAGTACAACCAAGAAGACAACCAATAATGTGAGTACATTTTTTCATGTTTTATGCCGTTTTCTTGAATTTTATTCATAGACGTCAACATAAATGTCCTTATTTTCCTTCTCTCTTCTTAAATAAATGACCGTATCGGCCTATTGAGTCTTGAATTATGGCGTTTAATCTCATTTATGCGCATATAAGCCTTACCCTCGACTCCATCCTCATTTTTTTAGCGACGAATACAGCTTATATGCCCAAAAAACATGTTAACGAATTCTTCTAGCACTTCGCCAACATCTTTGGCATCCCAGAATCCTCTCTCCTCTCGGCAAAACTCTAGAGTAGCATCCCTGGGCGCCGTGGTTCTTTGAAAATAAAGTTCCTTTTGAAAGAAGAAGCCCGAGTGGATTTTCCCAACAGCCAAGTGACGCAAAAAAGAAGAGACTGTCATTATGCTGTTCAGTGAAGCGGCAATATCTGAAGCCGCCTTGGGATTTAGGGGGTGCCTATACAAAGGCTACCTGTCTGCCTGCCTGGCCCTCGCTGTCTATCCACCTGAATGCTCGGATGCATGCTTGTCTTTCATCTGCTTTGTCAGATGGCAACTCACCCAAGGGGATCAAACTCACTGCTCTGAGACGCTAGGGCCAGATAATAAGAGTGTCCCTTGGAAGATTACTGGGAGTCTCTCACTCCGCTTCCATCTACTGACCGACCCCTCTTCTGAGCATTTTTTTATTCGCGGAACAATCACCATCGTTCCAAACTGTTCTTCAATGGTTGTTCTGGGTTGAACTTTGAAAAACTGAAGCCAACTTTTCTGTGAACGGACGTTTGGTGGCTGGTCTTTTGGTCCCTTTTGGTCGCTGGTCAAATGTACTTAGATATTAAACAGTACTTAGATCTTAAAAAGTACTTAGATATTAGACAGTACTTAGATATTAGACAGTACATAGATATTAGACAGTACTTGGATATTAGACAGTACTTAGATATTAGACAGTACTTAGATATTAGACAGTACATAGATATTAGACAGTACATAGATATTAGACAGTACTTCGATATTAGACAGTACTTGGATATTAGACAGTACTTAGATATTAAACAGTACTTAGTTATTAAACAGTACTTAGTTATTAAACAGTACTTAGATATTAAACAGTACTTGGATATTAAACAGTACTTAGATATTAAAAAGTACTTAGATATTAGACAGTACTTAGATATTAGACAGTACATAGATATTAGACAGTACTTGGATATTAGACAGTACTTAGATATTAGACAGTACTTAGATATTAGACAGTACATAGATATTAGACAGTACTTGGATATTAGACAGTACTTCGATATTAGACAGTACTTAGTTATTAAACAGTACTTAGATATTAAACAGTACTTGGATATTAAACAATACTTAGATATTAAACAGTACTTGGATATTAAACAGTACTTAGATATTAAACAGTACTTGGATATTAAACAGTACTTGGATATTAAACAGTACTTGGTTATGAACCAGTACCTGGATATGAAACAGTGCTTGGATATTAAACAGTGCTTGGATATTAAACAGTACTTAGATATTAAACAGTACTTAGATGTTAAACAGTACTTAGATATTAAACAGTATTTAGATATTAAACTCTCTCTCTCTTAGATATTATACTCTCTCTCATCAATATAATTTTGAGAGCTGGTTTCAACAGTAAACTCTCCATTTGACCGGCGACCAAACGTCCGATCACAGTATTCCGGTAGGCTAATTGTATTCAAACTTGAACGTTCTAGGGTCAAAAGTTAGATCTAAACATCCTTTCTAAAAACATCCCTTCAGTTGGTCCTTCCTTCTGGTCTCCAGGACCCCCCCCCCCCCCCTCCTTAGTGGTGCTCATCCTGACAGCCAGTGAAATTGAGCCTGGCACTTATTAGCCAAGAAGCCATAAGAAAGGCCGCCTCCGTCTTCTTCTTCTTCGCACTCAACGCAATTCCCTCTGACAGCCTCGCCGGAGGTCCGCATTGTGCCAGCGTACCGAGGCGCTCTCTTGCTAATTGCGGCTATTAAAGCTTGGGGGGAACGTCTTTAACGCCCAGCACACTTAATGAGAGCACACTGAGATAAATGAGAGATTGTATTTCTCGCCTTGGAAAAAGCTCTTTGTGAAATTCAGGAACTTTTGCCGTGTCGGTCATCAGTTTTGTCCAAAATAGTACTACAAGTAAAGTAGGTAGAGGTAACACTGTATTGATGGGTACGGCTTATATGCGCATAAATTAGGTGACAAAGACGAAATGCCATAATGCAAGACGATGCGGCCCGATTTGGTTATTTATTTAGAAAAAGAGAAAAGTTAAACGGATAAACTCTCATGAATATAATTTTGAGCGCTGGTTTAGATATTAAACAGTACTTAAATATTAATCAGTACTTAGATATTAAACTACTTAGATATTAAACAGTACTTAGATATTAAACAGTACTTAAATATGAATCAGTACTTGGATATTAAACAGTACTTAGATATTAAACAGTACTTAGATGTTAATCGATACTTAGATATTAAACGGTACTTGGATATTAAACAGTACTTGGATATTAAACAGTACTTAGATATTAAACAGTACTTAAATATTAATCAGTACTTAGATGTTAATCGGTACTTGGATATTAAACGGTACTTGGATATTAAACGGTACTTGGATATTAAACGGTACTTGGATATTAAACAGTACTTAGATATTAAACAGTACTTAGATATTGAAGTTATTGAATTTTGAAGGAAATTTGATTGATACAGTATTTTAAAAATATTAGATGCTATTAATTTTCTTCAGGTTTCCCTTCAAAATAAAACATTTGTACTCCCTATTAAAACAATATATATGAAAAATTGTAAATTAGAGGGCTTATACGAGAGAAATTGCAAAAATCTACGATTTTAAGGCAATTTGAAGCGTATGGCTTAAATGTGTAGAATTTATTTGATAAAATACGGTAAACTAACATGTCAAGGGCGACTAATTTTGGAAAAATAATTGGCGGGTTATTCAATTACTTTATTATATCCAACTTCTATCATAATACAATTATAAGAAGCATCCATTTTCTACAAAAACAGCATCCCTCTAAAACGCTGTGTTGCTATTTATATGATCTGCAGCTATTTTGGTTAATTGAAACAGATGCCATTATTCTTTATTAATGATGAGTGAACTTAATTACCCGCGACAGGCAAAACAACCTCGATTGGACGCTGTTGTTTTGACACAACTGCTCTAAAAATGTCATTCCAACTTCCTAAAAATGAATCACCCTCCATTTTTATATATTTTTTCCACATTTCTTCCAACCCAGCTTGTTTCCAATACACCCGCAGTTTATTTCCGTGCCAAAAAAACATTTTACACCACGAGAATACTACACGTTCCCCCCTCCTGTGGCTTTTCCCGTTGTGTTTTTCAATCAAAAAGCATCATTTCCTGTTGCATATCGTCACGCTGTTTCCATTAGATACCATTGGTAGGTGACACACAGGTGTCATTTCATATAAATGTCTCATAACCCGCTTGTTTTTGTCGTCGGGGAAATTCCCAGGAAGAACAGAATGCACTGGTTCGTATCATTTAGCAGAAGATTGGACGCTGTGGAAGCTATTCTTGGAAATACGGCCCATGAATTAATTCGGTCTGCTCTCAGTATGGCGGCTTTAATGATGAAGATGATGGAAGGACATTCACAAGCAATTGGCTACCATCTTTATTACGCCAAAGTCCGTAAAGATGCAGTCGTCATTGTGGAGCACTTAAGAAAAAAAATGCTTTAAATAGCTGGTGACCAGTCCTAGACAACCAGCTTTTTGCTCAAAATCAAGCTCTAGCGCCACCTTAACCCTAATTATAAAAAGTATTATGATAAAGTGATGATTCATGATGTGAATGTTACATATTTCTCTCATATAAGACAAGTTAGGGCACATAAAAATACTGTATAACGAACGGAAGGATGAATTACCGTATTTTGACGACTATAAGGCGCACCCTCAATGAATGACATGTTTTCCATATATAAGGCGCACTGGATTATAAGCCGCACTGTCTATTTTGGAGGAAATTTAAGACTTTTAAGTGCGCCTTATAGTTGTGTAAATACGGTAATTGCTAGTGACACTTATTTATTTATTTGCTTATTCATTTAACTACTTATTGATGTCTAAAATGTCTTTTTCTGTGTCTGTATTCTCACCCTTGAACCACAGTCACCTTTTAATCATTCAGTACAGTACAACATGCATATTTATGTACTTATTCCCTATTTATTTATGTCTAAAATGTCTTTTTCTGTGTCTATTCTCACCCTTGAACCACAGTCACCTTTTAACCATTCAGTACAGTACAACACGCATTTTTATGTACTTATTCCCTATTTTTTATGTCTAAAATGTCTTTTTCTGTGTCTGTATTCTCACCCTTGAACCACAGTCACCTTTTAATCATTCAGTACAGTACAACACGCATATTTATGTACTTATTCCCTATTTATTTATGTCTAAAATGTCTTTTTCTGTGTCTGTATTCTCACCCTCTTGCTACTGTGACAGTGAAATTTCCCAAATACCGGATGAATAATCTAATCTAATCTAATCTTATTTTATCTAATGTTGTAGGATCTTGCTTCCAACAAACAGAAGAGGGAGGAGCTTCATTTCGACAAGTGATAATTTGGTAAGAGTTTATCAAGTAAGTTATTACATTGCCTTTTCTGGATTTTACAAGAAAAGTAAAGAAGAATTTGGCATGAGTGTGAAGTTGTGAATCTGGTTTCCCCGAAGCATCCGCTATGGAACAGTGGCAGATAAATCTTGTGAATTTACAAGCGCTACTGCAGTCAGCTATCTGTTCCGATGCCCTCCACCTCCTCCTGATCTTGTCGCTGTAAAGCCTGGTCGCCTTTAATACTGTTGTCACACCCGCATAATCGCCGTACGCTGTTTGCTCTGTCACTCTTGTACTGTATTGTATCCGTTTTGGTCAAGAAAACAATAGCCAGGGGACAAAATTTGTTTTTAAATGCTGTTTTTTTTTAGTGGTCAGTACGTTATGGCTGTTTTGTTAAGTATTTTTGGGATGTATTGTACTACAGTTGAGAAAATACTACACTACAGTGGTATGTTGTCAGTGTATAGCTTTTTCTTCTGTTTGAAAATAATTAAAATCATTCAATTCTGGATTAAACTAGCCCTAAATTGGGTGGAAATATTCAAAATATATAGTATGTAACTATTGAAGTCTTTCGGGTAAAAGTGACAATGGCGGAGTTAGTGTTCCATAATGCAAAATTTTGAATGGGAAAAATTGCGTTTAAAATGTTTTTTTTTGTGTTTTTTGCACTTTTTTTAGTAGAAATTTTACACAGAAAACTAAAAAAATGGTTATTTATTCTACAATGTGTTTTATTATGAAATGTTTTGTGCAAAATTTGGAAAAATGAATTATATTTTGCAATTAATATCTTTTTTATATTTTTCTATCGCTGTCAGATCTCCCCGTAGACATGGATTGGACACCTGTTGCCCTTAATTGGAAGAATTACACAAGATTCATTAAAAAAAAATTCAAGTTGGCCCTTACATCCTTTAGTTTTTGGTAAGTTTAAAGTCTGCACACCCCTTGCTTATTTTAAATTAAAATCCATTGTGGCGCTGTTTTAAAGCCAAATATGTCCAGTTTTTTGGACGGAAATCCCATTGCCAATGGTAATGAAAATTGAGCTTCATTTTTAATCAATGCTTCCATTCACAATTCTAATGCTGAGCAGTTGAATTGTACAAAGTGTCAGCTTGTCCTCACCCAAAGTAAGAATTGCATCTCTTCGTAGGAATTGGAACAGTTGTCCGTCTGTGTCCAAAAACAATGAACGACCTCGTGACACTCGTTTTGCTCGTAAATTGTAAATAAGACGTCATCACATAGGAACTGTTACATGCTAAATGTCGAGTCAAAGTCACTTAAACTACTTTAATTTAACAAAAACTTGAATTATTATTATTATTTTTTGTATTCATTCATTTTCTGGACTGCTTTATCCTCATTCCGGGGTTGCAGGGGGTGCTGGAGCTTATCCCAGCTGACTTTGGGCCAGAAGTGGGGAACAACAAACTTAATTAGTGGATAGCCAATCACAGGGCACAAGGAAAAAACAACCAATCATGGCTAAGGGCAATTTAGAGTGTCCAATTATCCTGCCATGTATGTTTTGGGGAATGTGGGAAGAAACTGGAGTACCCAGAGAAAACCCACTTAGGAGAACATGCAAATTTTACACAGGTGGACCAATCTGGATTCGAACCCAGGACCCAGAGCTGTGAGGCAGGCATGGTAACCACTCATTCACCGTGTTGTGTCTGCCAAATTATTTTTTTTAGAAAAAAATGGATTTATTTTTAATTTTAATGCACCCTGAGCAAAATTATTAAAAAAAATACAATTTATTTTTTATTTTAATGAACTTTACCCATAATTATTTAAAAAGATACAATTTATTTATTTATTTTAATGGACCCTAAACTAAATTATTAAGAAAAATATAGAAATAAGACAAATGTGAAATGAGCCCAAGAGCCAAAATACGATGAGAAAAAAAGAGCCACATGAGGCTTGAGAGCCATGCATTTGCCATCTGTTCTGCATAACAATCCTAATTATTCAATTCAGTTATGTTAGTGGGAGGATTAATGCAAAAAAAAATGAATGAATGGATAAACAAAACACTTTCAATTCAGCCCTTTTATGTCTCTTTTATTGCCATGGACATAATGCATCATAATTATTTCTACCCTTCCATTTTTTTCCATCCTTTCAGGTATTTTTTAGGACTCCAGCGCTGAAATGTCTTCCATCTTTTGAAGGAAAAAAAAGAGCAAGATGTGAGTCGCTGTGGTGACTGATGAGCCTTCTAATAGCCCTTCCTAATGTTTCATTGATGGACTCACTTGGTGTCTCCGAGGACGAGGATTCATTCCACCAGATGAATTTCACATAGAAAGGAAGAAGAAAAAGAAGAAAAAAAAATATATTCTTTGCTTTTAAACCAAGCAAAATATCGAACAGGGAAAACGACACCCTCCTGTGGCTCAACTTGGAATTGCAGGGAACACAGAGAAGCATTTATCAGTTTCTCTCTGGCTTTTTTTGTCCAATCTGCGCTTAGTGACGCAGGGAGAAAGGCTGGATCTCGTTTCGACTTCACCCTGCCGTATTTATGAACACACCCATCCTTTCCCGATGCTCATTTGACGTAAAGACGTCAGTGCGTGCTTGATTTTCGCGATTCGGACAAGGTGCGCGTATTTGTGGTATTTTTTTTTCTTTATTTTTTTTCCCTCCTCCGAGGGGGGTTGGCCACTTCTTACCTGCACAAACGGAGAGTTTTCGGCTTGGATTTGCAGCTTTTTGCACCACTTACGGACACTTTTCCTTTAGAAAAAGGTGTAGAAAAAAGGAAAAAGACGATCTATGTTTACTGAGTATCGACAATGCGGCTCGAGGGGAGTCGAGCGTCAGTTTGAACCCCCCCGATGAGACCCACATGGACGCTCGTTGACGGTAGAAACAAACAAAAAACATTAAGGAACCATATAAAAACGTTTAAAAAAACGCTTAAACACTGAATCCTCTACTTAAGACAGTAAATGAAGATGGATCTTTGTTTTTTAATGTTTATTTCATTCGACTGGCGTCCGGTTTGATTAACATCATCGGCGATGTAGTCAGTTTATGCATCTGTCTGATTATCATCTGCAGTAAATATTCATATTTGCTTAAACGGGAGACATTGAAGATGATATTACTACGGAAATTCCGGGTTCTTATTCTTATGGTGTTCCTGGTAGCTTGTTCCATGCATATTATGATCGACCTGCTACCCAAATTAGAACGGCGAGGAGGAGGTGGTGTGGGCACCGGGACAGGCACTAATGGTGGATGCTCTTGCCCGAACTCACCCAGTCAGGACCCCCCCGATTGGCCCCGCCAAGGTTGGCCCAATAAACACACCCTCCGAATCCTGCAGGACTTTAGTAATGCCTCATCACGGTCCTTGGAGAGATCCCCATCTCGGTTTTTCAACGTCCCGCCATTAAATGAGAGGCAAAAACCGGTCCAGGATGTGGACCCAGACGAGGAGACGCCGTCCCGTGGATGGAGATTGGTCGCCCTGTATGAGCATCCTTTGTATAAGAGGTCTTGGCCACCGTTGACGGAGGATGACACGCTGTTTAATGTCAATGCTGATATCAGATTTGATCCCAAGACGGCGGAGAGGGAGTGGTAAAGTATATTTTGGTTTACTTTGTTGTTGTGGGTTGATGTTGGGGAAGTGTATTGTGTTAATGGATGTTTTGGGGTCAAGTGCCTTGCTCAAGGGGGCCTAGATGGGAGAATTGAACCGTTGACCCCCGGAAAAACGTGTGTTACAGACTGTACCAAGGCCGCATGCCATTGGTTGGCAGGAATATTTAAAAATTGCAACCAAAAAATGTGCAATCATGCAATTTATGGTTAAATTTTGGGTCGAGTGCCTTGCTCAAGGGCGCCTAGATGGGAGAATTTAACCGTTGACCCCAGATCAACTCTTGCCACCGACTGCGCCAAGGCCGCATGTTATTGGTTGGCAGAAATAGTGATAAATAAAGTGCAAAAAGTTTTTATGGTTCAATTTTGGGTGGAGTGCCTTGCTCAAGGGCAGCTAAATGGTAGAATTGAACCACTGACCCTTCTGGTCTCGGAACAACTCGTGCTACCAACTGTTATTGGTTGACAGAAATCCTGAAAATTAGCGACAAAAAAGTGTAACAATTTTTTATGGTTCAATTTTGGGTCGAGTGCCTTGCTCAAGGGCACCTAGATGGGAGAATTGAACCACCATGTCAATTGCCAGATTTCTATTTATTTATTCATTCTGATTTGCTATTGCCTGGCAACCAATTCCAACTGTTTACTGTCGGTTGGGATAGGCTCCATCACCCCCTGGTGGTCTTAAGTCACCTGTCAGGAAAATAACGGCCATTTTTTCCTCTTTTTTTTGCACAGGAACGCCGAAGGCAACCCAGAGGAATTGAGCCCGGCCGGAGAGCTGACGGCCGACTCGTACCCAAACTGGCTCCGCTTCCATATCGGAATTAATCGTTACGAGCTCTATTCCAGACATAATCCCGTCATTGATGCCTTGCTCAAGGATCTGGTTAACCAGAGAATCACCAGCGTGGGTGAGTTGTGGCGTCTTTGTTGTTAAAATGGGCGGAGCAACATTACACCAAAAAATGACAGTCAATTTAACATTAGGAAGACACTGAAACACCCCCATAACGACAAAATAGACCCGCATTTCAGTATCTGCCAACCACAAAATGCTCTTTAACCTCCAGTCAAATGTCAATCAACAAAAATGGCGCTTTCCAAAAAAGCCAAACGCCATCTTTTTCCCGTTTTTTGGGGGTATTTTCTTCCTCTTTGGCTTACTCCACTTCCCAAATCCCAATTCCTCATTACCTTAGGGTCGCTAAAAACACCTCTGAGAAAAAATTCTCACAATTTACCTGCCATTTTTTTGTCATTACTAGATTCCACCAAGTATTTTCTTCATTCTCAGCTCTAATTTGGGATTTGGCGTTGCGTGATATGCCCCGCCCCCTTTGCTTTCCTACAGGATTGAGGAAGGCACATTCACACACACATACATGCTTTCCACTTAAATATATGGTGACTCAGTAATTATAGAGCTGTGACACAAGCCCGGGGCAAAACAGCAACACAAGCCAAGAGCAGCGTGTTATTATCTCAACTTAAGGATAGCATGCCTTGCCTTTGCGTGTATTATGTATACACGCCAACAAGTACTTTTTTTCGTTAGCGACAGTGGCGGAAAAGACTGCAAAGCTTCTCCTATTGGCTGATTTTTTTAAGTAGTATGAATTTTTTGAAACATTTTTTTAAAGGCTGACCTAAAATATATATTTTTTGGACTGACTTGAGAACCAATCACAAGGTTTTAATTCGATAAGTTGGACAGAAAGAGCCAAAATTGTAAAAAATAAGAGTTAAAGTGTCAGTTTTTATGTCACAAGAGTCATTAAAAAAATTCTCATTTCATTTTTTTAACTGTTTTGTCCTCAGTAAGGTTGCAAGGGGTGCTGGAGCCTGTTTTGGTGGCTAGCCAATCACAGGGGACTGTGAGACAAATGACCAATCATGCTCATATTCATATTTAGGGGTAATTTGGTGTGTCCAATCAGCTTAATTTGCATGTTTTTTGAATGTGGGAGGAAATCGGAGTACCCGGAGAAAACCCCCCAAAAATCTGCCAAATTATTTTTAAAATATAATGTAATATAATTTGTTTTTAATGGGTCAAAACTTCTATTGCTATCAATGACAGCCAATGAGTCATTTTTAAAGACTATTTTGTTGGATATTTTCAGTTTTCTGCCAAAATTTATTTCACTAGTGTAAAAGTTAATATCTATATCATGTATTTTTTGATGACTATTTTGTTCTTTGAATTGAATGCATTTATTGTCATTGTAAAAGTACAGTAATCCCTCAAATATCGCAGATTCACGACATTGTAGATATTGTTTTTCGGGGGGAATTTATTTTATATTTTTTGTATTAATTTTTTTTGGGAAGTTCATAAAAATATGAAAGTTCAACTGGACGCTGGAGGCAGCCATTTTTTTGCACGTGAGCATGCTTTTTTCTGCTTTATGAATGAATAAAAAACATCAGGCAAACCTAATTCAGAGGTATTCTTATCCTACTTAATAGGTTTAGTATGCCTTGTTTAATTTTTTTGCAGCTTAAAGCTTTTTAGCAAACGCTTTGCATGATGATATGCGGCTTAACCGAGTTAAGGCAGTCCAATTCTCCTCACCTGTTTTGGCAAAATCATATAAAAACATGAGTTTCCATTGAAATCCTTCATTGAAACGCCATTAAAGGATAACGAGAAACGTTTCACGACTGTCACTTCAAATTTGGGGATGTTCTAACAAGCTAAATTGAGAAAAATGAAATTATTTGACATGATATGAACAGGTTATTGATTGTTGTTTTTTGTTGTTTTTTTGGTTTTGACACAACAGCGATGAAATCTGGAGGCACACAGCTGAAACTCATCATGACCTTTCAAAACTACGGACAGGCTCTCTTCAAGCCCATGAAGTAGGAAAATTCTATTTTTTTATTGATGTTGATTTGATTTTTTGGTCAAAAAGCGTTTTATAGTCCATGGTCGATGTTTTTGCGCTAGTTTTATGCAGTTATATAGTACTTATTGTTGCCATAGTTTCTTTCAAAGCAGACTAGACTATTAGAGGTTATTATATATTTTTTGCAGAAAACCAAAAATGGGTCAAATTTTTGCAATGACTAAATATTAGGTTTGGTTTTACCATTTAGGTTAAAAAAAGAGTCTATTGACAATAAGTGTGAATGTAAAAGGCCATTTTGTCGCAATGCCAAAAATATTGAATATTACTCTCAAAAAATCCCTTAATTTATTATTTTTTACAGAAAAACGTAAATATTTTTGCCATCACTAATTAGTGTTCAGTCTTACCAGTTAAAAAAAGCCATTAGAACCAAAAAGTGTGAAATGCCATTTTTTAAGCCGATATTTTACACAAAAACAATAACCAAAAAAATCATTAAACACGGCCCAAACAAAAAAGCTTAAATTTAAAATGTTTACCCTAATAAAGACAAACTTTCCCCTAAAGCATCTTCCCAAAAAAAAACAGCATCTCATAATCGCCATTTTTTGATCTATACACTTAATACTCGTTTGCATTCAAACATTTTTATCTCAAAAACCACCATTTTGGATCCATAGCAAGAATTCCATACACTTAATACTTGCTCGCCATCAGACATTTTTGCCCTATTTTGCTGTCATATCAAAAAAAAAGCTCGATTCCGCTTGCTCTCTTTAAGTACGTGTTTCTATAAAAACTCCCAGACGAGGCAGAATTAAGATGATGAACATTTTGGCAAAAAAAAAGTGAGTAGTTTTCTCTCCTTTTTTAAAGAGCTTCCGCCACGATTGGCTCGGATGGACTCGTAAAGTCAATGAAACGGCCGCTGAAAGAAATGATCTCGCAATCTGCCCGTGATGGACAATTTAACAGCTGCTTTTTAGCACTAATACCATATAATAAGTGGACTTATTGGCTTAGCGCCCAGTCGGAGTTGAAAGCCCTCCACTAGCCTGGTAGCTCATAACGCTAATCGTACCGTATTTGCTGGGGTTTCACATTTTTATTTATCGTGGATTAATCGGCGTTCTCGATTAGTTCGTTGGTGCTTTCGTTTTGGGGGAAAATTGAGATGAAGTTCATTTTTTATTTGCGAGAGTTGTTCGGATAACTTATTTTTTGTACTCAAGTTCGAGTCCGGGTATTCTGATGTATTTGTTTATTTATTTTAAGAATCTGTGCATCCATTGGTCATTGATTTATTACAAAATGTAACTTTTTTCCTGATTTGAGTGTTTTTTTTGTTGTTTTTTAGATATTTTATCTTATTCCGATCTTTTTTCATCCGATTACAAACGTCAAAAAAATTTACATAGTAAGAAAAAGATACTTTTTAATGGTATTTTTGTACTGTAGTTTTATTCTGTTGCTTTTTAGCCCGTAGAATTGAAAAAAAACTTTTAAATAGTCAATCTTTTTCACCTGATTGCTATCTTCCAAAAATTACGTGATTTAAAAAAATTGGGGACATCCCTAATTAGTTTTGCCCCAAAATTAATTTGCAAAACTCTCATTGAAACATTTATATTTTTTAACTAGTTCTACAATGTCTTCTGTGTCTTTGTTTGATACTATTTACCTTCTGCAACCAAAAAAAGTCCCAAATATAGGCTAAAATTAAATTCTAATCTAATCTAAACATTCAAGGAGTTAAAACTTCAAAACTTTACACAAAAAAATAAAAACAACAAAAAATACACCCTAAAAACTATTTTTTTCCCAATTCTAGTCTTTAAAAAATCAGTTCCAATAACCTAATCAATCATGGACGTCCTTATTGTTCACATTTCCGCCAAATTGCACTTGTGCAACCCGATGATTAAAATTATTAAGATAAATAAAGCACACACACACATTTTAAAACTTTGAAGAATTCACTTTGTCGCAATTAGACGATAAGGCATCCCGGGAGAAGCCATCTTTGTTCCTAATCCCTGCTCAATTTAAGGGATTTAAACGTCACCCGGCTTTTGTTATGATGATTATAATTTAAATGCGGGTTAATGGCATCCCAAAAAAAGCCTGGTGTTTTGCTAGAAGGATCTTAATCTTGCGTTCCATAGGCTATTTTCAGACCCTTGGAATTACCACTGTGGTCGTGTGGTACTTAAACGGGTGTGGTTCAAAAAATAAATAAAAAATTGAAATCATACTTGACGGGGTTGGGAGATGAGAAAGGTACGAGGTGAGAGGATTCCTCGGGAAAGCGGCGCAGAGTCCAAATCCGGGGATTATTGCTTTGCGGTGCCTGGAATTTGAACCCGAAGAGAAGCCGCAAATGGAAGCCAAAGGCTCCACTCGAGTAGAAGTGCGAAAAAAATGGCTGAGTCAGCTTTATTCGGAGATCAGAGTGGACATAGACGAAACTGCAAGGTGATAAAGATGAAATAATGCAAGACGATGTGGACTATATGGTTATTTATATCAAAATTGAGGAAAGATTAACAGATAGAATGCTAAATATAATTGGTTTTGATGTCTTTGAATGAAATTCAAGAAAAAAATGAACTGTATGTTGCATAAACTGTTTGTTTGGTGGTTGGTTTGTTGGTCCAGGCCAGATTTGAGTGCATTGAGTGGTTGTTGTTTTTGTGACCTGTGTGTTTTTAGTCATGAGCTAAAAATGGTACAAAGTGGAAATAGATGACTTTATATGGTTGAAATTAGGAGTGTTTTTGGTAGAGGTTTTGCTGTCTGGCTGATGAGGTCAGGAATGACTCCACCCCATGACATGGCGTCTGCGTTGTGGTTTTCCCACACAAATGCCAATGTTTAGTAACCCTTCTAATGACATTTTATATTTTGCTAATTTTCCCATGATGTGATCAGACAGTGTTTTTGAGGGCCTCAAACTCTAAAAAACATATTTTGCAGTGTCCAAACATAACCAAGAGTACTTTTCTTGTGTACTATAAGGTTTTTTAACCAGTTGGGTCTCAAATAACCCAGGAATATTTACCTAAAGTACAACCTTTGAACGCTTGAAAGAGCATTTCCGAACTTTTGGAGCTGGCGCAAAAATCGAGCTACTATTTGGTAATGTTCTTATGTAATAGCCATTTATTTGTGGCACTGGTTGCCAGAAGCAAACATGTAAGTTTTTCCTGTATTTTATAAGAAAATGTAATCATTTCAAATTGACCATGCTATATACCAACTTAAGTATGGGAATATTTTTCTTTTAAGTACATTTCTTGACATAACAACTGTTAATTAAGTTTTTTGATATAACTTTTAAATACATTTTTTGATATAATAACTTTTAAATATGGTTTTTGATCTGGTTTTACCAATTTCCGCTCTAATCCGGATTTTCAGTCACCCTTAGTAGACGAAAACTTAATTGTCAACTGTTAATATTTTCTTATATATATATTCACTTTGAGCAAAACTTTTACGTATGCCTTATGTGTTTTTAAAGTTTATTATCGCTTATTTAGCGGAATTGCAATCAATAATAAAGGCACCAATTGAGAAAAATATTATTTTCAATTAAAACACAGATGTTATTTGCATATTTTAAAGCCCCATTAAGAGTTCACATACAACAAAATACTTCAAATCCAAAATTATCGTCTTTGTCAAAACCCTCCAATCCTCTTTTTCGATTTTTCTCAGAATATGAAGACTGATTACCACCATTAAAAAAAAACGAGATAGAAAAATAACTTGCATTATCCTCAAAATTGGACTTGTAAAACTGTCTCGAAGGTTTTTAGATATTTCTTTAACGGCTTTGTGCAGATGTTATTTCAGGAAAAAATGATTGATATATTTACAGCCAGGGGGGGGGGTGGTGTGGGAGCTCACAAAGCCCATTAGACGATGAGTGCGGATGATTGACGAAAGAAGGCGGAGTGACGATCGATGATTGACGTAATGATGGTCTTTAGCTTCTTCCTGCTCCCACTTAATTGTACCACGTGTCAATCAGACGCTAGGCTCGCTCTCATCCGAATCAATGCCAACCTTCTCAATGGTTGGACCTCCCCCCCTTTGGACAGATCCATAATTGGGCCGGATCAGGGATTGTGAGTCATTGTTGTTGGAGGGGGGATGGTTGGTTCGTTGGTTGGGGTCGATAATCTATTGACGAACGTGTAAAGAAGAGCTTGAGGGTGGGAAAAAACGGGAGATTTGGTTTTTGGGGGCTTTTAAGAAGGGTGGAAGCGGTTTTGGATTGGTTGTTTTAGTTTAATTTGTTGTGGATGATAAGTAGTTTGACTTGGAATTTTTTTGGGGTGTACTAGTACATGTATAAGAGATACTGTAGTACTATGTTTGGACATTTTTGGTGAATGCTAATAACGTTTTTGAAGGAAATTAATTCCTGTGAATTTATCCTTAATTGCTATAATATTTTTCGCATTAGTGAATATGATTTAAAAACACAAAAGACAATAGTGGCTTATTGTGTACTATATAATAATGATAATTGTAATTATAATAATATGAATAAAAACGGAATTTTGGTTTTTGGGGCTTTTAAGAAAGATGGAAGCGGTTTTGGATTGGTTGTTTTAGTTGAATTTGTTGTGGATGATAAGTAGTTTGACTTGGAATTTATTTGGGGTGTAGTAGTATGTACATGTATAAGAGAAACTGTAGTACTATGTTTGGACATTTTTGGTGAATGCTAATAACGTTTTTGAAGGAAATGAATTCCTGTGAATTTATCCTTAATTGCTATAATATTTCTCGCATTAGTAGATTTGATTTAAAAACATAAAAAACAATAGTGGCTGATTGTGCACTATATAATAATTATAATTGTGATAATAATAATATGATTAAAAAACAGAATTTTGGTTTTTGGGCTTTTAAGCATGCTGGAAGGGATTTTGGAATCATTTATTTTAGTTTTACTACTTGTATATTAAGTAGTTTGACTTTGAATTTTTTTGTGATGTACCAGTACACGTAAAAGAGATGTTGTAGTACTACATTCGTAAATACTATACCGTTGAATCCTAATGGCGTTTTTGCAGAAACTAAATTCCCATGATTTTATCCTTTATCGCTATAATACTTCTTGCATTAATGAATATGATTTAAAATGTCTTTGTTTTTATCTTCCCTTCAAAATAATGATTGTGTACACTTATGCTAACTAAAAATATTAATTAAACACTCCAAAACGTACCGATAACCCTTGTTTCCACCTCAAAACTTTGCCTAACAATTTGTCGAATGAAAAATTCCATGTTTTTATTCATTTAAAAGCATGTTAAAGAACAAAAAAAAGTAGCTTTTATGGGGGTGAATCATTAGCAAGGAGCTTGTTTGGTCTTGGCGGTGAATAACCGTAATTGTCAGCTTTAATTGGATATCTTAAGGCGCTTTTTTGGGGGTGTTTTAACACATCTAGGCACACCTCTTAGCATCTGGACACTCGGCCTAATTCGACTCTCCCCGAAGTGTCAACAGCATCTGTTCGGCACCACCGCGGACTGGATTGAAGTAGAGCGCTCTATTTGCGTCGGCTTCTTCTTCTTTTTCCCGCGGAAAGAATAAAAGGTTGCGCAGACAAAACAAGTGATGCAACCGGCTTTCAGATGAGGACATTTTCAAAGGCCACCCACGAAACCAGTCTCGACTTGAATGGCCGTCTTACATCACAAATCGCATGAGGGCATGCCCACGTTATTTTCTGGCTACATTTTGGTTCTTTGAGAGAGTCCCTGATGCCTCAAACTTGAAGTTTTCGCTAAAAAAATGAACCCAGACCACATTTTCCGGAGTATAAGTCGCACTTTTTTCGTAGTTTGGCCGTGGTTAATAGCTAAGTGCAACTTTAGTCTATTAAGTTGTTTTTTTGGCTATAGTTTTCAGAAAAAAACATTATTTTCTGGAGTATAAGTCGCACTTTTTTCATAGTTTGGTCGTGAAAAATAGCCAAATTCAACTTTAGTCTATTAAGTCGTTTTTTTCGGCTATAGTTTTCAGAAAAAAACTGTTTTTTCTTGAGTATAACTCGAACTTTTTTCATAGTTTGGCCGTGAAAAATAGCCAAATTCTACTTTATTTAGTCTATTATGTTGTTTTTTTGTAGACTATACTTTTGAGAAAAAATCACTACATAGACTGTTGTTAATATTGTTAGTTTAATGTATCTTTGTTCTTGTTTTTTTTTATTAAATAGAATAAAGTCCGCCTGAAAATATGACCATCCATAAAATGCCACATAGATCGATCCTTTCTTATTACTATTGATTTTTCTCAGAAAACAAGTTTTTGTGCATCCAGTAAACATGGTAACGAATAAAAATGTCACATCGTATAAATAAATATATCTCAATACTTTGTATCCCAGTAGGTTATACATATACGTTTCCACTAACAATTGCCATTTATGTTCAATTTATTTAATAAAACAGTCGTACATATTAATCACCCAAAAATATTTACATTAACAAACGTATAGAATACTCATTTATTTAACTAATTGGCTGGGTTTGACGTTAATACCTGTTCAATCCGGTTTAACTGCGGAACCAACAAGTCACTACCAAAAATATTCTACTACAATCGTATCTATGGCTCCTATTGGACGGCATTATCGTCCAATTAGATGCGAGGGTCATAATAATCGACTGTTTACTCGTTTTCAGAAAACTTTACCCAAAAATTACCATTGTTATACTTTGCTTTTGCTACTTTATCATTCATTTTTTTGCATTTTAACTAGTACGGCTATAAAACACCATCTAAAAATGTCCAAATTACAAAAAAACGCAGTTTATAGTCTTCCTATAGAATAACCCTGCGGTTTGTCTGCTTATTAATGTCATCGGATAAAGAAAAGATCAAGAAAAGACCATATGTTGAGGCTCACCAAAGGATTATGATTTGTTGTTGGCAAAAAAAAATGGAAAAAGTCACTTTAGCATTGTTCGGCCTGCGGTGGAAAAAAAGCGAAAAAGCCGCTTGGCAAAATGGCGAGGATTAAGCAGGCGGCAAGTTGGGGCATTCTCTTTTTTTAATGTTTTTCTCCCCGCGATGTGATGTCGGTTAACTCGGCGTGCGGGATCATATTTGTCCGCTTATACAAATATGAGCTTTGGAGTCGAAATGTGAAAGAATACACAAAAAAATAGGCAAGAGTTGAGGGCATTCACCTTTGAGTTGATGACCGTTCGATAGATAAACTGCGATCATTGGTCAGTCAGTATAGATTTGTGTGATTTGTTTGTTTTCTTCCTAAGACTCAGACGTTCAGAGGTCGCAGGATGTCGTAGAAATAAAGTTATTCTAGTGGTAAACTGGAATGATGGAGTTTTTGATAGGGATACACATACACACATATATACATATACACATAGATATACACATACATATACACATACGTATACACATGTATACACATGTATACACATGTATACACATGTATACACATGTATACACATGTATACACATGTATACACATGTATACACATGTATACACATGTATACACACATATACACACATATACACATACACACATACATACACATAAATACACACATACATACAACATATATACAACATATATACACATATACACATATATACACATATACACACATATACACACATCCATACATACACACACATACACACATATACACACATATACACATGTATACACACATATACACACATATACACACATATACACATATATACACATATATACACATATATACACATATACCACATATCTACACTTATATACCACATATATACACTTATATACCACATATATACTCTTATATACACTTGTAGACCCGTGTATACACTTGTATACATGTGTATACACTTGTATACACGTGTATACACTTGTATACACGTGTATACACTTGTATACACGTGTATACACTTGTATACACGTGTATACACTTGTATACACGTGTATACACTTGTATACACGTGTATACACTTGTATACACGTGTATACACTTGTATACACGTGTATACACTTGTATACACGTGTATACACTTGTATACACGTGTATACACATTTATATACATGTATACACATACATACACATGTATATACATGTGTACCTATACATACACATGTATACACTTGTATACACTTGTATACACTTGTATACACTTGTATACACTTGTATACACTTGTATACACTTGTATACACTTGTATACACTTGTATACACTTGTATACACTTGCATACACTTGTATACACTTGTATACACTTGTATACACATACACATACACAACATATACATTAAACTACAAGATTTTACCAATCCAAATTCAAGTTAATTTTCTAGAAGTCAGCAAAAACATCAAGTCATATTAAGCAGTTTTTTCCCCTCCTTTTTCACCCTTTGCCTCCATAGCGTAATGAACTATTCATACCAGAACAGAAGGCACAAAGATGAAACTACTCCCAAAAAATCTGCACCCTTTTTACCTTCATCCCAATTTGAGCTTTCCCCGCGCCGGCATGGACTACTTTGCGGAAATAAACATATGAGACTCCCTGGTTATTAACAGAAAGCTTCTTTTGACGCTAATGACGCACTATTAACAAATCCATTTACCATCATCGTCATCTTGATTTTTTTTTTTTGCTCCCTTTCATGTCCAAATCCGGAGGAAATTAGGAGAATCCATTAGCTATGATCCCCGTCGTGTACTCTCTCGGTGGAAGCGTAACCGTGCCCCGGGGGCCTTTACGGCGAGGACACAGGAAATGGCCGAAGGGGCATTAATGGCGCCCGCCTTTGATTACTCTCCTGTCACTAATGTAGCTAACATCAAAGACCAAAAAAGAGAAGAAGAGTAGCGTCTCGAAAGAATACTCAAAACATCTACCAGGCATTTCTACCTGATACAGTTCAAAAGTCAGGCCCGTTATTTTTGACAAAACTTTTTAGTATTTTTTTTTTTAAATAGTAACTCATTGGCTGATGGCAAGATTATTTAATTAAAACTTGGTCAGACCAGCCTGTTACTTTTTAACAAAACCCTGTTATATATTTTTTAATCAAAATCTGGGCTTGGTGATTTTTAAAATGTATTTTTTAAGTATTGAGTTAATGACACTGAAGGAGTTCATAAAAAATATTATGTAGTACCAAAAATAGTGAAGTAGAATCACCCCCAATAATACATCTTTTTGCGCCTATACAGAACTACAAGTACAATTATCATAGTGTATATTTATTAAGTATTACAACTATACAAGTGTCAAAAGGACTAATATCTAAATATAATGTATATATTTATAAATGTAACTGCTATACTGTACTTAGGGTCAAAATAGTTCGTCTCAGCTTGATTTTAATAGAACAAAAAACTGGTAAATGGGAGTTTTAGTCTAATTCCTTTGTCTTTTTGTGGCTATTAGCTTATATCGGCCTCATATTTAGTCAAAAAAATCGAATGGGAGTGGCGCCTAGTCAAGTTTGTCAGGATTGGAAACTAAAAAGTCTTCTAATTTAGCTTAATTTTTGGCAATAAATGAGACTAACTGAAAAAATGCATAAAAATAGCCTTTTTGTCATCATGTTGTATCAAAAAATAGAATATTTTGACTATTATCCATTTGAAAACTGTATTAGTAAAACCATCCATACTTTATCAGTCGTATTTCAATGAAAAAAAACATCGTCTTATATTCGGGGAAGCCGTTATAATTGTGATACTTTGATACTAAGTACTACTTTATTATAGTCATTCTATATATAGACATTTAGGTGCAATCACATTTGTTTACAGAGTAGCTTCAGTTTTTTTTAAATGTAAATGAACCAATCTAGTGCACTTTATATACGAATAAAAAAATCAGATGGGAGTGGCTTCTAGTCAGGTGGGTCATTTTTTTTTACCGGATAACTCGAATAGTATCCAAGGACGTCATATTTAGACATCCTGCAGTTGCTCTTAATATGCTTTTTCGTGGTCGACGTACATCAGAAGGTTGGCGCATCTCGCTAGGAAATAATGTTAAGTGACCCGCTAAAGGTCCAGCGAGATGATGCATGTGCACTGTCAATAGCGAGCCGCGCTGGCAACCCTCTCGCCGCCGTACTCCAACGCCGCGGGCTACGGGCATCAACTCAAAGAAAGATGGGCCGTGACAGAGCGGCGGCGGCTGCTCTGGATTTAGTTACACTGGCGGCACTCGTAAGCATCTCTCTCGTGTGTGGAAACGGAAATTGCTCGGAGGTAGATGGAATTCTAGAACGCTTGAGAGGTTCTAGGTGGCGTTATTGTTTTCCTTGTTTTAGTAAATTGGGTTTGGGATTGGTAAAGAATCGTTGTTGTGGATGGTTGACGTTATTTTCGGTTTTAGCGGTGTATCTTGTGCACTGATTATTGGATGTTTTTCTGTCGGTGTTTAGACTTTATCGTAATTAGGAATAATGTATCAAATATTTTGTGATTGTTACAAGTGGTTTTTGTCACAATTTAATTGTTTTTAGATATTTAAAGTGTTATGAGGGAAGGGGTGGTGTTTTACAATCATTTTAAGAGGTAGAGTTGATATTTTCAGTATTTCAAATTAGTCGATATTATAAGAAAACTAAACATTGGTGCTGATGAATAGTATCCATTTGTGAGAATAATGACGGAGTCAGTTTTTCTATGTGATATTGACTGTAACTAGTTTTAATTTCACACTCGTGTGGGTTTGTTGTAATTATGAGAGAGTATTGATAGACTCGTTGCTCGGACGTTTGGTCGCCGGTCAAATGGTAACATGGTAAGTTTACTGTTAAAACCAGCTCTCAAAATTATATTCATGAGACAGAATGTAATATCTAAGAGAGATAGTTTAATATCTAAGTACTGTTTATATCTAAGTACTCTTTAATATCCAAGTACAGGTTAATATCCAAGGACAGGTTAATATCCAAGTACTGCTTAATATCTAAGTACTGTTGATGCCTCAAAATTATATTGATGAGAGTTTAATATCTAATAGAGAGAGTTTAATATCACAGTACTTTTTAATATCAAAGTACTGTTGAAAACAGTAGATAGTTAGATATTAAACTTTCTCATGAATAAAATTTTTAGAGCTGGTTTCCAACAGTACTTAGATATGAAACAGTACTTAGATATGAAACAGTACTTAGATATGAAACAGTACTTGGATATTAAACAGTACTTGGATATTAAACATTACTTGGATATTAAACAGTACTTGGATAGTAAACAGTACTTCGATATTAAACAGTACTTGCACGGAGACTCCGGTGTAGTCATGGATTTAGTTTAGTAGCAGTGTTGAAAACCCTGTTTGTTGCTTTCTCAGTTTTGTCATCAAAATCGACAAATTTACCTTTTTGGTACAAACTAGTTTTTTGTGGTGGAGGAATCGATTCAAAGTAGAACACACAGAGCCACGATAACTGTGGAAAGGCCATAACAATCGGTCTTAGCCAAGCATGTCCTGTAATCATCCTGTAAAAATGGCCACTGTGAACAGAGGCTATTTTTATAAACCGACTCTGGGGACCCTTTCAATATGCAGCAATTAGCGGCTGGGATAAATGAACGTAATGGCCATGATGGGCTGCTTTTTCATTGTTTGTCCAAACCCAGCTGCAAGTCTGACGTAGTCAACGGCTTCTTATGTACGAAAGGGCTGTTTTTGACTGAAAAATTAAACACCTTGCTAAGGAACGGTCAGTATTTGTCAAGGTTTATCGGAGAAAAGTCAAGCAATCGGTTGCTCAGCTTTAGAATCAAACGGTTTCATTTTATTATGCTTTTTTTTAGTAGTGTTTTGGTAGCGCATGTTTTTGAGGGTTTTGACAGTCCGGGAAACTTTGATCATCTCCCAGCCTTCATTTTTTTATCTGTACTTCTTGATCGATTTTGGGCGATTAAAAATTGAAGGATTGGTATTTTTTTGCAAGTAATCATTTCGGAAAAGTTTTTTTACTTGTACTCGATCTTATGAATTTATGAATGATTCTTGTGTTTGTGTACTATAATTTTCTCGTATCTCAAGGTAAATATTTGCTCAAAAAATTGTCTCGCACGATAAAAATGTTATCTATTTATTCTATGTATGTAAAAATAGAGAAGAAAGAAACAGGCTGAAGATGGCAAGTGGCGCTAATGCGCAGAAATGGAGACGTGAGCTGTCACTATATCTTTATCAGATTATGTCTCGATGATGGCTTCATCTTTAAGGCCCGTTATCTGCGGCGGGTATTTACAGGATGGCATGACCGAGAGCTCCTGATGCGTCGCCGCCGCCGCCGCCGTGTGGGTTTACACACACACGCCTCCCCGTCAGGGATTAATGCACACAATGACAATACAAATCCATTTAGACGGAGATAAATGATGTACGCTGTAATGCTGTCCCTCGTCTAAAAAAGCCTCTCATTAACAATCGACTTGAGCATCCTTCTTGCAAAGTCCCTTCCCGCCTTCTCCTCCATCCTTTTACGGCGTCTCACCACACGCCGAGTGCTACCATCGCTGAACATTATTTTGCCAAAACGTCAAATACGCCACTCTGAAAAATGTCAGTTTTTCGTTAAGTACAAAAAAGTATTGTACAAACTTTAATTTTGTCGTATTATGATTTTTTTTGTTCTTCTAATAGTGCTTAAATCACAGAGTTTTATGCCAAAAGTAGTTTTTTTGTGGATATTCTGCCAAATTTAACTGTTAGCTTCAAATCCACATCATAAAAAAATTTACATTTTACCCATTTTACTTATAATATCACTTTAATCGCTTAATTTCATGACTAAATTAGTTTTATGTTGATAATTTGCCTGATTCTGTTTTGTAAAAATAGCCCACAATTCAATTTTTTGCCTGAAAATCCAACTCAACAATTTTCTCTCCATCACCAAAATTCATGAAGGGGCGTGGCCTATCTACTCAAACTCCCATCGTCCTTCTAGCCTTCATCATTACATTGATTTTTGTATGAGAAACCATCACTCGACGACCAAAAAAAACCTAAAACGCTGCAAAACCGAAGTGCTTTTCAGAGTTACTTTGATTCACGGCTGTTCTTTTTGAGACACTTTGTCCTCCTTTGAAGTGGCGGAATAATAAAGTCTCATTTTTGCTTGTGTTCGGAGGGTGTTTAGTGCAGGATGTCTGCATTTATGCATGCGTTTCGGCCCCTTGGGAGACAGAGGCTAAACTTAAACAGGATGTAGTCTCTTTTCAAAGACGCTACTGCATAATTCATTATATTGATATTGTTTATTCCTTCTAACGGTGACGTTTGAGATGCCAGATTTTTTGTAGTTTGTGGAATACAAAGCTACAGCAGAGAGAATTGAGGAAATAATGGAGCCCATTATCTGCTTTCATGGTATCTAAGCAATATTATACCCATGTCAAACCACTTTTTTGTAGTAGTATTCACACCAGGAAACTTTATAATTGGCTTTATTTAGTTTTGGATTAAAGTGGATATTTTTTGGTTTGATGTAGTTTACTTGCATATTGGCATTATGGTCTTGGGACTTGAGTAAAAAAGGGTAAATGTTGAATTTAATTTAAACGTGCTCGTAACATAACATGAATACATTTAAATTAAGTTGGATTATGATGCAGATTCACTCAAAAATGAGTTTTAATCTAAATTTACACTCAAGTTAATTCTATTTTTTTACATTTTGAAACCTTTCTTGGGCATTTTTTAAGAATAAAAGCCTTACTATACTATGTCATTTTTTTAAGACTAACCGAAGAAAAAAAAACACTGAAAAAAAATTAACGCCCCGCCCAGTGTTCATAGAGACATTACACAAGGGAGTTTCAACCAGAAAGACAGTAGCCATGATGTTCTTTATGAGCAGTCTCTTGTGTCCTCTGTATACTCTTATATCAAACTTTTACTCTTATCTCAAGATAAATATTTGCTCAAAATTGTACTCGTACCTCAAATCCCTCATATGTCAAGGTACCACTATACTAGGTACAAAAGTAAGTCCAAACCATACAGGGCAGGTGTAAATATATATCTTTTTTTGTAAAAGACTTTCTTCAATAGCAGTTCTACTGAATTCAAAGTATTTTCATACCAAAGTGCTAAAATGTCCATGTCGTTCGGACTCAACTGCGACATTAGACTGCCTCTTGAATTTTCTGTGAGTGAGTGAGTGCTTTGCTTTCTGCAAGGAAACAGCTGTCTCTCTGTATAGCGGCCTCTGGACCTGAAGGGCTAATAGAGTAAGGAGTGGGAGGTTGAGGATGAGGATGAGGAGGAGGAGAGGGAGGAAGAGTAGAGCAGAGTAGCATAGTGCCCGGGGAGCTATGACAGCCTGACACTGAAAATCTGACAAACATACTCACCTGGATGGCACTGTCAAGGTTATTTCCACAACCCGAAGCGGTAGTATTGTGCTCCAGGAAGGATTCTATCCATGATTTGTGGGCTTGTCTTGTATTAATACACTATTGCCAAAGAGCAGGAAATTCTTAACATCCCCGTTCAAGCATTTTCTCGCTTAGGTAAAGGAGCTTTTTTATTTTTAGGAGTGTTAAATCCCACAGGGTAGTACTGAAATGCAGCAAAATACACGGTCGTGGTATTCAATTCGAGTTGTTCCATATTTTAATGTGGTATATTTTTTGATTATGCAAAAAATAGGGTAATAATGGCAACAAAATTAGATTAGATATGTTTATATATGTATACATGTGTTTATATGTGTATATATGTGTATATATATGTCTATATGTGTATTTATGTGTATTTATGTGTATTTATGTGTATTTATGTATATTTGTGTATGTATGTGTATATTTGTGTGTGTATATTGTGTATGTGTATATTTGTGTATGTATGTGTATATTTGTGTGTGTGTGTATATTTGTGTATTTATGTGTATATTTGTGTATGTATGTGTATATTTGTGTATGTATGTGTATATTTGTGTATGTATGTGTATATTTGTGTATGTATGTGTATATTTGTGTAAGTATGTGTATATATGTGTATATTTCTGTATGTATATGTATATTTGTGTATGTATATGTATATTTGTGTATGTATATGTATATTTGTGTATGTATATGTATATATGTGTATATATGTATGTATATGTATATATATACGTATATACATCATTAATTAAAAAAAATCTTGTTTTGGAAAAAAAATAGATTTTAAATGGCCTCCATCCGATGTTTATTTTCTTTAATAATGTAAATTTTAAAATCTACGTTAAATCTTGAAGACCATTTTGAAATGCCCTTTAACCACACATTTCAGTCCATTTTATTTTCTTTTTTAAAAAACTGGCTAATCCCAAAAACCAAACCAAATGGTATTGTATTCTACCTTTTCTTGGTCTCCCCTTGGCAGCCATGACACATTACCTTTCTCCCACTGTCAAACATCCTTTCCATCATTCCACCTTTTCTCTCCCGGTTCTTTTTTTTTTTTGCTTCCTCCCCCGCTCGCATAATCCAAATGTCATGTGGACCATATGCAGAGCACTTACTCAAAAACACAATAGCCCGTCGCCACGCCTTCCCATTTGGGCACCGAGTCCGCAACGCAAGACATTAAATTACGGCGCTAAATAGCCGCTCGTACGAAGGGACGCCGAGGCCAATCCCGTCTTTTGGCGGCGGGTGAGAGGCGTTTTAGTCACTTTATCAAATGTCATTGCTTAAAAGGTCAGCCGGCACACCGGCGCGGCTGGAGATAAAACAACGCTCCGCCTCCTCATCGCCGCGTTGACGATGCGCCGTTATCTTCGCACCCCCCCCAATGCATTTATAAAGCTAACCTATCCGTGTGTGTATGTGTGAGTTTCAAAATCGAGTTTTGGACTTGGATCGTGTTTTTGTTTTGTTGCCGCTGTTGTTTTTCTACTTTTTTATGACGATTTTATTGATCATGTGTACATTATAGATACATGTACACCTATGTGTATGTATATATATTTATATGTATGTATATATGTATACATGTACATCTATGTGAATGTATGTGTGTGTATATTCATATGTATATGTATGTTAATGTATATGTATGTTAATGTATATGTATGTATATGTATGTTAATTTAAATGTATGTATATGTATGTTAGTGTATGTGTATGTATATGTATGTTAATGTATATGTATGTCAATGTATATGTATGTTTATATGTATACATGTACATCTATGTATATGTATATGTATATGTATATGTATATGTATATGTATATGTATATGTATACTTATATGTATATGTATACTTATATGTATATGTATATGTATATGTATATGTATATTACTATAAAAAAACTGCATCAATCCCACATAATTATGCAGCTCTACCTAGTATTAGTACACAGAAAAACCTGACATTATCGATTCTTGTGCCAACATTATTGGACATAGTGCTAAAAAAATATGTATTAAAAAAATCTCATGTTCTCTCCTTCCTGCTGTTGCGAGATCCGTAATATCAGTACTGAACTCTTGTGTAGTTTTTCTCCTGCTGTGCTTTCATTCACCTTTAGATTTTCACACTGCGGCGTGTTTGCTGTTTGACCCCAACACACACACACACACACACACACTTTACACACACCCCCTTCCATTGGTTAATGTGAGGCGCCTTGAACCTCGCAAGCACAGCCAAGAAAGTGTCTGTCATACCAGTGTAAACTATGTGTTTACAGTTGACCCGCGGGGGTGATTCAGGGCATGTTAGGTGACCACTGTGTCTCACCTGCTGTCATTGATGCTGTTGAGGTATAGCGGCAAATGTGACGGAAAATAGGGCATTTTTTGTGCCTGTTAAAATTGCTTTGGAAGGGAAAAATGCTCATTGCATAATTTCTTACTGTTCTACTTTGTGATGTCATGATCCGATTTAAGTATTGTATACTTGTTTTTTCTTGGTAGTGTTGGATAAGATTATTTTTGTATTTAAGAGTCAATTGCATTTTAGTCAAATGGAATTAGTTAATGTTAAAGTGCCACTATTTTATAGCAAAACGGTCCTGAGAAGATGTAACTTTCCTTTCCATTTTCCCTGGCCTCGTCACAAACCGAGTACGCAAACATCTTCGGAGCCCAGACTTTACTATGCGGTCATGAATTTATGTATGTTTTTTTTCTCCGCCCTCATCATAACATCGGACAAGAACATAGACTCGGTTGTTTGAGGAATTATTTTTTGTTGCCTCTGGCCGTATTTTCAGAATTTTTAACAGTACTTGGATATTAAACAGGACTTAGATATTACACAGGACTTAGATATTTAACAATACTTAGATATTAAACAGTATAGAGATATTAAACAGTACTTGGATATTAAACCGTACTTGGATATTAAACAGTACTTGGATATTAAACAGTACTTGGATATTAAACAGTACTTGGATATTAAACAGTACTTATATATTAAACAGTACTTAGATATTAAACAGTACTTAGATATTAAACTCTCTCTCTTAGATACTAAACAGTCATTGGATATTATGGGGGTGTTTAATGACTGTCAGATGTCTTCCTACTGTCATCCTCGTCCAGAAAACAGAAGACGAAAAGACAGAAGCTGTCAGCCAAACGATTGTTCATTCTGGGAAAAAACGTTGCTCAATAAAAAAAAAAAGAGAAAAAAAAAATCACGGCAAATGAAGGGAAAAATAGTTGAAATAGTCGTGTTGAAATCTTCCACATTTTGCTCCAATCTGGCTTCGCTTCCATCACTGCTGCCTTTTTATTTTTAAGTCTTAAAGAGGCTCTTTAGCTTCTTGGAAGAGCTTTTAAAGCGCAATGTGTGCAGGAAGCATTTTTTTTTTTTTTTTTTTTGATGGTAGGATCAGAGTCGGCTGCAAGTAAATACGCAGCGGGAGAAGAAATGCACGCTTAGCGAGGAAGACGCCGTCCTTGGAATGTCCTTGTGTCCTTAGCGCTGATTTTGTCGATGCAGGCTGGTACTTTTTGCTCATGCCGACATCTTTTGTGTTCCCTCAGACAGACTCGAGATCAGGAGACCCCGCCGGACTTCTTCTATTTCTCTGACTTTGAGAGGCACAATGCGGAGATTGCTGCGTTTCACCTGGACAGGTAAGACCATCTTTTTTGCCTGTAAAACCTTGGCATTGTGGGAAATGTAGTTGGGTTAGCATCACTTGTTTTGTGGTCTTTGTTTTTCGTGTTTTAGCGTGTTAGCTTAGTTGTTTCGTCCGATATTTTTCACCTGGACAGGTAAAACCACCTTTTTGGCTGTTACTCCTGGGCATTATGGGTAATGTAGTTGGGTTAGCATCACTTCTTTGTGTTCTCTTTTTTTAACGTATTTTAGCGTGTTAGTTTAGCCGTTTTGTCCAATGATTGTCCGATATTTTTCACCTGGACAGGTAAGAAGACCACCTTTTTGCTTGTAACTTCTGGGCATTATGGGTAATGTAGTTTGGTTAGCATCACTTTGTTGTTTTTTTTTCGTATTTGCGTGTTAGCTTAGCCGTTTTGGCCAATGATTGTCCGATATTTGTAGTCGTATTTTTTGTGTTAGCGCCCCTTGTTAGGATAAGTGGTACAAATAGTACATATATGAATATTTGGTTCCTATAAAATTATTTGAAAAAAATCGGCAACATTATGCGTATTCAACGATTAAAATTAGACGAAATATTTTGAAGCACAGATGGCGAACGAAAAACAACAACATCACTTTTGACAGTGAAACGATGTTATAATTAATTTATGCAATTCAACCAGCGACGTGAAACAGCTGAAAACATTTTTTTTACATGAGCGTCCTCCTCTTTACGTAAAATAATGAAATAATGGGTCATAAGCTTAAGGCAAAGGTGCCCTTCACCTCAAGGGTTCTACGTTTTTTTTCCATTTTTTTTTCTCCGCTAGGTGCTTAATGAGCTGACATAAGGACGCACTGATTAGTAATCAGAGAACGAGTCAAATCAGCAGGACATGAGGACATTTTGTCCTTTGAAAGAGAGGACATTTGACCTGACCTTCATTTTTTTGCGCAATAAAAGCGGAAACGTCAGTTTGGCTTTCACCTATTTTGGTAAATATCGTTTTTTTAGCGGAAGTAGAATGAAAATCTAATGCACTAAGTGTCAAAGTGGCGGCCCGGGGGCCAAATATGGTCCGGGAAAGTAAGTCATGAGTCCCAACTTTCTGTTTTAGAAATTAAAATGAAGAGTATAGATGTATATTAAATTTCCTGATTTTCCCCCTTTTAAAATCAATAATTGACGTTTTTTAATCCATTTTTTGCTGTTTTTTTAGTTCAAAAATCATTTGGTAAAATCTAAAAATATATTTTAAAAAAAGCTAAAATAAACATTGTTGTAGATCTTTAAAAAACTGAATATTCAGGGCTTTTAATCCAGTTATTTTAATCCATTTATTACAAAAATAAATTCTAAATATTATATCTAAAATAGACCGGCCCACATGAAATGTGAGTTCTGGAGCAAAAATCGGTGTCATGTGACCCGTGTTCCAAAAATATGCCGAATAAACCCATAAGGTCAGAAAAACTTCCGAATAAAACGCATTCCCCCAAAAAACATTTTTCATCCGGGCGAATAAAGTCGACCAAGGTCGCTTTAAATCATAACATGGCGTCCAGAAAAAGATTCCCGATGTCATACAGATCTTAACAGCGTAAAAGAGGTCGAAGGTCCTCCGTCTTTTAAGCGAATGTCTCCAGGCATTGAATTCTTTCAAGTCTTCCCCTTTTTTACTCGCTTTTATCCTCCTTCCCTTTCACGGCCTCCATCAATTCCGTTTTTTTTCCGCAAAACAAGCGTCTTCACGGGAGCTGGAGGAGGCCATTTGTCACGGCCGCTGAATGCGGGCCTCCCACGGCACAACAATGGCCGCCGCGTCCTCCTTATTTAGTTAAGCCGCACGCTCTTCGAGTATTCGTGCTCGAGGGAACTGGAGACGGCGAGCGGCGAGAGGGTAACGGAGCGGGAAAGCCGGCGCGTGCCGTGTCTCCGCCTTCTCTTGACGATCCACGCCAATAGCTTAAAGTGGAAATTTGAAGTAATAGCCTAAACAAATTGTACTGTATTTTTCAGATTATAAATCACAGTTTTTTTCGTTGTTTGGGTGCAATTTATACTCTGGTGCGACTTATATGTGAAATTATTAACACATTATTATACTTTTCACGTTATTTTCACTCTAAACCACAAGAAGGCACTCTAGGCTTGTTTCCATTGTTATCCAAATAATTCTTAATATGTTAGGCCAATGTAATGTTAGTATAGTGTACACTTATTCAACTTGTTGTTCTCTATTTTATTTTAATTTTAAATTGCCTTTTCAAGATGACATGTATGTTTTTTGATGCTAGAATTTATCAAATCAATTTCCCCCCCAAAAAATTTGACTTATACTCTTGTGCAACTCATGTTTTTTTCCTTCTTAATTATGTATTTTTTCGTTGGTGCGACTTATACTCAGGTGCAACTTAATAGTCTGGAAAATATAGTCATATATTTTTGTAAGAGGGTTCTTGTGCGCCCCCAAATAGATGGCACCCTATGTAGTCACCCACTTAATTATAAGTAGTAGTCCATTAAATACTAATTTGAATAGATGCATTTTTGGGCCGGTGCGACCTATAGTCCAGAAAGTAGCCTAATATATTTGTAGGAGACTAGTGCGACTTATACTCAGGAGCGACTTATAGTCCAGAAAAATACTATAATATATTTTGTTCTTGTGCACACCTAAATAGAGTTGCCTACTTAATTATGCAATCTTTTTGATGGTGCGACTTATACTCAGGTGCGACTTATAGTCCAGAAATACAGCAAAACATTCGTAGGAGGTTTTTATAGATGGCGTTCCCCCTCTTAATTATGCATTTTTTGGCTTGTGCAACTTATAGTCTGACAAATACAGTAATATATTTTGTAGGAGGCTTCTCATGCACCCCCCAAATAGATGACACCCTAGGCAATCACCCACATTGCCCTTGGCAAAAACCATCCCTTGTGGAATGGATGTTGAATTCTCTGGGTTTCCTTCCTCCGGACCCTCCGATGACACACTTGTGCATACTTTGCGTTCGGCTTTTGTCAACAGTCTGCTACACATCTGGCGCTCTTCTCCACGCGCATGCTGGCAACATATGTGTGGGTTGGTTAAAAAGAAGGGAAGGCAAAGGAAAGACATGAAAGGCCCATTGCCAGGTCTATATATAAGACCGGGGGCCCCACGTTTGCCAAAAACAGCACTTTAGTTTTTTTTTTTCCTCGTTTTTTTTTGGCTGTTCGAAATTAGATCGTGTTGGCCGGCCGCGGGTGTTGCAGCCAGGCTCGTTCATTGGTGGGGGCGTCGCCGCACACAGTTTCTTTTTAAAGGGCCAACCGCAACTACCGTTTGCTTCTGTTGTCGTCAACGCCGTTCAGGGTAGACTTTGTTAGGCCATACTATACTCATGTTTCTATTGTAACTCTCCCTTCAAATGGACATTCCTTTATCTCATTCCATTTTTTTCTTTTCTTACCACTTTTCCATCTTTATTCCAAGCCTCCACACGCCTTCTAGCTAGCCACGCACCGTCCATTAGTAGTTGTCAAGGGTCTATCAATTGTTAATCAGAACGTGTCGGTGTCGAACCGATGACCACAAATGGGCGAAAATGGACATTTGGAGTCTTTTTACTCTCTATAACTCCAGCACAACTTGGTTTTCCATTTAAAATGTCCAAGGCTACATTATAAGAACCACAGAAAGCCATAAAATATCATTTCTTTAAAAGAAATGGTAAAAATAGACATACGTAACTGAGGGATACAAAAAAAGTGTAATTGTGGACACAAAATAACCGTAAGATGGTTTACCTTCGAGTATTTGTGGAAAGAGTGGGGTTGTGGTGCCCCCTGGTGGAAGTAGGGATGAGAGCAAGTCAGATAGTAGATGTCCAACCCTTTTTTTTATTTCTGTGTGCATTTGGGAATGAGTTTGTTAATCCCAACTAATCCCGTGTCCGCTTTTTTTCGTCCTGCAGGATTTTGGACTTTCGACGCGTCCCTCCAGTGGCCGGCCGACTCGTCAACATGACCAAGGAAATTCGGGACGTTACACGGGATAAAAAGCTATGGAGGACGTTCTTCATATCGCCAGGTTTGTCACAGTCAAGAAAGCTAACCAATTGTGTACTTTTCAAAAACAAAATACTTACTATACTATGTCGTTTTTTAAGAAAAAAAAGCCTTACTATACTATGTCGTTTTAGAAGAGAAAAAGCCTTACTATACTATGTCATTTTTTAAGAGAAATAGCCTTGCTTTTCTATGTCGTTTTTGAAGAGAAAAAGCCTTACTATACTTTGTCGTTTTTGGCGATAAAAAGCCTTACTATACTACGTCGTTTTTGAAGACAAAAAGCCTTACTATACTATGTCGTTTTTGAAGAGAAAAAGGCTTACTGTACTATGTCATTTCTTACAAGAAAAAAGCCTTACTATACTATGTCATGTTTTTGACGAAAAAAAGCCTTACTATACTATGTTGTTTTTGGCGATAAAAAGCCTTACTATACTATGTCGTTTTTTTGAAGAAAAAAGCCTTACAATACTATGTCGTTTTTTTTAAGAAAAAAGCCTTACAATACTATGTCGTTTTTTTGAAGAAAAAAGCCTTACTATACTATGTCGTTTTTGGCGATAAAAAGCCTTACTATACTATGTCGTTTTTTTGAAGAAAAAAGCCTTACTATACTATGTCGTTTTTGAAGCCAAAAAGCCTTACTATACTATGTCGTTTTTGGCGATTAAAAAGCCTGACTATACTATGTCGTTTTTGGCGATTAAAAAGCCTGACTATACTATGTCGTTTTTTAAGGAAAAATAGCCTTACTATACTATGTCAATTGTGAGATGTCTAGCAGTGAGTTTTTCATCTTTGAGGTCCCCCGAGATGGACTTGAGTGACCGCCTCAGCAATTAATACACGTCATTGAATCCCTGCAGGGGCCGTTCATCTTGTCGTTCTAAAACTGATGAGCTAGGAATCCTTTCAAAGAATTTGATCTCATTTTTTTTTCTTCATTAGCATCACTCACCAAGAAAGTCACACTCAATGTCAGTCTTTAATAACCCCAAATTGTATAATTTTTCCTTCTTTCTGCAGCCAATAACGTGTGTTTTTACGGAGAATGTTCATACTACTGCTCGACGGAACACGCTCTGTGCGGCAAACCCGACCAGATCGAAGGATCCCTGGCCGCTTTCCTCCCGGATCTTGCCCTGGCCAAACGCAAAACCTGGAGGAATCCTTGGAGACGTTCTTACCACAAACGCAAGAAGGCAGAGTGAGAAAAACAAATCTTTAATTTTGATGGTTTGATTTGACTTGAAACTTAATGTTCTCATTGGGTTTCATTCAGATGGGAAGTCGATCCCGACTACTGCGAGGAGGTCAAACAGACTCCGCCTTATGATAGTGGAACCAGACTTTTGGACATCATGGACATGACCATCTTTGACTTCCTTATGGGTACGTCCCTTTTGAATTGTGGAAGATGACAGTGAATTTAAGTTTAAGAGGGGAATTGATTGGCAGGTGAATTTGTAAAATAATTGTAATTGTAAATGTCGTTTTTGAAGCCAAAAGGCCTTACTATACTATGTTGTTTTTGAAGCCAAAAAGCCTTACTATACTATGTCGTTTTTTCAGAGAAAAAAGCCATACTATAGTATGTCGTTTTTTCAGAAAAAAAGCCTTACTATAGTATGTCGTTTTTTCAGAGAAAAAAGCCTTACTATAGTATGTCGTTTTTAACGAAAAAAAGCCTTACTATACTATGTCGTTTTTTAACGAAGAAAAGCCTTACTATACTATGTTGTTTTTTAACGAAAAAAAGCCTTACTGTACTATGTTGTTTTTTTAAGAAAAAAAGCCTTACTATACTATGTCGTTTTTTCAGAGAAAAAAGCCTTACTATACTATGTCGTTTTTTTAAGAAAAAAAGCCTTACTATACTATGTCGTTTTTTCAGAGAAAAAAGCCTTACTATAGTATGTCGTTTTTTCAGAAAAAAAAGCCTTACTATAGTATGTCGTTTTTTCAGAGAAAAAAGCCTTACTATAGTATGTCGTTTTTTCAGAGAAAAAAGCCTTACTATACTATGTCGTTTTTTAAAAAAAAAGCCTTACTATACTATGTCGTTTTTTTAAGAAAAAAAGCCTTACTATACTATGTCGTTTTTTCAGAGAAAAAAACCTTACTATACTATGTCGTTTTTAACGAAAAAAAGCCTTACTATACTATGTCGTTTTTTAACGAAAAAAGCCTTACTATACTATGTCGTTTTTTAACGAAAAAAAGCCTTACTGTACTATGTCGTTTTTTAACAAAAAAAGCCTTACTATACTATGTCGCTTTTTCAGAGAAAAAAGCCTTACTATAGTATGTCGTTTTTTCAGAGAAAAAAGCCTTACTATAGTATGTCGTTTTTTCAGAGAAAAAAGCCTTACTATAGTATGTCGTTTTTTCAGAGAAAAAAGCCTTACTATACTATGTCGTTTTTTCAGAGAAAAAAGCCTTACTATAGTATGTCGTTTTTTCAGAGAAAAAAGCCTTACTATACTATGTCGTTTTTTCAGAGAAAAAAGCCTTACTATACTATGTCGTTTTTTCAGAGAAAAAAGCCTTACTATAGTATGTCGTTTTTTTCAGAGAAAAAAGCCATATTATAGTATGTCGTTTTTTCAGAGAAAAAAGCCTTACTATAGTATGTCGTTTTTTCAGAAAAAAAAAGCCTTACTATAGTATGTCGTTTTTTCAGAGAAAAAAGCCTTACTATAGTATGTCGTTTTTTCAGAGAAAAAAGCCTTACTATACTATGTCGTTTTTTCAGAGAAAAAAGCCTTACTATACTATGTCGTTTTTTCAGAGAAAAAAGCCTTACTATACTATGTCGTTTTTTAAGAAAAAAAGCCTTACTATAGTATGTCGTTTTTTCAGAGAAAAAAGCCTTACTATAGTATGTCGTTTTTTCAGAGAAAAAAGCCATACTATAGTATGTCGTTTTTTCAGAGAAAAAAGCCTTACTATAGTATGTCGTTTTTTCAGAAAAAAAAGCCTTACTATAGTATGTCGTTTTTTCAGAGAAAAAAGCCTTACTATAGTATGTCGTTTTTTCAGAGATAAAAGCCTTACTATAGTATGTCGTTTTTTCAGAGATAAAAGCCTTACTATAGTATGTCGTTTTTTCAGAGAAAAAAGCCTTACTATAGTATGTCGTTTTTTCAGAGAAAAAAGCCATACTATAGTATGTCGTTTTTTCAGAGAAAAAAGCCTTACTATAGTATGTCGTTTTTTCAGAAAAAAAAGCCTTACTATAGTATGTCGTTTTTTCAGAGAAAAAAGCCTTACTATAGTATGTCGTTTTTTCAGAGAAAAAAGCCTTACTATACTATGTCGTTTTTTCAGAGAAAAAAGCCTTACTATACTATGTCGTTTTTTAAGAAAAAAAGCCTTACTATAGTATGTCGTTTTTTTCAGAGAAAAAAGCCATACTATAGTATGTCGTTTTTTCAGAGAAAAAAGCCTTACTATACTATGTCGTTTTTTCAGAGAAAAAAGCCTTACTATACTATGTCGTTTTTTCAGAGAAAAAAGCCTTACTATACTATGTCGTTTTTTAAGAAAAAAAGCCTTACTATACTATGTCGTTTTTTTAAGAAAAAAAGCCTTACTATACTATGTCGTTTTTTCAGAGAAAAAAGCCTTACTATACTATGTCGTTTTTAACGAAAAAAAGCCTTACTATACTATGTCGTTTTTTAACGAAAAAAGCCTTACTATACTATGTCGTTTTTTAACAAAAAAAGCCTTACTATACTATGTCGCTTTTTCAGAGAAAAAAGCCTTACTATAGTATGTCGTTTTTTCAGAGAAAAAAGCCTTACTATAGTATGTCGTTTTTTCAGAGAAAAAAGCCATACTATAGAATGTCGTTTTATTCAGAGAAAAAAGCCTTACTATAGTATGTCGTTTTTTCAGAGAAAAAAGCCATACTATAGTATGTCGTTTTTTCAGAGAAAAAAGCCTTACTATAGTATGTCGTTTTTTCAGAGAAAAAAGCCTTACTATACTGTGTCGTTTTTTCAGAGAAAAAAGCCTTACTATAGTATGTCGTTTTTTAAGAAAAAAAGCCTTACTATACTATGTCGTTTTTTCAGAGAAAAAAGCCTTACTATAGTATGTCGTTTTTTCAGAAAAAAAAGCCTTACTATAGTATGTCGTTTTTTCAGAGAAAAAAGCCTTACTATACTATGTCGTTTTTTCAGAGAAAAAAGCCTTACTATACTATGTCGTTTTTTCAGAGAAAAAAGCCTTACTATACTATGTCGTTTTTTCAGAGAAAAAAGCCTTACTATACTATGTCGTTTTTTAAGAAAAAAAGCCTTACTATAGTATGTCGTTTTTTTCAGAGAAAAAAGCCATACTATAGTATGTCGTTTTTTCAGAGAAAAAAGCCTTACTATAGTATGTCGTTTTTTTAAGAAAAAAAGCCTTACTATACTATGTCGTTTTTTCAGAGAAAAAAGCCTTACTATAGTATGTCGTTTTTTCAGAAAAAAAAGCCTTACTATAGTATGTCGTTTTTTCAGAGAAAAAAGCCTTACTATACTATGTCGTTTTTTCAGAGAAAAAAGCCTTACTATAGTATGTCGTTTTTTCAGAGAAAAAAGCCATACTATAGTATGTCGTTTTTTCAGAGAAAAAAGCCTTACTATAGTATGTCGTTTTTTCAGAGAAAAAAGCCTTACTATACTGTGTCGTTTTTTCAGAGAAAAAAGCCTTACTATAGTATGTCGTTTTTTCAGAAAAAAAAGCCTTACTATAGTATGTCGTTTTTTCAGAGAAAAAAGCCTTACTATACTATGCCGTTTTTTCAGAGAAAAAAGCCTTACTATACTATGTCGTTTTTTAAGAAAAAAAGCCTTACTATAGTATGTCGTTTTTTCAGAGAAAAAAGCCTTACTATACTATGTCGTTTTTTCAGAGAAAAAAGCCTTACTATAGTATGTCGTTTTTTCAGAGAAAAAAGCCTTACTATACTATGTCGTTTTTTCAGAGAAAAAAGCCTTACTATACTATGTCGTTTTTTCAGAGAAAAAAGCCTTACTATAGTAAGTCGTTTTTTTCAGAGAAAAAAGCCATACTATAGTATGTCGTTTTTTCAGAGAAAAAAGCCTTACTATAGTATGTCGTTTTTTCAGAAAAAAAAGCCTTACTATAGTATGTCGTTTTTTCAGAGAAAAAAGCCTTACTATAGTATACTATACTATACTATAGTTTACTATACTATGTCGTTTTTTCAGAGAAAAAAGCCTTACTATACTATGTCGTTTTTTAAGAAAAAAAGCCTTACTATAGTATGTCGTTTTTTCAGAGAAAAAAGCCTTACTATAGTATGTCGTTTTTTCAGAGAAAAAAGCCATACTATAGTATGTCGTTTTTTCAGAGAAAAAAGCCATACTATAGTATGTCGTTTTTTCAGAGAAAAAAGCCTTACTATAGTATGTCGTTTTTTCAGAGAAAAAAGCCTTACTATACTATGTCGTTTTTTCAGAGAAAAAAGCCTTACTATAGTATGTCGTTTTTTCAGAAAAAAAAGCCTTACTATAGTATGTCGTTTTTCAGAGAAAAAAGCCTTACTATACTATGTCGTTTTTTCAGAGAAAAAAACCTTACTATACTATGTCGTTTTTTAAGAAAAAAAGCCTTACTATAGTTTGTCGTTTTTTCAGAGAAAAAAGCCTTACTATACTATGTCGTTTTTTCAGAGAAAAAAGCCTTACTATACTATGTCGTTTTTTCAGAGAAAAAAGCCTTACTATACTATGTCGTTTTTTAAGAAAAAAAGCCTTACTATAGTATGTCGTTTTTTTCAGAGAAAAAAGCCATACTATAGTATGTCGTTTTTTCAGAGAAAAAAGCCTTACTATAGTATGTCGTTTTTTTAAGAAAAAAAGCCTTACTATACTATGTCGTTTTTTCAGAGAAAAAAGCCTTACTATAGTATGTCGTTTTTTCAGAAAAAAAAGCCTTACTATAGTATGTCGTTTTTTCAGAGAAAAAAGCCTTACTATAGTATGTCGTTTTTTCAGAGAAAAAAGCCTTACTATACTATGTCGTTTTTTCAAAAAAAAGCCTTACTATACTATGTCGTTTTTTTAAGAAAAAAAGCCTTACTATACTATGTCGTTTTTTCAGAGAAAAAAGCCTTACTATACTATGTCGTTTTTAACGAAAAAAAGCCTTACTATACTATGTCGTTTTTTTACGAAAAAAGCCTTACTATACTATGTCGTTTTTTAACGAAAAAAGCCTTACTATACTATGTCGTTTTTTAACAAAAAAAGCCTTACTATACTATGTCGCTTTTTCAGAGAAAAAAGCCTTACTATAGTATGTCGTTTTTTCAGAGAAAAAAGCCTTACTATAGTATGTCGTTTTTTCAGAGAAAAAAGCCATACTATAGAATGTCGTTTTTTCAGAGAAAAAAGCCCTACTATAGTATGTCGTTTTTTCAGAGAAAAAAGCCATACTATAGTATGTCGTTTTTTCAGAGAAAAAAGCCTTACTATAGTATGTCGTTTTTTCAGAGAAAAAAGCCTTATTATAGTATGTTGTTTTTTCAGAAAAAAAAGCCTTACTATAGTATGTCGTTTTTTCAGAAAAAAAAGCCTTACTATACTATGTCGGTTTTTCAGAGAAAAAAGCCTTACTATACTATGTCGTTTTTTCAGAGAAAAAAGCCTTACTATACTATGTCGTTTTTTAAGAAAAAAAGCCTTACTATAGTATGTCGTTTTTTCAGAGAAAAAAGCCTTACTATACTATGTCGTTTTTTCAGAGAAAAAAGCCTTACTATACTATGTCGTTTTTTCAGAGAAAAAAGCCTTACTATACTATGTCGTTTTTTAAGAAAAAAAGCCTTACTATAGTATGTCGTTTTTTTCAGAGAAAAAAGCCATACTATAGAATGTCGTTTTTTCAGAGAAAAAAGCCCTACTATAGTATGTCGTTTTTTCAGAGAAAAAAGCCTTACTATAGTATGTCGTTTTTTCAGAGAAAAAAGCCTTACTATACTATGTCGTTTTTTCAGAGAAAAAAGCCTTACTATACTATGTCGTTTTTTCAGAGAAAAAAGCCTTACTATACTATGTCGTTTTTTAAGAAAAAAAGCCTTACTATAGTATGTCGTTTTTTTCAGAGAAAAAAGCCATACTATAGTATGTCGTTTTTTCAGAGAAAAAAGCCTTACTATAGTATGTCGTTTTTTTAAGAAAAAAAGCCTTACTATACTATGTCGTTTTTTCAGAGAAAAAAGCCTTACTATAGTATGTCGTTTTTTCAGAAAAAAAAGCCTTACTATAGTATGTCGTTTTTTCAGAGAAAAAAGCCTTACTATAGTATGTCGTTTTTTCAGAGAAAAAAGCCTTACTATACTATGTCGTTTTTTCAAAAAAAAGCCTTACTATACTATGTCGTTTTTTTAAGAAAAAAAGCCTTACTATACTATGTCGTTTTTTCAGAGAAAAAAGCCTTACTATACTATGTCGTTTTTAACGAAAAAAAGCCTTACTATACTATGTCGTTTTTTTACGAAAAAAGCCTTACTATACTATGTCGTTTTTTAACGAAAAAAGCCTTACTATACTATGTCGTTTTTTAACAAAAAAAGCCTTACTATACTATGTCGCTTTTTCAGAGAAAAAAGCCTTACTATAGTATGTCGTTTTTTCAGAGAAAAAAGCCTTACTATAGTATGTCGTTTTTTCAGAGAAAAAAGCCATACTATAGAATGTCGTTTTTTCAGAGAAAAAAGCCCTACTATAGTATGTCGTTTTTTCAGAGAAAAAAGCCATACTATAGTATGTCGTTTTTTCAGAGAAAAAAGCCTTACTATAGTATGTCGTTTTTTCAGAGAAAAAAGCCTTACTATACTATGTCGTTTTTTCAGAGAAAAAAGCCTTACTATAGTATGTCGTTTTTTCAGAGAAAAAAGCCTTACTATAGTATGTCGTTTTTTCAGAGAAAAAAGCCATACTATAGTATGTCGTTTTTTCAGAGAAAAAAGCCTTACTATAGTATGTCGTTTTTTCAGAAAAAAAAGCCTTACTATAGTATGTCGTTTTTTCAGAGAAAAAAGCCTTACTATAGTATGTCGTTTTTTCAGAGAAAAAAGCCTTACTATAGTATGTCGTTTTTTCAGAGAAAAAAGCCTTACTATACTATGTCGTTTTTTAAGAAAAAAAGCCTTACTATAGTATGTCGTTTTTTTCAGAGAAAAAAGCCATACTATAGTATGTCGTTTTTTCAGAGAAAAAAGCCTTACTATACTATGTCGTTTTTTCAGAAAAAAAAGCCTTACTATACTATGTCATTTTTTCAGAGAAAAAAGCCTGACTATACTATGTCGGTTTTGAAAGAAAAAAAGCCTTACTATACTATGTCGTTTTTTAAGAAAAAAAGCCTTACTATAGTATGTCGTTTTTTCAGAGAAAAAAGCCTTACCATACTATGTCGTTTTTTCAGAGAAAAAAGCCTTACTATACTATGTCGTTTTTTCAGAGAAAAAAGCCTTACTATACTATGTCGTTTTTTTAAAGAAAAAAAGCCTTACTATACTATGTCGTTTTTTTCAGAGAAAAAAGCCTTACTATAGTATGTCGTTTTTTCAGAAAAAAAGCCTTACTATAGTATGTTGTTTTTTCAGAGAAAAAAGCCTTACTATACTATGTCGTTTTTTCAGAGAAAAAAGCCTTACTATAGTATGTCGTTTTTTCAGAGAAAAAAGCCATACTATAGTATGTCGTTTTTTCAGAGAAAAAAGCCTTACTATAGTATGTCGTTTTTTCAGAGAAAAAAGCCTTACTATAGTATGTCGTTTTTTCAGAGAAAAAAGCCATACTATAGTATGTCGTTTTTTCAGAGAAAAAAGCCTTACTATAGTATGTCGTTTTTTCAGAAAAAAAAGCCTTACTATACTATGTCGGTTTTTCAGAGAAAAAAGCCTTACTATACTATGTCGTTTTTTCAGAGAAAAAAGCCTTACTATACTATGTCGTTTTTTAAGAAAAAAAGCCTTACTATAGTATGTCGTTTTTTCAGAGAAAAAAGCCTTACTATACTATGTCGTTTTTTCAGAGAAAAAAGCCTTACTATACTATGTCGTTTTTTAAGAAAAAAAGCCTTACTATAGTATGTCGTTTTTTCAGAGAAAAAAGCCTTACTATACTATGTCGTTTTTTCAGAGAAAAAAGCCTTATTATAGTATGTTGTTTTTTCAGAAAAAAAAGCCTTACTATAGTATGTCGTTTTTTCAGAAAAAAAAGCCTTACTATACTATGTCGGTTTTGAAAGAAAAAAAGCCTTACTATACCATTTGCCAACAGGAAACATGGATCGGCATCATTACGAGACGTTTGAAAAGTTTGGAAATGAGACCTTCATCATCCACCTGGATAACGGCAGGGGGTGAGAACTTTGCATTTTGATAATATTTCTAAGTCCTTCAAACGATATTAGTTAAGAAGTATTAACTTTTGAAGCTTTTTTGTTTTGTTTCTTTGTTCCTCTCTGTGAAGCTTTGGCAAACATTCCCACGACGAAAAGTCCATCCTGGTCCCTCTAACGCAATGCTGCAGGTAAGATTGTTGTTTTTTCCCCAAAAAGGAGCGTTGTAGCCAATGGACTGGATTTTGCGTAGGATACGAAAGTCGACACACTTGCGACTACAGCTATTGGCTAAAGAGGAATACAAGTTGTCCACACTGGTGTCCGAGTCCTTGCTGAGGGACAGGCTCAGTCCCGTCCTCATCCGGCCGCACCTCGATGCCATGGACCGCCGACTCCGCCAGGTTAGTGGTCTTCGGGATTTATTGATCCAAATAACAAAAACATTGTTTTTTTTGTAAAAAATGACAATGGATTGGATAACTTTATTCATCCTGTGTTGGGAAAATATCATTGTGGCATTAGCAAAAGTGGTTAGACAGAATAAAAACAAAAGCAAATCAAAAGAAAAGAGATGATCAAGAAAAACCAAATCAAATCATCAAGACAGAAAGGAGCAAAAGCAACAAAACGAGCAGAGTGGAATGAGATACAGCTACCGGGAGGAAACTTGAATCGAGTTAACTTGGTTGTGAGAGCTAAAACAGATTCAAAAACTGGAACCACACACAGGAAAACTGCCACAGGATGGGGAACCCTTGCAGACTTGGATTGAGGCAGAGAACATGTAGTTTCACCCCAAGGTCATCCTCTGTAGTCTGGAACTGAAGAGAAAATAGCAGCAGAGCAGAACTCCTTGTCTCCACTTCCGGCCTGGTAAGCGCCAACAACTCTTCCAACTTCATCCCAACATCAAGACTCTCTACAACACCACCATTGAGACAATGTTCAAGAATTTGGCTGATCTTTTCCAAGGCTCATGAAGGAAAGGTTCAGGTTGGAAGTGTCGAAAGAATGGCTGAAAAGAAGAAGATTAAATAAGCTAGGCAGTGTAATTGAATAAAAGAATATGCGAAAAAGAACAAAGTACACAATAAAGAATTAAGAAATAAAGTCCTCTGACACTCCCTTTATTTGTGAGCAGTTAGTGGAATTGAACCCACTCCAACTCTACCCCTTCCCCCTACCACTCTACCTGTTAGTAGATCTGATCCTACTACTGACACGCTCCCTACTTGAGAGCTGTTAGTGGATTTGACCACACTTCTGATACTCTGTTTATGAGTGGATTTGAACCCACTCCGACTCTACCCTTTCCCCCTACTACTTCCCCTGCTAGTGGATATGACCCCACTACTGATACTCTCTTTATTTGAGAGCTGTGAGTGGATTTGAACCCACTCCTGATTTGAACTTCACCATCTCAAGTTCTGAGCTTTGTGTGGGATTTGAACCCACTCCTGGTTTGAACTTCACCATCTCAAGTTCTGAGCAGTATCTTTGCCACTGGACCACAGTGACTTCTGAACTTTACAATTTGGAAGTTATATTTATCCTTTTCCTTACTTCAACAAAGAATTTGAGAAATGTTAAGAGTGGAATTGAACCCACTCCTGATTTCATCTTGTGTCCACCTTGGCTTCTTGGAAGTTATATTTATCCTTTCATTCCACTCTTTGCAATTTTCAAATTGTTTGTTGAGGAAATGAAAAGGATAAATATAACTTCCAAATTGGAAAGTTCAGAAGTCACTGTGGTCTAGTGGCAAAGACAATGGGTCAGAAGCCAAGGTGGACACAAGTTCAAATCAGGAGTGGGTTCAATTCCACTGTTTGCCATTTCTCAAATTCTTTGTTGAAGTAAGGAAAAGGATAAATATAACTTCCAAATTGTAAAGTTCGGAAGTCACTGTGGTCCAGTGGCTAAGACAATGGGTCAGAAGCCACGGTGGACACAAGTTCAAATCAGGAGTGGGTTCAATTCCGCTGTTTGCCATTTCTCAAATTCTTTGTTGAAGTAAGGAAAAGGATAAATATAACTCCCAAATTGTAAAGTTCAGAAGTCACTGTGGTCCAGTGGCAAAGATACTGCTCAGAACTTGAGATGGTGAAGTTCAAACCAGGAGTGGGTTCAAATCCCACACAAAGCTCAGAACTTGAGATGGTAAAGTTCAAATCAGGAGTGGGTTCAAATCCACTCACAGCTCTCAAATAAAGAGAGTATCAAAAGTGGGGTCAAATCCACTAACAGGGGTAGTAGGGGGAAGGGGTAATGGTGGAGTGGGTTCAAATCCACTCACAGCTCTCAAATATAGAGAGTATCAGTAGTGGGGTCAAATCCACTAACAGGGGAAGTAGTAGGGCAAGGTGTAGAGTGGGAGTGGGTTCAAATCCACTCACAGAGTGTCACAAGTGGGGTCAAATCCACTAACAGCTCTCAAATAGGGAGAGTGACAGTAGTGGGGTCAAATCCACTAACAGGTAGAGTAAGAGGGGGGAGGGGATAGAGTAAGAGGGGGAGGATAGGGTAGGAGGAGGTAGAGGGGGGAGAGGATAGGGTAGGAGGAGGTAGAGGGGGGAGAGGATAAGGTAGGAGGAGGTAGAGGAGGAAGAGTAAGAGGGGGAGAGGATAGGGTAGGAGGAGGTAGAGTAAGAGGGGGGGAGGATAGGGTAGGAGGAGGTAGAGGGGATAGAGTAAGAGGGGGGAGATGATAGGGTAGGAGGAGGTAAAGTAAGAGGGGGGAGAGGATATGGTAGGAGGAGGTAGAGGGGATAAAGTAAGAGGGGTGAGGTTAGAGTAGGAGGAGTTAGAGGAGGTAGAGGGGTAGAGTAAGAGGGGGGAGGATAGAGTAGGAGGGGTTAGAGGAGGTAGAGGGGTAGAGTAAGAGGGGGGAGAGGATAGGGTAGGAGGAGGCAGAGAAGGTAGAGTAAGAGGGGGGAGAGGATAGGGTAGGAGGAGGTAGAGTAAGAGGGGGGAAAGGATAGGGTAGGAGGAGGCAGAGGAGGAGTGATAGTAAGAGGGGTTAGGGGATAGAATAGGAGAAGGTAGAGGGAGTAGAGTAGGAGAGGGGAGGTAGAGTAGGAGAGGGGAGGGGGAGGTAGAGTAGGAGAGGGGAGGGGGAGGCAGAGTAGGAGAGGAGAGGGGGAGGTACAGTAGGAGAGGAGAGGGTAGTGGGAGGTATAGGAGGAGAGGGGAGGGGGAGGTAAAGTTGGGTAGGAGAGGAGAGGGGGGTAGAGTAGGAGAGGAGAAGGTAGGGGGAGGTAGACTAGGAGAGGAGAGGGTAGGGGGAGGTAGACTAGGAGAGGAGAGGGTAGGGGGAGGTAGAGTAGGAGAGGAGAGGGTAGGGGAAGGTAAAGTAGGAGAGGGGAGGGTAGGGAGAGGTACAGTAGGAGAGGAGAGGGTAGGGGTAGGGGGAGGAGAGGAGAGGGTAGTGGGATATTTAGTCATAAATAAAACAAAAATACTTATACTCCCCAAACTTTTACCATCGTTTAGTATATCAGTCCATACAACCTCTTCTTGTCCGCGTGCTATTTCCCTTCCCCTCTCCTACTCTTCCTCCCCCTCCCCTCTCCTACTCTACCTCCCCCTCCCCTCTCCTACTCTACCTCCCCCTCCCCTCTCCTACTCTACCTCCCCCTCCCCTCTCCTACTCTACCTCCCCCTCCCCTCTCCTACTCTACCTCCCCCTCCCCTCTCCTACTCTACCTCCCCTTCCCCTCTCCTACTCTACCTCCCCCTCCCCTCTCCTACTCTACCTCCCCCTCCCCTCACCGACTTTACTCTCTCTACCTCCTCCTATTCTATCCCCTAACCCCTCTTACTTACTATCCCTCCTCTGCCTGCTCCTACCCTATCCTTTCCCCCCTCTTACTCTATCCCCTCTACCTCCTCCTACCCTATCCTCTCCCCCCTCTTACTCTATCCCCTCTACCTCTTCCTACCCTATCCTCTCCCCCCTCTTACTCTACCTTCTCTGCCTCCTCCTACCATATCCTCTCCCCCCTCTTACTCTACCTTTCTACCTCCTCTAACTCCTCCTACCCTATCCTCTCCCCCTCTACCTCCTCCTACCCTATCCTCTCCCCCTCTTACTCTTCCTCCTCTACATCCTCCTACCCTAGCCTCTCCCCCCTCTACCTCCTCCTACCCTATCCTCTCCCCCCTCTACCTCCTCCTACCCTATCCTCCCCCCTCTTACTCTATCCCCTCCCCCCTCTTACTCTATCCCCTCCCCCCTCTTACTCTATCCCCTCCCCCCTCTTACTCTATCCCCTCCCCCCTCTTACTCTATCTGTTAGTGGATTTGACCCCACTCGTGACACTCTGTTTGTGAGTGGATTTGAACCCACTCCGACACTACCCCTTCCCCCTACTACTCCCCCTGTTAGTGGATTTGACCCCACTTTTGATACTCTCTTTACTTGAGAGCTGTTAGTGGATTTGACCCCACTTTTGATTTGAACTTCACCATCTCAAGTTCTGAGCTTTGTGTGGGATTCGAACCCACTCCTGGTTTGAACTTCACCATCTCAAGTTCTGAGCAGTATCTTTGCCACTGGACCACAGTGGCTTCTGAACTTTACAATTTGGAAGTTATATTTATCCTTTTCATTACCTCAACAAAGAATTTGAGAATTGCAAAGAGTGGAATCGAACCCACTCCTGATTTGAACTTGTGTCCACCTTGGCTTCTGACCCATTGTCTTTGCCACTAGACCACAGTGACTTCTGAACTTTACAATTTGGAAGTTATATTTATCCTTTTCCTTACTTCAACAAAGAATTTGAGAAATGTTAAGAGTGGAATCGAACCCACTCCTGATTTGAACTTGTGTCCTCCTTGGCTTCTGACCCATTGTCTTTGCCACTAGACCACAGTGACTTGTGAACTTTACAATATGGAAGTTATATTTATCCTTTTCCTTACTTCAACAAAAAATTTGAGAAATGCAAAGAGTGGAATTGAACTCACCCCTGATTTGAACTTGTGTCCACCTTGACTTCTGACCCAGTGTCTTTGCCACTAGACCACAGTGACTCCTGAAATGTAGAAATTGGAGGTTATATTTACCCTTTTCATTACCTCAGTAAAAAATGAGAAGATTGCAAAGAGTGGAATTGAACTCAATCCTGATTTGAACTGGTGTCCACCTTTAGCACTGATCCAATGTCCATGCCACTGGACCACAGCAACACCTGAAAAAGATTTATTGGAAGTTATATTTCTCCTCTCCATTTTTCAACTCCAATGGAAATGACACTGAGCATTTCAAGTGCTGGATTGGAACTCACTCCTGATTAAAAAATGTTCCCATCTCAGGTTTTGACCCAAAGTTTTTGCCACTGGACCACGGCAACAACTAGAATGAGACAGCCTCAGAAGTCAGATTTCTCCTCTTTATTACCTCAACTCCATTGGAAAAGACAATGAGCGTTCTAATTGCTGAATTGGAACTCACTCCTGATTTGAACTTATTTCCACCAAAGATTTATATACAGCATTTTTGTACCTATGATGATTACAAGAAATTTTCAAAAGTTATTTTTATCCTCTTCATTACCTTAACTCCATTGGTAAACAAGATGAGTACTCTAAGTGCTGGATTTGAACCTACTTCTTATTTGAACCAGTTCCCAATTCTCATTCTGACCCAATGTCTTTGCCACTGGACCACAGCAACAATTAGAAAAGAAGAAAATAGCCTGATTATACTATGTCATTTTTTAAAAGAAAAAAGCCTTACTACACTATGTTGTTTCTTTCCAAGAAAAATAGCCTTACTATACAATGTCATTTTAATTTTTTTAAAAAGCCTTCACTATGTAGTTTTTTACGTAAAATAGTCTTACTATACTATGCAGTTTTTTACATAAAATTGCCTTACTATACTATGCAGTTTTTTTTTTTTACATGAAATAGCCTTACTATACTATGTTGAATTTACTTTAATTTTTTACGTTAAAAATTCTTACTATACTGTCTTTTTACATTAAAGCATTACTACTGTTGTTTTTTTACGTAAACAAAGCCTTTCTATACTATGTCATTTTTTATGTCAAAAAAGCCTTACTTTACTATCTCGTTTTTTTACATTAAAAAGCCTTACTATACTGTCTTTTTACGTTAAAGCCTTACTACTGTTGTTTTTTTACGTAAACAAAGCCTTACTATACTATGTCATTTTTTTTACGTAAAATAAACCTTACTATACTATGTCGTTTTTTACGTCAAAAAAGCCTATCTATACTATTTCGTTTTTTTACGTTAAATAGCCTTACTATACTGTCTTTTTACGTTAAACCATTACTACTGTTGTTTTTTTACGTAAACAAAGTCTTACTATACTATGTCATTTTTTAAGAAATAAAGCCATACTATACTATGTCATTTTTAAAAATAAATAACCATCTTTTTTTATGATGAAGGTTCTGCAGGTCTTGGCTGAATGCATTGAAAAAGAAGGCTACACGTACGTGGTAGAAGACGACATCCAAGGGAGTCAATGGACGTAGCACAGCAGGCCCAGAAGAAGGTAGCTTTGAGGACGGGTTCCACACCGAAGCTTTCTGAAAGTCGCCACAAATTTAACGCAGGTAACGGGCACTGTTGGGAAAATGAGCGTCAGACATTATGGGAAGCCTCCGCAAAAGACGCCAGACGATTGGACTGTCCAAGTATTGTAGAGAGACGCCTGGACTCCTCGTTCGTCTTTGTCTGGTTCGGGACCTTTTCTTGAATTCAGTGAATTCTGATGAACTGGTTGAAACTCTCCAAGCTGACATCGTCTTAGGTTTATCTCGTCCTACAAAAAGTCTTCAAATTGGAGTGCGGGTTAACTCCAAAATTTGTCCATTTCCATTAGCTGACTATTTATTGAAAAATCCTATTTATTGTTTAAAAATCAAACTAAGGCTCACCCATAACATTGCAGGTTTTGTCACTTCACCTTTAGCTCACAGGGGGCGACATTGTTCTGTAAAAAAAAAAAACAAGCAGCTTTAAAAGGTAAGAAAATGTAAACAATGTTGGGAAGAAAATGTTTACGTTCAAATGGGAACTGGTTTTATTTGCGTCAATTGTAAACACCAGCCACAACATTAGGGACACTTGTTCGTCGTAATTTGGTTTTATTTTTTAAATCAAATATATTTGTGCATTCCAAAATTTGCCTTAATGTGGCTCACTATCATTCTAGATATCCTGCACGAAAACAACCCAAAACTATACAGAATATGTCCAAAAAATTGATTAAAACTATTTTTAATGCCTTATTGCGCAGTAGGTGTACCTAATATTGTGGCCAGTGATGGTACCAAAAATCCGAATGTTACTCACATTCGTTTTCTTGTTTCTTTGTAATATATTTCACATCCTAAGATTATTTTTTGCGGATTGTACATTTCGTTCTGGGACGGCAGAGCTGTCAAGACGTAGTTTGGAAATTAAAATTTAATATATACCATAGGAAAAATCAAATCTAGTGCCTGTGCAACGGTAGAAACTTGAATGTCTGCTTTCATACATTTAATAGTTTCCCCCAATTCTAGAGATGGAGAAATCTTTACGCGCCATTTCTTGTGTCCGACATTTTATAAAGTCCTGTCGATACAATATGTCCGTATGTGTGACAATTCACAAAGTTAACAAACATTTTTTTTACTTTGAACTTAGGAATTTTTGGTTCCTTTCTTGGCATCACGTGCAATAAAAAGAAATACTGCATCATTTTTAGCATTTATTGTAAAAATAGTAGAGTTAATCCATCGAAAATAGCCTAATTGAACTGTCTTAACTTTTATAATCAATGTTTTATACTTTCCAGAACTTTCAAGGCCTTGAAAATGATGCTAAAACCCTCAACCAGCCCACACACTAAGACCCCCTGGCAGACCTCGTGGGTGTTTTCCCTACTCAGACTCTCATGAGACCCTCACAATTGCCCCGGTTTAAAAACCCCTTCAAAAATACACATCCCCTCTATTTTATTTTTAAGTTCGCGGAAGCAATTTACAGTCATTACAGAGCATTTACAGATAGCATCTTCCAAAACGTCCCGTTGTTGACCAAATGTCTGCCAGAGCGGACACACAATTCTACCAAAGCGTAGAGTTAAGAAGAACAAAACAAGTCCAAAAATGGCTTTGTTTGTTGTTTGTATTTTAGACGTTTCAAGTCGATGGAGAAGATCCCGAAGAAAAAGCCAAATAAAACAGAAAAGTCGCCTCCCAGAGTAACGAAAAGACCACCCAGAAGACTTCGTAGGAGTGTTTTGGTCCTCCCCGTAGATAAGCAGAATGCTACTGTTAGACGGTCTAGGCTGAGTACTACAGAAGCGTGGAGTCCACTTAAGAAAAACCACTAAATGATGATGGATGACGCCCACTGTTGGTAAAGCTTGATCTTTTTGACGAATTGGAGGTCGTGGATCGGTCAACTTCTTCCAAAACAAACCCATCAACATCAGAAAACTTCCCCAAAATCAACGTACGTAATTGATAAACTACCGAAACTATCGTAGAGCAATTAAATAGAATATATTGCATATGTACTACTTACTCAAAATGTACAAAAACGGTAAGTGGCTGTTTTTGTATTTGCTTGTCTTAATTACGAAGCTATTTGAGGGAGGGAGAGTGGGTGAGGAAGGGGGTGTTGAGGATGTTGTGGTGGGTACTGGGGGAGGAGGCCGTCACTGGGGTGGGTTGGGAGGGATGGAGCCAGTTCCCAGTGGACGTCAGGCGGCCAAGCCGAACGCCACGGGAATCTGGAACGTACGCGGTCTGGAGGTTTTTTGGGGGGGAATCGTCGCAAGTTAAAACAAGTCGACATGTTTGATGCTTCTCATTACCCTTTTAACTGTTTTAACTATGATGGAGATTCGTACGCTTCCTGCAGTACGGAGCAGGAGAAGAAGATGTGCCGACCTGCCTACAGGTAAGAAAGGCAAACTTAATTATCTTATTTTTTGTTCTTGTAAAAGTGACTTGAAGACTTGGTTTTTCTTGTCTTTTGAGTAGTATGTCAAACGAAAGGGTTTAAAAGTTAGTTTGTATTTTCAAATTGATACGTAGTACTTAAAAAATTAACGTCAAAAGCGCGGGTTAAGATGTGAGATTACATTTGAAGCAATTCATAATTTACTCTGAGTCGTTTGGGGAAAAAATGATTCTTTACAATGTAAATACTTTCAGGAAAAATATTTTATTTCAAGTTTCATGGCAATTTCATTTGTTCATCTGACTTAGAGTAACATAAAATACATACTGGAAACATTTAATACAAATTTGGGCATTTCTTTGTTAAGTATGAATGTAAAGCTTTAATACTTGTGTCACGTTCCTTCAAAAAGAAGAATTTAAACTATAATTCTGAATTTACAACATGTTTTTTCAACTCTATGTGTCGCCTAACGGCACTCACCTACGTATGCACAGCTACATCGCCCTGATCGCCATGGCCATCCAGCAGAGCCCCGAACAGAGGGTGACCTTATCAGGCATCTACGACTTCATCATGCGAAGGTTCCCTTACTACCGTTCCAACCAACGAGCCTGGCAGAACTCCATCCGGCACAACCTGTCCCTCAACAGCTGCTTCATCAAGGTACCTGTACACACTTTAACACTTTAGATGAACCCACCCCAGTCCTCACCTCATGGCTTTTTCTGCGGCAGGTTCCCAGGACGGAAGGTAACGACAAAGGCAAAGGCAACTTTTGGACTTTTGCCAGCGGGTGCCAATCCATGCTGGACCTCTTCGAGAACGGGAACTTTCGTCGTCGGCGGCGCCGGAGGAACACCAAGATGGGTCTTCGCCCGTCTGGGGAGGCTCCCCTCCGGGCCGGACGCCTCTCTGCCGCTCTCTGCCCCCTGAATCCCCAGAGGCCCCGTGCGTCCCCAGTCCCAGACGTCCCGGTCCCGCCTCCAGCCCCCAAGCCACAATCGGAGATCAAGTTCAGCATTGACTACATTCTGTCTACGCCTGGGACCAGATCCTCCCACGTAGGACCGGGACAACATCTCAACCTGCACTTCTGGACCCTGTGACGACAGCAAACTTGGAGAATAAAGACGAACAAAGTCATTTCGTAGACTGAAAGAAGGAAAGAGGAACCATACCATATTCATCACCATCTCTAAAACATACTGGGACATGATGTTGGGTTGCTTGACGGACAAAATGCAAACAGTTCCAGTTTGCATGTTTCCTGGCTTTAGTTTAGAAACGGGTTGATAATGATTTCATCTAACATGTGACGTACTTATCTTTGCATGCTCAGTAAAAACAGATGGCAAACTCAACAAGTGTCGTTTAGCAATAACGTGACGGTGTTGGAACTAGGATTCATACCATTACACTTAACTTGACGATTTACTTACCCAATAGCACCCTAAACAACGACACCATGTAAACTCCATACAAGTGGACCAACCTAGATTTGTACCATAACACATAACTTAACATTTTACTTACCCAATAGCACCCTAAACACCGAAAACATGTAAACTCCATACAAGTAGACCAACCAGGATTCAGACTCAACTTAACGTTTTACTTACCAGATAGCACCCAAGACACCGAAAACATGTAAACTCCATACAAGTAGACAAACCAGGATTCAGACTCAACTTAACGTTTTACTTACCAGATAGCACCCTAGACAACGAAAACATGTAAACTGCATACAAGTGGACCAACCAAGATTCATACCATTACACATAACTTACCATTTTACTTACCCAATGGCACCATAGACACCGAAAACATGTAAACTCCATACAAGTAGACCAACCAGAATTCATACCATTACACATAACACGATGTTTTACTTACCCAATAGCACCCTAAACACCGAAAACATGTAAACTCCATACAAGTAGACAAACCAGGATTCAGACTCAACTTAACGTTTTACTTACCAGATACCACCCTAGACAACGAAAACATGTAAACTCCATACAAGTGGACCAACCAAGATTCGTACCATTACACATAACTTACCATTTTACTTACCCAATGGCACCATAGACACCGAAAACATGTAAACTCCATACAAATAGACCAACCAGAATTCATACCATTACACATATCTTGATGTTTTACTTACCCAATAGCACCCTAAACACCGAAAACATGTTAACCTCATACAAATAGACCAACCAAGATTCATACCATTACACATAACAACAGTTTACTTACCCAATAGCACCCTAAACACCGAAAACATGTAAACTGCATACAAGTAGACCACGCAAGATTCGTACCATTACACATAGCTTAAGGTTTAACTTACCCAATAGCACCCTAAACACCGAAGTAGACCAACCAAATTCGTACCATTACACACAACTTAACATTTTACTTACCCAATAGCACCCTAAACACCGAAAACATGTAAACTCCATACAAGTGGACCAACCTGGATTCGTACAATTACACACAACTTAACATTTTACTTACCCAATAGCACCTTCAACACCGAAAACCTGTAAACTCCATATAAGTGTACCAACCAGAATTCGTACCACCACCCTAAAGCTGTCCGAGCTGGAAGTCCAACGCTCTAACGAACCATGCCGCCTTCCTTAAACACACTTTAGTCCACATTTAACTTTCTCCTCCTCAGCAGCACCCTAGAAACCACAAATCAAACAAAAATTAGCTAAGAACAAACACATCACATTGACCTTTGAATCCTGACGGACTGACGCTTGACCTCCAATCCACCACCGTCGCTTATTTACTTACAAGCAACGCTAATGAAAAAAGGCAAAGCAAAACAGGTCTGGCAAACACGCATTTCTCTGGTGAGGGAGATCAATCATACCTGCATGCTGCTCAAGGGACATTTTTCAATTTAACCTTTCCATAATGCCTTGCCTACATCAGAGAACACACTTAACATGAGTGGCATTTAATATATTGTAACACTTGCAAGGTGAAGCCCAGACGTGACCCTATTTAAATAGCAAAAGGGGGGGGCTTACATCCGAGATTTACCGGGCCTAGAACGCAAACATATCCACACACACCCACACTCTTTCCGCACCCCCGCTACGCTTATATTCTAATTAAAGGCATCTTATGCCTCCTTTGCAAATGCCCCTCGATCGATCGCTGTGCCCCCCAGCGAACGTCTACAGCGGCGCCGGCGTTTATGGATCAGCAAGTTTCCATTAAGAAAGTTGTTGATGGCGCGCGTAGTGGAAATATTTGGGTAAATTAACTTAGCATAAAGTGCTCGCAGGGTTAGGTTTAGGGGAGGGTCCATACGAGGAGGGAAGACGGGAAGTTAGTGGACTATTAAATGGTAATGTTTAAGTTAAATTTCGTTAAAATTACTGCCTGTAGGCACGAGAAAAAGATCGTTGATTACAGTACGTATAAGAAGCTTAAATAAATATACATGAAACTTGTGTTTTTACACAATATTTAGCTAGTTACTTAAACAGCGCCTGTTATTTAGCTATATTTAACATAGCTAAATAAAACTAATCTAAGAATCAAAATATCTATTTAAAAAACTGTATAATAGTTAAGTGTTAAATTGAGCTATCTTGATTGTGAATATTTTTATCTCCTGTTTGTTTCTGTCATGTAAATATAATACATATACTGCAATATCCTCATATTTCTTATAAGTATGCTATCATTAAAAGACTATACATTTGTCATTTAAAGACTAAACATTGCAATTATTTTTCATAATTTGGGCTTCTAATTTGTTTTCTGTCTGACTACCAACAATATATTTCTTAAGATATAGTTATCTAATCTGTTACTAGATGCCTATATTGAGCCTGTTGTTCTATTTTACTGTTATGTTAAGCTATCTTGGTTTCCAATCAAATAAAACAATTAAAAATCAAATGTTGTATTCTTTGTTTTGTGCGACTTAAGGTCTGAAAATTATCGTATATGAGCCTAATTATCGTAAGTGCTAATGAGCATCAACGAAATAGCCGCAAGGATTTTCGTAAACACACAACGGATGAGTTAGATTAACATAAAGTGTGGGTGTATGTGTAAAATGAGTAAATCAACATACCATGTCAATCATTGGCCGCTGGGCGACGTGCTTCCATATTTTCTTCAAGATTTGTGATGGAGATCCGGCATTGGTTGGTTGACTCCTATTGACTGGAAGGGTTTTTATACGAGTCTAATAATTGGAAAAAATAAGAGTGACATTTCAAATTAAAAATACAGCTTGAATAGCTGCCACATTTGTTTAAATTTACCAACATTTGTCAAACAGGTGAACAGTGTTGCCTTACCGTTTCATCCTTAACACAAAAACAAAACATTTTTTCAACCATTTTGTTAGAATACTTACTGTATTACCAATAAAACCACATACTGAAAAACCTAGTACACGGCTAAGGTTTTATTGATTTCATGCATAAGTCAAAAACACAAAAATAAACTCACATTTTTTTTCCGCCAAGACACAAAACGGACAAAAAAATACACGCCAAAATCCAAACAAGCATTTCCTAAAAAATAAACAAAAAAAGCTCGACTTGATTTGACCAAAAAATGTGAAAACTTTTGTATTTCAGCGAATTTATCACACATAATTCCAAGTATTTTTCTTTTTAAATCCTTCATAATACGACGCAGTTTACATTCAACTCACAAAAAAAAATAAACAGGACCAATACGCAATACATCACCCAGCAGCAATTTATAAAACAATATCTAAACCCCATAAAAAGCCACAAAAATCAACATCCTTCCATTTCCATACACTCTATACTCAATTAAACCATTTCAAATCCTCATCTCACCGTGGGGATAAATTATTCCTGCCCTCCCAAAGTATTTGAATGATTTATACAACAAATTGAAATGTCATGCCTTGTCCCAAAGTGCGCGCAAACTCCCTCCCGTCAAGAAAGAAAAGGTTTAATAAAAAAAAAAAAACTTACTGGAACATGACATCTCTGTAGGATAAACTCATTTTCCCTTGCAATATCCGAACATTTGGTCTTAAGAAAAAGAAAATAACTGTTTTTCCAGCTTTAAGATGACACAAAACATTTAAGTAAACCTCCTGAAAACGGCAAAACACAAAAATAAGGTCGATTAAGCCCTAAATAAAACATAAGAGTATTTATACTATTATTTATTTATTTTTTTAAATCAAAATCTTTTCATCATGCGTTCTTAGAATTAATTCAAGTGTATATTTCCTTTCTCTTGAACATTCGTCGCATAAAATGTACATCGAAGGGCCATTTTGTACACATTTACACTTTAAACTGAACGGAAAAAAATAAAAATATATATATTTATATAGTCAAGGCTACGAAACCAAAAAAAACGTAAATTGCTAATCGTGCTCGTGCATGCTGGGAAATTTGGGGCACTGTGCGAGGTCAAAGGGCAACGAACATATATGACTCATTCTTTCTTTTCTTTTAAACATATGAAAATAGACCATTCTGTTAACTCTTTTTCCCTTTCACAGATTCCCTTTGGATAAGGATACATTAGCGTAGTAGATGAAGATAGTGTTTTTTTTGGGGGGGTAGTTTTACCACGTGGTTGGGTCCGGGCCACCCTCTTACCGTCCATTTGTCTGTCTACGCGGCAAACAAGCTATCCTCTGGCCTGTCCGCCTTCTTGTGGCTGGGGGTAGTGTGCTCGGCGCTGGGCTCCTCGGTAGGGGGTGACGGCATACTGCTGACCATCTCTGCGGCTTTGGCTCGCTCTTCCAGGAACTTGTCAAATTCTGTAAGGGCACAACAAAATGAGAAAAGTCAGTATTCAGTCTTGAGTTTGAGCCCAAGCGGGTTTCCAAGTTCTGGGATTTCTCCTGGTACGAGAACATGCATGCAAGGCTAACTGTATGCTAAATTATCTGAATTTTTATTTTTTTCCGGTGACAAGACTTTACTGTTGAAATCAGCTCTCAAAAATTATATTCATGAGGGTTTAATATCTAAGTACTGTTTAATATCTATGTACTGTTTAATATCCAAGTAGTGTTTAATATCCAAGTAGTGTTAAATATCTAAGTAGTGTTAAATATCCAAGTAGTGTTTGATATCCAAGTAGTGTTAAATATCCAAGTAGTGTTTAATATCCAAGTAGTGTTTAATATATAAGTAGTGTTTGATATATAAGTAGTGTTTGATATATAAGTAGTGTTTAATATTTAAGTAGTGTTTAATATCCAAGTAGTGTTTAGTATCTAAGTAGTGTTTAATATCTAAGTAGTGTTTAATATCAAAGTACATTTGACCGGCGACCTATTTTGCTGATCATCACCCATCGCATTCGAGCTGTATTCATAAATGGAGGCGGTGCCCACCTTCACTTGTCACGCCCTCCTCGCCTTCATCGCCTTTCTGTAAACAAGAAACAGGGTTTTACATGTGGGAAATAATAATGCAAGTGCTTATAGAGGTGACATGCAGTTTTGAAAAATAGACGCTGCCTTCATAGTGGAAGCACTCTTAGAGACATGCAAGCCGTTTTGAAAAATACATAGCCACCAAATATAAAGTAAGAATTACACCAGCGCGGAAACCTGGCCAAGCAATTTAAAAATGACACCAATGTATGTAAGAGTTAAAATATTGACGACACCCAAAGTCAAAATTGCCCATTCATCGTCCTTGAGGTTGAGATGCAGTTAATGTTCATTTTTACAACTTGCTGACACTTCACAAAAAAAGGTATTAGAATTAAGATAGATTGTTAAGACTGAGAAGTCAAGAGGAAAAACCATTGTGAGTGGATTAATGTCTTAACACAACAGAGGATAAAACAGAAAGGAAAAATGAAAGATGCAGAAATAATACAAAATGAAATCAAAAAAATCATGATGGGCTCACCACATCAGTACTTAACCACTCCTCTATGTCATCCATGACAGAGGACTGGCCTTCCACACACTAGAGGACGACATTGAAAACAAAACCCAACCCCAAAACATAAATGTGAATAGGTATGAAATTAAAGCAAAACATCTGCCTGCTTTTTTGTAAGCTATTTTCTCTCCATCGATTTTGAACGAAAACTGTGATGCACATTAACCAATCACCCGACCCTTTCCAGAAATCAATTCAAGAGTGTAGTAGTATTTCTAATCTATTGATTTATCATTTGGCTTAGTAACATTTATCAAAATTTTCTTAAGCGACCACAAAACTATTATAGGATTTAATTGAAACTGACCACTCCTGATCGTGGCTGCTTAACGTCCATCGTTGGTTGAGGAAGAGCGGCAGCGGCTCCAGTCTGGTTCTCCTCTGCTGGAATCCTGATAAAACAACAACATGCATTGTTTTAAAAGTTTTTAAAAAAAGAGCCTAATTTAGAGCCTTAATTCAATGAGTGGGAGCCATCTTGGAAGTGAAAAATCCGGTTGCCGTCGTCACAGAAAAGGAAACTATATCAAATGATGCGTGGATCCAGCACCACACCAACCTCAGCTGATTGATTAAGATGGTCTTACGTCTTGTTGGGTTCAGGGAGCGATCCGGTCCGGGTCTGAGCGAACACGTCAAACTCATCCTGAGAAGGTGGAGGCGGCTTGCAGCCGGTTAAAGAGCTCAGAGTGCTGCTCACGCTCTCCGTGCCCACATCTGCAAGAGACACGCCACATGACGGCTAAAGTGGAACAAGTCCATCACTTTGAAAGATGACCGATAATTTGACAATGGAGTTGATATAACTCTTGGTTTGTGGTATTTTTACCTGTGAAAATGTGTAAGTACAGTAATCCCTTGAATATCGCGGTTACTCTGGACCAGACATGTCCGCGGTAATAAAAAAAAATGTTTTCAGTTTTTGAGTCCAAGTAGCAAGAGTGGCTTACGCTTAAGAGTTTGAGCCTGGATTTTCATATTTTTTTATGAACTTAAAAAAATAAAAAATCCAAAAAAATATGTTTTTTCTTAAGCGCTGAGTCTAATTAGCAAGAGTAGCTTCCATTTACAAGTTTTAGCATGGATTTTCAAATTTTATAAATTTAAGAAATATATTTAAAATATTTTTAATAATTAATGGCAGAAAAAAATTACGAAGAAGTGAATTTGCGGCAAGTGAAGTCGCTATAATCGAGGGAAAACTGTATCCCCAATTACAAATATGTTTTGATTTTGGGGGGTTGACTTTGTTGGACAATACCTAGTCCAGCTAGGCGAGAGGCCAAAGTAACTGGAGAAGAAGGTCTCCCGGGGTCGTTGGTGACGCTTGGAGGCAAGGCGGTCGGAGGCGGGGCCACGGCGGACATGTTGCTGACTACTGCTGGCGAGGCAGGGCCCAGATCAATTAGGTTGTCCTCTGTAGCTTCACTTAAGACCTATGAACAAAAGGACAAACACATTTATTGTCACAATGAATGGTCAGAAACAGTTGATGGAGACACAAGACTGACATTATGAATACGTGGAACAGAAACTTGGAAAGGTGCATGAAAAAGTATTTTCTTAAGGGATTGTACTTTTTTTAAATTACTGCTAGCTTGGACTTTGGGAAACATTATTTAGCAATGGTATGTTTTTCCATGGTACAAAATCCCCTTAAAAAAAAATAAATAAAAAGGAAGGGAAACAGGGAAGAGGGATCTATTTCTTTACCTTACATTATTAAATACTGAATGTTTGTTTTATATTGTTAAATGTTCACGAAACATGCCATGTAGAATAGGTAGACGGGGGATACACTTACAATCACAAGCGTCACATTATTGATATATTTCACTATTTTGTAATCAAAATCTAGTGTGGATGCCCCCTTTATTTAACCACGACTACTAGATACTTGCCTGTCTCAGCTAGCCAGAGAAACAGAGGGATAGAAAACAGGAGGAAAAGGAGACAATGAATACAAATTAAATTGGATTACGATGCAGACACACTCAAAAATAAGTTTAATCGAACTTTAGACTAAACTTAATTCTAATTTTGTTTGAAATTTTGATATCTTTCTTCTCCCGGGTTGGCTCTATTAAAAAGACACGGAAAAAATGCAATGCTCCGCCCAGTGCTCATAGAGACATTACACTAGGGAGTTGCAATTGGTGTATGCAAAGTCGGAAATAGCGGTACTTCATATTCTTCATTAATCTTTGCTAAGTTTATAGTAAATTACACATTAAAATCAGTGAATGACAACCGACATTTAAGGCCTTCCAGATGGAACCTTAAAGGAGCTGAAGTCAAAGAATGAACAGCGTATCTACAAGATGGAAAACAAACAGGTGTCCCACATGTAAAGTACTGACTCACCCCATTGTTGACACCCTGAGTTGTGGCCCTTCCAGATCTGAACCTCTCGTATCTGAAGCGAGAAAATACATTAGCCAAGGGAAGACGTTAACAAGGGTGCAAAAGCTGTCGTCGCCATCTGAGACTACAAACCTTTCATAGCGCAAGAAGATGTTATTGAGGTCGTCGTTGACGTGCAACAGCTCTTCGGTCACCGCCTCGTTGGAGATGCGCGATATGAGCTCGACTATTCTCTGTTGCATGGCTCTACAAGTCCTGTTCAGCTCCTGAAAATATACATCATAAAAGATGGAGAAAAGGATGGGGAACCGTGTTTTTAGCATGATCACAAAAGGACAATAACACAAGCAAAATAAGCGATTATGAGATGCAGGACAACACTGAGCTGACCCACTTAAATCGTCAGATGCACAGAAGCCATTTGAACAATTTTCTTACCTGGAGCAGCTCATAATCGGAAGCAGCTTCTTGTCCCGGGACCATCTCGGTCAACATCTCAGACATGACCTTTGTGTTACCTCGAACAACATCCAGTTCACTGCGAAGTCTGCAAATCTGACGGGTCAAAAAATAATGAAAATGGGTATTCGGTGTATTCGTTTGTTATATCCATTCTTCTCATATCAAACCTGTTCTGGTGTTGGGTTTACGGCTCCAGAAGGGTGAATGTTCGGAACCTGAGGGTTACTGTACGGTTTTGAAACAGCAAGCGGGGCAGGTTGGGAAGGGGCTGTGTACTTGTGTAGAGTTGAGTCTCCCTCTGGTGCCGATGCCGCCTGCTAGAAAGACACAAAATGAGGAAAAACATGGAGTTGAACGTTCCCCCCAGTTTGCAATGTGATGCCTTCTCACCCGTTGAGGAGTGTGTATCGGTGAGAGAGTCTCCAGATCGGACAGGGGGAACTCGATTCCCTTTCGTTTCAGTTCCTCGTAGATTTGAACGACGCCAGTGAGATCTGGGCTGCTCCGAAACGCATCGGCCCATGACTGTAGTGACACAAGAATAATATTTTAGGGCATGTATGACATAAAATGAGAGAAACAATTCACACATTCAGGCTGGAGCTGAGCGGTAAAACGATAATTATCGTGAAATAATTTTTGTCAACAATAATAAAAACTTTTGATAAAAATTGATAATTTAAACTGCAATTACGGCACTTCGCCACCACAGAGAATGGGGGCGGTGTTGCAAAAAGGACACTAGTTAAAGAGGATAACACTGATCCGACCCACAAAAAAAATCATTGATTTTTGTTTTGTTTTTTTGTGATTTTTTTCGTCATATCACCCATTTCTAAGTTCACACAAGTTGTTCACAGCTTTATTTTATGCTACACAACTTATTTCCACCCCCCAAACAAAATAATATACAATAATAACCCTCTTAAATGCCATTAATGTCTGATAGGCGTGTTCAAATTCACATGTTAACACGCCCAACGTTTTTGCAAAACAATTAGCTCGTCAAAAAGCTTGACAACCACTGTTAAAGTATGCATCTCTCCTGGTCCGATGCCATGACCCAATGCTGGAAATAAGAGTTGTTGTTGCAAGGTTACGTGAGCTGAGCTTGGTAACGTGAGCTACACCGGGCAAAGCGCCGAGAAATTCTCGCTTCAATCTGACTGTCGCTTTGCACAGTTGTTGTTTAACGTCATTAACCAACAATAAAACAGCTCTTTGAACACCTCATACAAAATTACCTTCACACATTTGCAGGAAGAACTGTGAATTGTGATCTTACCTGAATAAGGGCTAACACTTTGTCTTGGACTATGGTAGGAGGGTTGTTCTTAGGAGAGATGATTTTAACCAAAACACCGTCAACAAAGTCTCTGCTTGTGACCAGAGCGTGAAATCGGTGTCCGCAGTTTTTGACACAAGTCTCCAGCACCTGATAATTAGATTGTCAAAGACTAATTATTAATTTTCTTTTTATTGTGGTTTGGAGAAAGCTATTTCAATTGTGTGTGGGTGTGAGTCATTTTTATTGAGGCAATTTCATTTTTTTTTGACAATGCGCCAAACTAAATTGTGTGTTACTTCTGGAAGTCGCTAGTTATGATCTTGAAATGTGACCTAAATATTTAAAAATCTTAAGGCAGAAACTGTTTGGAAAAAAAATATTATGAACTTCCATTGTTCATATGGGAAGTGTTTTGATAAAAAAAAAACTAGTTATTCTGTTATAATATTAAATATATTTGTGCATTTAGTCACAGAGTCCTCGTTCCAAGGACTGTTTACTAGAATGCAGACCTGGAAGGACGCTTACAAAATTGCTGATACAGTTGAATTATAATTATATTCAAGTATAATTAATGATGGGCCTAACAAAAACATATTTAGGTCAGCTAATGTCTGAGTTATAAACTATAGGACCACAATAATTTGCTGTACTTCAGCTTTGTACTCACCGTTAAAGCAAGCATAACTTCTCTGTAGTTCCTATTGCCGTTCAGTCTCTTTTTCACTGCTCTAATTGCGTCTTTTGGCCTGCACACAATCACATGCCTCAAATGAATAAACAAAGCATATAAAAATACACCCAAAGCAAGAAGGAAATACAAAATCCAGAGCTCGATTGAATCAGTCAATGATTTTCTCAAAACTAGTGTTTACTTATATACAGATGCATAATTATTAACTCATGAGCATTGATTATTTTATTTGCAATTTTGCACGGGACATTGATTTCATGCAATGAATGCCCAAAGATGTTGATTAGATTATAAATAGATGCATCCTACTAATCAATCTATGCACTTTATGCAACATTTTATAACAAGAGTAGTCAGGCCTTGTAAATATTGAAAAAATATAAGTGTGAATCTGCAAATATGGTACTTTAATAAGAAGCCCATCATAATAGTTTTGTATATAGTGTTTGCTTACCCATCTTCTGTTTCATTAATAATGTCACATATTTCCATGTTGAGTGTCCAGTCTTCATTTGGTAGCGATCCATCAGTTGCTCTTTCTGGAATATAATAAAAATAGCAACTTATAAAACCAGATGACGTCAATAACAAGCAAATAGTATAAACAAGAAGCGATGACTAATGGTAGCTGCAAACAGGCTAAGCTAGCTAGCATGTCACATAACATTCCAATGAATGAACGAAACTTTACAATAAGATCTATTCACCAAAATTACCCACTATAAGCACCAAACACTCGATTGTTTAATCGATCAAAAATAACGATGGATCTATAACATATGCTAACTATTTGTTAGCCAAGTGACTGACGGGGCTAGTTTAAATAGCACAGCCGTTAGCTTAATGCTAGCTGTCACGTTAACAACATCATCGGGTACTCCGAACATTTTAAAAACACGATCGCATATTTGGAAAACATTGTCGTTTCGGTGATGTTTTCTTACATACCAATGCAATGCCCCACTGGGGTCGTGAACGGATTTCCCATAAGGAATTCCATCTTGGCCGTCAACAAACAATTCAGTTGAGGGAATGATGTCGCTACATGAGGCAACTTCCAACTGGCCCCACCCATAACATGTCATTGGTCGAGAACCTCTGACCTTTAATGCGATTGGTTGTTCGTCACATCACTCAAGGTTTGACGATTGTAAATAAAGGCTCCAAAGGTCCCTAAACAATAAAACGAGGATTGTTTAATGATAGCGTCGATTTTTTTTGTATTTAAAAAAATATGTACTTACTGAATAATGTTGAACGTCTTAGAAATCAGTATGTATCTGAAAAAATATTGTTTGTGTTTTACAATGATAAATGACCATTTTTTTCAATTGTAGTGCTGTTATTTATTTCTTGCAATGGCTTCTGCAAACTAGTCAGAAAAAAACAATGCACATTTTACAGTATTACATCTAAATAACAAAAAATGTATGGGGCTATATTTGTATTCCATGTCATGTGACCACATCCCCACAATGTTAACATAATGACCAGAATAGATGGAGCATTTGTCAGTGACAAAGTGCAAAGATTATTTCTTTGTCAATATATTCCCTTTCAATCTTGCAAAAGTTTGCGTTTAACGGTCGAGCTCTCGGACGAAAGATGGACAAATAAAGCACCGGCTGCCGTCCGAGCCCTCAACTCGTACATGTCATAGTCGTGGGCCCACTCCACATTTCCCCAACACTGAATCTGTTCGGGAGGAAGAAAATAGGTAATTTTGTTGATTTATAACAAAAAATATATATAAAAAAAACACCAATTTAACCTGCTTTCCCTACCTGGTATTCTTCCTCCAGCCTGGAAAGTAGTACAGCCTTCTCTACACTTAGATATCTGTCAATCATTCCCAATGATAACACCACAGACTTGAGCTGAGTGATAACATACTCGAGTCCTGCAAGGAAGAATTCAAATTATAAAACATCTTATTGTTACTGTAACACATGAGTACGGGAATGAAAAGCTCGAGAGCCACACGTGGCTCTTTCCATGGGTGCATATGGCTCTCCACTTAACTTTTTGTAAGCAGAAATTATTTACAATTGTTACATTTTACCTGTTAAAGACCAGAAATTGTATGACTTGAGATGCTGGCCAAATGTGTCTTTAGTTGCCTGTGGAATGTCGGGGCCCATAATACTGGACGATGAGCCGATAGTGACGTTATACCTAAAAAAAGAAATTCATTAGACTGGTCAAAAATCTGGGAAGGCCTTCACATTAATTAAAAAAACACACACAATGGATAATGAGCTCCAAAAAATAATAAACACTGATTAATGGTCATTTTAGGTATCTGAACATAATGCAATATATTCTACCATATGGCAATTTACAATAATGTTAAAATAATTATCTGTATTGTTGAGAACTGGCTATTATTATTTTTTAAGTACTTTTAAGTACCTATTCTCAATCCAATGCAGTACCGGGTCCCATTCATTCTTCTGAAGATCAACCAAACCATAAGGCTCTTCCACTCTGAAACTACAGCAAAAAAACTTAAGAAACAAGATATCGTTTATTACAATTGCCTGAACTATTCTAATTGAGTTTAAGCTGTTTGTAACATACCAAACAGTGTCCGTCTCCAGAAACTTTAGAGCAGCATTGATCATTTGGTCCTTGTTGCGTTGGGTGGGATTGTCTAAAGCTGTATTGCAAAGTGTTGTCTGCAAAAAAAAAAAAATGGCGGCACAATCAACCTTAGCTAAAATTTCCCCCCCAAATATTATAAACATTACCATGTGCATGGTATAAAACTTGAGATGATCCCTTTGAGCATCCCACTCTGTTGCCACGGCGATAGCAAGGGCTTCATTTGGCACTGTGAATAACTTTCCTCCAGGAGTTTTCAGCTTCTTTCGGTCAAGGTTTATTTCATATAAACCTCCTAATGGAGATAATTTAACAAAATAACCAACTTTTGCCATCACTTAGTTAAGCATTCATATACGCATGGATGCAAATATGTTAGCATCCTCACCAAATCTGATTCCTATTACAATGATATACATATACAACTTATATGATGATAATTTAAGTATATACATACCTTCGCCTTGGGATATAGAGACGTCTTGATAAAATCGTTTCCTCTCTGGAAGAAATACATATTTTGTTGAGTCTATTTCTAGTGATGAAGAAAATGATAAAATTATTCCCTTACCTGTTACAGCTGACGATGAGTATTTAAATGAACATTTGAAATACTGAGGATTTGGAGATATTTTACATGGCGACAAGTAATTACCCCAAAGAATGGGTAATCTAGCAAGGCTTTTAAACATTTTAGCAAATTAAATGAAGTTGCTGTTTATGGATAGCTAGGCTAGCTAAGGAGCAGAGACAAGCCGGATTGTGGTTTCTGGAAATCCAAATACCACATTAGACGTTTCTATTTCTGAATATTTATATCGCATATTCGCGTAAGGTTGCACGCTAAATATTTCTATTTACTGACGGATCTTTTGCATCTTGATTGTAAAACACGCGTGTGACCTTCTGCGTCTGTCAGGCTGATGTGTACCACTTGGAATAAATGGGATTTGTAGTTTTCTGCCAGGATGTGGGTAAGCTTATCCAACAGGTAAACAACTACACTCCAAAACCGTGAAGTTTTCCGCTAATGGAACCAATGAGGGTTTGGCATCTAAGCATGTCAAGTGTGGTTAGCCAATGAGAGCTTTCTACACTCGCTCTTCGTCGTTGAGTTGAAGTCCATTCACTTTCCCGGGAGCTCGGTCCCTGTCAAGCTAAAGCGTTCTAGTTTCAAGGGGATTTATTTTTGGGGGGTAAGGCTGGAGGACCGCTTGAGCCCCTCAACGCCCCTTTGTGGACGCCGACATCAGGCAGACGGCGTTTGGCCAGTGTCGGTGGCCATCCAGCGAAGAGGGAGCAATGCCAGTCCCAGCTGGATATACGAGCGACTCCCAGTGTGCGGCCTTCGCATCCTCGGCCTCGCTTATCCCTCCACCCCCGATCAACACCCGACAGCCCGGCGTTGTCACTTCGCTGTTGTATAGCGGATCCAAGTTCAGGGGGCATCAAAAAAGCAAGGGCAACTCGTACGACGTTGAAGTCGTTTTACAGGTGAGGATCTGAAATGTCAAATTTCACGCTTAAGGTAAATGCGATGAGCATTGATGAGCTGTCAAACGGGGGTGTGATGATTGACAGTTGGAGAATCAATGAGCATGGGCCTAGCTCGGGGAGTTAGCATTCGGCTAGCACTGACAGATGTCATAGTAACATCCTTTACTGCTATTATTGTGTTATGACAGTTACGTTAGATTACATGAGCACCACTCTGGTGCAATCTTAATATCTACAAATGCATTTCTGATGCACTCAACTGCTTGTAATTTGTGCTAAATTCGAAATGGCGTCATGCATACATTGAGTTTGATTCTTAAGTTTGTTGTCATCTATTTCCAAGCATGTTACCATGGAGGACTCTTACCTCTGTGGTTACCTGAAAATAAAAGGACTAACAGAGGTGAGTTTGGCTATTTACACTATGTTTACATCACACTAATTCATTTAAAATACAAACTAAAAATCTTGTAAACTATTTTCCAAACTAAGTGAAGAAAAATATTTTTTTTTTTGTGGTGCAGGAATACCCAACTTTAACCACATTCTTCGCTGGAGAAATCATTAGCAGAAAACGGCCATTCCTCACCCGGAAGTGGGACGCGGATGAGGATGTGGATCGTAAACATTGGGTAAACGTGTATATAATAAATCTAGAAGCTGTCTAATCTTGTAGATATACATTTTCTGAGACTGTTATTCCTCCATTGGCCACTAGGGAAAGTTCCAAGCCTTCTACCAGTATGCAAAGACGTTCAACTCGGACGATTTTGACTACGACGATCTCAAAAATTCAGACTATATTTTCATGAGGTGGAAGGTAATACTCAATTTTCCAGCGTGAGCGCCACCTATTGCTATAACGCCGCTATTACTTCTTCTTAGGAGCAGTTCCTGGTCCCTGACCACACAATCAAAGACATTAGCGGCGCTTCCTTTGCTGGATTTTACTACATTTGCTTTCAGAAATCCACAGCAACGATCGAGGGCTACTACTACCACAGGAGCTCTGAATGGTAACTTACTAAATTGAGACTTGGCTGGCGTTGGAGTGGAAACAGATTGAACGCCAAAATATCTCAAGCACTCAGTTTAAACATATTTGTTTTTGTCAACATAACGAGTTAATGAATAGTTGCGGGTGTTATTTACTTCAAATTGAAGTTTAACATTTCTGATTACAAGGAAATTCAAGCTAGCTCACATTCCTTAATTGTCACTCTTGCTTCCTTCTATGTGAAATTCAATATTGGAAATATTTCCCTTCCGCATTGTCAAGTGGCACTTACGCCATCATGCTCTGGTTTAATATTACACGGTTTTCCCCAAGTGAGGTAGCCAATCATTAATAGCCAAGCTTAAACTGCCTTTGTCATACATCATTAATGGTGCTCGGACGTTTGGTCGCCGGTCAAATGGTGACAGAGAATTTACTGTTGAAACCAGCTCTCAAAATTATATTCATGAGAGAGTTTAATATCCAAGAGAGATAGTTTAATATCTAAGTAGTGTTTAATATCCAAGTAGTGTTTAATATCTAAGTAGTGTTTAATATCTAAGTAGTGTTTAATATCTAAGTAGTGTTTAATATCTAAGTAGTGTTTAATATCTAAGTAGTGTTTAATATCTAAGTAGTGTTTAATATCTAAGTAGTGTTTAATATCTAAGTACTGTTTAATATCTAAGTACGGTTTAATATCTAAGTACTGTTTAATATCTAAGTACGGTTTAATATCCAAGTACTGTTAAAAACAGTAGATATTTAGATATTAAACTCATGAATATAATTTGTAGAGCTGGTTTAAACAGTACTTAAATATTAAACAGCACTTGGATATTAAACAGCACTTGGATATTAAACTCTCTCATGAAAATATTTTTGAGAGCTGGTTTCAACAGTAAACTCTCAAATAATGACAAATAGGATTTTTTTGGGGGGGTGGGGTACAAAAAAATGAAATAATGAAACTGACCTTGTTTTTTTTGTCCCTTCAGGTACCAATCATTAAATCTCACCCACGTCTCAGAGCACAGCGCCGGCATCTATGAGTTCCGGTGACGTCGGCTCGCATCGTGGATCTTTTCTTTGACGGACTCGGCGCCAAGCGGAGGTCTGCAGATGCTACCCACACTGGAAAAAGACACCACAGACTCTTTTAGAAGACGCAATTGTCACTTGGACGGAGAGAGGACATTTGAATGTATGCGTCTTGGATGATTTAAAAACAAAAAAGTAAACACAAAAACAGAAATGCAGTGGCGCTCTTTGACCGGAGCTCGTTAAAGTCCGAACCAGAGTCGAAAAACCCGGACGTCTTACCTTTAAGGGGTCTGGGTTTGGTTTTCAAATACTCGGCACACTTCCTCAAGACACTTTATAAGCTAAGTTGGGACAGAAGTGAAGTTTATGTGACAAGGATTTCTTAAACGGGGGTCCGCTTGGGTCGGGAAGAATAACGCGGGGGCTCTTCAGGTTTTAGGAACAGAGCTTTAATTAGCTTGACGCGGCAGTATCGTGACCGGACGTTTGGTCGCCAGGTCAAATGGTAACAAGAGAGTTTACTGTTAAAACCAGCTCTCATAAATTATATTCATGAGAAAGTTTAATATCTAAGTACTGTTTAATATCCAAGTACTATTTAATATCCAAGTACTGTTTAATATCCAAGTACTGTTTAATATCCAAGTACTGTTTAATATCCAAGTACTGTTTAATATCCAAGTACTGTTTAATATCCAAGTACTGTTTAATATCCAAGTACTGTTTAATATCCAAGTCCTGTTTAATATCCAAGTACTGTTTAATATCCAAGTAGTGTTGAAACCAGCTCTCAACTTCATATTCGTGAGAAATTTTAATATCTAAATGTACTGTTTTCAACAGTACTTAGATATTAAACTTTCTCTCATGAATCAACAGTAGATATTTAGATATTAAACTCATGAATATAATTTTGAGAGCTGGTTTCAACACTACTTAGATATTAAACAGTACCTAGATTTTAAACAGTACTTGGATATTAAACAGTACTTAGATATTAAACAGTACTTGGATATTAAACAGTACTTGGATATAAAACAGTACCTAGATATTAAACAGTACCTAGATTTTAAACAGTACTTGGATATTAAACAGTACTTAGATATTAAACAGTACTTGGATATTAAACAGTACTTGGATATTAAACAGTACCTAGATTTTAAACAGTACCTAGATTTTAAACAGTACTTGGATATTAAACAGTACCTAGATATGAAACAGTACTTAGATATTAAACTCTCTCTCATAAATATCATTTTGATAGCCGATTTCAACAGTAAACTCTCTGTCACCATTTGACCGGCGACCAAACGTCCGAGCACCGGCAGTATATACTTACGTACAGTGTTTCCGTTAATGCTGGTCCTGTTATTTTTGACATTTTTGATGGAAAAAGATAAGCACTTGGCGGGACTTTCACATAAAAATAGCAAATTGCTTGTAAACACGAGTCATTACCGTGGATGTGACATTACATTTGCACAAAGATGAATTAAAGGATACTCGTGATGAAAAGTTCACGCTTCTCGGTACGTAAGCTCAAAGCCGTGCGGAGGATAAAGATTTTTTAGCGACTTTAAAAGTGCGGAACCTGTTGAGAGACAAATCAATCAAAGTATTATGAGTGACAAGTATTTTTTTGTTTGTTTGTATGTTTCCCTTTTTAACTTATGGAATGTTTCCCTCATCTTTTCCATTGACGTCTCTGACTATGCAACATGTTCAACTTCGTACTCTCCAAACACAAAGCCTCCATTTTCAGAGTTTTTATCTTGTCCTCGAGTATATGAAAAAGTATATTAATCTCACCTTAAATGGAATCTCACCTGAAATGGATTTATATATTTTTTTGAGGGGAAAAAAAACAATCTAATGAAATTCCCTATTGTGTTCCCATGTCATGTGACCGTGCCATCTTTTTAAAGTTTATCACAGTTGTTTAACAACAGATTCAAATGTGTTTTTTTTGTTTGAGATTGAAATATTGGAGTGTATTGAATGAATTGAGGATTTGAATAAGAAATCATATCAAAACAAACTTGTTTTGGGATTTTTGTCTGATTTTTACTACCTTTTTGGGATAATTTAGTGGAAAATATAACGTAGGTTGATTGTTATAGGTTATTTACTCTGATTATATAATACATAATGACATTGTATTGATGTTTGTCACTGAAAAGTAGACCAAGTACAAACTGTCTAGCCTCGAAGCCGTCAATCATTATTATAATAATTATACATCAACTGACATCTAAATGCAACATCTGTTATATAACTTAAAATGTTCTCACAGATAACTAAAGTATTTGCAATTGTTTAAAGGAAAAGTATTTTCTTAATGACAGGACATTGAAATGCAAAAAAATAGCCATTAGGAACATGCAACTTTTAAAGTACTTTTAAAAGTATTTTGGGGGGTATAAATCAAAACGGGTGAAGAATAACCAATAAAAATGGGGAAAAATATATAATTTCGTCGTAATTTGGGGAAAGAAAATTTTAGTTTGATCAGAAAACAAGAAGAAATATATGTTAACGCAATATTTATGAAATGAAGTAGCTTAACATAAGCTTTTTCTCATAAAACTAGCCCAAAAAAAACGGTATTAGAAAAAAAAAACCTGAAAAAAAGTGCGACTTATATACGGGAAAGTGGTGCTAAAAAATATTATATTTAATTCTGATTAAAAACTACAAAAACTTACATAACTAGCACAAAGTACGTTACCTTAAACTTAAGGCGGCGAACTGTGGTAGCAGGTCAAATTGTAAAAAAGACTTAAATTTAAAATGACATGTCATCAACAGAACACGCAAACAACGACAAAAAACTAGGCCGTGTGGAATGTCCCAAACAAAGAACGGTTTTAGTCACGCTAAGTACTTTCTAAGACGCACTCTTGGTAGCATATGCCCGCTAGGCTACCGGTTAACGCCCCGCCTTAATTCCAACCTAGATTACAAGTCTTCCCAACGGATAGGAACGTATGTGTCGTTGCTCAAGATGTAAAAAAAAAAAAAGTCCCTTGGCTCCATTAAACGAGGGCGTTGAGTGCCGAGTAAACATTTTCAACTCTTAAGAAATATTTTTCATTCTCTCGGGTGTCTTTGACGTGACGCCTTTGCATTTAAGTTAGCTTTTAACATTCCGTTCTCAAATCGACTTTCTTTGGAGGTTTGTTTTTTTGACAGATTTGAAAGATGGATGGCTGGAGTCGTATATTTTGTTAATTGGTGGCGTTAAAAGGAAATGTTACGTAAATTGTGCTATGACATTTTTTTGTTTACTATAGTGCGGAGTTTTAGTAGGAATATATATATATTTTTTATGAATTTACACCAAAATAAAAATCCGCCAGAAAAGAAATCAGCAATGTTGTAAAACCGCGATATTCGAGGGATTACTGTATAGATAAATAGTCGGATATGGCATTGGAGAGTTTATTACAGCTACAAAACACGTTTTTTTAATTAAAGCAATTTGGTTTACATGATGAAAATAGAGATTTTCCCACGTGACACTTATTTGCTGAGTTTGTATTTTCGTTTTTGTGTTATTTTTTGGGGTGATTTAAGATTTTTTTTATCTAAACAGTTGCTATACTGTCAGGTTTTTAACTTAGTCCAAACCAATCCATTTTGAATGCAACAATTAAGCTTAAAATCCATTTTTGATGCAAGAAAAACAGTAAATCTGGTCAGAATTTTTAGGCATACACGTGCTAGTTTTGCTCAAATCGGGGGAATTTTGTCACTCATACCGCCGTCCACCTGCACGTGTCCCGGACAAAGAGACGCTTGTGAAAGTCCTCCGAATTGGCCTAAGTACAAAAAATTAAGTCCTTCACAAAAAAATATTGCATTACAGTGTATTTCTATTCAAATTTGTAGTTTGCAATGATTAATACACCGTATTTCCTGAAGTGTTTAAATTGTGACATCACTCATTTCATAACCATGTTACCAAAAATAGCGCCTTGTCATTTTTAACCGAGATTTTTTCCGTCTCAAATGTAGACAAGAATGTCTGATAAATCTTTTTAGATGCACGCACAAGTTTTTTGTTTCCGTAACCTATTACCGAATAAGGAACAATCACATAACAATGAATAAATAGGTTATTATTATTATTATGTAATTTTCTTTCCATTCATTCCAATGTAATTCAACAATGAAATTACAAATACAAATTATTCCACATTGTTATTATTATTATTATTATTATTTACCCCCAATTGAACTTATTTAAAATTTGGACAAAGTTTATTCCATATTTGTCAGACTTGTAAAGACTTATAAATTAATATTATATTGGATTTAGATTTTATTTTACGGACTCAAACGGTGCTGATTATTAAATTATAAAGGGACAATGAGATATTGTATTATATCATAAATATGGACATATTTATAAACTAAAGTTATACATAGGACAGTGTTTTGATTTACATTAATTTATGTCTATAAAAAATAATGCAATGTGAGGAATTGCGCAATCCTGGATTTTCTTAACATTTTGCAGCTTTCTTTTTTCAATATAAAATCTAAATAAACAAAAAAAATCAACAAATATATTAATAATAGCTTGAAAACTGCCTTAAAAATAAGGAAGCTATTCTAAAAGCTATAGATTCTTTATTTTATAGTATTTAAACTGAATGGACAATAGGACAGTCTTCCCTCATTTTTTTGCTATTAATTATTTTAAATTACCATATTTTCACAACTATAAGGCGCACTTAAGTCTGAAATGTTCTCCAAAATACACAGGGTGCCTTATAATCCAGTGTGCTTTATATATGGAAAAAATTAAAATGTGTCATTCATTGAGGGTGCGCCTTTAAATGCATTGCGCCTTATAGTCGTGAAAATACATGTTTTAATTTTTTTCAAAAGGGCAGTTATAATAGAGCGAACCTACTTCAAGATTTTTTTACTATCTCTGCCAAGTCCAATCTACATTAACCGCAATATTCGAGGGATTACTGTATACAGAATTCCCCTGTATTCGCAAGTTTGGATTTTATTCAACTATGTTTTTATCTCATACTTTATTCTTACACAATTGCAGTCAAGTACAAAGTTAGTCAATTTGGGCAAGTCCCAACTTACCTTTTTTTGTTTGCTTAAGTGTATTGTCGACCTTCCTCATGCTTCCTGGTGATTCGCCACGCGGGTAAAAACGTGACCCCCCTCCTTCCGACATGGGGGAGCTCACGTGGCTTTGACAACTGGGCGTCGACATCTGCTTTTTGGTGGATTCTGTGCAGAAGACATTCACAGATTTAGTCTTTGAAGAGACACCTGATATACACACAGTTTTTTTTTATGTGGCAGTTACTGATAACGAATATTGCTGCCAGAAGAGTGATTTCACGTGCATCATTTTAATCGCTTCTGGAATCCTTCGAGTAATTACAGAAATTAAAACAGGTGACTAGAAGTCGACATTTAAATTAAACCGATTAAATGATGTATTTCAATATAAATCATTAAAAATGGACGCTGATCTTATTATTTTTGGAATTGTAAATTAAAGTGTTATTTATTGAGGGACTGGATAATGGCATAATGGCAATACAGGAGCCACCAGAGGGCGTCGGAATCAGCAAAAAATACGTTTGTGGTCTGTATTATAAAATATTCTCACTAAAAAACAAAGTTGACAAAAATTACTTATTTAGTTATACTGTAAGGGTTAAAAAATGTACGTAAGAGGATAGAGATCAACATCATTCTTAAAAAAAAACAATATTACATCATGTGTATGTCTAGAGAGCGCAGGTTTGTGACTCCGCCCACACTTGCTATTTAAACGGAGCTGAAATGTCATCCCTTGCATATTTTGAGTGGCTTTTCTCCGCTTCTAATCGGTTCTTTTCTCTTCCTTCAAGGCGGCATCATGCCTGCGGAAAAGCGCTTTGTGTTTTCCGCTCGAATTATCGGCGCCGTGCAAAGACAGGCGCCAAAACTTAAGGTGAGCCGTTTATTTTTTTGCAGAAAATCTTCATTTTCTTCATTTTTTTTGCCTTTTTTCCCAAAATTTCTTTCCTATTTTAAGTGTGTATATTAAAAAACAATTTTAAATCCATTTTTCATTCCTTAACAGATGTTTATGATATCCGTGATGTGGTCAGATGAAAACGAAGTAATCATCTACAGGTCATTTGATGACTTTAAGAATTTCCATGTGAGTTTTTCGTCGTACTTTGAAAATAAAACCCAGATTTTAACCTTATTTTTGCTTCTTTTTAACAGAGACAACTAAAGAAAAAGTTTCCTCTCTTCAGTACAGAAGATAACAGTAGACTTATCCCGAAATTTAAAGGTAAGAGTGTTTAAATGTGGGAATAAAGTGTGACACAGTGGTGGGTGGGTGGTTTTGGCCTAGTTGTCGGTAGAAGTGGAATGAAAAGGTTGAACAAAAGAGTTTTCTATTACAAGTATTACTCATGTTTTGTTCTGTTCAAAGTAGATAATAACATGTCGTGCAATGTCGGATGGTGTAACGTAACAAAGCTATGAATGTACTAATATATATTGTACAACACTAGTCCATAATATACAACTCATGTCTTTTATTTTTGCTTAAAGAAGAGTAAATACTTTTTAAATAGCACATAAAACATTAATTTTCATGTACATCACTACAAGTAAACATTTCTTTTGTTTTTTACATATAACATTTAAATATTTGCTTCTCAGTAATAAACTGAGATAAGATATAGTCGAATATGAGTTGATTTTCTAGACTTTTATAATTATTTCACGAGTAGAAATGTAAATTTGGTGGTATAAAATGTACTGTTTAAGTATTTTTTTTGCCACTTACCTCCATCGTCCATTTCCAATCACATATTTAGGCATAATTTATATATTTACTGATGTATTTATTTAATTATGAACTTATTACCTATCTATTTATATCTAAAATGCCTTTTTCTGTGTCTGTATTCTCACCCTCTTCCTTCTACGACAAGGAAATTTCCCAATAAAGTTATCCAATCCAATCAGGTCTAGGGTTTCAATTGTTATTTAATTTTTTGAAACCGCCTTCAATCCATAATCAACTCTTCCTCCTCTTCCTCAGGAGAGACTCAAGTCAACGGCCTCCAGCAAAGCAAATCCAAACAATACATCCAACGAATGAAGGGCTTGGAGAACTACTGCCGCAAACTGCTCATGTGTGACCAAATGGTGACCAAGAGTTCAGATGTCATCCAGTTTTTCACCCCACGTGACCACGACTTGGATCAAGACTTTACCAATAACAGGTAGATAAACACTTGGAATAAAACCACCACGAACACTACAAACTGACACGTATTTCTATGTGTATCAGCGTCATGATCCTACTATCGGATAACAACTCTGGCCCGGGTGGAGGCGGAGGGGTGAGGGGCGAAGGAGGGGGCTCCATAACTCACCCCTTTGTCACCGAGAACTACCGCTGCCTGGCCGCCTACGAGACCAAAGACACCAACAACCGGCCCTTTAAAGTCGCTATGGACGAAACGCTGGATGTCCTCATTAAGGAGCCTTCAGGTCAGTTTTCATTCATTTTCAAATTTCTAGAGGGTGCTGGAGCCAATCCCAGCTAAGTAAGAGTACCAGGCACGTGACCGGATGTTTGGTCGCCGGTCAAATGTACTTGGATATTAAACAGTACTTGGATATTATATTAAGCAGTACTTGGATATTATATTAAGCAGTACTTGGATATTATATTAAGCAGTACTTGGATATTATATTAAGCGGTACTTGGATATTATATTAAGCGGTACTTGGATATTATATTAAACAGTACTTGGATATTATATTAAACAGTACTTGGATATTATATTAAACAGTACTTGGATATTATATCAAAAAGTACTTGGATATTATACTAAACAGTACTTGGATATTATATTAAACAGTACTTGGATATTATACTAAACAGTACTTGGATATTATATTAAACAGTACTTGGATATTATATTAAACAGTACTTGGATATTATATTAAACAGTACTTGGATATTATATTAAGCAGTACTTGGATATTATATCAAAAAGTACTTGGATATTTTACTAAACAGTACTTGGATATTATATTAAACAGTACTTGGATATTATATTAAACAGTACTTGGATATTATATTAAACAGCACTTGGATAATCAAACAGTACTTGGATATTAAACAGTACTTGGATATTAAACAGTACTTGGATATTAAACAGTACTTGGATATTAAGCAGCACTTAGATATTAAACTTTTTCTCTCTTAGATATTAAACTCTCTCATAAATATAATTCGAACCCACGGCCACAGAACTGCGAGGCAGAAGCTCTACCCACTCCCGCATCAGGCCGCCTTGTTAAGATTCTCTGCAATTATAATTAAAATTTTAATGAATGCGCGACGCCTCAAGTGAATTGAAACTGGTAAAACACAAATAAATATTTTTATGGATCCGCCCCTGGTTACCCACGATGCCTCAAGGCCTACCTGCCTGCCTGACGTTCATTCTTCTCTCGGCCTCAGGTTGGTGGTTGGTGGAAAACGAGGAGAAACACATTGCCTGGTTTCCAGCGACCTATCTGGAAAAAGAGGAAGACACCAAAGGGGGCTTCCAAACGGAAGGTTCGCCATTGGCTCGTTTTTACTCATTTATTATGTAATGAATCACTTTGTTTCGAAATAGATTTGGCACAATGCTTTGCCAAAATAACAGCTGTTGGCAAGGAAACAAAATATGCTTTCGGGGTAAGAACAGTCAGATAATTATACACCGAGACCACAAATTAATGTGAAGAACGTATTCGCTCACCTCAACTTCAGATTCAGCTTTTATCTGCCAAATAAAACCAACAGACAGTTGTTAGCCTATTAAAAAAAATATTTTTACACACTAAGAGAAGGTGGAGGAATCTGAAACTTGTCAATTAGGATCTGACAGCCATTCTTGGTGACCATAAAAAAATTCAACTCTCTACGTTGCATGGTTTGGACAAAGATAGCAAGAGAATATTAACATACACACTCATAAATATGCTTTATATAAGATTAAAGACCTAGAAATGGAAGAGTTTGAATTTGCTGTCAATTTTTGAGAAGAATTGAATTTTCAAGGGTTTAAAAAACAATCCTAGCAAGAAATATTTGCAACTTAGCGTGTTTTTTGTGCATTTACAGCTGCTCTCTACTGCGCCGTGCGGAATTACTCCACCAAGAAGTCCGATGAGTTGTCTTTGCCAATTGGCTCCGTGGTGGAAGTGCTTAAGATGTCTGATGACGGCTGGTGGCTTGTCAGGTAAGCATATCTGTCCAATATAAACTAAAGAATCATTATTAGCATTGGTTTTCTCAATGACATCCTTTGTTTTTCGTTTAGATTCAACGGCAAAGTGGGCTACGTACCTGCCATGTACCTCCAGCTGTACAAGAACCCTCGTACGGGACATTTCAGTCTCCACAACAAGCTGAGTAGATCCACCCTCAACTTGACAATCAGCGGAACACCTCTGGCCGGGTCTCCTTCTCCAGTCCAACTCGACAGGGACACCCAAGCGGGGCAAAGTTCCACGGTCCGCCCTAGAGTTCAACCCAACGGGAATGCGGTTCTACTCAAAGCCAGATCTGTGGAACTCCTGTCAGAGACCCCAAGTCCGAGCACCGTCCCACCTTGGGACCAATTCAGAGACACTCGCAGTTTCAGCACGGGCTCGAACGCAGAATCCAGCTTCTTCTCGGTCAACGGCGCGTCTTCGCCATCAGATGTCTTCGTCCCTTCTCTACCGGAGAGTAGCAACTTGAGTAAGCGTGGTAACTGGGAACGGCGGAACTCCAGTGCTAGTTTTTATAGCGACATGAGCTCCGGGAGCTCCGGTAGCTCCGGTAGTTTCGGTTCCAGAGGTAGTGACGTGGGTACAGCGCCCCCTATGGTACCCCCCAGACCCAAGAAGGAGGAGATTATGAACAGGTGCTCGGCAAATACCCAAAAGGCCGTTTTGGGGAACAAGACAAACCTCCCAATGAGACCCGAATCGAGACTTCACACCCGCTTATAGGGACCCAATCCAACTACTAAAGTAGTGATGACTTTTTACCACCGATAATTTACGTTAGCTAGCTTTCATTCGACATTTAGCATTTTAATTCTTTAGCAGCAACAAGAAGTACACCTGTAGATCAGATGTACGTATTTTACCGCAATTTTATCACTCCGTTGATTCCGCAATAGGACAAAACATGGAATAAAATGCCTAAGATGAAGAAGTTTGATTGTACAATATGTAGATTTTGTTATGTTTTATGTTGAGAAGGATGTAGCTTCAATGAAGCATTGGTAGGGCAGAAAGAAGCTAACTAAACTAAACTAAATATTGTTTTGTATCTGTTAGCGGATTGTTGGATCTCAGGAGGTATAAAAATCTATTTTTTGTTGAGTGAATTCATCTTTTTTTGTATTGTAATATATTTCGATATCACCGTATCCATGGATACGAGTTCTAGAAAGACAATTAGCTTTTAGACATTTCACGTGTGGAAATCAATCAATGTCGTGACATCACACTGAAGGACAGTAAAATAAAATTTTCACATGAATTTGTAGCGTTTTCTATTAAAAATACATTTTGGAATGGAATGTTGAAAAATATGCCGAAACCGGACACCGTGAGACTTTAAAAAATGACTTTTAGGGCAAAACAATGACAAAAAAGGGCTTTATAATGACCTCAAATGCCTTGACCCCGCCCACGAATAAATCTCCGAACAAAAGATGATGTCACACCCAGAAAAAGTTGCTTTTTTTTTTACAATCTGCTAGCATGTTAATGCTCTAAAAGTGTAATGTCAATATGTACTAGTTAGTGTAATATAAGAAAGCTTGACATGATTATCTATTCTGGTTGTGATGTCACAACCAGAATTGGTCATGTTAGATGATTGAAGTAAAAAAAAAACATTTGTTTATACCGAAAAAATGACATCAGTCATGTTTTGACCTTCCTTTACAACTTCAAGTCTATTTTAGTACCTATAATTAACACTCATGTCATTATCTTATTAATAAATTAAAGGGCAAAGGAAGAAAAATATGAATATTGAATAAATAAAACACATTTATAGGGAGGGAGAAGCAAGGAATCCTAAATTGGCTTGGTGACAACTTTAGGTTATTCACAATTGAAGCAATTATGTCTAATAATGAGACTTAAATGGTGATCATTAAAAAGCTAAATGGAATGTGGTTTCTCTGTTTGACATGAACGTTACCTTTGTTCCATTTTGGTCACAATAGGAATAAAAGCCAGCCTTTAAATTCCTGAAAACGGAAGGGAGTTCCTAAAAAGTGCCAAGTATACAGTACATTTATTTTAAAATTCATTATAATGGCGACCTATGCAAAAAAGAGCAAAATCACTGAAATATGAACTCACCTGCTGTAGTTATCTTCATTTACACCAAAACAATATTTACCGTATTTGCCGGACTATAAGACACTTTTCAGGCTCCAAATCTATAAAAAAAAATGTCATACCCTCCCAAAAATGTGACTTAGACATATTTTTTTTCTACTTCATTCAATATTCTTTGGCCAATGCAACTTATAGTACAAAAGATCCAGACTTTGAATATAGTAGTTCACACAGCATGCAAGTCAGACATTGATTTTTTTGGTACTTTTTACTTTAAAAAAATACCTGGAGTTCTTGATTGGTTGGAAATCTGCACAAAGGGTTGGCTGGGATAAGCTCCAGCACCCCTGCAAAGATAAACAGAACAGAAAATTAATGGATTGTTGTTTTTTATATTTTATTTCTTTAAAAAAATGGATCATCATCTACTAGTGATAAATGAATTGGTGGGAGGGTGCACCCAGGCCTGAGGAAGAGCAAATTAGTCTTATTGGCTCCCATTGATAAACCATAAATGTTTTTTTACTTTGAATTATGCCATGTTATGATAGTTTTTTGGATTTTATCCACTCATCTGAACTCCGGGACTGGCAAGAAAGACGGAACCGAAGATTCATCGGTGTCGGAACGCATCGTTGGGAAATAGATGTCGTCCATGTTGGGCAACACGAACACTTTCTGGAGACAGAAATATAGGGAAGGCTTTGAGGAAGGTCCACAAATTGAGTGTTTTCATTACCTGGAATTCGTCCTGGAGTTTTTTCTCAATCCATTCGGTCACTTGGCATAACGTTACTTCTCTTTCACCGAGTTTGGGTCGGACTCGCAGATCCAGTTTGGGTGGGTTGCAAAAACTGTACCTGGGATAAGGACAGTCAAAAAAAATGCAACTTCAGTTTCATAAAATAGTAATAATCCAGAGACTGTGTATTAAAAACCGTGTGCTGAGTTCAGGGGCGGTCCTAGCAAATTTGGTGCCCAGGGTCAACAAAAAAAGCATGTCCCCCGACCACCCCACCATCCTACATAAATAAAATAATTGTTAAAAATAGCCTTATTTTACTTTTTGAAGCATTTAGACCTTGGGTTGCCATTTTTTTTCCAGGCAACGCTCTCAGTTGCCTCTTACCAAATCCTGTCAGTAGGGGGCGGTGGAATATTGACGACTAAAGACCCCGACAACTCTTGAACCTCCACTGTGAGCAGCAGAGGCGTGTTGGACATCTCCTCAAACTTCTTCTTGATAAATTCCGTCTCTGTTGCCTTCTGGAAATATTTCGATTTAGCGATTTTGTCTACAAATCTTAAAATCTTCTTGCCGGTACGACCACCCCCGGTCCTAAAAAAAAAAATCAAAAAACATGATTGCACAGGGGAAGGTGGGTATTAGAGTGGCTAAATTTAGCATTGGGATTGCTCCATATAAAAAGAGATGGTGAGTGTGGGTGTTTTAAAACTAATGTGAGATGTTTGGGTGGAAATCGGATCTTGGTTTTTTACCCGTCTATTGTTGGTGAAGGACCCGAGGGTCCTGGAGGCGGAGACATGAAAAAGTCTTCGTCCTCAGACGAGCCGGCACTGGAGGATTCCTCGTCGCTGTCTGCTAGTACGCTGAGGACAGGTTTGGAGCTGGAAAGAACAGAAAAACGTGCCAAAAACATTCTTCCGATTATTTCATGCCAACTAGAACTCTGTAGTTCATTTTTTAGGCAAATAAGTTGACTAAATGTCGGCAAATAACAGTTCAAGTTAGGGATGTTCTCAATCTTGAGATCAAACCTGGTAGGATAATTTTTAGTGGATCGTAATCAAGTAGAAAAGATCGGGTTTTTTAACAGTATCTATTTTCGTACTAAAAAACAACGAACATTTCCTTGACTAAAAAAATAATAATAAATTTAAAATAGTTTGGCTGGACCAATCCCTGAGTGCAATTTATATCTCTGCAGTATAAAAAATATGTTAAATTAGTGTATTTTTTTGGACTCTTAATACTTACTTAATACTAACGAATTAATTGGATCGGGACTTCCCTATAACCAACCGTGTATTTCCCGTTTCAGTCACCCATTCGCCATCTTCTCCGGCCTCTTTCCCCAGTTTGGAAAGGTTGAATTTGGTCTGCAGGGTCATCTGTAGCGTACCGTGATAGGCCAGCTGTAGCTCCACCCACAGGCCTGCGAGTGGGAAACGCCAAAGGGGTCAACGGCAGAGCAACCTGAGTCAAACAAATCTCCCTCCAAACTAATCTGGGCACACTCTTACAGCGGACATGATAAACAGCTTTTGCGGTGATTATCCGGCCTGGCGTCGTCATGATAGATCGCAAGGAATTATGCGCCGTGGGAGTGACATGTCTGGATTAAAAAAAGAGGGGCGGACAAACTGATTTTTTTGCGCAAAGGAACGTGGGCAACGTCACGAGATCCCACGCTTAATCGTGTCCTGGTGGCGGCTGAGTGAATTCAAAACGTGCGGCGAAAATGTTAGCGGACAAACAGCGTCCGCCTGTGAGAGATTACAACAGGATAACAATGCTTGATCTGTTGATATGCAACATGAGCTGTTTTTTTGCAACGGTAAATACAACTTGTAAGTCGGGTCAGAAAATACATGTGAGCATTGCAACAAAAAAAAAAAACCTCCACTAAAAAAATAGTAGTAGTATTAAAATCTCTATAGTAGTTAAATAGTAGTAGTATTAAAATCTCTATAGTAGTTAAATAGTAGTAGTATTAAAATCTCTATAGTAGTAGTCTTCAAATCTCAATAGTAGTCAAATAGTAGTAGTCTTCAAATCTCTATAGTAGTCAAATAGTAGTAGTAGTCTTAAAATCGCTATAGTATTCAAATAGTAGTAGTAGTAGTAGTAGTAGTTTTAAAAAAAGATATAGTAGTAGTCTTAAAATCTCTATTGTAGTCAAATAGTAGTCTTAAAATCTCTATTGTAGTCAAATAGTAGTTTTAAAATCTCTATAGTAGTCAAATCGTAGTAGTAGTAGTCTTAAAATCTCTTTAGTAGTCAAATAGTAGTAGTAGTCTTAAAATCTCTATAGTAGTCAAATAGTAGTAGTAGTCTTCCAATCTCTATAGTAGTCAAACAGTAGTAGTCTTAAAATATCTATAGTAGTCAAATAGTAGTAGTAAAATCCCATAAAGAAATGAGAGCAAAACAGTCAAATATAGAATTATCATTAGGCTGTTTTTGTAGATGGCGTTTGGTAAAAAAGTGGGGCATATAGATAAATATAGAAATGACTACACCAAAGAGTTCCCACTCACCTCTGTGGTTAACCTCAGGCCTGGATGTAGATACTATTTGCGGGACGGAAAATCCCATGTCCAACTCGGTCAATGTCAGTTCATTCATAAAGTAAGGCAACTGTCAAATAAAACCACACAGTCATTAGCGCAAGAAAAAACATGACAAACACATGGTATACATTGCTTACTCGGATTTTGCTGAGCTTCTTCTGGATTTTGTACGAAACTGCGTCAGCCCACTGCTTCTCTCTTAGAAAGTCCCAAAACAGTCGACCAATGACGGCGTTGAGCCATGCGGGGGACTCTGCCTGCTGACAGGTACACTGGGAAAACAGTTTTTTAATTGGAAAACCTATTTTCTCGCATATAAGCCGCATCCACGTATAAGCCGTACCCTTAAAATCGCCTTAAAATCGTTGAATTTTACGGTACTTCTTCGTCTGGCAAGCGAGGCTTACTGTTAGCTTCATCAATAATTATAAACAACTCCATTGGAAATTAAACAAACAAGGATCACGGAGGTTGTTGGATAGCCATTGCGCTGCATCAGCAATTTCGTAAGCGTCCTTCCAGGTCTGCATTCCAGTAAACAAACCTTGGAACGAGTACTCGGTGACATGTTACGATCCCGAGCTCGCCCCAGACAAATTCAAGAAGATCTTACAGAAAAATGACTAGATATACACATATAATAGTATTACAGAATAACTCCAAAACTTACTTTTCCTTTGAGGTCAGGGCTAGTCTCGGCACTGCCCCCTCCAGGGCTGGAGAGCGGAAGGGATTCTTCCATAGCCAGAAGACGAGACATGTAGACGGGGTAGTCGAGCGGTGAGGGGTCCCCGGTGGGGCTAGCGGAGGCGGAGTCGTCTTCCCTGCTGCCCACTCGGCTACGTGGAATATCGCCGCTGATAGTCTGTGACAGTACTGGGTCACCTGAGGGGGAAATGGACATTTAATGGAGTTAGCAAAATAAATTATGGTACATTTGTGGGTAGTGGAGAGGAAGTTTTTAGGCCTCCCGCCAAGTAGGCCTTGAATTTTGCTCTGGAAAAACAAGGAAAGCATTTTTAAAGAATGTATTTTTGCTGTTGCTGATGAGGTTAAACATCTCACCGGAGGGGAAGTATCACATTAGTATTCGAATGTCTTGCATGGTTCACTGCCTCATTGGTGTAATGCTGTTTTTAGTTTTGGTTTTGTTTTGTTTTAAACGTGTTCAACTGTCAGTGCAAATTTATACTTTGTATTAAATCGAGAACATGGTACATTGAGTTTAAAATAAAGTGCATAGACAAACCCTACTAGGATATTTTGTCATTATTAAAAGTACTTATTGTTATTAAATCCCAAAGGCTTGATTTTTTTAAGTCCTAATAAAAAACAAAATGCACTTAGGTTTAAAAGTAAATAAGTGCTACTATTTATAGCCATGTACATATATTAAATGACTACAGTAATCCCTCAAATAGTGGTTAATGTCAACCAGATTTTTTACGAGCTTAAAAAAAATCAATAGCGAATAAAATTGTGACGCAAGGACGCAATAATCGAGGGAATACTGCATTTTATGTTAACCTACCGCAGTATTTAGATCAAAAATTATAAATAAACCTGACTATTGCTACACAAAACCAAAAATAACTGACTATAAAACACACTATACTTAATTAAACAACGCAATGAACACCAGTAATTGTATTGAAAAATAATCTCCATAAATTCCAGATTAAAAATGGATACTCTGACAGTGTAACAGAAACATAGTCATGAGTGTATGTGTGTGGGATGTGTATATGTTCTCCCAAATAGGATTGGCTTTGACATGCAAAGAATTGGAGCACATAATCCATAATCCACGCATATATACATACTCTTGGCATAGATGCTTTACGGAGAGGCCTTGCTTGTCATGACTAATGCCTCATCTACCATTGGCTTACCCGACGGAGGCGGGCATCTGCCGTCCTTTGGTTGGTCCCGCCCCCGTTCTGTCGTCGCCAGCAGGAAATGACGAAACCACTCCTCCTTTTCTCTCCCAGTGCGGCCAAAGAGGAAAAGAACGGTCGCTTCCTCCTGGGAGTTGACAGCGCCGGTCAGATGGATGCAGATTGGATATTTGGGGTTCCAGATTCGCTTGCGAGCCAAGATGGCTGGCAATAGGAGGACCTGGGATAATGCCAGAATGGTTAAAATTTGAACTTGGATAGGAATATCATTAAGGTGTACAAAAATAGTAGCACTTGTCTTTCTCTTTTGAACAATAATGGACTACAATGCACCCCAATGCTATCATGAATTTTTAACAGTCTATTTCCACTGAATTGTAAATATCTTGACCCTGTAAAAAGCCAAAAATAAATAGTTTATTATCTAAAAATATTAAAAGCAGGCTTTTTATTGGTGCCCTTTTAACAACAAGTCTCATTTCGGTTTCCCTGTGATTTTCAACGATTCTTTCGTTTTTGTTTCTTAGTTAAATGAGCATTTAGTAAAATGTTTTCACCAAAAAACAAACAGCAAACTAGTCTACTTAATGGCGGGTCCACTTGCGTGTTAGAGTACACAACGTAATACCCATTTTAAAGATAAAAACAAATCTTAAAAAAAACGTAATTTATTCATTACCTATTTATTTGTTTATGTCTAAAATGTCTGTGTCTGTATTCTCACCCTCTTGCTACTGTGACAATACCATTTCCCGAATCAGGGATGAATAAAGTTATCTAATCTAATCTAATCAACAGATACTACTGAATAAACTGTCCAATTTTATTTACTCACCAAACATGCCAACATTGGATTGAATCATACTGAACACAAAGTCTACTTGGTGGAACAAAAGTCTTGGGGTACCGCAGGGGTCAACGCTAAGCCCCCTACGCTTCAGTCTTTACATAAATATCTAATGTGAATTTCAATCAAAATAAAAAGGTAAACATTTAAGGTTGGTTCTTTAAAGCACGTTATTTATGCATTAGTTGTGTATTCCTACTTTGCCGTTTTCCAGCTGATAGGAGCGTGTTTTGACGAAAACAGCCTCGCCGATTTTCTCATCGTAAGTGGCCCTGCGGCCGATGTTGGACTGGGGGGTGTCCAGTCGGAGATGGGATCCCTCCAGCGTGGCAAAAACGGAATGTGTCTGTAGGGTTTGAAACGTCTCCGGGTCGTACTCGTAAACCTCGTTCATCCAACCCTAGAAATGAAGAACAAACAAAGTGAGCAAAAAAATTGTACCAGACCATCACAATTTAGATCTATTAAGTAAGCTTAATAGAGGGGTGCTGGATTATGGCACAACTGCTTTTAGATCAGGATTTGCGTCAAGCACTAATTAAAGATGGCCTGTTATTCACTGCAAATCGTCCCTAGGTTGTAAAGTACTGTACAGTATGTTCCCTCCTACAGTTGTGCAAATACTGTAATTACCACTGCGACGCTAGAGATTTCTACTCTTAATTGCAGTCGGGCCATTTTGGGTAGATTCGCTTTTAACGTGAGCAGTGGTGCAGGAATAACCTTTCACTTGTCTTGCCAAGGAAAAGCTCAGAAGTGAGTATAATTGCTAAAACGGCTAACATTTAAATGTCAGCAGTTCTAGGTGAAACTTTTCTGGTGAAGAAATGTCATTGGAAGCAGAAGCCGTGGTTCAATGAGGGATTAATCGTGGTTTAGCATTTGCTTGGCTTATTTTTGGTCTTTCTAACTTGACGGTGTTTTAATTGTTCGTGCTTTTCGGTGATAGAGGTAAAGCTCAAGAGAACTTTGCGTCATTTTGTCTTTGAGGAATGTGAACCAACCAGAAGTTGATGTATCGGTATTATATTACAAATTGCGTTTAGGTTGAGGTGTTCCATTGGATGCCAAAAAAATGACTCACTTTACCTTGAGGGTGTTCAGTTCGGTGAGATTTCGCCCTAGAATTCCTTCTCCCAGAAGCAGTCTTGAAGAAGCAGAACCGAGAGACCTTGAAGAGCCCATTCTGATCAGCATGAGTCCAAGAAAGAACCCCATTGCGACTCCGAAAGCCAGGCCGGAGAAGTACGAATTTAGAGGGAGGGTCAAGTAACCGTAAGAAAAAACTGCCACGCAGAATAAAGCCATGCAAGGTGGAGGATTGCTTGTCAGTTTGCTGGATTTCTGGGGAGGAACGTTGGAATTAAGCTGTGCCAAGTCTCCATCCAGATAGGAACCTTGGTCTTCATCACTGAGACGTTTGCAGCGATGGACAGGACAGGTTTTACTAAGATTTTTAACAGAAGGCCAGTTGAAAACATCGCCCTCGATCCGGCCGCCACTCTTTAGCGGAGACTCTGACGCCGCCGTGTCTGCGCTAGCGTCCCGATGCAAACTTCTGGAAATACCTGAAGTTGTCTTACATTGGTGTTTGGGACTCCCTGCACTATCTTCCTTCCTGATCTTGTTGAGCATGCTACTAAACGGTTCCTGAACTTTCTCGGAGAGTTTCCTCTTGGTGTCCTCAAGTTCCATCTTGAAGAAACCACCTTTAAGACCGTCTCCGTTAGGTGAGGGCGGTGCTGTCCGAGAATCTCCACTACTGCGATTCTTGGGTTGAGTGAGATGTTTTAAAAGGTGGAGGTTGAGGCGAGAGTCGGATTTGGATTGTGAGACTTCTGGTTCGGACCGGGAGAGCTCGGTGGAGATGGACTTGACCAGGCTGAGAAGGGGTTTGGGTCGGAGTGTGGAGCCTTCTTTCAGCTCCAGTTCTGTGGAGAGGGACTTAACCAAGCTGGCCAATGGACGGTGAGTGGGCGAAGAAGAAGCAGAACCCGGGGTGAGGAAACCGAGGCCTGTGGTGGACAAATTAGCCAGAGAACCGGGAGACGATGGCGAAAGCGGCACGTGGAATGACTGGGACTCCAACCCTCCGTCGTCCTTCCGACTGGAAGGGGACTCTTGGTAGAACTCATCATGGTCCAGTGAGAATAGAGGCTCGCTCTCGTCTAGGGAACTCCATTCTCCTTCAGTTCCTGTCAGCTGGATGACAATACCTCGAGGGAGATGCCGCTTTGTCCCGAGTGAATTCGGGACGACCTTTTGGCCCAGGGCTCCTCCTCTGGAGTCTTCTTCGCATCCTGGCACCCAAAGGCTTTCGCTTTCTGCCATTTTGGGGCTACATGGTACGGCCGAGAGACCCGAGAATCACTGAAAGACAAGAAATGGAACAGTTAGTGGAATCATGGCGCCTTGACACAAGAGCAGAGGAGGGATAATGTAGGTGTATTTGCAAAAACGAGGAGGAGCGAGTGTGTGAACGTTGGATGAGCTCTGAAATGTGAATTTAGCCATGTACTACTTTGAGTTTAGATGGCGACTTGGCATCAAGTCAGGGCTTCTCCCAAAGCTGTTGCTCCACATATGAATGAGTGTGTTTGAGAGGCAGGCAAAAATAGGGCAGACCTGCTTTCAAGACCCAATGTTGAATGAATACTACAAGCAAGTAGGGCTGGGAGGTTGTCTCTGTTGGGTTTGGATTGGGTATGAAGATGTCATGGGGCAGTAAGAGTTGAGTTACCCTTGAGAATTGAAAATGGATGCCCTGAAACTTTCTAAAGTTTCTGAAGGAGGACAATTGGGAGTTTACAAAAAAATAACTTCAAGAGAAAACTGAAAACTTCTGAAGACAATGTTTAGTTTTGGAAGAACAGGTGTATAGTTGAGAATGTAGATGGGGACAGCTTTGACCAATTTTAAATGGTTTATTTGGTAGTTGTGTGAGGACAGTAGAACGAATTTGAGAATTTACTTATAAAGTACACCCCCACTTACAAAAATTTCAAGTTACAATAAAAGTATTGATTTTGTAAGTAGAGATATGACTGTATAATACTATGTACATAGAGTTAGTTAGAAATATAAGTAAGGAATCTACTTTCAATGTCTTTCAAGGTTTGTCAGGTAACAAAGAGGTCAACAGTCCAAGTCCTGAATGGAATATTAGAACTATCTTAGTCAATTATGCAGAATTGTCAGAACCTGAAGTTTTATTTTCATATATTACATGAGTTAAGACCTTTGTTGGACCAATCAGATTTATGTAACAATATTACAGGTCCACGCGGTAAGATGTTAACCAATTTTGCAGCAGATGGTGGATTGCGACTAATCTGCTCGCATCGAAAATGCATGGTGGTGTTGAGGAGAGATTTTTGTCAGTTTTTAAATGTTTTTTAACACGAGGTGGGGGGAGGAAGCATGTTGGTCACACTTTCTTGTCACCTTTCATGCATTCTGGTGCGATTTAAAGGCCTGGGAAGATATTTTTTTTTAGTCTTTTGGGAGTAGAATGCGCAATTTTTGGATTAATCTTCATTATTTTTCAGCAAAGTTGCTCAAAAGTGATTAGGATGGTCTTGGTGCAAGTTCCATTTCAGTGAGTAAGGTAATGTTTAGGCTAACCTCATCAGACGTGAACAGTTACAATCTGCGATTAACATTAATTCAGGATTTTGCTGGGAAATCTGACAAATCACACTGGCAAGGCTTAGAGAGTAAGCCAACATTTGGCAGGGTGGCTTTCCAAAGCTAGCTCATCTCACTGACCCAATGTCATATTTGCTCAGACTTTGTACAGACAGGGGAAATAATAAAGGTTAGGAAAAGATTTGTTAATGACACAAATTAGAGCGTAAGGTGATTTTATTAAAAAATTAAAAAGCGCAAAAGCCTTAAAAATGTGTTTGTGGGTTTTTGGGGGAAAATATTTCATTTAAATTTTAGTTTTCTGGTGTTTCATTGTTAAAATCCCTATTTGTATTTGGATAAATGATGAGAAAACAGATTAAATATTCCAGGAGATTTTCCCAATCTAAAAACATGAAATATCAACTCACTGAATAATCCTCTAAATTGAACAGATCTTAAAATGTTTACATATATGAATTTAACAAAGGATTATAATAATACAACAATGCTAAACATATTTTCTGGACTACAATATCCATTTTTTTGTCATATTTTGCCAATGTTTTTATTCTCTTTCTGACTACCTACAGCCTGTTATGTTCCTTTTTTTCTTAAACTTATCTAAAAAACAATTTTCTAATATTTTTTCCTCAATTTTACTAATATTACTTCCGATAAAATCAAAATTTTCCCTTTATTATTCTCCATTGGAACTTACTTTATAATATATCTCTCTTCTCCATAGTGTATTATTCAAAATTAACACCAATTCCTATTTATAATCCCCCCAAAAACACCGTACATTTTACACCTCAACCCACCCTTTTACCTCACCCTCAAAAATTACACTTACATTACATTACGCCAACTGACAATCTACCGAACTAACTCGGAGTTTACTCACCCATTGCGCTCCGACATGTGATCGGTTGACCAACCAAAAAATCCATCTCCCGTTCGGGTATGCAGAGACTGTGGAATAAAGGAAGAGATGAACAGAGTGCGTACACATTCGCCTTCACATCTCGCTTTCTCTCATCCACACACACACCTCCTCTTAAGCCAACTGTCTGTATCCAGCCAGATGCTGAAAATCACAGCTCACCAACTGATTACGAAAAGCACGGTCCCTCCGCATGATAATCCCGATTTAGAGTAGCGAAGCCCCGACTGAAAGCACACAAACAAACTCATTCTACATTCTAAGAATGAACATTGTTTTGATAGCTGTTCCCTAGCCTTTCTGTAGTGTCTTCGTCTTGGCCTACATAAAGAAAAAAAGCCCTAGATAGCAAACGATGAGGAACGAGGTTGAGATGCAGGACAGAAAAAGCTATCATCCATTACTGACTGTAGATGTTTCAAGATTTTAATAGGCAGTTCTTATTTCTCAGTAGTTTTTATTTCCTGAAATGTTCTTTGTGGTTTAGCCAAAGTTTGTTATCACTATCTGAAGCTGTTTTGTTTAGCTCCACCCCTTTTTTATTAGAATCAGAGCTTCTTTCTACTCCGATTTGGTCTTGTCAAGGACCATCTGTTTTGCATTCAAAGCAGTACCAATAATCTGCCCTGACGCCATCAATTTAGCTTCCCAACTTTGAGGATATCAAAGTATCGGCATCTGTATTTTCGTTTGTTTTCTTGGCCAGTCAAGATCAAGTCATCTTCTTAGATCCAGAACCTTCACAGAGCTTAAGATCTCTAAATTTAGAGCACATTTAAGAAATGAACTTTGGAAATATGTACAACTATGTAGTGATTATCGTTATTGAGGTATTATTGGCTGCTGAGGACGCAAAATAATGAACTTTCCAAGAGCCATGAGTGTTATACAAGTGACTACAGAGGACACGTTGCCCCCCTCTAGCCAATAACAGCAGCCCACCCATCCACATGGACATGCATACCTTGCCATCTGTTGCCCTCTGCTCAAAAATAGCCCTCATAGAAGCTCCCCATGTGACCGAAAGATAGGCCGAGTGCCGGGGGTTGCGGTCCTATTTTACAGCAATGTCTCCTACAAAATGACCAAGAGCTAACTTAGCCATTTTCCAAAAAATAGCACCACTCCCTTCCATTCCTAGCATGATGGCCAAGGCGTAACAAGAGATGGAAGCCATTCCAGATCAGTTCATGGAATTCCACCCGGTCCACGGGACTAATGTGCAACTGGACAACTCGGCGACTCAAGCTACTCGCGTGGAAAGCTTCGCCAATGGGGTGTGCTTTAGCAAACACCCCTTAAAACCAGGGGAGATCTTCCTGGTGGAGATTGAGGAGAAAGAACTAGGCTGGTGTGGCCATCTCCGAGTTGGCTTGACGGCTCGGGACCCTGGGGACCTTGAAGTAGTTCCCGAGTACTCCATCCCGGACTTGACAGATCGGGGGGACAGCTGGGTTTTCGCCATCACGCGTAACCACAACAAAGTTGTAGAGGAGGACGCCCAAGATCCAGGAGATGGACCAGGACTCCGGGACGAGATTATGGACAAACCCAAGACTTTTTTCACTGACTCTCACATACGAGTTGGGAATGTTCGGATCCCCAGGGACAAGTTGGTGGGCCGGAGTCGGCCAGGGCGCTTTAGCCACATTCTAGACGACTTGTACAAGACTAATGTTCTTCCGCCTACGGCTCGACGCAGCCGGATCGGGGTTCTGTTCGTGCAGAAGGACCCAGAACGTGGGGACATGCATATCGTCATCAATGGGGAGGACATGGGTGCTTCCGCTAAAGGTATTCCAATCGTGGAGCCGCTCTACGCCGTGGTGGATGTATTTGCAGCTACGAAGTGCGTCAGGATCGTGCAAGTGGAGTACGGATGTGAGTGTTAGCAGTGAGGGTAATGGGGGAAGAGTTTGGGGGTGGTTTTCTTGAGGTTGTGGGTTTAAATGTTGTTGTTTTAGTCTCTTCTTTGCAGACGCTGTGTAGGAAATCCATCCAGAAGCACATTGTCCATAGGATGGCGATTGATTGGTTGGAGCTACCAGAGACGTTGAAGCGCTTTTGCAAGTACGAGTGAAGTTAGAAGACTCTGTGGCAACTTCAGACGTCCAGGAATGGGATTGATTCTTTATGGTCAAGATCAGATCTGTGTTTTTCTTCAAGATATTAAAAACTGGTATAGAAGATTCAGGGAAAAAAATGCACTAGAGTTTGACTGGCAGAAAAATTGCTTTCCTTCGAAGTAGTAATTTTCTGGAAACTGTGGATAGACCAATTGACCTTTAATTCAGGTAAAACAGATCCAGATACCATGACAAGTATAACTATATTTTGTTAAAAAATCAATTAAATCAGGTTTAAATTACATCCAGAGTTGGTATCTTCTTTCAAATGTTCCCTTGACATATAAGGCTTTTTCCATTACAAACAATGTAATATTTTTAATGACTTTACACTTTAAACGGATGTAAAATTTCAATGTTTTAGTCTAAAGACGATATTATTTTGTGGCCTATTATTTCATTTCATATATTTTCTATCAAGTATTTTATTTCCAGAGAAGCCTGACTTAAAAACTGTGAAACACTGCTATCTAGTGACCTCAAAGCTAAAACACAGTAGGAGGAGTTACAAAATAATCCCATGACAGGAAGGAAACGGGAAACAGTCCTCGTCAGACTGCCCTTTAAATCTACAGTATTTTATAACAGAATTGTATATACGTATAGAATTGCTGACCGACAACAGCAATGTCTTTCTGTAGTTTTTTTGGTGGTGAGACCTACAAAGATCATTTCAAGCCAGGTGAGTTAAGCTAAAGGGACGACCCACATTTGATGTAACCTGCTTTTGTCTTGTCTACTAAGAGTATTTTAGATATTTATCTCCTTCTTAGCCATTGCTCTTGTTAGACGTCCAAACAATTGGAGGGCTGGCAGCACTCCTAATCAGATATTTATTTGTATATGTATCAATTAATTAATTAATTTATATATTCATTTGTATATTTATTTATAAATTTATGTTTATGTATTTATTTGAATATTTATCAATGAATTAATGTATTATTTAATTAATTCATTAACTTATTTATGACCTATTTATTTTTGTCTAAAATGTCTTTTTCTCTGTCTGTATTCTCACCACTGTAACAATGAATTTTCCCAAATACTGGATGAATAAAGTTCTCTAATATAATATAATCTTAAACTATAGCACAAGCAAAAAAAAAACAGTTCCCTAGTCTGCTTGTTCTAGTTCTAAGACCTAACTAGTTTTAGTTTTAACCTGTGCGCTAGATCTACCTAATGTTAATTCTACGGACTTGGTGTTTTCCAAAGGAACGTACGTGTGCTCAAAATGCGGGCATCCATTGTTCTCCAGCCGGTCTAAATTCGCCCACTCGTCCCCGTGGCCCGCATTCACCGAGACCCTCCGAGAGGACAGCGTCACCAAACTGATGGAGAGCCTTACCGCCTTCAAGGTGGACTACGTCTTAACCCCCATAAGCCAAGTAAAATTGGTTAGAATTTGTCCCTGATTGGTCACCATTTTCTAGGTCCTGTGTGGCAAGTGCGGGAACGGGCTTGGTCACGAGTTTGTCAACGATGGACCGAAGGAGGGAGCGTCACGATTCTGAATATTCAGCCATTCGCTCAAATTTGTCCCCAACAAAGGTGAGGAATACGTTAAAGTCCAATCACGACACTGTCTACGGACTAGACGGGCGACCGGTCCAATTTGTGGAGTATATTTTTGGGTGAATATATTTTTTCTTTACAGGCAAGCAATAAAAAGGTGAATTTTATGGCTGCAGAGCGTTTGACGTGGCCAGGAGAAAGTTCTGAAGAAGGACATCCTGTCCACTGAAGTATTATCTCAAAGCAGCCAGTGTGTATTGTGTTCGATTCAACATGGAGGTCCATGGAAATATACTTTTGCTCATTTACATAGAGGAATGGGATCTATGCTCTATTTATTTATCGGTTAGCTTAAAAATTGTGTATCTTTTTTTGTTTCAAAGTAAAAAATTGTTTTCCAAATAATACATGGAGCAATTTCCATTGGCCAAGACACTATAGGCACAATATGCACAACATAAAGTATATTTGAAATGTGTTGTATATATTCTAGATAGTTATATATAAAATAGAGTATTTTTACTTGGTGTTGAACCTATAATTTTATCGACTTATTTATTTATTACCTATTTATTTAGGTCTACATTTTTTCGGTCTGTATTCTCACCCTCTCGCTACTGTGACAGTGAAATTTCCCAAATACAGAATAAATAAAGTTATCACCAATAAAAGTCCATCAAATGGTTGACCAAAAATATATAAGTGATTAATGAATTAGTTATCCATTACATTTTCGTTAATTGCTCTTCCCTATTCATTTAATTTTGCAACAAACGCATTAAACTGTAAAACTTGACAAATGATATAATAAACATATCTAAACTGAAGCTGAAATCTCAATGCACTTTCCCAGTTATCCTCTAGATGAAGCTATTCCTCTTTTAAATCCCATTTTTTTGGCAGAAATGGAAGATGAACCGAAACTATGAAATGCTGTACTCACGATTCGGACGTCCACGTTTGCGTGATGGGACGCCAACGTGGGTTGCCCCGAGTGGCGCTTCTTGGCTCCGCTACAAGACGCATTCTTGGCGGCGGTGGCTTGGCAATGGCTGCTGAGGTTTTTGAAAAACTAGGAGAGAAGGAGACAAGGCTGTCATTACATTCATAGAAGACAGTTGGGCAGAAGAAGACGTATGGCGGTCGGTATTCTTGGACGGTCGGCAACTTTGAAGTTCTGCTGTCACGCGTTCGCTTGCGTGAAAACGGCGATTCATTTGCTTTGAACGGACATTAGTCAAAGCTGCCATTGTTCTCGTGGAAATCTGAAAAGTTCCATCTAAAGACTTTACGTCAACAAATTCCAACCTCAGTGAGTCTACTAGTGGTTTACCATAGTCTTTGACTATATATGAAAATAGTTAGAGTACATTAACGTTAAATGCTCAAGGACTTACCAGGTTTTCAAGGTCCAACCTTGAAAAAGATGGATTGGACTCTCAATGGAAGTGAAACATGATGAGCTGTCCCAGTTCAAATGGATTGGACATCTGTCAAAGACAGTAAAAGAGTTGAAAATAATGTCAAAAAATTCCATTATTCAATTTATTGTTACAGTACTGAACTTTATATTTTTTTTATTACAGTATGCTGTCAAATTCAGCCAGGATGAAAAGATAAAAATAAAGCTACCCTAAAAACTTAGCTTTATTTTGGCTTTGGTTGGTGTTTGATATATGGTGGTCTTTTAGTAAGAATGGACAGGAATCGTTATTGCGTGAATGACATCACGATTTGGAGCTGCTGAAATGACGGGGTCATACCGGGTACCGTAAATCGCGGGGTAACCGTAGCGTGTCGGCCAAGATTCGTGTTGAAAGGTTTGGATTTTGGCGTTGAGGAAAATGGGAGGCCGGAGGAAAACAGCCAATGTGCAGTAGAAGACAACTGGGTCTATACAGGACTGGTCAGGGTGGGATAAAAAATCATTCCAAGTTGAACTACACTGTAGTTCAAGCTCTTGTATGTCGAGGTATTACTGTAGTACATAATACCTCGACATACAAGAGCCCAGATATATGAGCAATTTGAGATAGGAGTACAATTTTGGGCAAATATTTATCTTGATACACATTTTTTCCCCTATTAAAATCATTTTAGTACTATTAAACCACTAGTTATTTGTTACATTATTAATAGATGGCAAATTAGAACAAAAAAACAAAGTTTTTCCAAAGCAATATCCTGTTTTTAGTGTTTTTTTTCCAGAGGGTTGGAACAAATTAATTAGTTTTTAGTTCATTCCTATGGGAAACGTTCATTTGAGTTAAGAGTAAAATTTGAGTTAAGAGTAAATCGACATATGCGCTCATATTTCGAGGTACCACTGTATTTTTCAACAAAAAAAAATACAAAATTGAAAGACTGGAGATCCTACAGGAATTAATAATGAATAAATTTAAAGCGACAGTATAAAAGCTTCCTTGAAAAAATCTTCCCTGTTTAAACCTGCACATGACAGATTTCATGTTTACAAAATAGACTCATTTGACATTGATAAAAAATGCAAAAAATGCACCAGTGATGGAAGATCGCCCAAGCTGAACACACCCACTTTATGACTTTTCTAAGAGGTTTTTGCCACAAAGCAATTTGACAGTCTTGTGCTGGCATGCTCTGCTGTCGGGGATATTTTTTTCTCCCTTTCTTTCCACTCAAAAGATGTTTCTTGTTGTGAGCTTTTTAGGCCACACCCATTGCCATAACGCACTATGTCGGCGTGCCCTATATTTACCCGGCTGGCCGGCTTACCGCGGAACTCTGCCCTGCATTTTACGGGCGGAAAGTGTGTGGCCTTCAAGCAGCGTCCGGCTCTATACGTTCTCTCGTCTGGAGTGTATATACATACATTGTTACAAAATGTCCGTCTATGGAGCTTTGTTTTCCTTCATGACATTACCGGCTGTGAAATGTGGTTATGGTGGTCAAATACCACAGGCGGTTGTCGTTGTTGTCGTTATTATTTTTGTCCCGGGGGGCAATTATGCTACAGCAAAAGCAATTTAGAAACTAGAATATGAATTAGAATGAAGGATTGCTAAAAAAAATGATTTATAGTCAAATATGGCAATCTGTGCTTAGTTAAAAGTTATTAAAATGGAGTTAGATTGCTTCTATGTGCCTCAAGGGGGAGTAAGAGTAGTATTTTCTATGAAATTGAAGCTCCTAAACTTAATTCGACATAGTTCAATGATGCTATAATTAAGAAAGAGGTGGATTAGCAATCAAAAATTGCAATCTGTGCATAAATAGGTCAATAAAAAGGAGTTATAATAAACTCTATTTGCCTCAAAAGAATTATTTTCCAAAAAATGGAAGTTCCTAAACTTAATTCGACATAGTTCCCTGATACTTAAGTTAACAAATACGTGAATTAGTGAGTTTTTTCAGCAAAAAAAAAAAAAAACAGATTGGGGATACTTTTTCGAATATATTTTTTTGTATAAAGTACTTTTGCAATGCCTATTTCTTGGATCTAAAATATATCTTATTTTCATTTGTATTTTATTTATATACAGAAGTACACTACGATGCACAATTTACGAAAAATCTGCGCCATTTGTTTGTCATTTGCACAGTACGAAGAGATTACCGTCAAAGGGAATTTTGTGAAGGATTAAAAAAGCACGAGTGAGCAGGCTGAGCTTTGTGCAGCTGTCTGCTTTCCCAGGCAAATGCATACCTGACACAGGTGGACAGGCATTGAACACAGACTTTGTCGCTTCCACTTGCAGGTGTGTTTACATTACGCTGTGTGTACTTTGACGGGATGAGAGGGGAACGCTTCGTTCTTTTTAACGTCACTCAGCGTTCATTTTCAACTGTACATGTGACTCAATGTTTGCCAAATTTAGACATGAATGACAAAACTGCTTTTTGTTGGGATCCTTTGATCAAACCATCTACTGTACATCAATAAATAGCATGATATCCTCACTTAGTCAATGAGTAAAGGTTAAAAAGTTGGATATAATATGACAATGGTTATTAAGGTTGGAACAAAAAATGGTTACGCAAGTTTTCTGCTCTTCGACATGTTTTAACTGGTTGCAGTCAAGCTTGTATCAGCATTTGTTTCTGTTATTTAATATTTTTTTGGCAATGTGGGTAAAAGATACAAATTGTAATTTTTTTCTTCAGGTCTGAAAACAACAGTCGAAATAAGGTATACATGTATTTATGTATACATGTACATATGTATATGTATACATGTACATATGTATATGTACACATGTACATATGTATATGTACACATGTACATATGTATATGTATACATGTACATATGTATATGTATACATGTACATGTGTATATGTATACATGTACATATGTATATGTATACATGTATATATGTATATGTACACATGTAAACATGTATACATGTATAAATACACATCTATACATGTATACATGTATACATACACATCTATACATGTATACATGTACATATGTATATGTATACATGTACATATGCATATGTATACATGTATATATAAACATGTATACATGTATACATATAAATGTATACATGTACATATGTATATGTATACATATACATATGTACATGTATACATGTATATATACACATGTATACATGTATATGTGTACATGTATACATGTATATTTCTAAATGTATATATGTCTACATGTATATGTAGACATATGTACATATGTACATATATATACATATATACATACATATACATGTATATACATATATGTACTGTTAGTTGCATAATTAAAGGGCCAGCGCCAAAATATTTGTTTTTTTCTGTTAAAATAGTTCTAAAAATAACAAGAATTAAATCAACAAGTGGTATAACTTGGATTGTTTCCCCTACATTGAATTGAGTGTGTGTGTTAAGTACAAAAAGATAAATGATGTCGCCACCGTTTAGGGACTTAAGGAAATCGACATACCGCCAACTCGGGGGAGGATGGGGTCGATGGAGAGCGCTTTCACCCCCCTCGGGTCCGTCAAGCGTATAGACGTGCTGTCGCCTTGCGCCTCACGTAGGCTTGACGTTGCCAATAATTTGGGATCTGTACGGAAAGACAAAATAGTGCGTTTATTTCCACGGAAGCAATTAGACGCATGGCTGTCATTGTGGGTTGGATGTCTCAGGTAAACACAGCATCAGCGACTTTTGCTAGACATTGTCATTGATCAATGGAATTCCGTCTCCTAGCAAGTCAGCCGTCCTCAATTAGTTCAAAGTTTTGGAGGCTGAAGTATGGACGACGTCAGGGACCAATGGCACCATGTCGTTGCCAGATCAGGAAGTTATTTTCCGTCACAATCAGACCACAAATACAACACACCCAAATTGTCAACATTGTGGCACACATGCACTTTAAATAAATACAGTGACTACATTACGAACAGCAATTATCAATTGGGTGACAAATCTATCCAAAAGGTTCTTTAAACACCTATATAAGAGAAAAACAAGCAGTTTTCAAGAGAAAGTGTTTGCACTATCTTACTATATATCGGAAAACAATTTCAGCACAACATTCCTATAAGTAAATACTATAATACTGCTATATTATTGCAATATTCAGCCTAAGTGAAATATTTTAGTAGCAACTACTTCATTAAAAGTGACCTTGTTTTAAAATACTCCCCCAAAATATATATATTTATATATGTAGATATGTACATAAGTATATAAGTGTATACACATATATACACACAAATATATATACATACATATACAAATATACATATATAAACACAAATATATATACATAGACATACATATATATACACGTATACATACACAAATATATATACATACACATGCATATACAAATATATATACACATACATACATAAGCACTTATACACAAAGTAATACATTTGGTTGGTCTTAACATTGAGACATTTCTTTTGGGCACTGAAAGTTAACATTGGCACGGCAGTCTTCCAAATGTGCTCCACTCCCCCCTTGGGATTTTCTGTCAAATTAACCTCAAACCTTTTCAAACTGCTTGAAAAACAGTGCACTGGAAGCCAGGGAAGGAAGGCATCTGCTAATTATTTTGAAGGGGCGTGCGTTTGGATGACAAGGGCGTGGAAACACATGGCCGTGCTGGAAGAGCCGAAAGCGTCTCCGCGCAGAGTCTCTGCGCGCAGACACCTCGGCAGGATCGGCGAGTGTCCCTCAGACGCCGCAAATCTCATCGCCGGCCGGCTTCTCAGGGTGGGGGTGTCGGAGTAACAACATGGAGCACTCTCAGACTCAACTTTCCCATCCCTCGCCTTGTCTCCTATCCTGAAAGGCGCCTTTTTCCCCCAAGCCCCAACGATGAAGCCTCATGGGATGTAGTAAATGGAGAGCTGCGTTCAACTTTGGACACCTGAAGGTGCAGTCCAAGCTGTCCGCGTTCTTGACCATGCTGGTCCTCTTCGCCTACCTCTTTTACTGCCTTAACGGGATTTGCGAGTCCATGCCGAGAGCCGCCTACGAGCCAAAGACGCAAAATGTCCACGGGGACGCAAGGGAGACCTGGCCGAAACGAGCCGACGAGGGATTGTCGGATGGCGGCAATCGCACGATGGCTGTCGCCAATAACTTTGGGAGCAAAAAGTTTCCTCAGGCTATCATCATTGGGGTGAAGAAGGGAGGAACAAGGGCTCTTTTAGAGTTCTTACGCATCCATCCGGATGTGAGAGCTGTTGGAGCTGAGCCTCACTTTTTTGATCGGTTCTACGATAAAGGACTGGACTGGTACAGGTAAGATCCAATGGGCAAAATGACAAAAAAATGACAAAAAAATTACAAATAAATGACAAATAAAGGACAAATAAATGACAAAAAAATGACAAATAAATGACAAAAAAAATGACAAATAAATGACAAAAAAAAGACAAAGAAAGACAAAAAAAGACAAAAAAAGACAAAAAATGACAAATAAATGACCAAAAAAATGACAAAAAATGACCAAAAAAATGACAAAAAAATGACAAATAAATGACAAAAAAAATGACAAAAATACATTAAAATGTGGTTAATTAGTTTCACTTTACCAACCCAAACTAGATCAAATTCCTGTCAAAATACATTTTTTACCCAATTGTTTTACTTGAATGTAATATATAAATATTTCTAACACTGTCAAGTTTGCGGGGGTGCCATATCAGACCCAAGCCAGTCAGTTTTAGACTGTCCACAACTGATTTTTTTGAAGAATTGCAATAACAGAAGTCTTTAAATATATGGCCCATAAAAATAAAGAAACTAGATTGCGTCCACGTGCAAAGTTCATGTTGCGAAACAGGTTTGTTTTGTTTTTCCTTGACCAGTCGCCAAGCAATGACCAAGTTTTGTAGATCATTATAAAGTTTGTGTGATGTCATATCTTACCGGTGGGTTCTTCAAAAAGGACTGCCACTGCCCCAGAGTGGTTACTTTACATATCTGTGGGTAAAAGTTTCAAATAGTCAACACGGACAACTTGGTATTGAACCTATCATTCTATTTATTTACATATTAACTTACTTATTACCTATTTATTTATGTCTATAATTTTTCTGTGTCTGTATTCTCCAATGGACGACCCACCTGATCTACAATGAGCGGTGATCTGTTCTGAAAAAAACTCTCATAATATGTCATCATATTTTTTTTGGACATAGGATTCTTACCGGACTTAATAGCAAGCTTTGCTAAGCGCCCCCGCGGACGGCAGGGTGTAGGATCCCCTGCCAATAAATTGCTGTTTATTGAGCTGACACGCTGCTTCCCAAAGTGTCCGTGTCAGACCCCACCCCAGGGGGCTTCATCATCGAGGCTAGTGTGATTACAGAGATGGGAGGATGGGCTTGGCCTGTTGCTAATGCTCTTCGCAAATATGAAATGGATTCAAGTCGACATGATCGTTAAAGATGAGTGAAGTAGATGAACATAAGAAAGGTGTGCAGTGGTAATAATGGAATGAGATGGAATGATGGGGTCAGGGTGAGGCTCAGGGTGGAATGAAGTGTGAAGGTGTGGTTTGTTTTGAATTTTTGTATTTTGATGTTGTTGTTTTTTTACAATGGCCGCAGTGTTACATTTTTATGCCAGTTGAAGGCATTTTCAAAGTGTTTGGAATGTTGTCAGAAGGTTGTTATAAATTGGATTGGATAACTTTATTTATCCCATATTTGGGAAATTGCCTTGTCACAGTATTAAGAGGGTAAGAATACAGACACAGAAAAAGACATTTTAGACATAAATAGAAGTATTAAGACTGTTAATAAATAAATACATGAACAAATATACATATATACATATACACATATATACATATACACATATACACTAATATACATTCATATACACATGTATACATACATATACATACATATACACATGTATACATACATATACATACATATACACATGTATACATACATATACATACATATACACATATACACATGTATACATGTATACATGTATACATACATATACACATATATACATACATATACGTGCATATACACATATACATATACACAAATATATACATACATATACATGCATATACCCATATATACACATATACATACATATACATGCATATATACATACATACACATGCATATATACATACATACACATGCATATATATGCATCTACACATATATACATATACATATATACACATTCATTTACACATGTATGTATATATGTATATAAATGCAGTTAATTGAATTGGTGTCCTCACACAACTTTAGCTATTTATGTACCATACAAAAATATATGGTAATAGTCAGGTATTTTTTTTGTTAAACACCAAAAAATAAGTTATCCCTGATGACTTACTTTCCTAATATGTGGGTTGTCCAGATGACCTAATTAATAATAAGCCTCATAAACCCCGGTGAGTGTTGCATGATGCGTATGATGGATATATTAGTATATAAATATGATAATGACGGACGGCGGTATGATCCATAAGTAGCCGTTGCTTTTACAGTAGGAGCTTTTGAAAGCCAAGTGTAATTATTCACTCTGCAGTTGAACCTGAGGCGACCGTATATTATCGACTTCTTTTTTTAGTCGTCATAAGTTCAGCTGACCGACTAAATGTAGCTTGGCCGTTGTATACGCGCCGTTGCTGCGTGACTAGCACGTAATGTCGTAAATTACCTCTTCCAATTTCTGCCAAAAGCGCAGCTAAGAAAATTTAAAGACACACAAAAGTCAGATTTACGATAACGACCTCGACATTGTAAATTCTACCTCGTCGGGTTGCCAGATTGCCGTTCAGTAGAACTCGGAGGAAGTTTTAACGGAAAAATGTGGATTGTAACAGTCCATAGAGGATTGAATGGCAAAGTTGAAGCCAAAGTTTTAGTGGGTCTAGTTGATGTATTTTCGGACTATAAGTCGCGGATGAATAGACGTCGTAGCGGCCAAAGAATACGCAAAGAGAAGAAAAAATATGATTAAAGTCATTTTTTAAGAGGGTTATTTTATATTCGATCAGAAATCAAGAACTAACATAAAAAATGGATGACTATAGAGCAAAAATAACATAACAGAATGTTGGTGGCCAGATTAAAAAAATAATAATAATTTGCATTTGAGAATTAAGTGTGACTTAAAGTGTGGAAAATATGGTAAATCAATTATTTTCTAATGTGTGCAAGGGCAGATTCAGGGTTAAATGGACCCGAAATTAAATGTTACGGCTTCCTGTTGATGTCAAGCTGAGCGTGCCTCATACACTTTTATTTGTCCCTTTGCTCTCGTGATAGAATAAAATAAATAAATATAAAAAGAGCGTTTTGGTTAGCCTTCTAATCTGCTGACAGCTCATGTCAACACCATGCGAATTAGATGCGTGTATTAATAGGTCAGGCATTACGACGGACAGCTTAGAGGCGTACATATACACATATATACACATATACATACACATATACACATATACATACACACACATATATACACATATATACATATATACACATATATACACATATACACATCTATACACATCTATACACATACATATACACACATGTATATATACATATATATGTACACATATATACATCTATATATATACACATATACACATATATACACATATACACATATATACACACATAAACACACATACACATATATACACATATATACACACAAACACACACATATACACATATTAACAGATATACATATATATACACATGTACATACATATATACATTTATATATTTACACATATATACATATATATTTACACATATACATATATATATACACATATATACATATATATACACAAGTATATACCTATATATAAACACATATACATATATATACACAAGTATATACATATATATACACAAATATATACATATATACAAAAATATATACATACATACATATACACAAATATTCATACATGTATACACACGTATATACACATGTATACATACATATACATATACAGCATAGAATATTGAAGAGTGATATATTGGATAGGAGACACTATTAACATTTCCATCCTTTCATTCCATTTGGCCTTTCTCTCCCGATTTGAACTATGTAAGCAAAAAAAAAAAGTGATTTTCAAACTCTCTCTAATTTATTCTCTCCCTTGGGCCATCCTTTTCCTTCAAAAGCGTCATTGAAGCGCCGTCCTTTGTTTCACCGCAATTGACATCCAGATATCATGTGTTATTATTCGTTTAACGTAATCACACGCTAAGTACGCGGCGACTCCCGTATCGATTTAAAGCAGACTGTCGGAGTGCCGGGCCAAAGAAAATCACGTGAAAGGGAGCTGGAAAGTATCACTTAAACCTTCATTTTCTCCACTTTCAAAGCGACGTCTGCTTCTTTGAGTGCCAACGCCAAAGAGAGAGCGAGAAAGAGAGAGAGAGAGAGAGCCTTGGCCCTTGTGCTCAACTCCTAACCAAGTAAAACACATGGACATCCTTAAAGGAAGCATTTGGCAAATTGTTTTAGAACAAATGCTTATATGTGGAAAAGCCTTGGATTTGCCATTGACTGGAAGTGATTCTGTGGTTTCCTGATGGAGAGTGAAGGCTTTGTGTGTGGGTGTGGGTGTGGGTGAGAATGCATTTCAATCTACACTCATACCTCTACTTATGAATACCTCTAGGTACCAAAGTTTCAAGTTACAATGTTTTTTATATGTAAATGAGTGGCTCGAGATACGAAAAAATGTTGTGAAATTCCTCAAAAAGTAAATGTATTTTTATTATATTTATTTTAAGACATTAATCAATCTTTTTCATACAAAATGGAGACATTTAGACCAATTTTAAAGAGTCTAATTGGTAGTTTTGTGAGGACTGTGGAGCGACTTAGAGAATTTACATATAAAGTAAACTTCTACTTACGAAATTTACAAGTTACGAATTATTTCATAAGTAGAGGTACGACTGTATTATTTCTTACCTTGAGGCATATCCTGGATTATGAAAATTATGATCCATGTCAATATAAATCAACGAGTCCATCCATAAAAATTCAAATTAATCAATACATTCCATTACGCCAAATTCCGATCATCAGAAAATGACTTAACCAGGCTAGATTCTCAAACTACACGGATATACTTGCTATTATACACAAAAAAACTGCAATACAAGGCCTTCGTCCAGGTGGATTTATCGACTTGGGCCCACTCAAATTCTACAATTTAAAGTTCTCTTTCCCATCTCTAAATCTGTCTGCTTATCGACTCATCTTTTGCCCCCGTACTTTTTGGAGTCTAGTCGCTTTGAGACAGCCGGATTGCGTCATCCCATGGGGAGCTTGACTTGCTACTTAGCTCGGAATGCGCGGGTTTTGTTTCCCCGTGGGTGAATTTTCAAGCCACGGCCAGGGAATCACTTCTTCTTCACAAGGATAGGAAAAAAAATAGCGTATACGTTAGGCCACGAGAAAAAGCCGGCTTTGTACGGCCAATGGAAAAGGGAGGGTAAGACTTGTCTTTTAAAATCGCATCATTGCTTCAAGGAAATACTTTTAACAGGACGCCTGTCAGAAGCAATCAAGGTTTTATCCACGTTAAATTTGCGTGGAAAGACATGAACTCACCCAAAAAAAATGAGTAACACCTGTAGAACGGAGATGAGCCGAATCAACCGTTGACGGACGCCATTAAAAACCTTAGAAATACACCGATATTCTGATTGTCGGCGGTTTCGAACTTGCGATACGTCACGCTGACAGCTCAATAGCGTAAAATAATAACCGCCATAACCACAAGATAAACACGTCGTTAAACGAATCCCGCTCTGATCGTTTCCGTCGAAGACTTAAAAGCCTTTTGGACTGCTAGCTAATATGACTTATGACTGAAAAAATACATTTTTGTAGCTTTTGTTGCTTCTTAACAATGCAGAACAATTTCTAGCTTCATTTGAAAAGCAGTCAGGATTTTTTAAATAAAGCTCTAGACTAGCATACCATTTTTACGGTCCAAGAAAATGAGGAAAAACTGCAACGTGTAATTAAGCAAGACAAGATAAAGTGGTTTGTAATGCGTGTGGTTTTTACCTCCGGATAGGGCGCCTCGTCCATCGTGGATATTTTGACAGGCGCTCATCGCTTGACCTTTTTCCTCAGTCGTGATGGAGTGGGATGGTCAGCACTGGAAAGAACACAAATAGACAATTACTGACCAAGTTTTAAATGTTTAAGATTGTTGTCCATCTTTACGATTTGAAGACATTGTTTAATGTCATCTTTAAGTGAAAGATGATGACTTTTCTCTTATGAATTTTGTTGTATGTAGACAAGTACTTGTAATATCATAAAGCAAATATAAACGTGGCCTTTTGGTAGCGTATCTTGATGATCTGGTCCATTGGGGTTTGTATGGGAAAACTTCCTAATTGGATTTAGTTGAAGCACGAGCCTTGGAATTCCCTCAAAATAGACCCGTCCAACCAAAATGGCTGATCTGGAGAGTGTTTTGTTGAATCTGTCCACCCAGTTTCATGTAGAACCGTGAAACGACTGACTTAGGAGTCCAAACTGTGGTACATGGCCAACTTTTTATTGCCATTGCATTCTAAAACTTCAATTCAACTGACATTACATGTCTCAATTTTAAAGGTAGATGAAGCTAGTTATTTTAAAACCGCCTCTGTGCTAGATGAGGCTAAAAACTAGACATGTTGAACATAATTCTAGAAAACTAGAATTTTTTTAGTACTGTAAATAGAAACATACATAAAATACATTCTAAAACTCGAAAACCTGATTCTGATAGTTATAACTGCCAAAACTTGACATGTAGAAACAATTGTAGAAAACTTTAGAATCTTTTTTAGTACTGTAAATAGAAACATATACATAAAATACATTCTAAAACTCGAAAAGCTGATTCTGATAGTTATAACTGCAAGAACCTGACATGTAGAAACAATTGTAGAAAACTTTAGAATCTTTTTTAGTACTGTAAATGGAAATCTTTTCATAAAATACATTCTAAAATGCAAAAACCTGATTCTGATAGTTATAGCTGCCAAAACTTGACATGTAGAAACAATTGTAGAAAACTTGAGAATCTTTTTTAGTACTGTAAATAGAAATATTTTCATAAAATACATTCTAAAACCTGAAAACCTGATTCTGATAGTTATAACAGCAAAAACCTGACATTTAGAAACAATTGTAGAAAACTTTAGAATCTTTTTAAGTACTGTACATAGAAACATATACATAAAGTACATTCTAAAACCCGAAAACCTGATTCTGATAGTTATAACTGCAAAAACCGATATACGCAACGAAGATTCATTCGTCAGAAGAACGAAAGCGAAGAAATTCCAAGTGCCAAAGTCCAAATATCAAAGCAAACAATACCCTAAAAAAAATGTGCTGTACCCATGCATGGTCTTTGCATCTTGCTAAGAAAAACAGCGTTTTGACACGGAACCTAAACAAAAACAAATGCCACTCCGGATTCAGGCGCACATCCCCTGAAACATAATCCTTTAATTGAAAATATTGTTGAATCTCCTCAGCCGGGTGGAGTTACAGCGGCGCTATTTTCCCGAAGTACGCGTGGTGACGTTTAGGAACACAAACAAAAATGTCAAGTGAGGTGGGTTTAATCATCTCTTGTGGCTTTCGTTTGACGTTAGTTTGTAAACAGAGAATGTGAAAAAGCTGCTGGAGAATTTTTTTAATAATAACTTTAGCTCCATCAATTATAGCATCTATAATTTTTCCCAATTATGCGGCGTCGGAATGTAACCCTCCCCGTTTTAATGATACGGTCACAGTGTCGGGATCAAGCCTGGGCAATAACAACACGGTCTTGTGAAAGTGCTTTGGTCCAATCCGCTTCTAGTCAGTTGACTTTTGAGGACTGGAAAGACTTGAAAACACGCTTAAAAACATTCTACTCATTTCCATTATTGATTGCTAGCATTGGCTTCTGTTTAATGTCTGACTTCCATGTAAAGAATGGCAAGTTTTAGCTTGGCGACTTGACTCAGTCTTCAAGTATTTGCGCCAAAATGTCTTCGTGGAAAAAGTCTGTGGCGTAAACACATGTCGAAGAATCAGGAATTGTCGCGTTGAAACATATTCTGAGGGAAAGTGAGATTAATTACGGCAGAAACGAGGGTTGAGGACATGCAGAACAAGACCATGACGTTGGAAATTACCTAAACTGGTTCACTTGGAAAAACAACCAATGAGAAAGAGTTGTAGACAGCCATTTTTCTATCGTTCGGACTATCTAAAAGATTCCAAGAAATACTTGTGATTCTCTAATTCGGACATGCCTTACTACGAACTGTTAGCTATGGCGGTTTTACAATGCCACGTCACATTTTCAATCCCAGCTTGTTGCATTTCCCTATCAAAGACTACTTTGTTTTATTTACAGTCCTAGACTGGGACTACAGTGCCCTCTAGTAAAATAAGGACAACGTAGCCTGAAACAGATTTCTTGGTGGTGTAAATGACTGGGAATGACTGTGAATCTGTTCCCAGGCGGACAAGCTGGCTGTGATTTCCCTTCAAAGATTCAGTGAACAATGATCAAAAAAACCACAGGAAGCATCGGGCGGAAACTGCTCGGGAAGCCACTCATTAGAATCAGACAGTATCGAGTGTTCTTATTGGCTGGTTCCTGGAAAGCTGCCAGATCATTCACACGGAGCTAATTAAAATTTGTTTATGATGTTGGCTGCCCTATAGAAATATTTTTTGCGATGCAATAAATGTTACAGCATGTTGGAAAATCTCATTTGAACTGGTTTAACTAGTATTAGATATACAAACTGCATTTTCTCACATAGTAGTCACCTCTGCGTATAATTACCGTATCAACCTTATTTTCTTGTCTTTTGTCTTTGTCGACATTGCAGTTTTGTGCATGTCAAGTTTAATTTGTGCGCATATAAGCCATATCCTCGAGTCAGTCGGGAATTTTTTTGCAAAAAATATGGCGTTTATGCCTTAAAATACAGTATAAACTTGTCAAATAATAATAATAACCTGATTGGGAATTGGGCTTCACTATATTATTTTCAGAAGATAGGAATTGGGTAAAAATAAAAAATAAAAACCCCGGAAGACAAAAGCTAGCCTTGGTGACACAAAGTCTGAATTATTAAGTTACTAAGTGCATGTAAAAATAATCCATCTAATATTGGTGTAAAACCACACCCATTAGAAGAAGAAAAAAATGGCATCACATTTCATTAAGGATGAAATGTGTTTTTGCGCGTATTCCACGCGTATATTGCACGCCGTCCACCACACATTTCCATTTGAGCAGCCCAATTATGTGGCGAGGACCTGATGACATCAGTTGGGGTCGGGAAAAGATGGAGGATCTGTAATTTACTCATCTCTCCACCCCATCTTCAGCCACTCCATCCTGTGTTTAGGAGAATGCAACCCAAGGCAGGGCGTGGGGCACCGGATTCCGGATAAAACCGGGCGAGTTTGTCTGACAGGATCACGGCTAGATTTTCCCATTTGATAAGTTAGGCAATTAGCGGTGACGTGGCCATGTTAGCTAGGCCATGGGGGTTTTTGATAGTATTCCTGATTAAAACCGTGAATATAGAGATGAAAATTGTGGACCACGGGGCGGCTTATACGAGAGAAATCGTAAAATTCAACCATTTTAAGGCAATTTTAAGGGTAGGGCTTATACGTGGAGGTGGCTAATAAGCGAGAAAATGCGGTAAGTTATATTAAAGTGCTCGGTGGACTGAATTCCGGCTTCTTTCATGTCAGTGTGGTTTTTCAGAGGACCCTGACTGACCACCTCTAGCTCACTTGTGGTTTCCAGGCCTTGTACTTGTCTGCTTTTCCCCTCAGCTCCAGGCATTTTTTTGTTCTTTTTTTTCCTACCGACCTACCCCTGTGATGTAAAAACCTCTACAACAAAGATTACTTTTCAGCACGGTCTGCCAAGAGTAACTTTAGGTGTGCAAAACTGCGCCACACATGAAGTAATACGGCTCGTATCTTTTTCCACATTTTCCGAGGGATTTTCTTGCAGGCTATAGAGTTTGTTTACGTGCCGATGTTTGGAACCGTCCGATAACTCGAGGGAACAGAAAGCCGCAATGTTTAAAAAAAAAAAAAAAGAAATCAAATTGAGGTCTACTGGAAGGACATATTATTCAAGCCAAGTCTTCTTTGGTTGAAGTCCTGAAATGCAACAAACTAGGCTCGTTTTTTTTCGGAGTTGATTACAGTCTGTGCTGACGTCCAATCAGTTCACGGGAGTTGGGCAGGCCTGTATTTGCCTTCGCTAATGACAAACGTCTCTCTCGGCACTGGACTGAGTTACAGGGAGCTGTGTGTCGGACATCTTTGAAGACAAATGGGTTTAAGTAGCAAAGGATGTTGAGATTTTGGGAAGAACTGAGGGTGTCAAACTCAGTTTGGTTGGTAGTTCAGGCTCATGGAAACTTGATCTCGTGGGCTGGACCAGTTTATTTTTGGCCCAAAATGTTAACATACCTGCCACCATTGACGACATTGACCTAGTGCTAGGCTAGCACCATCGATGGGACTAAAAAAGTAACATTTAAGTGAATTTGACCTCTGAAAGGAGTTAGATTTTCTTCACTTATCGTTTCTTTCACATATTTTAGGGTACTCATGGGTCACTTTTGGACAATTTTGGATCATTTACTATTAATTTTGAGGGACTTTCCAGGATTCTTCTTGTTCGTTTGTCAGTTCCTGCTGATTTTTGAGCTTTTCCAGGTGACTTATTGTTGCTTTTGGGCCTTTTTTAAGGTTCTTATGAACTCATTGGCATTGTTTTGACAGCAGGGGGCGAATGAACCAATGGAAATGGAGAAAACGGTAGTTGATCACACAATTCGCAAACATCCCTTTGTCGAAAAAAAATGAAATTAGATGCATACTGTAAGGATGAAGTGGTCGTCGGGCAGAAAAACTTCGCCAGAGAGCCGGATCTGACTCCGTAGAGGGCCTTTTCCGGACCACCAGCCGCATATTTGAGATCCTTGAGTCTAGGGTTTGGAAAAAGAGAGAATAGGTTTCATAAAATGAAGCAAAGACAAGAGGAAAGAGTGCATTTAAGCATGTGCGTGTGAGAGAGAAAAGTGCACATGATGACAAGTTGCATTAAATGATCCTCAGTGATTATACCCCGTGGTTTGGCCCTGTGAATCACTGCCATGTGAGTCCAAGCTTCAGGCAGGAGGAGTCCAGTTTTTTGTTTAAAAAAAAGCACGGGCAGAGGGAGGAATAAAGAGGGTTGGGGGGTCTGGCCAGGGGCCAGTCAATGTCGCCACAGATCACAACTTTTCGGGCAAAAAAACGTCAAGAGTGGAGAAAAACTTCCTCAGACAGAAACACTTCCCGAAGAGTTCCCTTTCCTACTCTGAAAAAAACACACACACATGCACATGGTGCGGGTCTGGACTTCATTGCTCCCAGATGTGAATCCATCCTGCGGACGTATGTTCAGATAGTTGTTGTGCGTGCGCTCGGTTCTTGTGAACTGCCTTACAAACAATTACAATGTGCTCGCAGGAAGATGGAAAGAAAATCAAGTCAAGGTTGCCAACATAGCAGACACGGGAAATGGTGCGTTTGTAGGGCAGACTTTTGGCACATTGACTTAAAAAATGTGACACTCGTCGTTTTGCTGTAATAAAAAGCCGATATATGTCTTAAATTTCCACCGTTAGGTACTTTTTTCCATTGGTGTTGGAGTATACATTTGCGGTGGCTGCATCTAAACAAGAAACGGCAAATAGTTCTGGTGTGTTTGTTCAAATCCGAGTTGTAAACAGCAAGCGGCTTTCCCGTTGAGCTATAAATGGGCCCTAATAAACATTAGGCCCACACACGGGGAAACGGGTGCCCTGATAACTGCGCCTCAGATGCCTACGCAAAAAGGAAATCAAACTTCCTGATTCTCTGGGTTTGAAGGAAATTGGTCATTAGTCGCCTCTTTGCTTGATTGCCCTAAAATAAGGAACATGATAGCGTAATAATGTCCTAAAGTCAGTTCCAAAAAATATTATTTTCAAGATAAAATAAACATTTCCTGACTTAAAAAAAATATAAATTAATAGCGGAAGAAGAAAAACAAATCGGAAAGTAGTGAATTCGCAATAATCGAGGGAATACTGTAATAATAAATGCCTACATGTACAAATGGAGGTTATTTTTAAATTTGTACATTTTTTAAAAGTACACAAGACAAATTTAACAGGTTATTTGACCTGATATAATACCATATAAGATATACTATTTGTACATTTTAACTAAAAATTAAATCCAAAGTCATTATACACAGCTATATATAACAATTGTTGGTACTACTCCACAAAGTGTGTTTTCCCAGTAAAACCATAAATAAGTATTATAAAAAATACAAAAAATCAAGGCAAGGTATTTTCTAAATTCTAAAATAATGCACTTTTAAACCTTAATATTCTAGACTGGTCTTCTTACATATTTTAAAGCCCGGGTGAGAAAGTATGACAGAATCAAAGACACGAGTCTTCTTTAAAGAGGAGGGAATTGTGGAATAAAAAAAATGGAGAGAGGTCCCTCGGTCGGAGTTCCCTCTTAAAAAGTGTTGTTCAAAGTTCGTTGGATCAAGATGTTATATCACCACTCGCGTCACGCCGTGCCTGAAATAAATCTGCCAAGCACACTTTCACTTCAAGTGGCCTCGAATGCAAAGTCTGCTCCTCACATTTTGGCCTCAAGAGCTCCTGGAATTAGATCTTCACGCGAGAAAAAACAGCTCAACATTTTTCTGAAAACACCGTCTGATTCTATTTAGGCCTGTGTAATACAACTCATCTTCCATTTTATGAAAAGCACAAGTTCAATGTCGCCCTCGTAAAACATCATTTGACTGAAAGGCATTTCTTTCAAAGTAAACGTTCCGCTTTTTCAACGACCGCAGAACCATCTAAGAACGCGAACTCCATGGGGAACTTTACTGAAATTAGCAGAGATCTTTCTCAGTAAAGAAACTCCAACGCTGCTCCCCCACTGAGATTTCTTTCATCCAAAGTCGGAGATGTACCAAGAACTGGCTTTTGTCTCCTTTGGGGTCATGAAAATTGGAAGAACGCCATTCACAACAGGGGGTCTCGGCCTTCCATCTTGAACACAACGCACTAATCTGAAATATAAAAGTCAGATCGGGTTTCCCACGAATCCATTCCTGGTTTGACACCATCTCATCTGGCAAAATCTTCCCATCTTTTGAAGCTAATACGTCCCCAGAACTCGAGTCGTCAAATATCCGAACGAAAAATGAAGAAATACGTCAACACGGCGAAACCTTGAACGCTTGAACAATAATAAGCAGTCAGCCAAAAGCAATATTCCAAGATTTAACGAGAACACATGGCGAGATAGCCTTGCATAACCCGCCAAAATATTCCGTAGGCACTACAAATGTTCGCAAGCAATCATCCATCTTATCCATGTTTTTCTCCCACTTGCCACCATTTTAGGAACACCTGCACAATCTAATTTACGATCTTAATCCCCCCCAAAAAATGCTTACAATAGGTAGCACCATTGCCAAAGAGAAATTAAAAAGTATAGAGAAATATACGCGGGTGGGAAAACAGTGGGTATCTATTATAAGGTGACACATGGGGGTAATTATCGTACTACCTTTCCAGAACTTTAAAAAAATGGAGGTATGTTCCGAAGCAATAAAAGTCAGGGTTAGATTTTTTTTATATTTAAGCACGTTGCAGTGACTAAGAACGTCAATGAGTAATGTTTTTAATATTTTGGATTTCCCAGGACAATAAATAAGGTAGACATATGAATTGGAGATTAGAAAAAATTACAGTATTTCCAGATGCAGTTCTTTATGAATATAAAGTACAAAGACTCCCAAAAAACACTGTATTGTTAAAAGAATAGTTGTCTATAAAATATATTTCTACATATGACATATTAGAATGGGAGAAAGGGAAGAGTATGCATAATAAAACTTGAATATTGGTTTAAGTTATGGTTCAATCCGTTTGGGTTTTGATCAATCGCTGCTAGCAGACCAGTCAAGTTGGATTAATCTAAAATAATAAAGTACAAATGCATATTTTCCTATGAAATTCTTCCATTTTACGACCTTTCCCAAATTAAGGTATATTTTTACTACCTTTGTGCGAACTAAGAGACGTAAAAAAAAGATATATATTTTTTTTGTTGGGTTTTTTTGTCAGTGGTTAGGGGATTTGACTAAAAAGCATTTGTATCTTTTATCTTTGAGATCAGTAACCAAAATGGCTGCCACTCTGCGTCTTTAGACTTTTTTTGATGACTGAAAGAATTGAAGCCTGCATCTGCATGCCTTGGAATTACCCAAAATGAGATAATTGACTCCCGACTCCCCAAATGTCAGAAAATCTGCCGGCAACAAACCGTTTCTGCGCCACAAAGTGGAGCGCGGGGATTTTAAAGCGTGCGTGCTCTCAAACTACAAAAGCAGCTGTTTGACTGTCGTTAAAAAGCGAGTCGCTTGAAGAACGGCAAGACCCGAAATGGCTCGTTCGTCTCGCGGTTTCCTACGGTAGCCCCAAAGCTGGCGCCGATATGATCGCTCAATCATAGTCTGAAGCTCAATGACACGTTAAGCCGACCCACCAAAAAGTCTGACATTTACGAGACTCTTCTAATGAGATTAACTTTTAAACCAGATGAAAACAATCTCTATATTTTCTTCCCAGGAATCTCATGCCCCGAACACTGGACGGTCAAATCACCATGGAGAAGACCCCTAGCTACTTCATCACCAAGGAAGCCCCTCGCCGCCTCCTCGCCATGAGCCGTCACACCAAACTAATCGTGGTAGTACGCGACCCGGTGACCCGAGCCGTTTCCGACTACACCCAAACCGTGTCCAAATCGCCGGGTCTGCCGTCCTTCAGGAACTTGGCCTTCCGGAACGCCAGCACTGGCCTCATCGACACATCTTGGAGCGCCGTACGCATCGGAATCTACGCCAAGCACCTGGAGAACTGGCTAAGGCACTTCCCCCTTTCCAGTTTCCTATTCGTCAGTGGCGAACGCCTGGTGACGGACCCCGCCGGCGAAATGGGCCGAGTCCAGGATTTCCTGGGACTCAAACGCGTAGTGACGGACAAGCATTTCTACTTCAACCAGACCAAAGGCTTTCCCTGCCTAAAGAAACCAGAAGGGAGCAGTAGACCACGTTGCCTGGGCAAGTCAAAGGGCAGACCCCACCCGCCGATTCCCTCGGAGGTCCTGATCCGCCTACGAGACTTTTACAGACCTTTTAACCTGAAATTCTATCAAATGACAGGTCACAACTTTGGGTGGGATGACACAGCTTGAGACCAAAGTTTTTGTAAAGTTTACATCCGCCAGAAACTGCGTTGCCAAAGCTTTAAGACGGCGCAAAAGGCAGAACTAGCTTTAATAAATCAAGAATGAAACTAAATTTTATTTAGCAGTGGCCATTTTTCCCAAGCAATTCTGGTTGTGATGTCACAACCAGAATTGATGATCAAGTCCAGCTTGTTTATCAATTCCGGTTGCGATGTCACAACTTGTTTTTGCTACGCTAGCTAGTTGACAAGATGACAGAACAGAAGGGAATAGCGCGCCTATGCCTAGCATGCTAGCAGAGTGCACAACTGTTTTCTATTCTATTCTGGATATGACGTCATCTGCTTTTAGTGGGCGGGCTTAAGCTAAATCCAACAATCAACTTTTTCTGTCACTTTTTAGGGGGCGATCTGTATCCAAAATAGGGTATTCTATCATTTTCAAGTCGCCTGTTGTAGCATTTGATAGCACCCTTAAAGCTAAAGTCCTGAGAAAAATTTCCAGGAGCCATATCAGAAAACACTTTTTTTTTTTTCTTCGTTATGGGCCAGATGATGTTTGTTCCTGATGTTTGTTCCTGATGCTTGTTCCTCTTTACCATGTCGATCTAATTTCAAGACACACACGATGTCAAGATGGTTGTAATGACATATTTCAAGAGATTTCTTCCAGGAGACCAAAGAATCCTGGGCTATTAGTACTTTGAACTGCAAAAAAAGAACGTTCATTTTGAAATACATCTTACAAGAAGCAATCCTGGAACTTTCCGATACACTTTATATACACTTCCCATGTCAACCAATTTCCTGAACTATCCTTTCAATTGAAAAAGATGAAAGCACAGGAAAGACATGGTGGAAAGAGAAGCAAACAAGTACTTTGCCAAGTGTTGTTTTCGTCTCTGTAATTATAAACTTTTCTTGCACAACATCCGCAAACCGCACTCACGTTCCACTGCATATTTCAGAGAGTATAATTTATAAAATGACAAGATATTGTTGAAATGTTTTCCCTGAGACTTTTGTATGAGATTTCTGCAAAAAAATGCTACTGCTAAATGCGTCTGGTGTCATTTTATCTGCAAAAAAAACAGTTTTTTATGATGTATCAGCGATCGAATCCTAGACCTGATTACGGACTTTCCAGGGTTGCTGATCTTTGACCCTCCGCCTGACCCGTTGACCCGTGAGTCCGTAAACTGCGGACCAATACCACCATGGGTGGTTAATGGAGTCTTGTTGCATGAGCTCCACCCAAACAAAAGCCGTTGTGGGCTAGGATGAGCCCAAGTGGATCAATAAGTGCCAGTTTTGGTTTATAGGCGGTGACAATGTTCTTACGTGTACTATGGCTTACTGTCATTTGGATTTAGTACAAGGGTCAAGCTTGAGTTGCTATTATATGTTTGTAAAAATCAAATAAGAAAAAATTTAACAGCTAATATATCTTCAAGATGCGATAGATTAAGGACCTGATCTGTTTTAAGAATATATATTTTTAAAGATACACTGGCATTGGTCTTAGGTGGAAGAATCGCTTAATGAAGATAATTTAAGACTTTTGTTTTTTTAGCCAGAACTCTGTAATAGTTTCCTAAATACAGATATATATTAAATTTACTATTAGCCGCATTCAAGTATAAGCCATACCCTTAAAATGGCCTTAAAATGGTTAAATTTTACAATTTCTCTCGTATAAGCCCTCTGATTCACAAATTTTACCTCCATATTCATGGTTTTAATAAGGATGTGTTACTTTGAAGGGCAAATTTTAAGAAAAAATGGCATTTTGTCTTGTCAACTTGTAGTTTAGGGTCTAATTTATGTGCATTTAAGCCATACCCTTGATTCATTGTCATTTTTTGGCAACAAATACAGTATATGTCCAAGAAAATACGGTATTCGAAAATATACAACATTATACGAACTATGATTGAACTAAAGGGGAAATTAATCAATGAAAAATTGAGAAAGCAGTACAAATTCATCATCAAACTTGTTCGTTTTGCCCCCAAAAATTCTCAATTCTTTCCATCTAACATTCCGCCTCAAATCGACTCATTTACGGATAAAGCCAGCAAAATATTTGAAATGTTATCCAGATTGAAACCATCAAAATGGTTGGCAAACGGGCGTGACAAGACATACGAACGAATGTAGTGGAAGAGCTTGAGTCATCAAACTCTCACCAGAAGAAGACCTTTCATGGCTTCCGAGTTGAGTTCCCGAGTGGAATTGGACTGAAAAGTGCGTAACTTCCAAAACCTTTAATCCCCCAAATCCCGCTGCTGTCTATTCATTATAACTTCCTGAATGGAAAGAAAAATTACATGGCATGAGATTGCTTTAATTACACGTCCAGCTCCACTTTAACAGTCATTGCTTGAATTACTTCCACAATCCAACAGTGTACATATGGCGAGTGTCTAAACTTTAGCCTGTGAGTTAACTACCTAGTTTTTGAGTGGATGGCAGCAAATCCAGAAAATATATACATTAAATCAATCTAGCGAGTCAATGTTTTACTTCACTTAAGGATCAAAATCGGAGGAAAAATTTAAATGAATTGAGGAAAGTGTTTAGAAGTTTAGTATTTTGATTTAGATTAGTTTAAATAATGTATAAAAATCTAGCCAGTCAATTTTTGACTTAATTTAAGGGTCAAAATCGGGAAAAATATTGAAATTAATCTAGGAAAGTGTTTAGAAGTTTAGTATATTGTTTTACGTAAATTTCAAAAAATATATAAAAATACAAATATGATGAATGGAGTTTTAAGTGTTATAATTTTTTGGACTATTTTTGTTGTCACTGAAAATTTTGTTGTTCAGTTTATATCATTTCAATCAAATCTAATTTGTCCCAGTCCAAATGGATTGGACACCAATAGCTCTAAATAATAGCCAATATGTAAATACTTTTTAAAAAAATATCTGGTCTTTATTTAATAAAAACAAAAGTAGAAAGACTTTGAGTTGATTGCCTTAGATTTTTCTGCGAGTGGCCCCAATAGAAAAAAAAAACTAAAACAAAGTAGGGACGCCCCTAGTTTAGGACTTCTCTGGAGAAATCCCGCCTGCGAAGGGTCGAAGATTTGCACCCGCGCTTCCTCTCAAGCTGGCAGATCAAGGCGGCAATGGAGGCTAGCACGATACGATAATTACAGGGAATCTGTCCAAATCCCCGCGCTGCGTGCTTGTATATTCTATTTTCCATCGGAGCGTTCTGCCGCTGACAGCTCGTTAAACGGAACGGCCCTTTTCGTTGATTACGAGGGAGGATTCGTTTTGCTCCCCGTTCGCCGATTCGGTTCATTTACGTTTCAGGGAAAAGAAGAAAAGCAGCCAGAAGGACAAAAAGAAAAGCTGATTGGACGAATAGATTCAATATGTTAGTCAAAATGGGGCTTGTTCTTTCGATTTCAGATGTTTTTTCCCTTTTTTAATCGTCAAAACTGGCCAAAAATTGCTTGGAATGACATGGAAAAATGTCAGTGTTTGTGGTAGGCGGTCTCTATGTTGATGCCACGCCCCCTCACGGCAAAACAGGGCCAAAAACAGTCAGTGAGTTGGAGCTCAATGTCAAATACGGGAAAAGAAAAATCTTCCCGTCTAAATACATAGATCTGGTTCCATTAAAAACACTTGAAGAGAAACACAATCCTTTTTAATATCAAGAACGGCCAGGGTTTTTGTTATTGTTCTTTGGTGGTGGTTTGTCATTATTGTAGCTTTACAGGGGAATAAAAGAAGTAAAATATTCATCTCGAGGATGATGTTAGTTTAATGTCAATTCTAAAAAGTCAAGTCCAAATTCCAATGGTAGTAAACGGGCTCTCCCTTGTGGTATTTGAAGGAAAAGACTGGTAGAATTAGCTAGTTTACGCTATGTATTTGAGAAAAGGGATAATAGTTAAGACAAATCCTAATCTCATTGGGGGAAAAATAGCGCCCTTAAATAGATTGCACCCAGGGTGTTGGCCCAAATTGCCCATGGCATCTTTTAAGTGCACTTACCCATTACTATTGTACCGTAAATATTTGAAGAATGCAGTTTTCCTTGGAGCTAGAATTGCTAAATTTAACGTATTGCCTTTTTTAAAAGCACGTTTTAATTTAAGTGAAGTTTAGTCATGCCTCTTAAAATCCGTAATTACAATTCCCTATTGCTTCAAAAATTTATATTAGTATTGGTACATGTATACTCCTTATGTATAGTATATCGTATTTATACGAAATGCCTGATCAAAGCAAGTAGGGCAGTTTTTCTACTAGCATTTGTGTATAACACTCACCCAAACTTTACTTCAGTTTTTTACACATTATACTGGAATAAACATGGTACTTTTATAGTCCAGAATCAATAATCCTACACAAAAAAAATCCAATTTACGACTGGCCCTCTCCACAACTAAAGTTTACTTCAAGGTAGCAGTTACTCCTAGTCAGTAGTTCACTCTGAGAATAAAAACTATCTGCCAATATGAGAAAATATCAAGCTTTATAATCCCAGGCAATGCCCCCAGTAGATTGGACAATGTCTTCTTTCCTGTATAACACCGAAAACCAGGCTCCCCTTAATTCCCTTAGATCGGAAACATATCCCGTTTCATCCCTCCAGGGGGGGGACCAGATCGCCTCCCCGGGTTTCATTATTTAGCAAGGGGGCGCTTTATTGAGAGGCTTCAAGAGGGGTTCAAATTTATAGCGTTTCATCCCGAGTACACTGAGATTTACAGTCACTTACCGAGAGGGTGCGTTCAAGTACGGGGGAAATTCGAGTATGGCTAGCGTGAAAAATGAAATGGACAGAAATTTGGGGGGCAGAGACAAGTGGGTACAGGTCCAGGGTCCAGGTCGGACCTGAATGTCAGACGGGGAGACGAGACGGTTCCCGAAAAAAATAGAATTTGGTGGCCACACGCATTTTCCATTTTTCTTTTTCCTTTCACTCCATGACAGGAAACACATGGGCTGTAATAGAAGATCCTCATGCTAACTACCAACAGATGTGGTCATCATGCATGTCTTGAATTAAGAGTTGTGGTGGGGGGGGGCGGGGGGGGTACTGGTTTTGTTTGAGGGGGGACAAGATACAAATTGACAGCTATTATTTGCTAAGACCTTATGCATTTTATAATTTTTATAACAATAGCTTCTATAATTTGTTGCATTTTTGTCAGTCAAGTTCCAAATATGCTAAGAAGTAACATCTTACTTAAGGGAATTGAACTTTTATTTTATGTTTTTGGAAAGTTTTACATCGGATTGTAGTACTAGTATTTTGACAAGGGCAATAAAAAATAATATATAAATATATTGAAAGAGGGATATTAAATGATTGGAATAATTACAATTTAGGTAATTTAAAAATGTTTTCAATTGACTTGAGTATTTAAAAAAATTGAAATAATTTGTTAAAATGAATGAATGGATCCATGTAGGGAAAAATACTAATTAATAAAAAAAACACTAAGCACAATAAAAATATTTAGTATACAGGACAGTTATAAACAAAAATAGTCAATGCCTAATTATTCAATGCCTTTTTATTCAGTCCTAATAATTCAATGCCCAATTATTCAATGCCCAATTATTCAATGCCCAATTATTCAATGCCCAATTATTCAATGTTTTATTACTCAATGCCCAATTATTCAATGTTTTATCACTCGATGCTTTATTACTCAATGCTTTATTACTCAATGCTTTATTACTCAATGCTTTATTACTCAATGCTTTATTACTCAATGCTTTATTATTCAATGCTTTATTATTCAATGCTTTATTATTCAATGCTTTATTATTCAATGCCTTATTATTCAATGATTGAGTTAACAGTTCAAAAAAATACATTTTAAAACCGGTCCTTAATCTATATATTTAACCACAACATGCCCCGACAACACTTTGGCGTCTTTTCCCGATCAATAAACGGCCCGTATCCTAATTGTTCAAAAAGGCGTACCCGACCCCCGGCCAATCCGAACTCAGGTAATAGAACGCATTGTAACCATCGCGTGAAGAGCAGCTGTAGATTTGATCAATAAGGGAGCTAAAGAAACGAGTAATATGATATTGATGGAAGCGCAATTACCACAATGGTAAGCAGATGTATGTAATTTTTTTTGGGTGTCGGCAATGGCGGCGAGCAGCCATGCGTGCACCTGCGGGCGGGTTAATGCCTGTATTTTTACATCATAAATGTAGCCTGGCACGCTCTGGCATTTCATAACAAGCGCCGGCATCGATCTGAGGCCTGCGGGAAATCAATTACACGGCGACTATGTTGTTAAATATCAGGATTACACTGACACACACTCAGACGTGTTACTCCCGATTTACAAAAAAGAAAGATACTTTATCCATTCTACACACTAGATGTGATCATTCCTACTTAAAAAGGAGCGAAATTCCGACTCTGGTGGTCCAGAGAGTGACGTCATCACACAGTAGAGTGAAGGAGGAAAACGACTTAAAGGGTCAGAATAAATGACCGATAGAAAAAGCAGAAGGGGGTAAATCCTCAAAATCCAAATATAGCGGATGTCTGCGGCTTGAATGGAAAGCAGTCAGGTGAGGAAAAAAACGCTGATGGGTTTTTGGGGTCTCTATCGAGTCACTCAAAAAATTGAGAAGGAAAAATGTGCGCTATTTTCACAAGTTTAGCATCATAAGCACTCTGGCAGACGCTACAGGTTTTACAAAAGCATGGATAAATAGACTTAAGGACAGTTTTTTTTCCTACACCCATCAGGACATTGAACTTTCGGTAGCATGACACAATCCCTTCTGTGTAATATCTTAGATTGTGCAATATTTTAGTATTTACCTTGCTAGGATGTGACTTTTTATATTTTTATATTACTTATGTTTTTTTTTTTACTGGGACAACACATTTTGTGGAGTAGCAACACTAATTTTGTTATACACAACTGTGTATGATGACAATAAAGGCTTTTGATTTGAGGAGCTGAAATGTTGATGGAGCTATTTAGGGGTCTTGGAATTTTACTAACCTGTGCTTTTGGAGTTTTGTAGATGATTGAAGAGATGCCAAGATGCATTGAGAGATTCATAAGTAGGCATTTTTGTCATCATATGTTCCTCTTCACTCTCAAAGTCACTTTAAAAATGTCATTGACAAACTTGGTCGCCTTCAATGGCTTTAGACCTGCAATAGAGATGCAAAAAGTTAATAAAAATTATAATAAAAATGATATTGTTCAAGGTATCTCATGTCATCACACTTTTAGTGATTATGTCCTATACAAGATTAAATTCAGCTTCATTGCACTAATGGGATGAACACAAAATGGAGCTAGTCAGTTAGACATTACTTTGAGATAAGCTGACAAACCTGCCCTGTTGAAATAAATGTAAAACAACTGATTTTTTTTGTTAATCCTAACTAACATTAGGAAATAGGCAATGGAAAAACCCTGAATTGATTTTCCTCTAGTGACCCAGTAAAAAAAAAAATACAAAAATTAATAAAAAGAAGACTTATAAGAAATCCTGAAGATCTGACCACGGCATCAATGTAGGCCTCCCACATACAAACTCACTGGGTGGGAGTTTATCTGAAAATGTCCCCCAGGCATTCTGTGGAAAAAAAACAAAAAAACAAACCCGCTTCCATTTGAACAAAGAACCAAAATGGAGATTCATCAGGCCAACCACCGTCGTTGATGTTCCTTTATCCCCAGTGGAGCCAGTCTCTGTCCCAGCCGTCCTCCCGTGACGTCTCCGAGTTCCCCGCGTACACCGCAGCACGAAAGGCTGCGGGGAATCCTGGCAACCGCCCACCATTCCTGGCACGAATCTCGCCAAGGCCCAACTAAATGCCTGGCGCTACACGATGGCGCTCTCTGGGACGAGGCCATAATTCGTTCCATTCCTTTTTATTAAAGCCGTAGCCGCGTTGTTATTAGCGTACGCTCAACTGATGTCTTCCATATGGGATGTTACAAGCGTCCCGAAAAAAAAAGATGACTGGTCGAGGCGAAAAGGTTTTTTTTTTTGGCGTCTGATGTCAACATTTGCTTTGAGGAAGGCCCAAATGGCGTCCTTAAGGGTACGAGTTCAGGACAACATGTCTCCCTCTGAAAGAGATTATCCCGTCACAGTAAATAATACACTTATTATGGCAATTTCTGTAGTGAAATTGCTTTTTTGTCTGTCTTTCACGCTTTTCTAAATGCATTTTGAACTGCAATTTTACAGATTGCGCAAATTAGAAATAACTAAAGCGATGAGGACACTTATTTACACGGATACAAGACATGTGTACAGATAAGCCCTATGTAAGTAAACTTCCTGGTAAACATTAGAAGTTGTCTTGACGTCATGTCGGAATTGGTTTGTTTCGGGATCTCTGGTGGTTTCTCACGTTTTTTTCGCTGTTGAATTCATTAGTCTTAGCAATATGGTTAAAAAAATCTAGTTTCTTACAAAAATAGTCATAATAGAGATCACCGTTTAACCCCACCTTATGTTAAGCACACTCAACTTTTCTTTAAATGACAAATGCACTAAATAAATTCAATTTGTCCAATTTTAGTTTTTTTGTTGTTGAAACAATCGAACGCCCGAGTCAAAAAAATTATATTTTGACAAAATGACTTACTGCCTATACCGCAGGTTGCCCACAGACCACCGCTTGGACACACTAGCACTGGATAGACTCATTAAGAAGAATAAAAGACACAAATGCAACTAAGCCCTCATGGTGAAAATCTCTGTTTTTTGAGACAATGTTTCATTGTTCTGAGGAATGGAAGCAAGCGCCTGCTTAATGTAACACTCGGCGCTAATTAAAGAAACGTGTTTGCTCCCTCTGCCGCATCCTGAGACCAGAAACTTTCTGAATTTTAGTCGCATAAGGTCAAATGTGGAATTTCTGTCAAGATTGGAAACTTTTTGATGGACTGATTCTGCCCAGAATCATTTTCAATTGGCATCAATACATTTTCATTGGATTTAATCTTCAAAATCGCAAGATCAGATTCATGTTAGCAAAAAGTATGATTCGATTAACTCCACGTACTCCGGATTTCTCCCAAATTTGGGTTTGTTTACATTTCATGGCAGATTGTGGATTGATTCTGTTCTTACTCTTTTCCTCCCTGTAACAACTTGACTTACTTAAACATTGCTTTAAGTGCTTTGAAATGCAGTAATCTGTTAACTGGCCAGGTCCAATTCCACCCAAAGGAAATCAATGGCAGCAAACAAAAGGTCCTATTCAGCTTTGGGGTTCAAAAACCTACAAAGATGCTGCCATAAAGTAGCCAGACTGTTCCACTACTACGCCGTAGATAAAAATCAATCGTGATTGCCGAAACATTGACGTTCGTGGCATTTCTATTCGAAACACCTTGTTTGCGCAGAGTTTGAAGTTGAGCCATGTTTTTAGTTAAAGTACAGAAGAAGGCCACCTGCAGAACATAAAACATTTTTTGTGTACAGTACACCATTCAGGGTACTACTAAACACACACACGTGATAGGAAATGCCTGAAGCTGGCCGACAAAACAAGCATTAATTTTGAAGGGGCTATCAAGATTTAAACCAAAACAGAAACACAAAGATACACATTTATAGTACAGTAATCCCTCGATTATTGCAAATTCACTACACATTTTTTCCAGTTTTAATAAAAAAAATATATATATGTTTTAAAAGCTCATAAAAATGTGAAAATACACAATGAAACTCAGACTCAGCACAAAAAAAAAAGTTATAATAGGGGTGATTGTATTTTGCAATATTTTTCTGCTATTAATTAATTAAAAAAAACTATATAAATATTTTTTAAGTTCTTAAAAATGTGAAAATCCACACAGAAACTCCAACTCAGCACTGACATTTTTTCAAAAAAAAAGTTATAATAGGGGGGTCACATTACTTTGCGTTTTTATCCACGCTATTAATTAATAAAAATATCTATATATTTTGGAAAGTTAATAAAAATGTGCAAACTACACTGAAAGATGAAATCAGCATTAAATTATTATTTTTAGTTAATTAAGTTATAATAGGGGTGACCCCAATTTGCAATTTTTTTCCTCTATTAATTAATAAATAAAATCTATATATATATATTTTTTTAAAATAGGGTGACACCAGTAACTTAAAATTCAATGAGTACTTACATATTTTACCTCTTCTGGTTGCTTATCAGTACACGCTGCATATCACTCATAACCTGAAATGAAATCAACATTTTTATTGTCATAATCTTCTCTTTTCCAGGTTATTAATCAACAAATATTAGCACCAGAAAGCAAAGCTCTTAAACGTTCCGTATTGGATTGAAGAATGGCGAATGGTAGATTAAATAGACGGCGAATCAATATCAATAAATCATTCAACCAAATGTACCATTTCACTTGATGTATATGATTTTGAGGCGTGGCTGTGATTGATGGGTTAGGGATGCAAATAAAAGTGGAATTAAATTAGACTTTGAAATGGCATCTCATTTAAATTGGTGCATCTTGTTCCCAACATCAAGGTAGATAATAACTCCTGTTTTTACATTGCACAGTACTACATTATTTAATAGATTCTTGCCTGTATGCACTGTCAAATTTCTCAACTGTGGGGGATTATAATCATACATAGAGACAACGGAAGAGGAAAGAGTATTTAAAAAAAATGCAGTATTTGAGGATTTACTGTCATAACTCTTCATTCATGCTTAGCTAAATAAGACAATATCATAAGTCAGATAAAGCTTTGTTCAATCAAACTTACAGGAAATTGTCACATTCATCTTTGCCAAACTGTCTTCTGTTGAATCCTTTCCTGTGAATTATGATAAGAATAGATTAGCATGACAATATCCACACAAAAAAAGTCTCTGGTGCAACATTTAGAAAGCATTTAGATATTTCACATACAAAAATAGTTACTCATTACAATTGCTTTACATTCTATTGATATGAAAATCCGTATCTTTATTTCTAATACTTGAATCAAAATATACCAAATGGCAGAAGCAACAATACATGACATAGGGATTTGCAGATATTAATTTTGGGCCCCAGAGGGTTCCGGTTCGATCCCAGGGGGCCGCAATTCGATACATAGGAGCTTTTGACTTAAAAAAAAAAATACATACTTTTCACCAGACTCAAATAATAAGTGCGATCACATATTTATTTAGTGGATATCAGTGGCGTTTTTACTGTCAAGAGTTCACTCAGGGTGTTACTTATATTATATATACTAACATTTTTGATTGGGGGGCACAAAATGCAAACATAATATAATCGAGAAGCACCGCCCCGAAGGAATCAAGTATATACTATACTATACTGTACTAGCTAGCTCCGTAGTTGGTCTACTAGCAATTTTGACGCAATAAAATACAATCGCGTTGAAGAAAGATTGACAGAACATTAAACACGTCGAGTTATTAAATAGGTAAATATAGTTATTTGTATTTAGAGTGCGTATTTACCTTGTTGGACTTGGACATCGACTTGAAGCTGGACAAGGAAGTATTGCGCACAATACTTTAGCAATTAGCTTGATTGCAAAAAACATGGCGGCCACGAACTACAGTAGCATCTCTGAACTTCATCCCAACTTGTTTCACACTGTAAGCAAAATAATATTCATTTCACAAAATTCCTCAAACTTATTCCAAAAAGGCAAACTGGCTACGATTTTTTTTCTGGATGTTATAAAGTTGTACACTAACATTTTAGGCTTGTTTTCCATGCTAAAGTACTTACAATATCATAAGTATTTGATCCTTTCCAGAAAGTGGTTGGCATCATCATCGGAAAAACTGATATAAAGAGCTTCCCTGACAGAAAAAGTATGCATCCAATTTTCCAATTTCTTCGTTTATTGCAAAATTATGGATTAATACATCCCCTTCGTGTGTTACCCAGTATCGCCCTCCTGTGGAGAATATACACATTACACCTTTTCGGTTATTTACTTACTGTCAGTGTGTGTATTTCAGATGTTGGTGTGGACAGATTCACTTTTGGCTTCACTGTAAAGGACTCTCCTGACTTCTTTATGAATGTATCTGCTTGGGGAAATGATAATTACATCCATGGACTTTCCCAAAGCTTTAATATTGGTGATATTGGTAAGAAAATAATAATAATCTTTATACTACCTGCTCCAAGGCCCCCTTTCCCTTGAAAACAACTATTAAAAATGTGACTTTCCTTTACACTTTTATTACTATTTCTAGTCATTATTGACAACCCATTAGTGGCCAGCAAAGATCCAGAAAAGGAGGAACGATTCTGTCCAACAACACCAAGGTAAACAAGCAATACTAGCTAAATATATTTACATTATGGCTTACAATTCTCCTCTCTGTCTCCTTTCTCTTAGTCCTTACAGGTTAATGCTGGCAGAAAGTCATTCCAAAGTATCTCTATGTACAGATGTGGACACTAGCGATAGCTTACTGCCACTATTTTACATCCCAGTCAAAGATTCTAGAGATTTCTACTCTTTGGGAGACGTTTTGGCCAATGGACAGAATTTGGAGGGATCTTTTATAAACATACTTGCTGCTGTCAAAGCGGTGAGTCTGCCATTTTATTTTTAAATCAGGCCCAAAAATGTGTACATACTGTGAACAATGTTCCCTCTAATTTTTAATGTAAAATATGCTGTAAAACATGAAAAATATAAGAGCTACTGCCATTGGCTGTCACATTAACGGCGCCATCATGGGGAAAAGGGTAAAAAAATAATAAAAATAATTTAAAAAATAAATAAAAAAGTTTGGATTTTATTTACTGCGCGCCAATTGATTGCTGCTGCGCAAAGAAGACGAGTATTGCGCAATTGCGCTGCTTAGAGGGAACATTGACTGTGAATAATATTAATTTTGTGTTATTTAAATGCCTTGTTAAATCCTTTTCAGACTGGGGATATGAAACTATTCCGAAAATCAGATGGAAGCCAAGGACAGAGATTGGAAGTCAAACTTTTTGACGACTTGGTGTCGTCCTTTCCCCTCATCTGGTAGTTACCACTTATAAAATCGATATAATATTCAAGCTAAAAGTTCCTGTGTCCTCATCTGACTGACCTCCCGACCTCTGATTCGTTCACAGTTGGGACAAAGAAGCCATTCATCTCATTCAGACTTCAGTATCTAAAGGAACCGGTAGGAATTGAATCCCAATTTGAAATGTTATTGCCACTTGTCATATCCTATTAACATTCCCTGGGCAAAAATGGCAAACACAACCGATAGGACACTTGAGATGAAACGCTGTGTTATTTTTTTAAGATAACTTACCCTTGTTTTGACTTGTTTCTTCATTCCAAGTGATCTTCATCGCGGATACCAAGATTAACTTTGACAGGTTCCGCAATGGAATGACTGCCACGGTCAACTCCAAAACCATTATTACTGTCAATCCTGGTAAGCCTAAAAAAAAAGCATAGTTTCATGTTTTAAAAGGTATTTTGGGATACTAGACTGGCGGCGACAGTCCGTCAGTTTAGCGCAATTGGAGAAGTGTGATGTATGTCAGTTATTATTTGTTTACAGACACGCAAGAGGCCGGTCCGCTGTGCCGCTATGCCAGAGAGATGTTCGAATCTGGCGCTCTGGAACAAGAGGACATGCCAGAGAATGTTCTGGGTAATCATAAAGACCAATATTCACCTCTAAAATGCTTACATTTAAGATCTCAAAGCTAATATGAGCATTTAGCCTAGCAGTGAGAAGTCACATAGCAATTTAGCTAACTCACATGACATGAAGTTTCATTTGTCAGTCATTTCACCCACTTTGGTTCTACAGCAGAGTCCATCACCGACGTGTACACGGTCAGCCAACTGAAAAACAAAGTCCAAGAAAGTAGCGAAGCGTCCTATGGCATCACCTACTGCTTCATCTCCAAGCTGGATCTGGACGCAACCGTTTCAAAAGTCATCAGGACTCGATGGTATGCTCACCAGACATGTCTCATTCCTATTTCCTCATTTTTTACCTTCTGTTTTTCAGCGCCAAGTGCAAATTCCAGGTTGAAGAAGGCGCGCAGTATTGCACCAACCAACTGTGTCCAGGCAGAGGTCAAGCTTTTTCATCCACTGTGGGATTTGATCTTCTGATGGACCTCACAGACCATACAGGCACCATCCATGGGTGTACTCTCAAAAGTCCAGTCGCTGAGGCCATGTTGGGCTGCACTGTTAGTGAAATTGGAGAAAAAAATGTTACTACAGTATGTTGTTGTTGTTTTTTAATACACTTTTTCTTTTAGACAGAACAGTTTACTCACATGACTGACAATGAACGCTCTGCAATGAAGTGGAAGTTTCTGTTGGAGAGATGCAGAACATGTGTGAAGGTATTATAGTACATATTGAAATAGCCTAGTTTTTATTGGCCTACAGAAAATGAAATTATTATTCAACATGGCCCACACAAGACATTTAACTTAACTTACATTGCATTTTTCATTAATAATTGGACCACTGCATCTTACTTTGCTTATTTCAAAAACTGTTTTAGGTTCTACCCTCCACTAGGACCAAAAGTGGGTTTGTGGCGGTGGTCCTGGCCTGCTCATTGGCCGACTCGGATGAGGTGAAGCAATTCATGTCGACCTTGATTCAGGCAGCTCGAGTACCTTGTTTTAAACCTCAGATGGGAAGTTCTGAAAGTGCTAAGCAGATGCCAAAATAGTTCAACAAATATGAAAAGAGCTAGTGTTCATTGCTCTTTTTCTGCAGGGTTGTGTTATGATTGTTTGTCAGGTTTTACAAAACTGTTTTCAATTTGTTCAGGGTTTTCAAATCTTGAAATAAAGTTGCATTCTTGGATCAAAACTGGTGTCCTAAATTACTGCTAGGATTCTGTAACATTATTATTCCATATTAGTAGTAATATTATTTAAAAAGGTAAAGCCTCATATTTTTTCTTTAAATATTGAATTTAATTACACTGAAATTAATTTGTTTTGACATCCCTAATATTTCCTATTAATGTCATTACGCATTTTAAAAATTATTATATATTTTATTGTTATGTATAATTCTATGGAGCTCTATGGTGAATTTAGATATAAATAAAATTGACTTTAAAATAAAACTCATATACATTATAGTATTCAAAGTATAAATTATTTAATATTTATCTACTCTAATAGTATAATTGGCTTATGTATCATTTTTGAATTGAAAATTAATCAAGACGGAACATATTTCCAACTATATATTTGTTTCTCGTGGTGCCATTTTGCAAGGCGTACCCATCGGCATCACCACAAGCAAAAGGTAATCAAAACAAATACTATTTTCAACTTCACAATTACATTACAAACCTTTTTTTCCGCGATCTAACTCTTATTGAATTAAATTCCCCCCAAAAATGTAATGTAATTGTTCCTCAGCATCTGACACGTATAACTATGTCACATCGCTGACATTAGCTGTTGTTATTATTTTGGACATTTGATTGATAACATTGTGACATATTGAATCAGGTTGCCAGGTCCAAAAAAAAAATGAACGTGAATCAAAGCACCGTGGGCAGCGATCCGGTCATTTTGGCCACGGCTGGTTACGACCACACTGTCCGATTCTGGCAGGCCCACAGTGGCATCTGCACCAGGACGGTCCAGCACCAGGACTCTGTATCCTTTACTTTTGGAGATCAAGCTTAAAGTTCTCAAATTTAACTCCAATAACATTCTGCAACATTTTCCTTAACATTTTTCTTTTTAAAGCAAGTAAGTTCACTTGAAGTAACCCCTGATAGGAGTATGATAGCTGCTGCAGGTAAGTCCAATTATTATTTGACATTTTAGGATGATCCTTATGCAAATTCCCCTATTTTAGGGTATCAACATATCCGAATGTATGATCTGAACTCCAACAACCCCAACCCCGTGATCAACTATGATGGCGTAAGCAAAAATATTACCTCTGTTGGATTCCATGAAGATGGACGCTGGATGTACACGGGAGGAGAAGATTGCATGGCTCGGATTTGGGATCTCAGGTTTGTCAACATCTAGGTGGTCCAGTTAGGATGGGGTTTTGAATTTGTAGTCTAGAAAGAAGAAGAAGCAGAGTTATGGTGACACAGGAGTAAAATGCTCATCAATTACAGTACAGTTTTTGTATTGGAGAGGATGTAGTTTAAAGGTAAAGTCATTTTTTGGCAGGTCTAGAAATCTCCAGTGTCAGAGGATTTTCCAGGTCAATGCGCCCATCAACTGTGTTTGCCTGCATCCAAATCAGGTGAGTTATTATTTAAGTGTTTATTGTGGTTTGAGGTGGGCTTTGTTTTAATTTACATTGTTTTTTTGTTGTTGTTGTTTTCAGGCAGAGTTGATAGTTGGAGACCAGAGTGGAGTTATTCACATTTGGGATTTGAAGACAGACCACAATGAGCAATTGATTCCTGAGCCGGAGGTTTCAGTTAATGCTGTTCACATTGATCCGGATGCCAGTTACATGGCGGCAGTTAACAGCTCGGTCAGTAACATATTTTACATTTTTTATTAATTTTTTAATCAAATTTAAATGGGAATAATACACTTAAGTCAAAACCATTTATGTTATTAAACTGAAAAAAGTATACACTGAGTTATGAGAAGTCCAATAAAGATGATTTTGTCCAATAAATAACATTTTTTGTCAAATTTAAATTTGAATAATACACTTTAAGTCAAAACTATTAATATTATTTAACAATGAGTTATTTGAAGTCCAATAAAGAACTTTTTTTTTTCAAATTTAAATTTGAACAATACACTAAGTCAAAACTATATTTATTATTATACTCTAAAAAAGTATAACCAGTGTAGTCAAATAAAGATTAAATGAAAATAACAATGTTTTTAATACTAAGTGATAAATAAGAACTTAACATTAACATGCTAATATATAGCAATGTATCTAACTTTACCTATAAGTAAACTATATTATTTTCCTCCTTTTTAGGGTAACTGTTACGTGTGGAACCTGGCAGGAGGGATGGGAGACGAAGTAACGCAACTTATCCCCAAAACCAAAATCCCAGCGCACCAACGCTATTCTCTCCGTTGCAAATTCAGCCCCGATTCAACGTGAGTTTCGGATTTTTGCCGACCAAGGTAGCCATGGCCGGTAATGACGTCTATGTTTTTTTTTCAGTCTTTTGGCCACTTGCTCAGCGGATCAAACCTGCAAAATTTGGAGAACTTCCAACTTTTCGCTTATGACGGAACTAAGCATTAAGAGTAACAACCCGGGAGAGACATCCAGAGGCTGGATGTGGGATTGCGCTTTTTCTGGGGATTCGCAGTACATTGTCACAGGTCAGTCAGTATAAATAAAAAAATAAAAAATAACATAAAACAATACTTGAACCCCTAAAAAAATAAATTACCGGGAAAATGACTCAACTTTCTTTCCATTTCTTCTCAGCTTCTTCCGACAACTTGGCTCGTCTTTGGTGCGTAGAAACGGGCGAGATTAAACGGGAGTACAGCGGCCACCAGAAGGCCGTAGTGTGTCTCGCCTTTAACGACAGCGTGCTGAGCTGAGGAGGGAAAACTATCTTTTTTTTTGTCAAATACCTTCTCTTTAGTCTTTTGTGGAGTCAAAACCAGAGTGACAACAACTGATTAACATTTCATTGGTCCATCTCCAACTTTTCCCACGTCGCTGTCCAGGGTGCTAAGTCCTATTTATTACTATTATTCCAATTAAAGTGCATTTACAGAATCATGTACAAAATACAGGTCAATTTTGATTCAGTTTTTTCAATGACCTCACCCTCAAATATTATGTCATTTATTCTATTCTCAATTATTCTATAATTTCTTCATTTTATGTCATATGTTGTTACTTCTGTACTGAGAATTAAAAATATACATTTGCAATCACATCCCATTGTTTTACTATGTGAGAGTACAACAACTATTCTTTTATTAAATGCACTTTTATTTAACAACAGTCATCGCACTGGTTGTTGTTACAAGTGCGGGGATCTTTTTTAATGATTTTTTGTAAAAGTGCCGCCATTTTTGGCCTTGTGGAAGAAGCTAAAAGACAAAAGTATCTCCTCACCTTCTTAAAATTGATATTTCTGATTACTCCGGTAAGTAGTAAAAACAAACCGATGCACAGATGTTATTGGGGAAGCAGATGTCGATGCAGAAGTAGACTAGCCTCTGTCTACCCGGTCCTATAAAAGAAAAACACAAAAAAGTAGCCTGGTCATTATTTAGTCTTAAATTTACTTATACATTTATCAATTGTGAAGGAGAAAATAACATTTTGCTCTTAAAAAATATGCCATGACAATCAGCAACATTACACAATGAAAAAATAGATAAAAATCAGCATATTTGGAGTTTATGGTCCTTTTACCTTCAGTTTTTTTGGTCCAGTGGGTGGTCCTATCCCGACACAGATGCCTGATGGGCTCCTGTAAAGTAGAAATGTCCGCTTGACTTGCAGCCAAGACCCCCAAAAACTCTGTACGTCTCTGGGTTTCGTTCACGTGCAGCTGGAAATGACTCTGCTGGAGATAAATATACAGGTTGCATTAAGCCATGGTCTCCAAACTATATAAAAGAAGCTGACATGTGATAAAGTACTTTTCCACCAAATTTAGTCTTGGTCCTCAAGGGGTTCACATTTTAATGACATTATGGTTATTAAACGTATAGTTGGTGAGCATATGACTTAAATAGAAAGTCTTTGGAATTGTGTCAGGCAGTATTTCACTCTAAAAGAGAAATCTTAAGTACTCCAAAGCCCCTCCACCTCGACCCCCATGAACAGTGTAACCATTGTGTCTCCTGTAAGAAGAGCCCGAGTGGCAGGGATCACATGTTCTAAGGAATCCAGTAGGAGACACACAAGGAGACTTTTAAAAGTCTCTTCTTCATGTTAGAACTTTGCATTGAAGTCGTCATGTACTAAACATAATGTTAAGTGTGGCGGGTGATTGTCATGTGGTGAAATAATAGTTGTTATTTGTAGAGTGAACACTAACAAATTGAAACTGCCCCAAAATGGCACAAAAAAAATCTATGTATACATGAACTGTACTACTACTACTGTACTTGTCACCTGATGTGTTGCTGCTCCAAGTAGTGAGTATACATTCTCATAATCAGATGTCTCCATGGTCCACAGCAAGCAGCTCTCCTGATTGGCCGGCTGGTAACAGATCAACCCCTAAAAAATAAATAGAAAAAAAAAATTCGTAAAAAATCTCCATACACTTTACCCTGCCACCCTCTATTAATCTAAAGTATTAAATAAAAGCACAATACATATTAACCAACATACATATGTGAATGAACATAACATATAAATAAACCTAAAAAAATCCTTTTTAGTCCCTTGTATAGTTTGAGACATACACACAAAAAGTAGCATAGTTCTGTACTACATTGTGATTAAAATTTTGTTCATTTAAAAGTCAGACTCTAAGATTATTTCTGTAAAAGTGCCATAGTGAGTGCAGTTTTTTTTCCAAGCCATAAAGAAGTTGCCTTCTAACTATTGTGGAGACCTGCAAGTGCAATCAGTGAATCTCAATCAGGTGCTTCTTGTTACCACCCAACCCCCGTTCTTCGACCGTCCGAACCGGATCATTCGGAAGCAAAAATCCAACACTCACAGAGAGGCCCTTAACGATTGCCTTCCCCACCCCCGCTCCTACCACTTTACATTTTTGCTGTCAAAAATCACAGTGGATTTTCCTTCCAGGGAAAAAGTCACCAGGCCGCTTTCCCGGTCCACCACTGCCGACTGATTAAGGAACTGAATCCCACCAGAGTCCTCCGCGGTCAATCTGACAACCTGTGAAGACTAACCAAGACGATAACGGTTAAATTATGAGATTAAATTGGCATCGGGGTGAAAAAAAACCTGTTGTGGAGGCGGACGAAGATGTCCAGTTAAACCGAGAGCCAAGAGGATGAGGAGTAGGGAGACCCAGAGACCGACACAGAAGGCTTTTTGGGGGATTTGGCGGAAAAATGAGGACCCCTCGTCCTGAGGAAAGACAAAAAAAGTCAAAAAATATCAAGGAAAATAGTTTTTTTAAAACAAATGCTTACCACAGGGTCTCCTCCCTCTGGAAGATTCCAACACGTCATCGTCACGGTGGGGAAAGCGCGTTCATGGCCGGCAACGCTGGTTTGATATGCGACTCACCTGGCCGACTCGCCTTTTTTCGGTTGTTAGGGTCCTCCCACTTGGAGCGCCCCTCCTCGATGATTCCATCCCGTCTTCGTAGGAACCTGAACTTTAACTGGAGAGATGCTTTTCAGGCCTTTTGACCTGTGGAAAGAAGCTTTGAGAGAAGCTATTGAGTCCAGACAATAGACAGAGCCATGGAAGGCATCTTTCATTAGATTTGATGTACGCAAAGAAATTAATACAAAATCAACTGACATGGAACCAAAAAAAGGATCTCAAGATGTTTTAATTTTTTTACGCTTTACATTTTGCCCAGCTCATTTTTAATCAGTTTCAATCAAAAAAAATGAGCAATTCACTTTGCCAACCCAAATGTAATGTTTTTGTCTGAAAAAGTTGACTTGGGCCATGTTGCGTCCACATTGCCATCATACAAGTAGTATCTCACATGAACACTGTTATTCCTGACATATTACCGTATTTTTACGACTATAAGGCGAATTTAAGTCTGAAATTATTGTCCAAAATAGACAGGGCGCCTTATAATCCAGTGTGCTTTATATATGGGAAAAAAATTCAATGTTCCTTCATTGACAGTGCGCCTTATATTTGTGAAAATACGGTAAATTACAGTATTGCAAAAGTGAAACTTAGGAAAACAAGCTAGCACACTTAGCATTCCTTTAAATAGTTCCAAATTCTACAGCGCATAAAAATATATTTATACGGAAATAAATATATATTTTCTCTTCTTGACTGTATTATGCCTCATTGAAAGATATTTTAACAGCTATGCTAGATAAAATAGAAAACGTATTCTATGATGTTCTCACCTAATTTGAATGAATCATTAGCAACTACTTAAAACACTAATCCAAAATGGTGCCTTTTAATTTTAGATTCCATAATTAATGTCATTGTTTTTTACCACGATTTGAGGTTCAGGCACAAAATGGCGTCCTGTGGTCCAAATATCGCCTCCTGAATGATAAAAACAGACTATAATAACATTTTTTTTGTTAGGACATAAAACACTGAATTAAATCATTAAAATATCCGAGACAAATGGAAGACAAATGGACTTGTAGTGACCTAAAAGTCAGTCCTTTACAGTCTCACCCCTGGAGGGCCGGCAGAAGATCGGCGATGCTGTCCACGTAATAATCAGGTACCATCCGCCGCCTCTCGGCGCAGTCGCTCTGGCGATTAACCTGGGCGTCCGCCACCGTGTTGACCCCGGTGAGGGTGAGGAGGGTCTTGAGGCCGCAGTTGGCACCCAGCAAGATGTCGGTGTCCAACCGGTCGCCCACCATCAGGCAGCGAGTGGCGTCCAAGCCATATTGGGACGCCACGCAATCGAACATGAAGCGATTGGGTTTGCCCACCGTGGCCGCCTCCCGCTGGGCAGCCGTTTCCACGGCCAGCAGGAGGCAACCTGTCCCTGGAGAGAGAAAAAAAAACATTTACTGGTGAACTGGAAAACTAGCAAGCTATCTCATGGACGCCATTTTGGTTCACAATTCCAATACTAACGCTGGGTGTTTGTTGGGCATTAGAAAAGGGGGACCTGACTAGCACTATTAACTTATTTAAGGTAGTTATAAAGACTTAAGTTTGATTTGGGTGCCGCATGAGGCTCGAGAGCCACAGGTTAACATAAGAGGCCCCTTGTCTCCTCTTTGCTCGGCCCCTGAATGGGTGAAAATTTGACTTTTTTCAAGAAAATTTGACAAGCACTTAGATCCGGTCATTTTTACTTGCTACTTAATCGAAACTATATGGCAAAATCCGGGCGTAGTTCCTACCTGGGACAGCCGTACCCCCTTCCAGCGGCAGCCGGGTGTCTTTGTTGGTCCCCACGAACAAACAGTCCGTCCGGGTCAGGTACTGCAAGGCTCTGTTCAGCTTCATGTAGCTGAAATGCGGGTCAAACCCGACCAGCACCGCCTTCACGTCCGGGTCGAGAGGCACGTTGGCCCAGTCGCCCTGCTTGCCAAAGACGTGGTCCGGTCCAACTCCGGTCTGCTGGATGCCCACCGCCTCCAGTTCTTGCTTCATGGCATCGCTGCCAATCAAGTAGACCTTTTTCCCCTGCATCTGGCACACGGTCTTTAGGTACATAGCTGAGCAGTAGGCGGTCCCGAACACCTCATCCTCCTTGGTGTCGAATCCCAGTGTGGACATTTTGTCCACGTACATCTTCTTGGTCTTGCTGCTGTTGTTAGTGACGAAGAATACCTTCTTGCCGGCTTCTTTGAGCAGTTCGATGACTCGAGGGGCCCCAGGGACTGCCTGGTCTCCCCTCCAGATGACCCCATCGCAATCGAACAGGACGCTGTCCACGGAGTCCAGCAGTTTTTTGGCCAGATCGCCACTGAGTCGCACACATTTGGACTCGGCCATGAGGGAAAGAGTCGAATCGGGCTCAAGTCTGGACACAGAATAAAAATAAACAGGCTATTTGTAGGGACTGTCAGCAACGGGAAATGTCTCGATCGTTAACCCCACCCCGGATCAGAACTCAGGGGCATGTTACAACATGTCAAATAGTACAATTTACTCGAAAAAACGATTGCAAAATGCAATTATTGTGTAAAAAGCTGACCTTCTGGTGATTGCGATCCGGGCTGTGTTTACTTCCGCACCGGGTTAAAGAACCAGGACCCTCCAAAGAAGCTCCGCCCACCTTAGATAGGGTCTCCTTTTCAATGCCTGACTATAATTCACATTGAAAATTATTGTTGCTCGTCAAATTATTTGTTTACTTACAATTTACAGTACTTTAAGACGTCTATGTTATCCTTTTAATACACAGTGATTTATAAGATAAATACTATTGAAAATATTAGCATGGGGAGTTGACTGAACTGTTTTTACATTGATAATTGTATTTGTAAACCTTATGTGAACCATCATTTGCGTTCTACTGCATGCTAATATTGCAAATAATTTCAATATATTTTGCAATGTGGGGTAAAAGAATACTCTGATTACAAATGCAACTATTTAATAGTTGAAAAGAAAATGATAGCACACTTGCCCAAGTATGTCAATATAAAGTATTAAAAAATAATCCCTAAGAAATACATACAAGAATTTTCCTGACACAGTACAGTAAAAATTGGATTACTGTTCGAGTCCAACCACAACCTTAATTAAATCTCACAAAATATGGTTCTATTGTGTCATCTGTCCTTTTTCCCAACAGGCTGTGGAGGGAAAAAGATCTCACCCAAATTCCGAAGTAAGCCCCGATTGTAGTAGAATCGTTTTGAGTGAGTCGTCGTTCTGCTCATTTCGTCGTCTTTTAAAGTCGGACTACAATGTTGGCAAGCATGCGATCGACTCCTGTACCACTCATTGGAAGTCTGATTAACAAACGCCAAGAAAAAATTGAATAGCGTGTAACCGCCAAGCAAAAGGAAGACGAAAACAACAAATCCCAGCATGAAGACAATTCTGGGGAAGGTCATGAACAGATGCTGTAAAAAAAAAAAAACAGGGAAAATTAATTCAACATGAACAAGATGGCGGCTTTTGTCAGAAGACGATTAAGTACCTGCATGACAAATTGAGGGCCAGCTTGCTGTTGCTGACCATATTCATCGATATATTTGGCCCAAAAGAGCCCAGATTGAAGTACTACTTCCAGTAACATGGCACCAGTCAGGAAAGCGATATCGGCAGCCATGGCGCATAAAGCTAGCAGGTAGAGGAGGAAGTAACGTGTATTGTAGGCCCCGATGCAGTTGTTCATCCAGATGCAGTGGTGGTCGAAACGGCCAACACACCTTTCGCAGACTCCTGTGGTAGAAAGAGATTGCCGTGTTTGTGTTTTACATGAAAAATTAGAGGGAACATTGCTCAGCACTTAAGAAAAAAAAACTGTCTTCATACTACTTTGCTATTTTTTTTATTATCACGGACATGCCTGGTCTATATGAACCGCAATATTTGAGGGATTACTGTGCTTTTCTCATTGTGACATTCACTTTTGAGCTTCGGCTAGTTTTACGCAATTTGGCTATGGAGGTTACATTTCCTATTGCTAAAAAAATATTTCTTAACACAGTGATGTGAAATGGATAGAAACAATCAGAAATGATAAGCATTCTTTGCCAATATAAAGAAAACGGATAATCTCACAAGGGATGAAAATAAAGAACTTACTGCAGTGCTTGGAGCGAGCAGGTTTGATAAGATTGCATGTTGGGCAAGTCATGGAAGGGTGAAAGAGTTTTCTGTCGTACGGGTACGCGTGCAGATGGATGGAGTTTGTCTTTTCTGTCACGGTGCCTGCAAAAAATAACAAAAATGCGTTAAAGACAAATTAAAAAAACTAAAGTGATTATATTTGGAGCCAGTTAAAGACAAACCAGGGTCTCTCTTGACACAAAGGTAGAAGAACAGTGTCTCAAAGGCGAGTAGGACGTAAGGCACGGATAGGCTAGTCTGAGAAAGACCCATTTCAAGGCAGAAACCAAAAACTTCATAGCTGAACTCTGCATACACGGCCCCGACTAATAGGAATTGCAGATATATTAGGAAGTTGTTCCTGGAAAAATAAAAAAAGGCATATTAGATTATTCTATTATTTATAAAGAGGTGGTTGGTTAAATTGTCATTCAGTTGTATATTTGTTAAAATGAGAAATAAATCTGTTTTCCTAACGTGCTCTACTCACCTTTTGTGAAACATTCTGTGCAAACATCTCTGAAAAAACTGCTGGAGCCATTTTGGAGTAATAGTTGCAAATACCTGATGGAGAAAAAGCACCGAAAAATACTTCATGTTATCCAATTGAGATTGGCATTATCAGCGCCCTCTGGCGGTACAACATTGAAACATCAATAAAGATCCCAAACCTTACCTTTGTTATGATATTGAGGATGCTATTGAGTGGATTATTCTCACGACCAGAATATTTGCAAATAAATATGATGCATGTCAACACCACCGCCACGTAGACGGCAAATAGAGTGAGAAAATCCATGTCTCATAGCCGACGTTATGGCTACTTTCGCCCTAAAAATATGACTCTATTTTGTACAATAAGCATGAAAACATCACGTCCATCAATGGTTTTGACTTTAGTGATACGAAGTTAGCACGAGCAACAATCTGAAGACATTGAAAAAGACGATCTTACGCAGTAGTTGTAGTAGTAATAAGGTTTCGAGGCTAGCGTGGCTGTTTACCTGTTGTAATGTTTGCGGTACACAGCTAATATGTGCATATGCTACTTCCTTAGCATGTGCAATTGCGTCAGCAATGGGCGTGACCAAAAGAGAATTTGACCTACTTTCTGACTTGTTCATTTGGAATAAATGATAAATGTTTTCAAAATATAAATTGACAATATACACACACAGAAAAACTTATTAGTTGTATTATTTGAAATATTTTTTGTCCTTGGGTGGCACAAATAGTACAAAATTGGTGTTTCTGAAGAATTAAAAGCATATATATGATAATACATAATGTCCAGTTAAGTTAGACATGAATTGCAGTGTTTTCTGAATCCACATTTATAATCATAATAAAAATAAAAATTACCCCTTACCTTCTACCACTGACCTCAACTGGCAAATAAAGCAATAATGTATCATTAAACAGTTGCTGGATCGTGTTCCCAACTCTGCACTAGACTCATATTACAACTCACCTTGCTTAGAAGCCATTGAAGAAGCAATGGGAAACATGCTTACTTTTTAATAACCACTATTTAATCTTCCTCACACACAGTTATATATATATATATTTTTTCCATGCATCGGTGTGAAAGGGGCAACAGAAGCTTGAGCTAAGACATATTTATAAAAGGACGGTCTTTGGAGGGCCTTGGCTTTATAGCCCATGTCTTCACAGGTGAGTACCAATCAAAATAAATATATGTATATATATATTTTGTATTGATTAGATTTTGTTATGTTTTGTCAAGGTTTTGATTGGCCGGGTGTGTTTCCTAGTGTCCTGGCTGGGTCATTGCATGAGTTCCACCTACTGTGTCTCATAACTAAGGGAGAAAATCCTTGCAAAAAAACCCACGGGCTTTAACTACACAGTCGGGGGATGGTTAACGAGGCAATTAATGATGCCTCATAATATCACATGAAGTCGAGACACAAGGAAACCCAACTAACCGACACAAATATACCACCAAAACAATGACAAATGTATTATGATGTTTATATGACTTGATAAATTGGACCCTAAAACAGATACTGCATGAAAAACCTATCCAATATATATACATATATATACATATATACACATATATACATATATATATATACATATATACACATATATACATATATATATACACATATATACACATATATACATATATATATACACATATATACACATATATACATATATACATATATATATACATATATATATATATATATATATATATATATATATATATATATATATATATATATATATATATATATATATATATATATATATATATATATATATATATATATATATATATATATATATATATATATATATATATATATATATATATATATATATATATATATATATATATATATATATATATATATATATATATATATATATATATATATATATATATATATATATATATATATATATATATATATATATATATATATATATATATATATATATATATATATATATATATATATATATATATATATATATATATATATATATATATATATATATATATATATATATATATATATATATATATATATATATATATATATATACATATATATACATATATATATATATATACATATATATACATATATATACATATATACATATATACATATATACATATATTCATATATATATATACATATATGCATATATATACACATATATATACATATCTGCATATATACATATATACATTTGCTCAAATTGGACACAAAAAGACATTTGAACGTGCTATTTTTACCCCCTCGATACATTTCCGAGATCTGGGATCGAGAATCGGTACGGGCAGAGCATCCACAAATCCACTGAGTAGGACTGAAGGCAATTTGGAGAAGGTCTTTCTACTATGTGAGGAGGATGGGCTTCAGATTGAATGAATAATCCATCTAATCCCACAGTTTAAAGCCTAAAGACCCCCCCCCCCCCCTGTTTGAGGGCACGTGGCGAACTAACACCATTCCGAGTTGACGTCCCAATTAGTCAGGTTCCCTCGCATAGATTCTGGGCCAAGAGCCGTCCCCGGGAGGCCCACCTAGGCGAGAGTGGAGAAAAGACACGGGGTGTATTTATAGCTAAATGAGGCCTCACCATCCTCTTTTTGGAGAGTGAATTATTAAGGAAGCAAAGTGGGCGTCCCACTTTTCGGATTAACGCGACGCGAGCGGAGAGACCCAGCTGGATTTTCCCGGTCTTTGGGATCTACGATTGGACGGCGAGGATGAAGAAGTTTTTGCAAAACAAGAAAGGTGGACGTTCCTTACAGGCGAATAAACGGACCTCACGTTGCCAGTCCAAAGACTTCTGTGAGTTACGAATTTAAGATGCAGATTTATCGGGAAAAGTTTCGAGTAGCGACCCGTGGCGAATCCCGATCCGTAAAGTCTGCCGGGGGGAGGAGTCAGTTAAATGCCGGTTAATTGGAGTGGGGCTTGTGAACCAGGTCAGAGGCCAACGGTGGGGGTCGTGGTACAAGAGTGGAGAAATCCATTATTTCGTAGAATTCCACTCCAAGACGAGATCAGGACTAGTGCGTTTTTTTGTTTGCATTCCATCCTCCATTACTGCGTTTTCCCCGCCATGTCTTTTGATCAAAACGTGACGACTTTCATGGAATTCTTACAATATGACCTTTCAGTCCTCAGCATGCCGACGTCCAACCAGGGCTGGCCCGAGGACTTCGGTTTCCGGCTAGGCGGGACCGGTCCAAGCTACATTTTATCCGTGGAGGAAGGCAGCAGCGCGCAATTGGCCGGTCTACAGGCTGGCGACCAAGTGTTGGAAATCGAAGGTCACAATGTCTCCACGCTGGCGCCTCAAGCTGTGGTCGCCATCGCCCAGACGCAGAAGAATATCCCGCCCAGTATTGGCGTGGTGTCTCGCGTCCAGCAGGTTGGTTGTGGGTTTTCTATGTGTGGCTCCAGTTTTTTTTAACTAGGTCTACAATGTCTTCTGTGTCTGTGGAATTGAATTTTCATGTTACAGGATCCAGTTTTCAGTTTTTTACCTCCCTGGTCCACAGATGGACATCCCCACTTTGTGGATTTTCTGTGTGTGGCTCCAGTTTTTTTTAACTAGGTCTACAATGTCTTCTGTGTCTGTGGAATCAAATTTTAACGCTACAAGATCCACTTTTCAGTTTTGTACCTTCCAAGTCCAGCAGGTTGGACATCCCCACCTTGTGGGTTTTCTATGTGTGGCTCCAGTTTTTTTAACTAGGTCTACAATGTCTTCTGTGTCTGTGGAATCAAATTTCCATGCTACAAGATCCAGTTTTCTACTTTCCCACTCCACAGATGGACATCGTACCAGGTCCTGATGGACGATTCGGCTTCACTCTAGTGGGAGACCGCCCCCTGCTGGTGGAGGACTGCTCCCCATTCTCCCCGGCCGGCCGTGCCGGTCTGAGGGCCGGCGATTGCGTGGTGGAGGTCAGCGGAATCCCCGTCCGCCAGCACGAGATGGCCGCCACGCTCATCAAGTCCTCCCAGGGCGGGACGCTCCGCCTGGGCGTGCTGTCCTCGGGCGTGAGGGAGACGGAGGACGGGCGGCTGGCCGCAGAGGTCGCCGGGGTCAACCGCAAGTACAAGGCGCTGGAGTTTAACAGGAAGGTGGGTTAAAGTGCCGGGAAAATGGCGGCCGTCGCTCATATGGATGGTGATCCGGTGAGGTCAGGTGGAGCAGATTTTGGGCGAGAATCCCACCGTGAAGGATCGACTCTTCGCCGTGTTGAAGCAGTACGCGGCGGAGAGGAATGTGGACTGGTTGGCGGCCATTTTGCCAGAAATTTTGATCAGTCAGGATCATCGACAGCTTATCTCAAGTATCCGGTAAGAGTTTTGATTTAAAATTTAAGACCTGATAATTACTGCAAGTGGTTTTAATCCGGAATAATATTTTGGTCAAATGCTGGATTTATTTCATGACCATTAGATTCCACCTATACATGCATATGCGTATTGTAAAATATTAATGCAAAATGCCTTGGAATGAATTGAGTAAAGGATTTGGGTTATTAATGATTATTTTTGCAAGCGAAGCTACTTTCTGTCATGGATTTGATTGACGTGACATCCAAATACTGCAGTTTGAAATATTATCCACAGGATTTTTCTTGGATCTGCAAAGCCATCCATCTGGTGTTCCAAAAACTGGAATAACTAACGTGAGATAAAAAAAATAAAATAAAAAAATCATATCAAAAGCTATTAGACAGCCAAAGTGAGCAGTTTGCCAAAATAGTCTTGTATGTCCCACTTCAGCCAATGAAGCCAATAAAAGCAGCCAATTATCCTGGCTGCTTCCTCATTACTACTAAAGCACCATTCACTTATTGTAAGAAAGCTTTCCAGCATGAAAAAAAATAAGATACCTGACATTTTTTTGCCTTTTTCACCCATGAATAATTCAACATTCCACTTATTAACGCTCTTTAACAAAAGTAATGTCTGAATGCATGTGTGTGTGTATGATATATGATATATATATGTCTGTGTATATGCTATATGTATATATATGTCTGTGTATATGCTATATGTATATATATGTCTGTGTATATGCTATATGTATATATATGTCTGTGTATATGCTATATGTATATATACGTCTGTGTATATGCTATATGTATATATATATGTATGTGTATATGCTATATGTATATATATGTATGTGTATATGCTATATGTATATATATATATATATATATATATATATATATATATATATATATATATATATATATATATATATATATATATATATATACACATATATATATATATATATATATATGTGTATATATATATATATATATATATATATATATATATATATATATATATATATATATATATATATATATATATATATATATATATATAGTTATCTCCTCTAATATGAACTTTACCTTTTCCACCATTTTTCCCTCTCGAGCTGTTGTTTTCCCGTCGTTATCCTTCCCAGATCCAATTCCCCCCACCACACACACACACACACACACACACACACATAGACACACACACACCTCCTCTATTCTGCGGTCCATCCCCACCTGACACTTTCCGGCAGAACACCTACCATAGTGTCTTTTATCCCTCTTGAAGACGCGCTAATTTAAGAGGCGGTGCATCTACTATGAGTTGTTATCCATGGATGAAGCGCTAAAATAATGAATTGCCTGGGGTAAGTACAGTCATATATTTGGAGTAGCTTATGTTTTTGGAAGGTGCTTATTGCCTTTCAAATGACCAATTATTTGATGATATGTGGTTTTAAATTGGATTTTGCTACATCTAATTTGTGGTGATGTACTGATGAGGTCTTTAGAAATGATTAATCTCCAGTTAATGTTGATATTCTTTGTTTATAAAATGGATAGGCTGTTTTAGTGGTTTATATTATTGAATTGGAAATGGCCAGTGTGAAGAATGTGAACATTTTCATGTGTTTTTTGTTTTTTTAGTGCAAGCTAAACAGTGATTTTTTTTATCCAAGTCATCTTTTATGCGCTACCGTGCTTGCTGGTAATGATAGTGTTTGGGAATGCGCTTTAAAGGACTGCAGTCAGGGCTTAAACACTGTGTGGTGGTAAATGCTTCTTTCTCACTGCTTCTTGTGAGTGTCAAAAACATGGCCATACTTATCAAATCCTAATATTTACACACTGCCTTACTACAGTTGTTTTGGTCTCGTCACTATGCTGAAATATTACTATAACAATTCCATTCATACATATACATTTACAATTTACATTTTAACCTGAATTTCCTCCCTATGAGCCATATCTTTACAATGAAAATGAAAGAAGGTCTCTTTCCATTTTTCTCCTCATCATTCTTCCCTTTGGAGAAATCCCAGTCGGCCTCTCCACTCGCTTCCTCCTCTATCAGATAATTATAGATTCCCTTTTCTTTATAAATGAGGTCAAACTAGAACACTCATTTAGAGTCGAAAATGATGAAGCGTAAAAAACAAAACAAAAAAACTTTTCCTAACTGTCTTCATTTTGGGAAATAAATACCCAATCTAGTTTGTGTGTGTGGAAAGAAAATGCTGATGATGACAACCACACACACACATGGATAAAAACAGAGCGACATAGACAGTGTGTGTGGGTGTCGACACCTACATGGCTGCAGAACATTTATTTCCATCCCTTGGGTCTGGTTAATTTAGCCACTCTCAGCATAAACTTGCACAAAAAAACACATACACAAACTTAGGATCTGAAACAAAGTATAAATGCCCTAAATCTTTCACTTGGGCTTTTTTCCGCATAAAAAAATGGGATAAATGGCATCATTTTTCTACTATTTCAAGTTCGTTTTGCGATGTTTAGTGGCTGTAAAATACAGTATGCAGTAGCACCTCGAGATATGAACTTAATTCAATCCGGGACTGAGCTCGTATGTTGGGGAGGACTTTTTGCACGGCAACGTGCTCGTAACGTAACATAAATAAATGTACTCACTGTCTCCTCACTTACCTTCTTCAGTCAGCCAGTAGGAGGCAGATCTCCGGCCAACGTCCTTCATGTTACCTCACCACAAAGTTATTACACAGAAGGGATTGTGTGTCGTGCTACCGCAAGTTTAGTCCTGATAGCTGTGGAAAAAAATGGCTTAGTATACAAATATATATCCAAAATATATGTCATTCCATGCCAAAGAAGTTGAAATGAACCAAAAAAATACCTTTTGTGAGTACTCTGTTGTGACATCATCTTTAAAATAACGTCAAAATGTCAACAACACGAACATCAATTGAGTTCTATGTCCTTTGAATAACACGAGCTGGCTAGAATTATGTAAAGTAGTCCTTGACGTGATGAAAACAAAATGGCATTACATCTGTGGGCATTGGCGTTTTGTCCAACTGGCAAAAGCGCTAAGACCCGGGTCAAAAAAACACAACGGATGACGAACGAATAGACGGAAGTGTGGGAGATGCTCTAAATGGAGAGAGAGAGAGACTGGCAGTTGAGAAGGATTCCCATGCTTTTTCACTCCCACACCTTTTTAACTGGCTCTATTCAGTTCATTCGGATTCCTCGCACGGATGCCCTCAGACTCCTCTCATCCCCTTTAAATCCCAACGTGTCTTTTTTAGCGCCTTCCCCATCACTCTCTAAACTATAAATTCCAATCAGCGCCATTGAATGGTCATTTCATCCTTAACTGTTCTTGTGAGAAGACCCCAAATGGACTAACATATCCCTCTACCCATCCACTCCTTCCCATGCTGCCATGTTGGCCAGGATCTTCATCCCCAAGAAGCACCGTCAGCGCTTCGACGAGTCCGTCTCGCAAAACGTGATCAACAGGCTGTGCCGCAGCAAAAGCATCAGCGAGCCGCAGGGAAGGATTCGCCGCAGTCGTAGCGAAGACCACTCGGACCGCCAGCGAGGGGATAAACGGGCCAGTTCGGTGCCTCGCGATGGAGGGGCCCAGACTGAAAGAGATAGGGGTCACAGAAAATCAGTCTCGGGGGCACCCACGCATCCCCCCATAGGACCCAATCAGAGGTGAGTTCCTAACCTTCTAACATTTTCATCTCAAGTTGTTGCATTTTGTCAAATTTTGGAGCATTTTGAAATTTTGGGATTGCGATTTTTGAATTTCACCATGACTTTATGATGCTTGGGTTACTGCAATGTATATATATATGTACAACAAAATCATCTGTTATGCCAAATATTTGAATTTTTAACTCGGATTAATATTCCTAAAACATGACTTGAATGGAAGGACTGTATGAAAATGATAATTATACAGTAAATATATTTTTTTGGCCAGGTTATGCTTGATTTAATTTATTTTTCTTACTTTAAAAAGGCCCAATTTGGTTAAAAAATCTATCTATTAAGTCATTCCATGTTGGATTGGACATCTACAACAAGTTAAGAGCTATTAAACTACTGAAACAGTAAAAAACTGTAAAATGACTACATTTTTCCACATTGAATTATGTTTTATATCTAATTTTAACCATGTGTGGCTCCAGTTTTTTTTACCTAGTTCTACAATGTCTTCTGTGTCTTTCTTGGAAGGGAATTTCCCAAATACGTGATAAAATAACGTCCTAATCTAAATATAAATCTAAAACAAAATACAGTATTTCTACACAGTTTCAAGCCAACATCACGTTTCATGATACATGTATGAAATTTAGGAATCAAAACAGCCTTGAGCTACTAACATTTTTAGCCCCCCACCCCCCAAACTCCTCTGCTGGACCCCCGTTGTGTACCACCACCCCCTCGTCTGTATTTGCTTATATAACCTTTACAGAACAACATTTTTTTTTCCTGTTTACAAATGAAAGCAGCTGGTCTGGAGTCGTCTCCATGGCAACATACTCCTTCCCAATAGAAGCTATATACCTCTAGTTATTCTCGTTGTTTTTTCTACAGTGGCAAAGCACCATCAATAAGTGTCAGCAAACAGAAGGTGATGGAAAATACAAAATGTCAATTCTTCTTTTTCAGGCTGATTCGCGTCTACAGAGGCAAGAAAACCTTTGGCTTCACGTTGCGAGGTCACGCGCCAGTTTGCATCGATTCCGTCATTGCAGGTGCAAAATTTACATATAAAGTACATCTCTACTTACAAAATTTTCAAGTTACGAAAAGATTTAGTAAGTAGAAGTACGACTGTGTTGCGTACAAGAGAGTATCTGCAAATTATTATTATTATGATTTTTAAAGAATTTGCTACTGAACAGAAATCAGTGGGCAAGTGTAGGTTGTGCTTGCCTCCCCACGTGCGTGCGCTAGCACGTGATTGGATGGTGACGGCACAGCTCCCGCCCACCACCATCTCCCGGAGAACACTTTGACTCAGTGGACCTTATGGAGGTTGGTATGGAGATGGTGGAGGTGGCTATCGTGACGCTCATCATGATGGCAGATCCCCCGCTGTGACACACCATTTATATTTCCATCATTTTATGCAAGCATTTTCAATAGAGTTCCAACCATGCTCGGACATTTGGTTGCCAGTCAAATGGTGACAGAGAGTTTACTGTTGAAACCAGCTTTCAAAATTATATTCATGAGAGAGTTTAATATCTAAGTACTGTTTAATATCTAAGTAATGTGTAATATCTAAGTACTGTTTAATATTTAAGTACTGTTTAATATCTAAGTTGTGTTTAATATTTAAGTACTGTTTAATATCTAAGTACTGTTCAATATCTAAGTACTGTTTAATATCTCAGTACGTACTGTTCAATATCAAAGTACTTTTTAATATCTAAGTACTGTTGAAACCAGCTCTTAAAATTATATTCATGAAAAAGTTTAATATAAAATAAAATAGTATAAATATTTTGTTGTTATCCAAAAATATAGAGGAGTACTATTTTAATATATGTCATTTCTATAGATGACGAGTTTAATAAAACTATGTTCCACCTTTACAGACAGTCCTGCTGAAGAATGTGGACTTAAACCAGGGGACCGAATCCTCTACCTGAATGGACTTGACATGAGGTGAGTTTTTTGTTTTATGGACTTAATATAATAGCAATGCGATCCATATTTTGAAAAAAAAAAGTATTACCAGCAGCTACTGGAAGGATAATCCATCACATTGGCATTTTTTGGTGTCCGATTCAGTCTGAAAAATAGAATAAACTGTCAGTGTCAGCTATAAATGATGACTTCAATAAACGGCAACAGCCAAGTCGATTTTTCTCAAATTTGGTGGCAGATAGAACAAAACAAAGCTTGGTTCAAACATGTGTAAGATGCATGTGCCTACTCTTTATGTAAGGCGGTCTTGCTTGTAGGAGGTGCTGTAGTTCTTCTCTGCAACTTCTCAGGTCTACGGATCAAAGAGGGTGGGAGGGAGAAGTGAAAAAATAAGAAATGGAATACAAATCCAAGCCTTACACCGCTTTAAAAATTATATTCATTACAGAGAGAGTTTAATATCTAAATACTGTTTAATATCTAAGTACTGTTGGAAACAGTAGATATTTACATATTAAACTTTCTCATGAATATAATTTTGAAAGCTGGTTTCAACAGTACTTAGATATTAAACAGTACTTCACTATTAAACACTACTTAGATATTAAGAAGTACTTAGATATTAAGAAGTACTTAGATATTAAGAAGTACTTAGATATTAAACAGTACTTCAATATTAAACAGGACTTCAATATTAAACAGGACTTAGATATTAAGAAGTACTTAGATATTAAACAGTACTTCAATATTAAACAGGACTTCACTATTAAACAGTACTTAGATATTAAACAGTACTTAGATATCAAACAGTACTTAGATATCAAACAGTACTTAGATATCAAACAGTACTTAGATATAAAACAGTACTGAGATATTAAACAGTACTTCAATATTAAACAGTACTTAGATATTAAACAGTACTTAGATATCAAACAGTACTTAGATATTAAACAGTACTTAGATATAAAACAGTACTGAGATATTAAACAGTACTTAGATATTCAACAGTATTGCTCACTTCATTTTCCAAATTCTTCTGTGTAGGAATTGTTCCCACGAGAAGGTGGTCTCAATGCTGCAGGGCAGTGGCGCCATGCCCACTCTGGTCATCGAAGACGGTCCTTCGGACGAGTCCTCGGCCCCGACGGAACGCGAGGACACTCCAAGTCTGTCCTCGGCCGCCGTGCCACGCTCCCGGTGAGTGGCGAAGTCGTATGTGGTTGGGGTGGAGGGTGCTTGACCGTGCCGCCTCCGTTCAGATCTCCAGTCCTCAGCTCCCTTCAGTGGGTGGCCGAGATCCTCCCGCCGAGTATCAGAGTCCACGGGAGGACCTTTAGCCAGCAGTTGGAGCACCTGCTGACCATCCAGGAAAGGTACACGGTCTGCAAAGCCCTGGAGACTTTCTTCCAGCACAGGTAAGTCAAAAATTCATGTCCTCAAAGACCCTCAAAGAATGTGAATAAAAACTATTCCTAAAAAATATATTTTTGTATTTGCTTTTTGCAGGAATGTGGATACCCTCATTGTTGATGTCTTCCCAGTCTTGGACACGCCCGCTAAGCAGCTGATTTGGCAATTTATTTACCAATTGCTGACTTATGACGAGCAGGGACGTTGTCAGGGCAAGCTGTCCCGTTTCTTGGGTTTCAAAAGCAGTGGTGAGCTGAAACATGAGAAAATATATTCATGAAGAGGAATAAAATGTTCTCTCTATTATACTTTGAATTTAAAGTGGCAATTTTGGTGTCAAAAATGAAGCGAGTTTTGTTTTGCAGCGGTTTTAGAACCCGAGGCCGGTCCGGATCACCACCGAAGAAGCAGTTCGGTGCGAATATCGGGGACGCCGTATCGCAGTGGCGTCCGAGAGAGGAGTTCCGATGACTGCATTATCGGAACTCACTTAGGAATGGGTATGGTAAAAAATGACATTTCACCCCTCTCGCTTCCATTATCTTGGATCCTGCTAACCATAATAAACACTATTCCGCAATAACACAAAAAGGCCAATTGGGAGTAGAAATAATAGTCTAGAAAGCATTTCTAAAAGTCCAAATAATAACCAAACAGCATAAAAACAACATACCAATATATTCCCCAATTCCGGAATATCTTGGATCCCATTACCCGCTATAAACGAGGTCTTACTGTAATAGTCGTCTTCCATTTGGCAGCTCCAGGCATGTTTTCACGCCAATCAATTGTCAGTCGGCTTGTGAAAATACCACCTTCTCAGCAGAAGGCCTTATTTTCTCAGTAGCTTTCTCAAGCATCTGCCTCAGCTTCTGCTTTCGCTCTTCTTCATCCTCTCTCCTCTGACCTGGAGAAGGATGCAAGAAGTTATTTACTGTGCTTCAGGAATTCATGTGGATGAATGTGGCAGCCAAGAAGAGAGACAATCAGGAGACGGAACCTCCTTCCCGGAGTCTCCCGACCTGGGCCATGTAGGTACCAGGGCTTGCCGCTTCCTGCTCTGGTGGCATTTGAAGGTCCACCACTAGACGGACTTTCAAACCATAACGCCATTGCCTAATCGTACCTCCATCCGTAGATGTCGGGCGTATACGCCGAGCTGGAAAACGTATACGCGGGGAAGAGCGCCACCCCGGCGGAGTCCGAGGGTCCGGGAGAGACCGAGGCCTATGGCCGATCTCTTTCCCCCCTCACGCTCCCCCCTCTTACAGGTACTCCCAACAGACTCATCAAAAGTCCATCTAGTGGCTCAGTCCAGTTTGTTTGTCATTCCCAAAAATAACTATTGGCCAAGGTGGTAATGACCAATATGCGTCATTGTTACATAAGAAAAACACACTCATGTGACCGCTACGACCTCATGTATGCTTGCTTAGTTGCTTTGTTTATGTAGCGGCCATTAGAGGATAAAAATGATGTTTGATTGTTTTGATTTAGATGCAAAGATAACTTGGGTAAATGCCAATTGAAAAGGTTCCATAGAAAATGAATGTATTTACAAAATGTATTGATAACAATGTTTTTATGTTTTACTTTATTTATTGACGTTTTAAGGACATGACTTTTTAGATTTTTATACTACTTATTTAAGTTTTTCTACTAAGAAAACACACTTTATGGAGTAGCACTACCAATTTCATTATACTCAACTATGTATATTGACAACAAATGCTTTTGATTTGATTTAATTTAATTTGCTAACCACTCACCCAATTTTAAAATATATATATATAAATAATTATAAAATATAAAACAATAATAAATAAAATAAAAAAATTCAAATAAATATATTCTTATACTAACTTTGCCCTAAAACACTAAAAATAAAAATAAACCAGATTTAAATCTGTCTGCCTTTTCTGGAATAAAAGTTAAATAACCACAATTATAAAGAAAAAATCATAATAACCCCCCCCCCCCCCCCCCCCCTTCCTCCCAATCCAGGTAACCGTAAATCCGGCCTATCCCTGACCTGGAAGGAACCCCTCCCCACCCAAGTCTATGGTCTCCATCATCAAAACAGCGTGGACTCCAACCCTTACGTCAGTCTCGAGAGCCCCCCGGTCTCTCCCCAACGCAGCCCCCCCGGCACGATGGACCGGCGCAAGAAGTTGTTCACCTTCTCCCGCCCACCTCGTAGTCGGGACACTGACAAATTCCTGGACGCCCTCAGCGAACAATTGGGCCACCGGGTTACCCTGGCGGACGACTACGTGCCGGGCGAGAATGACTACGAAGAGGTAAGAATCAAACCCGAAAATAAGCGGCATTTGTTAGTTGCTTGACTTCCTACCGTTTGCGTAGTGCATGTTGAGATGAGATCGTCTCCAATGACCACTTGTGTCACATGAACAGATTTATCGAGGCGCTTGTCATGGTTTCAGAAGAAGAAATGTGCCTGTAAGTAAAATAGGATGAAGAAATAGTTAAGACAAATGATAAGATATTTGTCTTTAAGAATAGCAACTGCATTCTGTGGAACATTGCAACCAGTCCACAGGATAATATCTTATATTCTAAGGCAATTTATCATGAGTTAGAATGATGTTTTAGACTTAATCTGCTAGAAAAGACGTCAATTTGTGCATGGCTTTTTAGAAGAGAGTTCACTTCTTTCTATGTCCCCAAAAAAATCTGCAAAAGTCAAGGATTTGATCAGCCAAATCGAGATTATCTTCATTTAGAAACAACCCCAAATAATGCCAAAACAAAAGTGACGGTCAGGAGAAAGAAGTGGAAATCAAGTCTGTTTAATATCTAAGTACTGTTGAAACCAGCTTTCAAAATTCTATTCATTAGAGACAGTTTAATACCTAAATATCTACTGTTTTCAACAGTACTTAGATATTAAACAGTACTTAGATAATAAACCTTCTCCCATGAATATAATTTTGAGAGCTGGTTTCAACAGTACTTAGATATTAAACAGTACTCACATATTAAACAGTACTTACATATTAAACAGTAAACTCTCTGTCACCATTTGACCGGGGACCATTTTTCTCTGAATGCCCATTGGCCGTTTTGCACCCTCAGATGACCTTCCCAGAGGACGCCGACCCGGCGGGCTTCACCGCCCGTGAGCGCCTCAGCAGCGGCAGCAGCGAAGACCCCAGCAGCAGCGACGAAGTCTCCTCCCCATGCTACTCCTCCGGTTCCGAGCAGATCCCGCCTCCCCCGCTACAGAGCCCCCCGCCTCCGCCGCCCTTCCGGGTCTTGCTGCCGCCCCCGGCTCAGTTCACGGACCCGGCGCCGGCGGTCCGATTCTCCCCGGAGCACGCACCCCGTAGTCGGATGCCCTTCCAGCCTCAGCATCCCATCATTCCGCCTCCCCCGCCACCCTTGAGGACCATCTTGTCCAACCGTTCGGCCCACCGGGACGAAGAGACGGACGAGCGGAGATTCCGGACACTGTCTCGAGGCCGCACCGCCTTCACCGCCACCACCACTACGACTATCCTGCGCTCATCCCGTCCCGCTTTCCTGTCCCGGCAGCTCAGCCAACCGCAACCCGTGTGTCAAGCATCTCCTCAACCGTCCCCACAAAGGCTGAGACCGAGCCAACTGGTCCTGCACAGGCACCACCATCTCCACCACCAGCACAGCTATCAGGGTCCAATGCCTCCGTCCGCGGAAGATTGCGGTGGTCCACCGAGGGAGCTCCAGAGAGACCCCACCGTCTCATTTCGTGGGTCTCCAACGTCTCACGCTCAAGCCCCTCCTCGACGGGAACAAGAATCACAGCAGGTAATGCAAAAAGTGGATTGTCTGTAGCGACCGATCATGAGACAATAGCAAATGTTTTTCAAAAATGAGATTCCCAAATGATATACAGTAATCCCTCGATTATCATGATTTTACTTATCACAAATTCACGACTTTGCGATTTGTTTCTGCCATTAAGTATTATTATTCTTTTTTTAAAGTTCATAGAAATGTGAAAATCCACGCTGAAACTCTACAGCACTGAAGTAAAACAATTTTTAATATATATTATTTAATAGGGGTGACCCTACTTTTCCGACTATGTCTGATCTACATTAATCGCAATATTCGAGGGATTACTGAAAAACAAACTACTTAACAAGCCCAGATTTCTTTCCAACAGATCCAAATTTCAATCTACTTTAATTCCCAGACCGCACCCTCATTTTAATTTTGTTTCAGGCAGCCCCACCTCCTCCTCCCCCTCTACCCCCGCCATGCGAACCCCCTCCAGCACTCAAGCCGGGTCAAGCCTCCGACAACAGCCAGATGAGCGTAAAAAGACTTCGCTGGGAACAAGTGGAAAACTCGGAGGGCACCATCTGGGGTCAGGTGGGCTCTTAGCACATCTCCCTCCGCATGCAACACAAAGCCAAACGTTATTTATTTCGATCCCGGACCACAAACGGTTCTTCTCTCAAAGCCGCCTACGATACTGCGATGAGTCACGCTTATTTGTCAAATAAAATTAGAAACTAACAACAACAACAACATGTCTTTGTTCAGCTCGGAGAAGATTCTGAATACGACAAGCTGACTGACATGGTCAAGTATTTGGACCTTGATCTTCACTTTGGGACTCAACGCAGACCCAGTAAGTCCTCCTTCAAGTCCTCATATCTTCTAAGATCATCCTCATCTCATTTTGTCTTGCAAATACTATTTTTTTCTTTGGAACAGACGTTCAAATCATCGATTCTTATATCTATTCCACTTTATTAACCCATTTTGCTTGTACTTTTACAGTCTTATCAATCACATAGACGTTCATATGGCCATCAATCCATTCTCCATCAAGGAACTTTGCTCTCTCTCTCTTGAGAGAAAGTCACGTGACATAACAGTTAATTTAGCTTTTCTTATGATTTATGTCCTTATGAGTGAGTGTTATCGATCCGGGTACCTGGAAAAGTCGTCCTCACACTGCCGTTTAATTACCAGTGTCTCCACCAGAGCCCACCTTCCTGCCTGAGAACTTGAAAAAGAAAGACGTGGTGGAGATTTTGTCTCGCAAGAAAGCCTACAATGCCTGTAAGTCCATCTTTTAACAACAATAACAATAGAAAAATCCAAGTACACTTCATTTTTTTCCCTTTCTATTGATCTAAACTGCCCAAATAAACCTAAACCCAATGGAGAAGCAGTCCTACCCAGATATTAATTTGACTGTCATTTTCAATCATACAATTGCAGAGGACAGATTTTAATGACATATTTACGTTCCAAAACAATCTCAATTAAAAACTTAGATAAGGCCAACTTATTCCAATGAAGACATATTGTTAAAAATATGGTAAGTAATCGGCAAACCTTTGCATATTATCTCTTATTCCCGTTAGACTTATAAAATTACTAAAATGAGGTTTGTACAAAATAGGAAATTGCGAATTACTAACGAAATCCTGCTGTAAAAAATATCTGCTCTCCCCATTAAAAATGACAACAGACATCCAATATTCCAATCACCTCCCAAGTAGACATTCATCCCTCATTAAAATGTACCACTTCGAAACCCAAGCCAATGCCAATGACAGGTTTTTGTCTCTCTTGATGAGCTCGTTTGTCACAACGGGGAACTCATTAACTCAAGTGTTGATTAGCTCCAACTTCACTCTGGCCCAGAATTTCGGTATTTTTCCACACTAGATCGGTTCCCATGGCAACCCAAGGATTCTCCAACATTCCCAAGACGCCCAACAAGCCCTCCATTTTGTGTCTGATCTCCTATTCTATTTCCCCCTGGCAGCCATCCTGATCGCACACCTGAAACTCTCCCCCGACGAACTCCGCCAAGTCCTGATGGACATGATCACGGACCGACTAGAACCCGCCCACATCAAGCAACTCCTTCTCTACGCACCTGACCAGGACGAAGTGAAAAAGTACCAGCGCTTCGAGCAAGACCCGGCCAAACTCAGCGAACCAGACCAGTTCATCTTCCAGGTGGGTCACCAACGCTGTGTATCAAAACAGAGGATAACCAAGAGAACTTTCTTTTTAGATGTTGATGGTTCCCGAGTACAAAACCCGCCTGAGAAGCCTCCACTTTAAGACCACTTTGCAGGAGAGGACGGAGGAAATGAAAGTGGCCTTCGATTACATCTACAAGGCTTCGTTGGAGCTCAAGAACAGCAAGAAACTGGCCAAAATCCTTGAAGTAAGAACGATTAAACCCTATCCACTATACATGGGGGTGCTGGAGCATAGCCCAGCTGACTCTAGCCTCAACAGGTCACCCGTAAAACAGATAGACAGACAATGATTGACACTCATTATTATTATTTTACCTGTTTGACCCAGTTTGTGCTGGCCATGGGGAATTACCTCAACAACGGGCAACCCAAAACCAACAGGACGACGAGTTTTAAGATCAACTTCCTGACAGAGGTACTCACATTATAGTCGGTTGTCCCCCAATTGCGTGTAATCTTTGGACCGCTTCCCGGCAGCTCGCCACGACCAAAACGGTGGACGGGAAATCCACGTTTCTTCACATCCTGGCCAAGTCGCTGTGCCAACATTTTCCAGAGCTGCTCAACTTCTCCAGAGACCTCACCACGGTGCCTCTAGCCGCCAAAGGTATGGCCAACGAGTCCAGAACCTCGAACTTGCGTCAAACCTGGACAGTAATGAGACAAATCTGACATCAACTTTTGATTTTAAGAACGAAAACAGACTGACCTGAAAATTCCGGCCAAGTCACCAGTCTAAGAACTGAACTCCTACATGGGTCGAGGGGTGGTCAGATGTTTGGTCGCCGGTCTTTTGGTGACAGAGAGTTTACTGTTGAAACCAGTTCTCAAAATTATATTCATGAGAGTTTAATATCTACGTACTGTTTAATATCCAAGTACTGTTTGATATCCAAGTACTGTTTAATATCTAAGTACTGTTTGATATCCAAGTAGTGTTTAATATCTAAGTAGTGTTTAATATCCAAGTACTGTTTAATATCTAAGTACTGTTTTCTATCCAGTGAACCAAAGGGCCATGAGCACAGAACTGGGTGACCTTCACACCACCATCCAGGACATCAGAGCGGCATGCCTGAAGATCCCTCAGACTTCTGAGGACCACTTTGCCTCGGTCATGAGCGTAAGCAATCCACATCAGCCAATGCAGTTCTGGAAAGTTCACAAAAATATCGTTTTTTTTAACAAATGTTGCATCTTTATACTCACAATTAGAGTTTCCTGGAGAACAGCCACCCGGCAATCCAGTCTTTGGAGTCTCTGCAGAACCGAGCCATGGAAGAGTTCTCCAAAGTGGCTTCGTTTTTTGGAGAAGACAGCAAGTCCACCAGCACGGAGTCCTTTTTCGCTATTTTTGCAGATTTCATTTCCAAATTTGAGGTAATTTCCAGCAACACTTAATCTCTGTATTCCTTAACAGTCACCAGCCATATTTTTTTCCTTTCAGCGGGCCCTCAACGAGACCCGGAGCCCCGAAAACCCTAGAAGTCCAAGACTGTCTTCCCCCCTGACCTGGTAGATGTACAACATCCAGATCAGAACCCACCCTTAACAAACCAAAGTGCCAAAATGAACTGCAGATTTAAACGGTGCAGGGCCACTTCTACTTTAAACGATCATGACTGCCCACGTGTGGACAAATTATGAAATCTGCCGTAAAAACACGTGAATAACTAATGTATGGCTAAACTGCACAGCTTCAGATATTTATTGTAAGATTAGAAACGTTTATATTTTGTCATGCTGCAAAGATAAGCAAGATTCCTGGTGATTAAATGTATATGACAGGAATTTTGAGAATGTCAATATAGATAGTTTAATGTGTCGGCAATATAAAAGGGTAAGAAATGACTTAAAATGAATTTGCAATGTTTAGTTAGTTGGAATTTTCATTTTTTGGCATACTTCAAAAGATTAAACTTAATGGATGACTTCCATTGAAAGGTCCAATGTGTAAAATATTAACAGGTGATGCATTACCTGAGTGAAGGAGCTGTAAATGATCCATTTTCTACTCATTCAAGGCCATTGACGGCAATACATAACTGTCAAATTCTTTGGAAATGGAAGTTTGGCAGTTATGACGGATTTCAATCAATTGCCGTTAAGGTTAAGTGAAGTTGTCATGACTCCAACCACAGTGTAAATGTATAGCTGTTGTGTTTTGGAGATGGTAAAATTGCCAGATTTTAGCTATGCACTGCTCTTTGTTGTCATGGCGACTGCTTGGGGACTCCTTGGAGTTCTGCTTTGGATTTTATCGCTGGACCGTAATGCTTGTAAGTCTTGCACACTTGTGAAACTCCAGCAGAACTGCCGCTTAATGTTGTGGCTGTATTTCAGATCTAAATCAGTTGCATGATGGGAAAGGTGATGTCAACATATATGCAGGTGGTAGCAAAACAGAAATGAACATACTGTACTTTTATTGGACATTTTTTTTTGGAATGGTCTTATTTACTGTTATCAGTAGTTGTGTACTTGTTCCATTGGCATATTTGTGTTCATATTTTTCCCAATGTTTTTGATCTATAAAATATGTTTAAAAGTAAATGTTGTCTCTTTATTAGCCCCACTCAGATGATATTAAAAATGGAGTATATATATATGCATATGTGTATATGTATATGCATATGTATATATGTATAGGTATATGTATATGTAAATATATGTACATATATATACATACATATATATATATATATATATATATACACACATACACACATATATATATATATATATATATATATATATTTATATATATATATATATATATTTATATATATATATTTATATATATATATATATATATATATATATATATATATATATATATATATATATATATATATATATATATATATATATATATATATTTATATATATATATTTATATATATATATTTATATATATATATATATATATATATATATATATATATATATATATATATATATATATATATATATATATATATATATATATATATATATATATATATATATATATATATATATATATATATATATATATATATATATATATACATACATACATACATATATGTATGTATACATACATATATGTATGTATACATACATATATGTATATATAGATGTCAACAAAGAAAAAAAAAGTATCACTTACAGTCATCCAGTAGGAGTCAGATCACCGCTCAACGTTATTACACAGAAGGGATTGTGTGCCGTGCTACCGCAAGTTCAGAGTCCTGATGGCTGTGGGAAAAAACTGTCCTTAAGCCCATTAGTAGTATTACATTATAGAAAAAAATATATACACATACATAGACATATGCATATACATATGTATACAAATGTATAAATACACACATATACACATACTTACACATACATAAATATCAAAATGTGACTCTTTAGGAAATACTACAGTAAAGCCTCCACAAAAAAATCAGCACAGGCAATAAAAAATAGTTCTTCATACACTTTATTTTCTTTGGAAAGCATGTATAACCAAGCATTCATATAAGATACCTTATTCCACATATCAGCTCAGCATACCACAAACATACAAAAACTATGGAGCTTCAAAACGCAGTTTCATCAAATCTGGCTTAATGGCATTTCTTGGTCTCTTGATTTGCAGGGAAGGAGTGTGTGTGGCTTTTCACAGGGTGTATAAGGCATTGAGTGACATGAGTAGAGTGGGCAAATGGCGGGGGCATTTGATTGTCTTGGGGTATTTTAGGGGTCACATATTTCCAGGAAAACTGCATCATCCAAAACTTCTTTTACCATCGGTACCATTTTGTGTGGTTGTTCTCTGGGAACAGGACCTCCGCATTAATCAAATATTTCTCCCGCACGTCACTACCGAGGTTTTTGTTGTTTTTGTGAGTCCTCAGCTCAGTGGGGATCCATTTTTTTATTTAAATAACAAAGAAAAAAAGGATTCATGGCCTGTGCAATATTAGCTTGAGAAAAAGAGGCATTTTTTTAAAAGAGGAAAATAAAAAAATCCTTCCACTTTACATTCATCACACCCGAAGAAAGGCAAGAAAAATGGCGGCCGACCCGGCTACTCGCGAAATGTTTAAAAAGTCGACCTTTCTGCTATGCCGCGCTTTCCTATGACATCATCCCTGAAACACCCAAAATACTGCAGTCGTAAAAAAGAGCAGTTTTTAGTCATAAAATTTTTTTAGCATTGAGTAGATTGGCTTCATCTCCAGTTTAAAGTCAAATACAAATAAACAATTTGTCCACTAAAGTGAGAATAAATCAACACGCTCACATTTGTCATAGTATAGTGAGAACAAATTGTATTTTTGTATAAACCGGTGATGGATGCTAATGGCCAAATGCTACTAAAAAAGGCTTCCCGTTCTATACAGTAAATCAAAATGCTTTTATTCTATTAAGGCTTTATTTACATGTAGCGACTCTAACGAGTGTTTCGAGTCTTAAGAAATGTGTGTGTGTGTGTTTAAATGTGGGAGGTAAATAAATATAAAAGCGAAAGAAAGGGAAAAAATATGAAAAATATGGATTCGAGATGACTGGAAACCTGCAGTCATTGCTCGGAAGTTTCTGAAAAAGACACTATTTGTCATTTCATATTTTAAAGAAGGGCCATTTTTAACGTTTCAACTCATCTTCAATTTTTCATTTGCTTATTATTTCCCGTCATTTTGGCATGACTTAAGACGATGTATTTTGGCATGGGTGCTTGGTCAAAAGACCCAAAATGGCGGAAGAACGGCACAAGTACGTCTTTAAGGAAAGAAAAAAAATTAATGATTGAATGAAAGAGTAAGAAAAGAAGTGGGCCTCCCTTATAGGACGGTGCTCTCGCTGTCCAGCTCGCAGTCTTTGGGAAGCGTTGGTTCCGTCTGCTGGTCCACGTTGAGTTCCGGTACTAGAGCGCGACTCAGTCCTTTGAAGGACATGCCCGGATCTAAATAGAAGATAGCAGGATTAGTCACAGCCCGCATCAAATGATAAAAATACTAAACAGTACCTGGAGCTGGGAATGTAAACATTAGGTCAGGGCTCAAAACATGACATCAATGTAGGAAACTGGACAAAGTGGTACTCAGAAAAAAAAAGTTTGGACACCCCTAGAGGCTCGAAGTCTGCTCAAACAAACTCACCCATCATCTTGAAAGCGGTAGCGCAGATCCCATTGGCGTCTCCGGGTACGTTGGCGGGCTGTGGTGGCGGAGGTATGCTGGGCCTATTCCTGGGTTTGGGGACAGGGCGTGGCCTGGGGAGCGAGCCGCTCTGATAGGGCGACGGGGAGGCGGGAGTGGTGGGCGGCGGCGGACTGTCCGGCGGCGAAGGGGACTCCGGGGGCGAGGGATCGGCCGATTCGCCGCCGTGTTGACTTGGGGAAGAAGCCGTTTGGGTCGGCGGCTCCGGGGGTGGGTGACTAGGGGCTTGGATGGGTGGTTGGTTGCTGGAGTGGCGCCGGGGAGTGCTGTAATGCTGAGAGACGGGGGACGCCGGGGAGGTGGGGGAGTGGCTTGATGGGGGCCTTGGAGGCGGGCTCAGGGGCTGGGCTAAAGGGTTGAGGGGTTTGGGTGGAGCAGGGGCCTGTTTCTTCAACACTGAAAAATTAATTTGGGAGGAATTTAATACTTTTCAAATTGTTAGCGCATCGCACCACCTGACAATAACGTACGAGTCTACTCATACCTTTACATTGTTAAGTGCCTAATATATACATTCTATAATATGCTAGTCAGCTGGTGACTTTATGACGGTTGGTAGACTCACCTCTACTCATCTGGCCTGCAGTCTGGCTTCCTGCGCCAGAACCATTTCGCTGGAGGTGGGGGGTCGGTGCAGCCGAGGGGTCACGCAGCTTTGGGTTGCTTGACCAGGGTAAAATAAGTAAAGGAATCGTCATGCTTCTGCTCTTTTTAAATGTCCGAAATTCCCACAAAGTGACCTGAGAACAGCCCCAAATTCAAGCAAGGTCTACTGAAAAAACCTATAACCCTGTTGTAGTTTTATCTGTACCTATCTTGTTGTATTATCTCTCTACATTTGAATTGAGTAGACACAGAGTCAGTGCCAAAAACCCATGCACACCAAGGGTTTAGTTACTTTGCCTTTGTGAGTACAAATTGAGCATTTTGATCAACTTGTTAGAGCATGCAGGTCCATTTCTCGGGGGAGGACAGAGCTGCTCTTACCTGAGCTCGTCCGTGTGCTGCGCAAGAAGCTGTTGCGCGGCAGCCAGGGTGGCCAGACCCTGCGCCAAGCTATTGGGACTCTCTTGCGGCTGGGGATCGACCTGCACCGAAACCTCCACGGGGGGCAAAGGGGGCTGGTAGGCGGGTGAGGTGTGCTGCTTTCTACCTAAAGTAGTACTGCCTCTACGGAGGGTGCTGTTGTTAGAGGTACTACCGTGTCGGTGGTGGAGGTGACGAAGTCAAGGAGATAAACAGAGAAGACCACGAGATTGATCAGAAACGTGACACCCAGACAAAGAATCATGAGATTAAATCCAGGGCACCGGTTAGTACAGCGATTGGGAAGCAAAAATCAAAAGCCAAGTGGACTAGACGGAAGCCGTCAAGATAATGAGATGCGTTTACCTGTCTTTGCGGTTGGCGTCCGACTCTGGTCCCACTAGACTTCCCGGTCGCTTCCTCTCGATGGTGCCGCTATCGTAATCCTGGTGACTTGAGTTGTGGTTGGAGGACGGGACGGGCATTGCGAACATGCCTGATACGTTGAAGTCTACATCTGCGAGATGGGAAATGGTTAAGGTGAGGTCCAACTTGCCGTTTAAGCTAACCATGGAGTGAAAATGTGTGCTTACCTTCAGGGAAGAACCAGTCGGCGTGCTGGATGATGGGTTCTATGATGGCCACTACGTGTACAGATGTAGCAGCGGCCATTTCTGCCAAACTCCTGAGGGAAATTGGTATAGAAAAGTTGGAGTGGAAGGGAATGATCTGATGAAATAAATAAGCAAAAATGATGATAGGGTTCTTACCCTTCAGTTTTGGCCCACAGCAGATTTGGTCCAAGAACAATGGCAATGTTGCTAGGAGTCATTTTGTTGACCTCACTATCCTGAGCCAATTTCGCCAGGAACTTGACCAGGTATCTACGAAAGACAACGTCAGTTACAATCGGACACTGTGCTTAGTTTGGAATTGTTAGAATGATTACCTCAGGTTGCTTTTGTTGTTCTTTGGTAGCTTATCGCAGACGATCCACAGAGCCTGAAGACGTTTGTCTTGATCTGTTAAACTGAAGCAATCAAATCCAATCATTTACACCAGTTTTTTGTCTTGTCTTATATCTGTTTAAACAGAAACCAACCTGCATGCTTGCGTCCATTCATCATAAAGCTGGTGAGTCATTAAAGGTTCTGGAAGTTCCCTCAGGTACGACTTCAGCGCCCCTGAAATCGCAGTAGTTTAGCTTTCCGTTATGTCAACGAAAAGTCCGAAATCGGAAGTCATACCGGCGACGGCGTGAGGGTCAGAGTAGAACTCCTCCAATTGTGAGGTGGAACAGTCCAACGCCGCTTTGAGTTTCTTTAGCTTGGACGCCCCGGCTGCGATTCTGAACAAACCCTGATGAGACAAGGACAAATGATGGCATCTCGCCCAAGATATATCGAACAAGACAAACAGAGTCTCGGCCAGAAACGTGATTAATGACCTGCTCTATTGTATTCTAAAAATGTTTTAAAGAGTCACCGTCTTTTCATCCATCACAAATTGCGTAAATGTTTCCCCTGTTTACACTTGAAGTATCCGCTCAACCGTGCCAACCAATGAGAAGGAGTTATTTTCAGCTCGCTGTCAGTTCGCGGAATGGTTAATGGAGACCGTGGCTCCGTGTGGCTTTTAATGAGCTGAGTCTTGAGGCGGCAAAACAAAACTGGTGAGCTGTCTGGTTTGGAGAAGATGCCAAGTCATTCTCTGTCTTCAAACCACAAGGACAGCAGAATCATCTCAAAACAAAAACAAGGCGCTGCCATGTGTAAGCTAATGGATGGGGAGATGATGTTGCCACACTGGCAAATAGCAAATACAGAGTTAAATAAGAGTACTTATAGGGTTTTAAAACTCTAAATAATATTAAATAGATACTCTGAAAACACTGTCTTTATTTACCTATTGCGGCAAGTCTTGAAAACTATTAACCACAATAAACGAGGTATTACTGTAATTACAACATAACATTTTCTAACATTACCAACACTTTGGCTTCCACAATTGGAGAGGATTTACCTGATAGTGTCTATCTACCTTGTGGATTTAAGTAAGAGAGTCTAAAAGTCCAAATAATATTAAATAGATACTCTAAAACCACTGTCTTTACATCGCTGTTATTTACCGATTGCGCCAAGTCTCGGATCTTATCCACCCCAATAAACTAGGTACTACTGTAATTGCAACATAACATTTTCTAATACTTTGGCTTCCCTTACCTCTTCCTTCATGCCAGTCTCTAATAGCATCATGACACATGCCTCAATGGGCAGGGCGATCTCCCTCCCACTTCTTTTCAGGTGTTCCTCCAGCGCAGTGCCAAAGGCGGGCTTCTCAATCCAAGAATCTGAGCACAAAATGTCAAAGACTTTTGACATGACGATTCCTTCGACTTGCCATTCAGAACATGAATTCCCCCAGAACCCTTTACCTTGCTGGGCTTGGATATTTGGCAAGACACCCTCCAATAACGTAAGAGATTTTCTATGGTATTCGGCTTGAGCTTCCAGAAGCTGCAAGACAAGAAAATGAGACGAGAATGCTTCAGGAATTCCCGTAGGATTGCAAACGCCATTTTGCGGGCCGCACTCACTGTCAAGAAATAGCAGGCGTAATCTCCTTCTTTGGAGAAGAAACTGTACATGTCTGCTGCAAGTTGATCCTGTTGGAAAAGTAACAAGCCAGGACATGTTAGCCTAGCATAACTTTACGAGAAATCCAGAAAACAGTTCATCATCAGTTTAGTGTGCGGTAACACCACCATGCGAGTCATAAATCCTCAAAATGACGGTAGGGGAAACACGCAGAAAAGCCGACATGAATCCCCGTGCTAAAAAGGCGCCAATGACCAAATTTCAACAGTTCCAGACAAACTGGTGCTGACAAGGCATATTTTGTTTTTAGACATCCGCGTGCGTCAGCCCCAAACGGCTTGGAATGTTCGCTGGTTGCTGTCGTAACTTTTTCACAGGCCCTTAGGCTATAAAACTCCGCCAGTCTGCGTATTCGTTCAAGAGTCACTCGATCTATGCGTTGTAAGAATGCAACATGAGACGCCCACCCGCGATTATGAAGCCAATGGGTGGAAAGTGCGGGTGACGAAGAAGACGAAGCACTTTGTTTTTGCACACGTGTGGTTTTTGATACCTTGCAAAGTTCCATTTTGTTCATAGCCTCGTCCACCTCCTCCTTGAGAAGATCAGCTTTGGCTGTCAGTGCTTGTGTGTTTGTTCCTGAGATTATTGACTTGGTCGCCTGCAACCATCTGAGTTTGGACACAAACAAATAAAGTTATCCAATCTAATCCAATATAGAAGTATATACACAATGAGATCTTGAATGAAACTCCAGTTCAAAAATGTCTTCCGAGTGTATGACTATATTTCTCATTTGAAACTAATGATAGTATCAGAACATCATGTAATATTTGTAAACAGGGCATTTTTACATAGGTTAGATTAGATTAGAACTTTATTTCATTCTGTAGTCTGGAAATGTATTGGTTGCAGTAGCAAGACAGACACGGAAGACATTGTAGACCTAGTCCAAAAGATGTGGACCTTCTGTAGACTGAGACTGAGGTTACCACACAGTCCCTCAGTGGTCTAGAGGTTCTAAAGGTCAGATAGTATTCAACCATGATGAGACTGGTCTGATTTTAACATGGCTAATAAACACAGACTTATTTTAAACCATAAGCAAACAGACCTTGCTCTGGCAGAATCGTAGTCCAGGACTAATTTGGCCAACTGTTTCCGCTGTTTTAGGATATTGGGTATGTCAACCTAGAAGAAGCAAAAAAGTGCATGTTCAGAATAAAATTATATTAGAAGCTGAACCCAAATTAGCAAGTTGCCTCCCCAAATTTCAACCTTACAAAACACAGTTTTCTGACCTCTGCCAATTGGCTGAGAGGATCCAGTACATCTTTCTCGATCTGTAGTTCATGCAGCATCAGCTCCGATGCCAGGCGGCTTTCAGCATCCCCACACACTTCCATCATCTTCCTGTCAACGCAAAATGGCCGTTGGTATTTTCGTGAAAGTGTTTGCAAAAAATTTCACATCCACTAGAGAATGAGTCAATATTGGTCAATATTGGCACTCTTCCTCATTATTTCCAGACAAACGACTTTCATAATGATGTCCATTTCACATCCTGTTTTTGTGCCTTTCGGTTTTCATTCTCACCAACTAAATCCAATGTCTGAAAACGAAATGTCAACCATTGACAAACTCACCCTATTAATGATTCTTCACCCAGCTGGTTTCCACCTTCCACCATGGCTTGCGACAAGGCCGTTAGAGGAAGCTTTTTCTGACAAAAATGCAGACGCAAACTACGATTAGTTTCCAACTACTTGGCTTTAAACGAAGGAACGTTCTGTGTTCTTGTTGTAAAGCCCGAGGCCAATGGAAATCTCGGCAAGAATTTCCATTGAGTGAGCAAAAGTTCATACACAAAGAGGAGGAAAAGTTGAAGACAAATGGGATACAAACATGACCAGGTGAAGTGAATCTACCAAATGTAATATTCTTGAAACCAGGCAAGTTATGAAATGTTAAGTAACGTACGCACCCAACATTCTAATCTACTACCCGGACAGTCATGCACGGTTTCACGAGTGTTAGCGAATGTAAAGAGGAGATAGGATAGAACAAGTGCTTTACAACAGGCCAAGGGTGAAATAGTTATTTTTCTTGTATTACCTGACCATTTCCTGTATAGAGACGTGGTACAGACTGTGGTGCATGTTGGGTTGTGTGGGGTAGAAGACACAAAAGATTCATCAGGTCTACTGACATTGGCTAATTCACAGTGTTTATAGTGCGATTTAAAACATTGGCTTGGAGCTCAAACCCTGACATCAGCATTTAGTTTTATATGAATACTTTTTCGATCGAATATGTTATCGGGTAGACATTTTTGGGCAATTGTTGGGTTGACTTACATGTCTTTTCTCAGCATCGGCGCCAATGTGTCCCTGGAGGCATGACACCATTTTCTTGTGTGTGTTATGGGACACCACACGGACCAACTCCATCCGTCGCTCGATCTATGAAACAAATTATTAAAATATTAAAGTCAAGGTGCTGTAATTGCAGTTGAAATTATAAAAATGTTGTGTTTAATATCAATCATTGTTGACAGAAATTACTTCACGATAAGTATTGTTCTCGTTTTATCGCCTGGCTCTACTTTTATGAGTTTTTTTGTGTCGTTGGGCGCTGTTGTCTATAAAAAAGTGGCTAGTTTAGCAAAATTTCATCAGCAGTAGTTTTGTGAGAAGTTCAGAGTTCAACCATAATTGATAAGGAGAACGATCCTCACAGAATAAAAACGGGATGTTATCTTTAAAGCATGTTTCCATGGCAATGGTCACTGGACCGTTACACAAAAAATGGCCGAGACGTTAGTTTGCAAGTGTTCGAAAGTCATCGGGGTTATACAGGCTTTCTCCTGTCTCCGGCACCCTGACACAGATCCACTCTGTCTTGGAGATATAATACGGCCATTGACGAGTCGGTCAAAGATGAGACTCAGAGCTATTTTGGTTCAAAGCCAAGTGGAAGTCGTTTGCCGTCCTTGTGATGCCAGGTGCTTGAACCCGGGGACGCCCAGCGTCAACAATGTACACGGCGGCATTACCCGCATATTTTTGCACAACGCCAGAAGCTAACAAAAGGAAATGGAAAACGCTTTGCCAGAAGGAAAACAAAAGCCGGCCGGGTTGAGACAATGCACAACACCAGAACATCAAAATTCGGAGGGCGGGCTGTACACTGACGGAGTCAAGGGGGCGGGGTCAGGGGGCAGTTAGGGAGCATCAACCAAATACCAGACAATTGTGTTCCAAAAACAGAACAGAGTGAAAATTCCACAGCAGATATCCGCCTACATAAGCCGTCCCCCCCACTATGTCCATTTTTGCCTCCCACAGTTCTGGCGCTCTTACGTCACTGGTGACCCCCGGCGGCCCCCGGCATTCCCAAAACAGCTGGGTTCCACCCCAATTCCCTAAACATGCCTTTGTCATTTTGCCCATATGGAGTTTGCTTAGGACCTGGCACCAAAAAAACCCGAGAGGGAGATTCCTTTTCCGTTGGAGTCCGAGTAAGGGAAAAAATGAGTGGATTTCAAGTGTTCAGTAGGAAATAGTTTCCCTTTCAAAACAGGATACAGGACACCATAACACAACTCCTGTTATGAGTGAGTAAGGGCAGGGCGTGTTTCACCAGGTTTGACGATCTAGTGACGTATTATATGCCAGGGAATCCCAGACTTGGATTAAGACAAAGAAGGTGCCTATCCCGTTGACTGTGTTTGTTTACTGGTTACTAAGAGAAAGGTACGGAAACTTTGGACTGAATTCTAAAAAAAATCAAATACAATCATGACTCACAGAGTGAGGAGTTGAAATGTTGACTTTAGTTAGTTTTTTGGGGTAAAAAAGGGTAGCAAAAGTTGTTTGCTACTGTATAAGATTGCAATCAAGCAAATTTGGGTATACTAAGAGTAGCAAATAAGCCAGTTTGTTGGGGTTATTGAGAAAATGTCTGAAAAGAACCTAAAAAAACCTAGAACTTTGCTTAAATTCCAGCCATTATCCATCTTTGAGTGCTAATCCCAGAACACTTAGGGCAAGGAAACTTCACCCTGCAATGGTCAAGGAAACACAAGTACTCTTGCCAAGCTAAACAATACTTAAACTAATACATTCCCATGTAACTCTCATTGAGAATTTTGGCTATTTTATGAACTCTAGACATGTTTACGACTAATACTGCTTTAATATGTTTACATACTCTTGGGTGAGAACTTCTTGTGTTGGGTTTAGTCGTCTTTTGCAAAAACAACAACAAAAACTATACATACTGTACTGAGACTTGTTGTTTTGTAAAAAGCTAAGTCAACAAACACACTGTTTTTGGCAGCAAAGACAACACCCAGTTGCGGACAAAGAAAATTCATGTCTGGAATGTCTTTGCTGAGCAGCCATTATTTGGCATCAGCCCCACCTTCTTCCTCAAGATAGCGACAGAGGAAAGACACAATCCGGAGTGTTAATGTGCGGAAAGATTGGTTTACACAACTGTCACATTGATAGTGACACTGGCTCAGATTTTTGTTATTGCAGAAGACTTTCACAAACTCTTTTGTATCTGGATTTCACAAGAAATGTAGACTGCAAATAGGCCAGGGGTGTTTAACAACTACTTGATTTCATTTAAGATATAATATTTATTATTATAGTAATGTCATTTAGTAAATTGGTATTTTGGGGGAGTACATTTTAGTGGATAATCACGTGATAATCAATTTAAAGCAATTATGCTCCATGGAAATATGTGTTTTTACATTGAAGTGCTACTAAGAAGTCCGTTTATCTGCATTTTCAGGGACAAAACCATTGAGATTGGTGTCCAATCCCCAACAGATGCAGTCTTTCCCTAAACTGGTCCCAGCTCTACTTGGTCCGATTAATGGTTTACCTGTAAAAGGTCATCGCTGAGGACTTCGGTTTTCTCTGCTCTGTGGGTAAGAAAGAAAAACAAATGATCAGCGGCATTGACAAACAAGATACTTCACCTTTATTTGTAAGAATGTAAAAATAGGGGGCGGGATTTGGAAATGTCAGTTTCCCAAACTGAACTTGAACTCCACACAAATGTTATCTGGTACAAAGATAACACAAGTTGTGCTGGAGATAAAATAATATTAAAATACGTTTCCAGATATTTAATCAAATACTAATGAGAACGCATGGCACTGGTTCAAGTAGGGAGTTCAGTTTCAGTCTATCATTAGTCGACTAATAGTCGAGGTCAGACAGATTAAATTCACTTAAAAGGAGAATAACTAATGTTTGTTTTTTAAAAGCTTTCCTATTAATGGGTCGCTTACCAGTTGGACCTGTTACTATGTAGCTGAACAAAATGACTCTTATCTTAAGACTCCCAACTCTTGTGTAATGCTGATTTAGCAATGTTTGGTCGTCATAATTTAAGCAGTTGTGGGAAAACCAAGACCTGGTGCTGAATTTTGGACTGTTTTGATAGTGGAAATCTGGTCTATTACTGTTATTATCAAGTGAAGAGTTCAAATTCATCAGGGCCCATTAAAAAAAAACAATTAATAATTTAAAAAAATAACTTGTCAGATTGGATTTTCTATGGAAGATAAGAGTTCCATAAGATAGATAAATGAGTTATTAACCCAAACAAAGCATGTTTACTAATTCCATTGCATCGTTTTATGACCACTTTCTCTCTTTTAACATAATGACACCTTACAATTCGGTAACAGGAGAGTTGAATGAATTCTGGCTCACACACCGTGTTCACGTTGAACTATAGTAACCTCACCAAAGCGCAGAACAGCTGTTTTCCATTATAAACATGGAGGCAAAAAACAGTTAGACTGACACAGACGGACAGACAGAAACGATAGTTTGAGGCTTTCATGGAAAGAAATACAAATAACGGCGAAGGGTTACAAACTCAAGTCATGTAAAGCCAATTTTTCGTCATTGTGCGATACAAAAAGGCTATTGTACCGTATTTTCGGACTATAAGTCGCACCAACGAAAGAATAATCAACAAAAAGTTAAATTATAGGTCGTGTTGGAGTTGAAGTGGCTTTTTATGGGAGGGAGATGTTTCATTTTATCAAACAACAACAACAACAAATATATGTTGAATTAGCAAGTGTATGAATTCAATCGGTGAACACCGTCAGTTGGGAAGGGTAACCATGGCAATTGACGATCAAAGTGTAAGAGAACACCGCCACCGGAAGCACAATCGAGCTTCTGTTAGCTTTCTGTTTACAACAGTTGGCAGCTTGCGGCATCCAGTAATGGATACTGGACCCGGATGAAAGGCCTGGGAGAATAATTGAGTGACTTTGCGAGCAAGCCGTCTAACTATCGACTTGTGTGGCGTGGCTACGACGCTAATTGTTTTTTGTGCAACGGCAAATGGACTTACGGGTCAGTGAAATGGTTTTCTATAATGTGACAATGTGTATACGTATGATTCATGTTTTCAATTGCCTGAGGAACATTTTCAAAATAAAAGACTTTGGAAAGGAGTTGCTAATTGGTTTTGTTGGGGAAAAGTTTTTAAAAAATGGTTCTCCAATTGAAAATGATTCAAAATTCAATTCCCAATGGTTTTGCATGTTCTCCCCATGCCTATGTGGGTTTTCTCTGGGTACTCCAGTCCTCTCCTAGGTTGGTTCAACCATGGCAGGTCAAAAATTGTTCCATGTTTCCAGACTTTCAAATTTTGAATGACGACAAAGCATTTGTGGTTGAAGAACTCTCCCATTTTAATTGTCTTGGAATCCAATCAAAAGATGCCACGCCTTCTTGTTCCCAGGGCTGTCTGGTGACACCCTGAAAAAACATTTTATTATTCATTTAAATGTCACATTTTGTCAGGAGGAAGACGCCCTATCGACAATGACTATTTCCGATTGGGTCACCATGAGCTCACTGTAGTTTTGGATAGGATTAAAAAAATGTAACAGTATAGAATGCACTTTAGATGGACGCCATGTTTGGGGTGAGTAACTCACCGACAGCCATTGTAGTACCTCAAAAAAATCTCTCAAAATTATATTCATGAAAGACAATTTAATATCTAAGAGAGATAATTTAATATCTAAGTAGTGTTTAATATCCAAGTACTGGTAATATCTAAGTACTGTTTAATATCTAAGTACTGTTTAATATGTAAGTAGTTCAATATCTAAGTACTGTTTAATATTTAAGTAGTTTAATATGTAAGTAGTTTAATATGTAAGTAGTTTAATATGTAAGTAGTTTAATATGTAAGTAGTTTAATATCTGAGTACTGTTTAATATCTCAGTATTGTTTAATATCTAAGTAGTGTTTAATATCCAAGTACTGTTTAATATCTAAGTACTGTTTAATATCAAAGTACTGTTGAAAACAGTAGATATTTAGATAATAAACTCTCATGAATATAATTTTGAGAGCTGGTTTCAACAGTAAACTCTCTGTCACCATTTGACCGGCGACCAAACTTCCAGTCACAATCCCATACGAGGCCAAAGAGTTCGCTCTCGCAAGCCCAACTGAAATAAGCACTCTCGTGTATGGACGACACAGCGCTGGACTTCCACTCGGCCATCAATCTCGCCAGCTCTCGAGTCTCTCTGACTAGAAAGTAACGTCAAGGCAGTTTCCTGTTTGCAAAACCAGCACAAGACGAGATTTCCTCTCAACGGCCGCACGCCGGACCTCGCATTCCGCCTTGGCACAATCGCAGGAACCCGGTCGAGACGGGCGCCACCTTCAAGCCCAAATTTGCTGCATGCTTGGACAGATCCAAAAAACACTGACATAGGAGCCCCAAAAACACACTTCATTCTTTTGAATATACAAAACCATGTCTGCTTTCCACATTATCATTCTTTCAGATTTCCTTTACGGCTCTTTTAGGGTACGAGTTTAGCAGCTGCACCAGTTTTTAAGATACTTATTGACAAATTCTGAAAAATAAAAGCAAATTAATCGATTAATCAGTTTCAAAGTAACCATTAATCATGACTTTGACTACTTTAGTGTCCAACATGAAAGTCATCCTACTTTATAGACATAATAGCCAGAGAAAACTCTTTTGAGCTTGGCAAATTACCATTTTATTTGTATTTTTATTATTTACCCACCCCTCAGGGATCCTATCACATGATAAATTTGGCACAAACTTCTCATCCTGATGCAATTTTAAATAGTTTTACTTTGTATACTCAAATTAAAGCAGCCTTTTTATGCAAATCAGCACTTTTAAAAGCCTGTTTAATACTGTCATGCTACTTCTTGGTCTATAAACGTCACAGTCAAAGAAGCCAAGAGGCAAATCTTTTGAATTCTTTCAAAACAAGCACAACAGAAAAGCCATACAAGTATCGCAGCAATGGATTTTTTAGTATTTGTTAGAGGATTTGCTAGTAAAATAACCAGCATATGTCAGATTTCTCAGCAGGACGTCATGGGAACTGACGGCAAGATGTAATCACAAACACGAAAGTGCTTGAGTGGCAATCAATAGGAACATTGGAGATAAACATACACACACACACACATTCCCAACCAAAGTTTTTCAGAATTTTTGCTCTGCATGTTTTTGGAATGTGGAAGGAATCCAAAACTTACAAGAAAACCCCAAACAAAACCATGACCATCCACACTGGCGCCAAATCGAACCCCAAACCTCAAAATTATGACTCGTCTACTCATTTCATAGTATGCGCCCAGAAGTTATGGCTCACAAGCCATCTATGGCTCCCCACTAACCTGTAAGATAAAAATGTTAGGCCAGATCCCACCAATAACATTATTGCAACCTCTAGGACAATTTTAATCATATATTTTTCCAATTAAAATCACTTTTCAATTTATATACTTTGATACTCATTGATTATCATCCACATACCAATGTTGTTATAATCATTTTGAGACTTTTTGTACTTTTAAAAGTGTCAAGAGCAGACATTTTCATGTTTTTTTTTTAAGAATATGAAGTTAAGAATATGAATTATTTAGGCTCCCAGGGTTGCCAAATCCTGACTTTGAAAGAATTCCAGTTTTAAACCCATTTCTGAAAAGCAAAATATGACTATATAAAAGACAGCACTCCTCTTCGTTCATGTGATCCTCATTTGGCAGACTTTGTGAAAAAAAAAAGTCATGAGTTAAAGTGATCATCGCATAAAAAAAATCCAGAATAGAGCAGATCGTGGCAATTTTATTCCGGAATAAACAAGACACATTGCTGTATATACTTGCCTTCCAACGGTTTGATTGGCGAGCTGTTTCATGCGATTAAACTGCTTCTTCATTTTCGCTTCCGATCCAGTCGAGTCCTCCGAAGTTTACACTTTAAAAAAAATGCTGACTTTGGATCGTCATCAAAATCCCGTGTTTAACTTTCCCAACTGTCCCTACCACAGAGAAAAACATGCGCCAGCCATTTCAACCTAAAGCCAATTAACTAATAGTTGTTTGCTGCTAGCTTTTAAATTAGCCGATTCCGAGTGGAAAGATCTCCAAAGAGTCGCCAAGGCATGATCCGGCAACTTGTTTTTTTGCGATGTTTGCCCACTTTTAGCGGCTCCGGGGGGCTTTCATCACTCGTCGCCGGGGATCGGACGATGATGCCCCGATTCGGCGTTTAGTTGCTGACGCCCGTTGGCCGACTTGCTAACGCTGGGTTAGCCGTGTCGGGAGTCGGATAATCCCGAGCGCCGCTTTCTCTCGGCATACAAGAGAGAGTGAACTAAGGCTAAATGAGTGGAAAGAGAGACACCCAGCGAGAGAGAAAGCGAGAGATCGAGCGAGAGAGAGCGATCTAGAGAGCGAGAGAGAAAAGAACGTCACTCTATCATCTTGCACATTTCCTGCAAAGACATTTCAAACATTCTTTAGTGGCCATACTTCAAACTTTATTTACACATTTCACATGTTCTGTTTCATTAAACATCTCTCACTGGCCTAAAATCATATATATATTTTAATTGATTTATTATTTTTGCCATATTATTATTTGCTATTGATTATTTATTATGTATAATGATGTTTTCTCTTTGTTTGTTGTTGTTTTTGTGCACATGTGGTCATCTAAAGTTGAATGGTTCTTAATGGATCATCATGTGACTTTGTTGTACAGTTTCTATTTATTTAATTCAATTTTAACTCAATATTAATAGTATTGCAACATAGTAAGGGGCGGAGGTCAGGAGGTTGTCCGTGTGTGGCGAAAATGCACCTAATATATTGACAAAGAAGAAGAAGTGCATGTTTACTTCCTATCCAAACCTTACCGTTATAGTCGTAGATATCATAAATTGAAGGCAATGTTGTACATCGTTCGATAAAGCGAACCAACATAGATGCAAAATGGCCACCACTGACTTCATCTTTAGACATCTAGCCATGAAAACGTGATATCTATTGCTACCCTTAGGACCCTTTACAAACCCAATAATCAACATAAATTTCTTGTTAACTCTCATTAAACACGTTCTAGTTTAAACGGTGAACACGTTATGTTATTTCACGAGTTTGCTGATTTACATTTAATTTTGATCGTCACGTCAACATATAGTATCTTGCTTGGTGGCTAGCTTCTTGCAGGGCAATACCATCGGCTACAGTGAAATGGTAAAATTGAGTATTTAACTCCATAAACTTCACTTTTAAGATCTTCCATGGCATCTCGGCACACCTTCACCGACACTGACACTTCTGATGAAGCAGTTCGATCAACGTGTGATGATGCCACGGCGTGCAAAAGGTGAATATTCTGCATGTAAACACGCAAATAGCTCATTAATATGATTTCATAATGTTGAATGATACACATTTTCTAGGTTCGCCGTCAGTAAAAACTACTGGGTAGACCCTTACATCCAATATTTTGTGAGATCTGTTGGAGAGCGTAAAGCCCCTGAAATTAATAGAGGTAAAAATTGAGAAATTTGATTTATTCAGAGTCTATATTTATCATGTCATGTCATCTGGCAGGTTATTATGGTCGTGTTAAAGGTGTCAATCATCTCATTGATGCCTTCATAAGGAAAACAGATCGTTCCTGTCAATTAATCAATTTAGGTGCCGGGCTGGACACGGCCTTCTGGAGACTCAGGGTATGTTGTTTGTTTACCAAAAACTGTAAAATGATCCATCATATTAAAAGATGTGTAATTACAGTGTCTGTTTTTTAACAGGATGAAGGCCTCTTGCCCAAGAAGTATTTTGAAGTGGACTTTCCTACTGTTGTGGCCAGGAAAATACATTACATTAAGTAAGATATGCATGCCATTTTAATGTTTATCTATATTTGTAATAAAAAAAAAGGATTAGGGGTCTAAAGGGCAGTGAAATTTTTTTTTTTCTCCAACTAGGACAAAACCGCACTTATCCAAGCCAATTATCGAAACCCATTCAACAGATTCCTTGCTACTAGGTAAACTTTTAAGTCATGACTGTCCTGTCACTTATTATCTATTTAATTTTTCAACATTTAATATTTCCTCAGACGCCCACAGCCTCGACTCAGACCGATATTGCATCATAGGCGCCGACCTCCGCGACGTGGCCACTTTGGACGAAACGCTGAAAAAGTTCCATCTTAACCCAGAGTATGTCAAAATAAAATGTGGGTTTCAACTCTATTCCCTGAGATAGAGCATCTCCATTGGTTGCCAGATAAACCATAAACCGTGCGTTATCCTGTGTTCAAGGTTGCCTACATTGCTGCTTTCAGAGTGCGTGCTGGTCTACATGACGACTTCTCAGTCCTCCAATTTAGTCCGTTGGGCCGCGGATACCTTCCACACCGCCATGTTTATCAACTACGAACAGGTGAGCACCACACGCCATCTTGGATTACGATTCAGGTCAATAAAATTAACCGGTTTGTGCTCGCCAGGTCAACATGTGCGACCGTTTTGGCCAGGTGATGATTGAAAACTTGCAACGACGTCAATGCACGCTAGCCGGAGTCGAGGCGTGCCGGTCTTTGGACTCTCAGGTAGTCTTGGAGTTTTGGGTTTTTAAAAAGGGGTCTGAAAGCATTACATGTTTTATATTTATTATTTTTTTTGCAGAAGGAACGATTTCTCAGGGGCGGCTGGGATCATGCTAGCGCCCTGGATATGATGACGGTCTACAGTATGCTTCCTCAAGACGATGTGGCAAGGTAGGGGGCGCACTTTTGGGAAAAAGGGGAATTATGACAATGGCTGGAGATAAGACACACTTATCTCGGTAGTTTTATTGGTCAAGAAACATTGATAATTAACTTTAGACTGAAACAAAACCCTTTCACCCCCAAAAAAGTGTTACACATTTTTTTTCAAAATATATGTACACAATATACAAAGTTAAATTCAATTGAATAGGTTTTTACAACATTTAGTAGTCCATGTTTACCAGTAAAAATCAAAAGTAACAAAATTGTGTAATACATCAATGTTACTTGGTTTTACCATTTCAAATGATATTTGAACACAATATTCAAAGCCTAATTCAATTTCATAGGTTTCTACAAAATGTAATATTCAAATTTAAAGACTAGGAAATAGATTTGAATCATTTAACGTGATTGCAGAATCGAGCGACTGGAATTCCTTGACGAGAAGGAGCTCTTGCAGCAACTCCTTCAACACTACAGCATTTGCTGGGCCGTCAAGGACAAGCACCGTCTTGGTAAGGACACACTATGTATATCATCTTACCGTTTATTCTGGAACTATTCAACAACTAATTTTTTCCTCCATTTTATATTTTCAGGCTTGTCGCAGTTGGCGTTCTGACAAATTCCTCCATCAGTGGACGTGCTTGAAATGAATTAAAAAATGAAGTAATACCAATCTACGAATCACATTTTGGAGGTTTTCGTTCTTGTCATCAGAAAACAACGATAATTCACTTTTTAAACAAAAAAAAAAGAAAATATGTGCCAATTAACTTTTATTTATTCATCAATTTCTCACTCCTCTTTTAATAAATGATCACATGGTAGACTGTACTGTTCTTAATTGTCCATTTATTTACATAATGACACTTGGAAATATTTTTAATAAGGTTTTTTCAGGTCAAGATGGTCTGACAAAATTGGAAAAAAAACAGGCTGTCATGACTGAATACAACTGTTGACTAAAAAAATATTTTAGGTGTTTTATAAGTGCAATACCACACGCTCAGCTCGCTTTTGATTTCAAGAAAAAACTATCTTGGATTCAATAATTGGACCGGGAAATGTAATAGTACCAAAAGTGCTTTAGGTCGATGGCAAAAATGAGTTGAAGGCGCGATACAAAAGCACATTTCTCCCAAAAAACTAAATTGAATTTGTACATTCTTGAGGACGCTAGCGAGAGGAGTTGGAACTCGAGCGAGATCGGTGGCGCCGACGGACGACAGATCGAGACCTCCCGCGGACCGGGGAACGTCGCCTCGGTGACCGTCTTCTCGCTCGAGTTGGGGAACGCAGCCATATTGGAGGGGGAGGCGGCATCCTTCGGGGAGGGGTTGCCCTCATGGGTAAGGGGCGTATTGTAGGGGTAAGGACGGCGGTCACTGTGATCTCCCGACCATCAATTTGTCCTAAAAAGGGAGAAATGTAGTGATGCTTTGAATTTGGTGGCTTAGGCTGTTTATTTTATTTTTTTATACAAGACTATGTACCTCCGTCCATGTGTTTGAGGGCTTTCTTGGCTTCCTCGTGGGTTTCGAACTCAATGTAGGCGTAGCCTTTGGATAGGTGAGGATGGACGCGGTTCATGGGCATGTCAATCATCTTGATTTTGCCGTAGATGGAGAAGATCTCCTGGAGATGATCCTTTGGGAAGAAAAATGAGTTCTTTTGTTATCCAAATACAAATTATTATTATTTTTTTTATGTCAAAGTTGACCTCTGTCTTACTGATTTTTTTTTTTTGGGAGTGTTGTCATTTTTGGGGATGCTTAGTTATTTCATCCTTGGCTTTGTGACATCATTTGTCACTCTTAAACATTCTTTAGTGACATAAATGTCACTTTTAAAAATTGTTAATTGAAAATATATGTATAACATTCACCTTGATGACGTTTTTTGTGAGCTGGCCAAGGCAGACTTTGGTGGGTTTAGGCGCAGGACTCCTCCGTCGTGGTTCCCGATCATCTTTCTTGATCAATTTGGACCTGTACTCGGTACAACAGTCCAAAATATTTAGATGAAAAAACTTTGTTTGTGAAAAAATGGGGTATTTTGTACTTTGAGGAAGAACGTCGTCTATTATGCTTATGGCGATCGGGGCTCGGTGAAGACGATGAGGAGGACGAAGGAGAACTAGATGAACCGGAGGAGCTTGTGGATGAGCTGGAGTTTGAACCCGAGCCGCTACTGGAGCTGGAACTGAGAGAAAAAAAAGGACAATATGTTGGTAACCATGGTGATCACCTTAATCTTTCCAAAATAAAGAGTTTTATAACCTGCTTCTCCCTTTGGAAGCACTGCGTCGTGTTTGGCTCTTTGTTTTGCTTTCATCTTTTTCAAGGCCATCTTTTGGGGATCCAGATTTGCGTTTCATGACTAGTTTTCTTGTGTCATCCTCCTTTTTTGCTGGTGAAGACACTCTGTATGGACAACAATTGCGTTCATCTTCTCATAGCAAAATTGTCAAGTGCATATTTTAATCACTCAGGCTATTACACTTGAAAATGTACAACAATGAAGTAAAAAATATGATCATGGATAAAAAAATCCTTTTGAGAATCAGAAAGGAAGGGTAACATAGAAAACACAATATGAAAGAAATCATTAATTTTGAAAGAATAATATATAAAATGAAATTATTATTCAATAAATCCTATAATCTATTAATATTTTTGTACTCACGTTTGTACATCATTACCCATTTTGATATTAGTAAAGTAGCCTGTATACTTTTCAACGACGATCAAAGTAATAATAAAGCAGTAATTAGTCACATTTATTATGCGCCAACAATAAAAGTCGCATGCTGATGACGTCAGTTAAGAGACTGGAGACTCCCCTGAATTGGTGGCCAGCCAATCACAGGTAATGAGGACACCACCAGTCAAGCTAATGGCAATTTAGCACACCATTTGCTTAGAAACTGGAGTACCCAGAGAAAACCCATGCAAGGATACAACAATAAAATTTGTATATTTCTTACACATTCATAGCAAATGGAGTGATTTATTAAGATGTTGCCCCTCCGATTGTGTCTGATTATAACGTTAGAGGCAACCAATTAGATTACTCCATCTTTTTATATGGAAAAATGGGAAGTCAGACTTTTTAATGCAACTCGCTCTTATCACCATCTGGTCACTTTGTTGGAATTCCATCTTATTTAAAAGCCTGTGAGTCAGCTGTCTTGTAAAATGGGGGAAAAAAATAAATAGTTGTTTTGGTAGAATAGATTAAAAAAAGACAGATGGTTCCTTGCAAGATGAACGGTGAGCTTGCCGCATTGATGTCCAAAATGAGACTGAGGCGGTAGAGCAGGAGGATGAGTCACTACAAAGCACTCCCCGTCATCATTTGCTGGGAGGTAGTCGGGAATTTGATTACTAAAAGAAATAAAAACACCTTCATCCAAGTTGGAAGAAAGTATAACCCGATACGGCCTACTAAAAACAGCCATTTTGTGTCAAAGTGTTCACATGAATAGTATTTGATTTTTTATCTTCTACGTGAGTGGCTCGTTTGGATCAAATTGAGTGTGGCGTTACAGTTATTTTCACTTTATTGCAGATGATATTTTTTTCATGAATAACGTTGTTGCGAATTTATGATTGGCCTTCAGATAAAGGATGAAGGGGAGATGAAAAATGGGGAAATGTCACCGTGATATTTCGTTATCGGAAATGCTAACTTTAGGTTTTTTGATGTATCTCTTCCACTTTTACTCGCCCCTCCCAATCTAAAAAAACAAACAACATAGACATTACAATAAGGTGCATTAATGGACATCGTCGCCCCTCCCAATCTAAAAAAACAAACAACACAGACACGCTAACCACTCATCCACCATTATACTAATACATTTTTTTATTTACCCAATTCTGATCATCATCATTCTTATAATTGAAGTCATTTCCCACTGCAGTTTTTTATTTATTTATTAAATCATCTTTTTATTTTGCCATTTGGTGACTCTAGCCACACCTTCCTACACACTAATATGAGCACATTCCTACGCAAGCACATTTGTGTGAATGTTTACCGATTTGAGCGCTGTGAATATGTGTATATTCTAATTTTGGTCGTCACGGTGACATGTCGACGCATTGTTTAATGCCAATTGATGTGATTTATGACTCAGTGTGCATAAAATCCTTCATAAAAAGAGGAAACATCAACACTCGGGAGATATTTGACATCAGAAAACGATACAAATCCATATAAAAACTTTATATGGTTAGTGTATTTTTTTTTTCATCCACGTCTAGAAAGAATCCTTTGACTGTGGGAATGTCAAAGGTCAGCTCGCTGTCAATTTTCTGTTTCAAGAGTGAAAACAAAAAGATGACCGACGTCGATAAGCAGGAAAACGCTGGGAGAAATCCATTAAAAAACAATGGAGCTTTAAGGTTGTACTTTGTTGGCTTCCCTCTCAGCTCTATTTTTATTTCATTGATTTTTTTTTCTCTCTTTAGGTTTAGCTTCTTTCAATAGCACACCCACTTTGTTAAAAAAAAATTCTCAATAATCCATAGCAGCAGTTATAAATGGAAAATTAAAATTGCGTATGGAGGTAAGTCACAAAAAGAATAATGGCAGGAAAATAGGGTATATTTTTTTTATTATATTGTGGAATCTCATGAATCAATTCATGGTAAATTTGAAATCTGTTAAAAAAATAAAAATAAAAGATGATGATGTCAGATAAACATGCTGTTCCAAATAGCCATTTTACACACTCATGTCCATGTGTTGATTTACATAATACATAAGCAACTGTGAATTTATTGTAGCGTGCACATAAATTAATAATTGATGTGATGAGCTTGCAATGCTGGCGCAGAAAATGAGTTCAAAATTCCTGCAGCAGCTCCACAAAAATGTGTCCAACCTAAAAAGTGACAAGTTTCTGCCTGATAAAAAATAATAAATAAAGTACTGAAATTAAATTAAACTATTCAAAAAGTGGGCAACAAGTACAAATACTACATCAACAAATGTTTTTTTTCAAGGTTTAGTAGATTTATAAAATTTATAACTGTATTTTCGTAATATGGTATTCAATTGTTGATAAAGAAGCACTTTATCCGCCTCGCGGTAGGGGTCGCTAATGATATCAATGCAATCAATAATGTACAGATGTTTGGGTCAAAAAAAGTTCATTATTCTGGTGCACGCCGTTCAAGTAAGTTCTACGTCTCTTAATATGTTATTTTTCTTATTTTCCTAGATTGGAGGAGACATATGGGAACAAATCGGATGATGGATGGCTTTCAAAAAGAGAGACTTTCAAAATTGATGCACCAAAAAGCCAAATATTTGCCAAATCAAGGCATAAATGGAAAAACATACGATCGCCATTGAGAAGTAAAGGTAGGCCTGTTTAAATTAAGGTGCTTTTTTTTCTGTGCTTACTGTGTAGAATACAAATAATACAAATCGAAGATATTTGCAATTAATAGATGAGTACTCATTGTTTGTGATTTAGAAAATAATCGGTCACATACACAGTATAAAACAACACTGTTAACCGTCCAAGCCAGGGAAAATGAACAAAAGTAATGAGTCCCACTGTATAATATCCAGCAAAATACACCCAAACTCCATGTTGGATATCTCAATATGATATTCCAATTCACTAGAAGAACTATTATTATTTGGTTGCTTGTGTTGAGATAAGACATGAAAAACATTGTTGCACAGTTGGAAACTAACATTTTTTTTTGCAAATGTAACTTGTGGTTACCTACAAAGGGTAATGTTTTATCCTGAGATTTAAATTTAAGGTGAGTACTCAAAGATTGTTTCCAGTCACTTCTGCATTTGTTAATATTTTTTCTTCATATTTCCCAAGGCTGAAGACATATGAAAACAAAATGGATCAATGACAAATTTCAAAAAGTGAGACTTTCCAAATCAAAGCGCAAAAAAGGCAAAAACTTGCAAAATCAAAGCGCAAAAGGAAACAACATATGGATGTCATTTACAGGCAAAGGTAGGACATTTTACATTAACGTGCTTTTTTGTGTGATAACTGTGTGGAGTACAAATTGCAAATGTTTCCAATGAAAAGGTAAGTCCCCATTGTCCTTTTTTGAAAAGGTAAGTCTCCATTGTTTGTGCTTTTTTGAAACAAAAAACAATCATCATCAAATGCAATAAGCCCCATCACGAGCATCCCCCATCCCCAGAAAACCCCCCAGACAACACATCAAATACAATATTGAATATCACGAGGAATACCCCCTGAAAATAACAAAACAAACAACACAGCAAATATAATACAAAACAAAATAACCACATAAATTACTATTAGGCATATCATTAGGAATAAGACCCCTCCCTCAGAAAAAAACAAAACAAATGACACAGAAATTCCCATAAGGTGCATCAATGGGCACCTCTGCCCCTCCCAATCTAAAAAAACAAACAAAAACAACACAGAAATTACAATAAGTTGCATCAACGGGCATCCTTGCCCCTCCCAATCTAAAAAAACAAACAACACATACATTACAATAAGGTGCATCAATGTGCATTCTCGCCCCTCCCAATCTAAAAAAACAAACAACACAGACATTACAATAAGGTGCATCAATGGGCACCCTCGCCCCTCCCAATCTAAAAAAACAAACAACACATACATTACGATAAGGGGCATGGATGGGCATCCTCGCCCCTCCCAATCTGAAAAAACAAACAATTTATAGATTACAATAAGGTCCATCAATGGGCACCCTCGCCCCTCCCAATCTAAAAAAACAAACAAAAACAAAACAAGGCACACTAATACAAATGGTAGAAATACTTTGACAGTCACATATTGCCCGTCCAATTATTACACATGTAAAAATAAATAAAAGCAATGAATGATATAATATGCAGCAAAATATACACAAGAACATGACACAAATCACCCCAGGCCCTTAATAGAAAGCTCAATAAGACATTCCAATTCACATATACAACTATTCATACCATTTGTTCACATGACACATGAGTGATATTTTTTATGTGTATATGTATAATGTTTTAACCTCATATTCAAATATAAGGTGAGTACTCGTGTTTGTAAATCTGACTGATAACGTCAGTGTCAACATTCTTGCATTGTAACTAGAACAGGGGTTAAAATATATGGGAAAACGTGTAAAACGTCAATATTTAATTGGTTTGAGAGTAATTTCATGAACATGCTACAACCTGTTCAACTCATTTTTTTCTGCTTTTGCTCTCCTGTCAGCCTCAGTTTATTTATAGACTATTCCTTGGGGGTGGGAGTGCATAGATTGACACGATCCCTTATAGATGCGCATGGGAGGCATGGGAGGAAGCGGCTCGGGCATGCTTGTCGGACTCCTCACGTCGACAGCTGTTCCCACAAAAGGTGGCGGTCACGGATACGGTTGTTAGAATCAATAGTCCGCTGAGTAGGAGGTCCGACCACTTAATTGGAGTGCACGCGTGATTTAATTTTCCACGTTTCGCCCTCGCATTGCCTTCTCGGATGGAAAAGCATTTACTAATCGGTATCTAAAGTGTACCCTTAAATTTTAGAAACTGCCTGAGCTAAAATGGGGGCTTAAAAATTGAATTTTTTGTATATTCATTTTAATTTTAGTACACCCCTGGCTGGAATTTCTGGTCAATTAGTTACATTGCTGTGATGTGTATTGAATTATAGACATTCTCTGTATTTTATACTTATAGTTTCGACTTATTCCGAAATTCGGGTGCCACCGCCCCTCAGGAACGGATGGAGGTGGTAACCTGAGGACCGGTTTAGGAAGATCATAATGTCATTTTTCACATTGATATTTTCTCATTGCTGTGTCTGTAGGGGCCTGCTAGGAAAAACATATTTCGCACCCGAAGCCCGTTCACATTTGTTCCACCCCTGCTGCGGTGTTGTAAAATAAAAAGCCACAAAACCAAAACGCACTGCCAATTCGTTCCGTGGTCAAACACAGCAAATGATCCGAATGCCTGAATAATAACTATTTGTAAAATAAAACTTAGCTGACCATCTGCTAGCCCGCAGGTTTGATCATTTCCTCTCGCCAATCCAGCCATATCCCCAAAGCTAAACTGCCGATTTAGTTTCACAACATACGAGTAGATCTGTTTCCCCGTTTCATGTTATCATTCTGCATGAGTTGCCAGTAGCAACCGCTTTTGTTTCCCCATCTGTTCCAGACGCACAATTGGGTTCTATTATGTGATATTATTTGCATGATCAAAGATGTGCAGGCTCAATCAAGATTGAAATCTTTAGGAGTGGTCGCAATTGGAATAAAAACAAGCAGATGACTTTGGTTTTGTATTTTATTTTTATGGTTTTCAGCATTTGAAGTCCATAGTACAAATATCAAGCATGAAATGAAGTCAATAGAACAGTGTTGGGTCATTTTAAGTTGTTTTTAAATCGAACATATACCACCGAGGTTCAAACTTGGGTAGTTTGACAGATTTTGAACTTTTCCTATAAAAGAATCAAATCTTGATATTTGAAGATATTTGGGAACAGTTGAAAATTGTGATTTTGTTAGATATTTTTTTCTTGGCCAAGATCACTCAGCCCAAATGTGTATATATATAATAAATAAATATATATTTGCTTTTATTTTTTTTATACTTGTGAATAATCCTACACGGCGACGAAATGTATGACAAAAGGCACTCAAACAAGCTTGGTCATGTCACAAAATGATATGTAATTATCCTTTAACATAAACTTGATTTCAGCATTTCACCTCACAAATTTACCACCAACAACAGTTGCCTTATCTTAAAAAATAAAGAAAACAAATCTGCCTCCATCATACATTCGAGCAATATTTTTTTTCACAATTTAAATAACAGAAAAAAGCAAATACTTCTTAATAGTCAGCACAAATAAATTGATAAGACACTGGATGAGTGTGAAAGGTCACTATCAAATCACAGGACGGTGCTTTCATAATAACATCTTAACTCTTCAATTTACTCTAATTTGCATGTTTTTAGAAACCCAAATTACAAAATAAAACAGTAGCAGTCAACGATCAAATACATGGCTACAGTAACGCAATTCCGCTGGGTCCCTTAACCGCATCATTAGTTGCTAAAAGTAGTTGCAGCTGTCTTTACAAATTCACGCTACCCTTTTTGTAAAAGGAACTGCACGTTTATTTTCATGAATGCGAGTCTAAGCATGACAACATCCTTATTTTATCTCAAACAAGTCAATCTTTTCACAGGTAGGGTTTCTGTAAAGCGTAAGGCAAGTAGGTCAATCAGGGTCCCCCATTGCGAGCACCTACCGTTAATGTTTGATTTGTGGAGGGTCAGGAAAATGGTCGTACTGTTAGTTATTTTTGCTTTGTATTCATTGAGGAATGTCTGGAAGGGGATTTGATTGTGGTCCAATGAATGGGTCACCATCAAGAAGGGAAATATAGTTGGACCATCAGTTTTGGGGTTTTCCTTGCACTAATTGCTGTTTGACTTTGGAAATGGGGGGACAGTTCGGGACAATGTGACTCTTCCGTAGGCAAATGTTTGCGTTTTTGAGGTTTTGCCTTGGCATCTTGGCCAGTACAACTACGATTGGGTCATCTACTACAATTTCAGTAGAGAGTAAAGCTTTACCTGAATAAATGAGGGCCCATTTTTAGATATTTATCCCGGTCTAAAACTTTGTGGCTATTGGAGATGGTTGAAAGCTAGCTTGATGACATCATTTCTCTGGTTGTGTGTATTTGTGCTAGTGTGGGACTGTAAAACTGTAAAATTAATTCTTGGTGTTTTCCCTCTGTCTGGTAGTACTTGATCATAGTTTTGTAAAAACACGCTACACACAAACTGGCTTTTCCCAGTGAACTGTTTGCTTTTGCATGTCACCACGACCCCATTCACTTTGCTACACAATAGTTTTTTTTCCGAGGATAAACCTCGCCGTGTCAGGTTTCAGGATAAAGATCAAGATGTCCCACTAAATGTTGCACATCTCCAGTTTCCCGACTCGCTTAGACGCCAATCGCCAATGGATTTTCTGCCGCTGTATTCGATCTCAAGACTTTAAAGCGTGACTAACCCAATTGGAGTGATCAAACATCTCCATTTCTACACGGCGGACCAAAGTCGAAGACTCCCTCTGTCCAATCGTCTTCCCCGTCACAGGGTCCCCAGGTCGGCGGCGAAGAACCCCCCTTCCTTCTTTTTCCTCCTCCTCAGCCGGTGGGCCCTCCAACAGATGGCGGCCACCAGTAACATCACGAGCCCGAGGCAGAGCAAAACCACCGAAACCACTTTGGTCTGGAGAGGGGTATTGAAGGTGAACGTGACCCCGGTGCCCGCCGTCCCGATGACCAGTGAGATGACCCCGAAAGGGAAAACACAGCGATACCAAGACTTTTCCGTGCCGCCCGTGGCTTGAGCCAAACGCTCCAATGTGTGGAGCGACTCTGGAACGTTGACTTGTCCTCCCTTGTCCTCGCTTAAATTTTGGTTTTGCGAGTCCTGGGGTAAGGGGTCGCTACGTCGGCCGCAGTCCAAGTCCGGGTGGAGGACCGGGGCCGGGGGTTGGCGCCCCGAGGAGCAGCCCATGTCCGAGTAGACGTCCTCCGGGGACGGATCCACCGATGGGTGTCCCCCAGAGGGGATCTGACTGGAGTTTCTTGCACTACGGTTCGGTTCAGATTGTCACTCTCGATGCCTGCTCGCAAGCACCTGCAATTTCCAAAATAGGGCGAGAGCTGAAGACTAAAAATGAAGGGCAAAAATATAGTTTTTGTTCTCTTTGCAGCGTGGATAGGAAATGAGGACACATCAAGCCAGTGATGCAGCCAAGTTATTTTTAGCAACACACACACATACACACACTCTGGACCGATTCAAAGAGAATCCACTCACCCCGTTTCATCGCTCGTCAGCACGCGATGCCTTCATCGCCGACTCGTAGCACGAGCCGCGCTGCGTGCCTCTGAGTTGCCATTGTCTGGGGGTCTATATAATTACAGATGAGAGGAGGCGTGGCTTGCACGAGGCGGTGGGCATTTTGCAGACTCCTGATAGGTTCAACCAGGCGAGGGCTATCTGGGAGGGAGGCTTTCGGTGACGTCGGTGGTTCAGGCCGCTCATTCAGTGGCATTATTCAGCTTGAATGCGTATATACGCGCCGGGAGAAATTGTGTTGCGCATAGATGGAGGGATAAGAATAGCATGATGGGATTTGCAAGTGAAAACTAAAGGGATGAATAGAGTCACTTCAGTGTCATAGTTTCTGATTTTTTTTGTAAATAGTGTTGCCATTTTAATAAAATGGTCAAATTGTGAATAATATCAACAGCCAGTACTTGCCAGATCGTCAAACCAGGTGCAAAAATTGTCATCAGGCCAACTGTAAAAATTTTTTTCAGTTCTAGTATATATTATAAAGCAATTAAATGATATACTGTTCTGTTGAAGATTAAAAGGATATAAGTATACCCACAAACTGCTTAACCACTTTGCGTATTTACTATCTATTTGCGCAAATGCCTCTAAAAAATCCCGAATTTAACGTTTTTTTTAACGTCAAGTGACCACATTCAAAAGCCTGTCAACGACGTCACAGAGCAGCTTGTCTGCCTCTGCATTTTTATTTATTTGTTTGTCTCTTGGTGGTGTCTCTCGCAACGGTCCAAGCACCATTGTGTGCGTCATCGACCACCCCCCCTCCGTGAGGCTTAGCCACCAAACGCCATGTGTGACATTCTCCCACAAATTCAGCATGTGTGCATGTTTTTTTTTCACGCCTCTCTTCTCTGCTGTTACAGCCAGACGCGTTAGCCATCCTCCGGGCCTTCCCGGGGGGGTATTGACTCGATTTTCAGGCAGGATGGAGGGGCGAGTTTCTCTCCTGTAAGATAGGAATCTTCAGTCTTTGGAGGACTGCCTGTCATATTGGAATGAAGTAGTTTTCTATTACAGAGTCAAATGGGCTCACTATTCAAATGAGTGACTGGGAAAGAAGCTTATTTGAAAAGAAATTGCCCATTTGCGCTGAAGCCATTGCTGATTGGCTGCTCAAGTCGTCTTCTTGGAGTTAAAGACTATAAGCGTAAAGCTAAAAATGAGACTGATCTGGAACTATTTTTGCACCTCAACTATAGCAGCACTGAGCAAATTTACTAAGAAAAATGTACTTGTATTGCGGTATTATATGCCAATTATAATTCAGTTTTTTAAACCAGTAAAAGCCATGAAAAAAGACGGAATCGACTAAGTGTAAAATCCGATTTTGGATATTTTTTTAAAATTTCTTTTTGACTTTATGCTTACCTGACCATCTCCCTCGTATTTTAGTGGCTATTTCGACCTATTTTTTCAGTGCCATTTGCAAATGGCAAAAGGCCAAAGGTAGCAACCAAGCTCTTGAGACGCAGCATTTATGAATATTTAATCCAAATTGAATATCTTTGAGTACAATGACTATAGTAATCCCACATGGTGGTTTCGGGAAGGTGATTTTGTCGAGGATTATCGTGGTGAAACATGCTCAAGTGGTCAATACAAATAGAATAATGGGAATAGCATTTATTTTCTTTCTTTAGCTTAATCGTTTTGGCAGTTGTAACCGATAAATGAAGCGATCATACCCCAGTTGAAGAAAACACCGTCTGTCACCCCAGTAGAAGTCACTTGTTATATTTAATTGCACAATGGCACACATCCACTATAATCGTATGACAGCCACAAATTGGTCGGAAATGCCACCCATTGTTCACAGAGAGGAATATTTATATATTTACTGTCACGGGTAGCAACAAGTCAGTTGTTTATTACGCGTCCTCGATTAAAGCGCTTGTTGAAAACGACTTTTATATCTTTAATTCGCTAAAGGAGACCGAGTTTGTCTGACATTTTTGGCACACGATATTCTCACCAAGTGTTCCTTTCAAATGACTCACAAATGACTGTATGAGGCATTTAAAACAATGGGAAGGCTACAGAAATTGGCACCGCCCACTGCCATTATGGGTCATATGACAGAACAAAGCAAAGCTCTATTTAAAAGCTCTCAGAAATTCTGGTCCAAAATGTTCAATTCAAATCAGACCATGGAAAACGGTCTAATTCAGTGGTGGTAATTATGAGTATGACTTTATGCTTATTATGAGCAACAGGTTAGTATGAAATACGGGAGTTTTACATTCAGATGTAATGGCATTTTGCGCATTTTCAATGCATGCTTGCTAAATATGAGATGCTTTTTGTGTGAGTACAGCCTTGCATGAAAACAAAAAAACATTGTATTTATACTTCATACACGATTACATAGATTATTAGTTAACAACATGCATTTTGATCCTGTAGTTCGTAGGCAAGTGGTCATATTCAAGTTAGTTTTTTTCTTGCTGAATGTAATAACATTTTTGCTGAGACATTTAATTTAAAAAAAAATTGACTGTCATTCAACACTACAGAGCAAGTTTAGATGAGATTAGATTAGATAACTTTAGTCATCCCGTGTTCTGCTGACTGTAGAAAGGAAGAAATACAGTTGAATTTAATTGCATTGCATTGCTGGATTTTTAAACATATGTCCACTAGTTTTAGTTATCTTTTTCGCACTCGTTCCCATGGCTGCTGACATGACGCTGACTATCAAGCAAAACAAAGCATTTGGTTCATTAAACAAACATAATGATGGGGCAGACTTTCCCTTTCCGGGGCCGAAATAGGGCTTGGCAGCTAAATGCTATAATACCAACACGGTGTAACTACATTTACTTACTTCTGTACTGCGTTATTGTTTTGATATAAAAGATAACCTTTGAAAACGAAACGGGCAGCCCGCCTATTGAGGAGACAATGCAACCCACACTTTGGAAAAAAATGGAGTGGATTTCTTTGTTACATTAGCTCTTTAAACTCTGTCTGAACCCACATCCTCTTGCAACCCACACTATGGAAGAGTGCTTCTTCGGAGGGTTGAGTAATTCCGCCTCCACTATCCAAACCCATCGAAAAAATATCAAAGAAGATACTAACATTTTTTTGTTTGGGCTCCTGATAGTCATTACAACAACTGACCCCATATATTTTATAATTTTTCTACTAAATTATAATAATACCTACATCAAATATTCACTGCATTACTCGGATCTGCCAAATATACGTATATGAAATATTTTTACAGTAGGAACGACAATACAAATATAAAATGGAGAGGGGAAAAGGGCAATTATTTTATTTGCCACTGGTAGGCAGTGTCCGTCTTCCGGAGTTAAATAAAAATACAGAGAGGTTGCTCTGTATATTTGACAATTGTTTACATTTGAATTCAGCATTTACAGTTATAAATGCCACTATTTTAATACATGTATTTGCTTTTCTAAAACTCGTGTACGTTAGATAATGGTTCATACAAATGTCAATAAAATAATTAGGACCAAATTCAGGGTATACCCGCTTAGTGCAAGCCAATTAGTACCAACGATTGCCCCTAGAAATCCGTGTAGTGACAGCCTTACAACCTAGCTTATCTCAGAATAATTCAATGTTGTGTGTGAGGTTGGTTGGATGATGAGTCATACTTGCACCCAGCCGTTTTTTATAGAAAAATTGGACAACTCTAGTGTGTCAGGCTGTGCTTTTGCCAATCTAGCCCATAATAGCTGGCACCTTGAAAGAAGAAAACCCGAGCAGATGGCAGCAGTCATTTTGGGAGCCATAAATACATCACATTCTCCCATCTAGATATACTATATGGCTAACTGGAGTTGTGAAATATCCCAAAAATGCAGCATATGTGGCCATGAGTAATGACTACAACTGACTAGTACTTTGTGATACTCCCTGGGTGTTGATGACGACCAGTCACTCAAAATGCATGCAGTGTAAAAAACTAAAAGAGACATATGACAAGATATTTTAGACGGCACAAGCTCGTAGAAACATGTCATGCTCTAACACTGGATGGCAGCAAAGTTCTTTCAAAATAACTGCAGAGCATCTAAATGTCCAATAAGTACTTTTCCCCTTCAAGTCTTTAAGTAAATATGATCAAACTGCATATTGTAGTACTATGCCAGTGAATTATTTCTAATTTTATAGTTGTCCTCCAATTCGGGAATGACCCTTGTGTACTATGTTATTGCCAAAACACAACGTAGGTACTCATTAGTTTGTATCGTCCTAATCTTGAATCCTTATCTTCCCTTATTTTCTTTCTCCTCCCCATGTTTGTATCGCATTCTGCCAGGCATTTCTTTGCATCTTTCTACCATTTTTACACTTTGCCAAGATTTCTCCAGCTGGTCACCATTGCATCCTTATCAGGGTCACCCCTAACTTTCGACCTCTACTCCGAACCCGGCCCCCCAAAACAACGAACAAACCAAACACAATTGTTACGGACTTGCATTCGACCGCGACTGCAATGTTTTTAAGTTGAGGAGTGGGTTCTTTTCAGTCTTTGGAGAGAGAAGGAAAGATGTTTCCAATTGGAGAATGTAAGTGATTAACCCCACTTCCTCTCAAAACAACGACACTATCCTACCGCATGTGTGCGTGGGGGATGCATCCAAACCTGGTGTGTATCAGTGGGCAGATGTTGAAACTCGTACACGTGTTGTTTGGCTCTCTGAAGAGAAACTTGTTTTGTACACAAATTAGTGCCAGTGTTTATCATAGCCCTACCATGAACTGCAGCCGATTGGATGGTCAAAAATAGACGTCACACTCTTGGTTTTGCACTTGAGGCTTTCAAAGCACCTTAAAAATCGACCCATTACATTTCTTATAAAAAAACAAAGATCAGAGTTGTGGGGAACTGACCATTTTGGTGGAAAACTACGGAACAAATCTGGACCAAGACATCGTATCGTCGATCGGAAGAAGCTGGAAATGACCGCTTTGTGAAAATGCGCACCTGGCCGTGAGGAAAGTGGTGACGTGAGATGTTCCTCGGTGGAGGTTACACGTTAGAGGTTCCTGACCGGTTCCTGGCCGGTTCCTCGGGCAGCGTAGCATTACGAAAGAGCAAGACTCATCTGCAGATGTGGTGCAAGAGCTTCCAGATGACCAACTCGATGCAAAGGAGCGGATGGCGATTGCATCAAAGACACAAGCCATCTGGATGCCAGTTTGGGTCCAAGCGCCCAAGTTCGGCCTGCCCGGAAGAGGGAGTGTGACGTAAAAAATAAGGCTCCAATGGCGTAAAGGTTCTCGGAACTCCATTGAAAATGTCTAGGTGCGCTGCTCATTGATGCTCAAAGAACCCAACGTTCAAGAATTAAGCTTTTGTTCTGTTTTACATGCATTGTTTTTGCCATAATTTGTTATTCTTCAAGTCTAAGACCCCCCTAAAATGGAGTCCATCCTTGAAACCATCATCATGTGCGAATAGGATACAACTCGAATACATTATCTGATCAATTTGAATGAAGAGCATCTGCTAAATGCCCCATTTTAATTTCAAACGGGGCAACAGGAGTCATGGAGGTTTTTTCAGGTCACATCTCCCCATGGAGGTTCCTCTTTTTTGACTGATTGTACAAATCCTTCTCTGATCTTTGTATTCTTTGGCAAGCTGGTCAAAATGACGACCCCCCTCCATTGGTCCACAGCAACTATCTTGTCTATTCTTGGGAGGAAAACCTAGTGAGCATCCTGGAAAGCTCAGCAAATGGTTTGGTCCTCCTCCTGACTTTGTGGCTTTGATGTGTGCACTTCCTCTGGACAATGTTTTGGACAGGTGCCCAAATTGATAGGAGAAATGTATTCGGATGCACGTCAATGGCTTCTTTCATCCGTCAGACTGAAAATTTTGCATCTACAGACGAAAGTGAGACATTTCTGAAGGGACGAAATTGCATTGTTGCATTGGGACAACAATAAGATTGGTAGTGACAGGATAAAACATATTTAAGCAACTTTTAGCTCCACAAAACACACATTTATTGTTTCTTAGTCCTGAAAAAACAGAACCAGTCACACAGAAATGTGATGAAATTGCATTGGGCACAGTGTGGGAAGGTCAAATTTGAAAAATAGTGACTGTGGCCAATAGAAAGCAGATATAGAAACAAAACCCCAATTTTTACTATCTTGTCTACAGCAGGTCTTGTTAGTCCCCGTGTGTGTGTGTACATGTGTTTCCATTTAACCCCTTTTTTTCTTCCGAGTGTGGCACCTTTTAACCGGCGAATGGCTGCAGCCAGATTCCACTTAACGCCACATTTCCTGTTCGCTCGGCTGCATCTGAGTCGCTTCTCGCTTCTCGACGCAAAGTCAAACACGGCATGCGTGACCACCGCCGCTGATGCGTGTGCGCTGGTACAACTCAAACTTGTTGCACTTTTTTAAAACCAACTGCCAGTCCACGAATGTATTTTTAATAACGTAAGTAGCGGTCGCTGCTTTCCGTCAACTTAGAGTTCTCAATTTTGAAGTTTTACTGGTGAGTTTCAAGTTCCAGGTTCGTTTTTTGCTAAAGGGGGAATTTTTGCATGGCAACGCGCTCGTAATATAACATTAAAAATTTAAATGAACTTGGATGACGAAGCAGACACTCACAAATAAGTTTAATGTAACTTTACCGTAAACTTAATTCTACTTTTGTTTGATATTTATACATATGTATACCTTTCTTGACTATTTGCCCCGCCTCCTGACTTTCAGATGCAACCTATCAAGTGTTGTTTTCTCAGATATATAAGAAATAAATATAAGAGCCTATCCTAGCCAACATATTACTCAAACATAAAACATATCACATTAATTTCCCAATTCTTCCCAAGCTTTGACTATTAACCAAACATGCAACAAACCAACAACTATTTAACCCTTATGAACTGATCAACTTTAATTTCCCCTAGCCCATTTGTAGTCGAAACAAGTCAAACTTGTTCCGAGAAAACGGCAGCAAGTGGAAAAGCTGCAACATGCGTGTAGCGGAAGAACGCGTGTTGTATACTTTAAAATGAGTGTGTACATGTGTTTGCGCTAGGATCACGTGTGTGTGCGATGGCGTAGGCGTTTGGTACGCCTGCCAGTCTGGGGTTCTCCTGGCTTCCCGCTGTAGCATCAGAAGTGACGAGGTGCGAGGGCGTACGCTCAACAGAGGGTTTTCCTCCACCTTATGCCAAGGCCAGAAAAGCAAAGAGCAGCGTGAGTGAGGTGGTTGAAAAGCGCCATGTTTTTTTCCACCGGCGCCTTCCCACGTCTAATACGCAAAGTGACCCCAAGATGGCGTGACATCTACCCTCAAAACATACGTGGTCAAGAGCCAAATGTATTCCTTGAGAAATGGGTGACTGGAAATATTGCATGTAAGACGCCATGCTACGTAAAGTGCTGAGGTCACGGCAATTTATGTTCGTCATTAACGTGGTAAAATGCACCGCGGAGAAGGGAGAAATAAAAAGATGTTTGCTTGCCATGTTGGTCTGGTTTGGCTTGGACGCTTAACTGTCGTGTGGAATCAAACTGAGGTTGTAAACTTTACATATGCATGAGCTTTGAAGCAGGTTTTGCTGGAGAATAAGGTGGATCTGGCACCCGTGTGACCGTTTTCCGTGGCTTTTCTAGTCAGGCCACACATTGTTTTAGTAGCATTCCCTGTAAAAAACCACGCACCAAGATAGGCTAAAGGCGGGCTGAGGCGTCTGAGGTGGCGACACCCTTCGTTTTTGCTGCGTTTACAATGAAGTCATCATCCCGCCGGGTCTATTTTTGTATTTTATTTATGGTGCCATAACAAAGTGGCTGTATACTAAAAGTGGCCATTCAAAAACAAGAAAACAGGAACAAAATATCATTTTCCTGTCTCAAAATAGCCCTAAACACTTAGTTTTTTCAACATTAGCCGTGATTATGATCATACGAGCAATTTGAGATACGAGTGAAAGATATTTATCTTGAGATATGTTTTTTTTCCGTTAATCAGTACAAATGCCGGAGCGATCACTAATACAAGATGAGTATATACTACTACTTCTCGTTGGCAAGTGAACAAATACTATTTGTGGTGAGTGGGTGTGACTTGGAGAATAAAATTGAGCGGAAGCTTCCTTTTTTCCAGAGTTGTCTGTTGCACGTGGGGATGGTTTACATAGCGGTGCATATATGTGTGTGTGTGTGTATGAGTTTGCCGAGCGTGCACTGGAACGGGAAGTGGGCTTTAGCTTTCACCGTTGAAATGTCAGGCGAATTGTGTTACCACCAGCGGATCAGAAAGCAGTCGGGCATTAGCCAGCCATTTCCGGATGCTATTCAGCTGATTCCAGAACTGTGCCGTTCAACTTAATGAAGGTTTCACCATATGTGTGTGTACGTGTGTGTGTGGATGGATCTGCATGATTGACCGTGCAGATGTTGTCATTTAGTGTGTCCTCGTAAAACAGCGATGCAACAGAGCATCCCGGTTTGCATATGTTTTGCAGCGGGGGGTTCACCTTGAACGCCGTGGCCACCAAATATGTATCGGCAAAATTGCACTTGGTAAATAAGCCTTCCAAAACAGACCATCAAATATGAGAAAACTCAGTCTGCAAGTAGAAACCAATTTTTTGAAATCTTTTCAATATATGTTACAAGTAATGTCCAGTATTGTACAGATTTTTTAAAAATCATACTTTTCTAATGTTTCCAATTAGAACAATATCATATTTATTTGGTAATACCGTTTCAATAATAGCATACAGACATATGTATACGTATCTTGTAATCCGAAATATGTCGGTCACATTTTAGCAGTAAAATAATACCTACTGAGAAGTAATTCTATTCCAAACTATGAAGTTAATCTATAGGGAGCAAAAGTCAAAATGTTGCCAACATATTACAGTAAATGACACGGCTAGGTAATGAAAACCTCAGCCAGACATGTTACATAATTTCAGTGTGTGTTTTTAATCATGTTATGCCACGGTGAACTCAATTTAAATACTCTATCCGTTATAAAGTCACAAGATTTTTTGGGGGGCGCAATTGAAAATGCAGCCATCTTTTACAATTGTCTCACTTTACAGTGTATAGTTACTTCCGTGGATTTGGCCCAAGTATATGCCTAACCAAATATGTGGAATAGTTCTGGGTGATGGTTAGTTATGTCGGGAAATTTTAAAAAATATATTAAAAAATCACCAGATTCCCTGCTTCCAGAAAAATGACGATCGGGCCCGATTCCCGATAGATTTTGATCTATAACATCCCTCATTTTTTTCCCCCTCAAGACACGTCTGTTATGCTATACTCTGAAAACTCTGCAACCTTAGAATATAATGTGACTTGAGCCACTGTGGCCACCGCCAGCGTCGATGCATTAAAAATGAAAAATGACAAGCGGCATAGCTGCTGTGATGTCATTGGCCGTTTAAGACCATTAGTGGTTTGGACTGTTCCACTCACCATTTTGGTTCATGTTTGGGTGAAAAGCATGTAGACATGACACTATCGAACACAGTGAATTTGCTTCATTTGGCATCCATTAGATTAAATAACCTTATTCATCCCGTATTCAGGAAATTTGATGTATATTGTATTTCCAACTACAGTAATTCCTTGTTTAACGCTTTTAATAGGTTACAAGACCTTCTGTAATAGGTGAATAATATAGTGATGGTCTTTTAATGGTGTACTTCATATTTTTGGACTTACTATAAACACTTTCTGTTAACTCACCCTTTACAATACTATTTACTATTCATAAATATAGAGGCTATACATTTAAGAATCTAGTTTAACTGCGACTGGATCTGTCCGGGTCATTTTTAATCGTGTTATCTCATTTATATGGCAACAGATGGCTTTTGGATGCTTTTTCTTACCCTTGGGAGGAAATAAATGAGCAAATTTTTAGCTGGGAAATCCAAACAGGCAACATGTTGCTACCCCGTTTAGGGGTTTGTTTCGGAATTGTTGTGGTTGGGGGATTCGGCCCACGCCAGGGGAGGGAGATGTTACACATGTTGGAGGATTCTTTTTAACTCGTAACAGACACTTGAAGAAATACGACTGATCCTTTTTAGCCTGCCCGATTTTCAGATACAAGTCGCCATGAAACGGATTTATTGCAAAAGTTTGAGAAACTAAACGCATAACGATAATACCCAGACAGCGTATGAGAGCAGTGACGTAGGAAGAAGAAAAAAAAAGCAGACTAATGCCTTTTCCAGGCCAGGGAAAGGAGACTTTAAAAAGCTGAAACCTCATATTCGGATACATGTATATAAATATGTATGAAGAAAATTCAACCGGCCAAAAAAATAGACATCACATGAGTCCTCTTCATTACGATAAACCGTGCGAGAAATAGTTTGACGATGCAATTACTGCTCAGTCGAGCCTTTCAAGTCAAAAATATGAATAAACATGGCATGGGAAGCATTTGATTCATCTCAAAGTCCCGATTATAGTTTGGGCCGTGCATCCCCAATTAGAGGATACAAATATTCTCAAAGTTTGGTGGAACAATAACACGGCCGGGGCAAAAATATTGGCCCGGTTTGATGAGCTAAAGTGTTTTCAATGCCTTTGTTTTTGTATAGAATCACTCATTCTGACTAAACATACTAACAAGGGAACAAAGCGTTTTGGTCTTGGGTGGGCCAGTAAAAATGGACAACACCATCCACGGTTTTGTAAATTAATGTAACGGCATTTGTGTATTCAGTCCGTGACAAAAAATATATATATAAACATGGCACGAATTGGAGCTTTAGGCAAAAACTGTAAACATCACCCGTATTGTCATTATTTAGATATAAAGTACAGTAATCCCTTGTCATATCACTTGGATCCATCGACTCTACATATAAATAGTTTATAGTATAGTTTCATAATTAAGTGCCATGTAAACCTTATCATTTAAGATGATTCTTGCATCTCAACTTTGGGAACTGTGTTTTCAGTTATTTTTTTGTTCAGTGTAGCAACAATAGCCTCAGCTCAGGTGGTCCACTTCTTCTACATCACCCTGTTTTTTGGTGCTCCTCCATTCACATTGTTCCCAATTCTATTGGCTACATTGCTGCCTTCGCTGACCGCAGCAGCAAAGGTTTACAGCGCTCTCATTATACACTTAAGCTTATACTCTAAACTAGGAAATAAGGAGCCAATACGTGGCTGCTCCAAAACCACAACGCTTCCTTGACGAATGCTTAAAAAGTTCCCTTATTTTTTTTGTTGCCTACCGTAATGATTGTCAAACAATCGTCGGAAAGTTTGATTTGCCTGCCAAGATGTGTTTAGAAGAATGCTTCAAATCTATATTGTTGCGTTAGGGGAACAGTTTGCCTGCTTTAGCCACGGCCAGATTTTCAAACCAAAAGAAATATTTTTGATAGCACCATTCCTAAAGTACATTGGGCCAAGTTCATGCCAACTTTGTGTTTATTTTTGGCCAAAAAATGAAGTTTTTGGGTACTTACAGGTTACTTGCAGTAAATTGTGGATCAATTCTATCGATTTTCAGGGACTTTGTGGGACACTCTTAGTTCGTTTGTGGGTTCCTGCCTGTTTTGGGTTGTTTCCAGTTGACTTTCTGTTAGTGTTGGGGCATTTTAAGTCATCAGATACCACTTTTCACTCTTTCAAATTCATCAGCAGTCTTAAATATCAGGCTCTGGCTAATATTATTGGTTACTATGGTTGATTTCTTGTCTCGCTTCCCACTTTGCCGTGGATCCTCTGCTTCTCAGAAATAAAGATCCCACCTAAATAGGCCAAGTGTGTGCTTCTGGCTTGTGTTGAGGGTACAATATCACTAAGTAGTCATTTGGATGATGCTCTCCCGTGCCTCATTACCCACAATACCTCCATTTTAAACACGATGAGACGGCGCTGGCAGTGTTTGGCATCTCTCTCGTTGGCTGACCTTTGCGAGAATACAAGTAGCAAAGGCGTCACCGTTTCCAAGCTTACAGCATAACGGTAGCTTATCACAATCACTGCTACATTAGTGGCACTGATAAAGAACCAAAAATATGAAAAATCTGGCAGAACGTTGGTCTGTGCAGAGCTCCGAGGAGCCAAGGCCTCGCATTGGTCCAATTAGAGGCGATTTGAGAGGAGCTCATCCTAAGCCAAGACTATTGGGGCATATTGCGGAGGATTAGAACCCGGCCCGTGGCCCGCGGCCATCTTTTTTTCCCCCCTCCACCGGGCCGTTTCTGCAAGATCTCATAGCCGACTGGCGGTTAGACCCTCGCACTAAGTGCCACAGAAGGAGGGATCCGGGCCAAGTCCGTTGCTAGCAGAGGCTGGCAGAAGAAAAAGCAAACAGTCAGATAGAGACAAGTAAGCTAGTTCATAAAATGTATTGCAGTGGTTAATTTAGCATTACGGCTAGCAAGAAAGATACCTTGAATGACTTCACAGTAAACTGGACTTGCAGTTAGCAATATGGTATGAATATGTATTTGTGTGGGTCAGCAGATGGGAGATATGTTGTATTTCTCTCGAAAGCTAATGTTTTTTCATGAATTACAAGATTTTAAATGGGATCATTTCAACGAGAGACTTAGAAAAAGTCTTTATTAGTCCCAAAGGGTGAGTTAGTTGGTTGGTTGGTACGCAGCTGGAAGAAAAATTGGAGTGGAAGAAAATCGAGTTGTGTCCCTCGCAGAGTCTTTCAGACTGTTTTGTTCGGAGGCCGGGATCGAATTGCAGCGCTGATCCCCGCCAGTCGCATTTCTTGGACGCCCTTCGTGTTATCCTGCCAGGATTGTGTCAATAGTCGGAGGCAGTTTCCCAGTACACTGCCTGTTTTTTCCCCCAAAGAAATACACACAGAATTGAGCAAAAGTAACCATTTGTAAATGTTGGTATGAAAAACAAGTGGCATGTTTTTATGAAAAACACAAAGAAATACACATTTCATACTGACCGCAATTGTTTTTTATTTGATGACTCATTTTAAATTCAATTGCAAAGACGGGATGATTTTATGACTTTTGTTTGTGCATGTTTATGCATGTTGGATTTCCAGGTTTGATTTCTAAGGTTTGTTTTCGACTTTTTCGTGCTTAGTTGTTGAAATTGCTCCCAGAATTTAGGAATTTAACCACAAAAAACTAGCAAGTTTAATATTTACGTTGACATCAGAGAGAAAAAATACTTACTGCCCATACAGTGTGTACTTAATATAAATACTTGTAGCAAAAGTGATTTTTTTGACGTATACAAATTCATAAGAGGTGACATGATAGTTTTTTTTTAAATTAAATGCAGTTATGAATGTTGGTTTTTCTCCATTCAAAGTCTGTTTGAAAGCATCATAAAATTTTTTTTGAATCCAGACAATTCACAAAGTTCTGGGTTTGTGGCGCCATTTTTAAGCATGAATTTAGCTACAAAGAGTCCCACCAAAATGGACCATCCTAGCAGGCCACTTTCAGCCCGCGGGCCGCTTTTCGACTCCCCTTAAAGTTTGCATCGAGTAGGTATGAGTCATGACAATCCCTCCGAGAGTAGGCAAGAATACGCCGAGATGTACAGACATCCCCGTCCGTGGTTTGCGCTTCCCACAGTGCCTCGGTTGGGGTCGTGTTTCCGTCAAATATGGCTCCTTCAACTCAACTCCCACATCAGCATCAAAGTGGAATGAGTCGGGCGAGGAGGGGCAGCAAAAACAAAACAAAAAAAGGAGGCAAAAGCTCCATTATACTAATCACATCCCAACGGGGTTTCTGCAACGGAGGTGAGGGGGAAGTAAACAATTTTGTTTATCATGTTTTTTTTATTTTTTCTAACGGTGGCTTCTGTTTCTCAAGATTCTCATGCTTTGTTGTTTTATTTTTGTTATTTTTTGGCTGAGGAATAGCAAGGTGATTAATGCAGATTCCCTCCCTATTTGCCCACTTCTGTTTTTGGAGATAATTCACCCTCGCCGATCATTAATTCATGGCAGAATTAATTGGAGTGAGAAAAATGGAGAGTTTGGTTGGATGTGATGTAAAAAATAATAAGACTAATTATGCAAATGTGGTGAAGTCTATTATAACGACAGTGAGGTGGCTTCAGAGTCTCTTATTGGACGGTTGATTTAGTGTTGGACTTTGTGTATTTGATGGAATCAGATCTTTTCTCACAATAATTATTAGTTTGACCTCTGTGACCTTTTTTCACCTCCCTCTAGTTCAGTCACCTAATATGTTAAATCTTTATTCTTAAAAAACGTACAATTCAATATATTGTATTTTCCAGACTTTCATATTTTTAATCCTGACTCCCAATGGCTTCTAATACTTTTTTAGGCTAAAACTGCTAATGTGTTACATTAACAGAGGTCTATTTTATCTGTAGTTCCCTATTTGACTATTTAACCCAAGTTTGTTTCTGATGTATCGAAATGTACTAGTTCGGCACCACCCCAAAAACACCGACTAAGACGAAAACACCCTAAATTAAGTTTGCCGTAAAAGCGATCGCAGACTCCGAAGGGCGAAGACGCGGCTCGCTAAATCAAGATATCCCGATACCGTATCCGACTCGAGGGTTCCACTAATGCCAGATGACGTGGACGATGACAGAAAGATGCGAGACGTCGAAGATGGCGAGAAATAAGCGCGGCGTATCGTCTTTCCTCTTTTTTTCTGCTTCCATTTGTCTCCCGGAGCCAAATGAATACGCCGTTGCAGTCCCACTGACAAAAGTGTTCCTCCAGAGTGATTCCTGGCCAAACTCAATCAAGCTCTTTTCCATTTGATTCTGGCTTTTATTTAGGCCGATGAATAGGCTGAAAGGCCTGACGAATCTCTGGACTGGCACGCCGTGCCTCTGGGCTAATTGGCTAATCGCATTAAGAAGGAATTGCAACGTGCTGATTCATTCTCAAGTACGTTATCCGTCCCATTTTCATCACTTGGACACTTGCCTTCCTTTTCTTCCCACGTACTTTTTTCCGTCCGCTACCTAGAACTCGGATTCACCTGGCGTCTAAACCCTCCGGGTTCATTATTCAGCCTCTTTTTCCGAATTAGCCTAAGCCAATAGCGTGTTTTCTCAAAATCAGGCGGTACTTTACTCTCCGGAGGAAACGTAGCTTCCTCGGCTATTTTTAAAAAGCCCCCAAAATGAATAAAAGTGGGACATGGTTCATTTCATTCACATCCTAATTATTCTCTAGTGGAGTCCTCTTTCTTATTTTAAGCGCTAGTCATTGATTCGCTGGGCTGAATAAACTCAAGCTTTTTTTCCCGTTTTCATTTCGGATTTATATTTTCATACAGGTTTATACGTATGTTAATGTGTATCAAAAACACACTAAAAACTGCATAGTACAATCTCTGCATGTCATTTTTTCATGGTCATTTGCCCTAATATAATTGATATGCATACTTAAGGATGATTTGTAGTAGCACACTAATAATTACGTACTCTTTCTTACTACTAAATTCAACATATTTCATTTTTCACAAATTTTGTCAGTGTTGAACTCGAATCAAAAGCTCCACCCAGTCATAAAAGTGACTTTTAATATTTAGTGCGCTCCATAAAAGTCCAATTTCCTTTGCCAAAACAATCCTTGCCGACCTTCAAGACGACTACCGTTGACTTTCCAGGCAGCCAAACCACTTTCAGACGCAATTCTGCCACCATTTGGCACCATCTTGCCATCCTCTTCCCAATCTCAAAGCCTTATCATGCATACGTTTCCTTCCATGACTCTTTTATGATCTTATTTATGCCTCAAAGTACCTTCTTGAAGTAAAGTGGTACTTTGGGTCCTGCGCCTGGGAAACCTACTGTATCTGTTTCTCTTGATGGCATCCAGATGTGTTCAATTTCTCACCGTAAGACAGACACGCCGCTGGCCTGCCGTTTGTCATTCGTACTGCTTTGGCATTTTGTCACTCAGGGCCTGACGGAATATTGTAGACTCCTCTTCTTTCCCTAGATTTATTTCATACCTGTGTACTTATAGGTTTTTTCATCATTTCAAATTTTGTGCAACTTTTTCATAGGTTTTTTTTTAACCTATGACCTGGTATCCACATGTGGACATCATATTTTTAGTTGTCAAAGACCACAATGTTTAATTTTGGACTTCAAGGGCCTGGTGTCCACTTAGATTGCCTTAATGGAAGTACAATCTGCTCTCTTCTCCGGTAACGTCGAAAGCCTAATTAGATTCTACTCCATTAAAGACCTCTTTACTCTAACGATGAAATCAAGATGGTGGAAACGCGTTTTCCATTCCGTTCTTTGTTTATTCTGACCGGTGGCTTTTTCTTCGGTCTCCGTTGGAATTTCTCGGACTCTTCTCCGTGCAATCCCGCCGCGTTTCCCACCTCTGCCGTCGCCGTGTAAACACGCCGCTAATCGGTATCGGTGACTGTTTGCTTGGCGTTTGCGTGTGTGTGCGTGGCTCTCAGATAGCGTGGGTGTAAAGCGATAAGGGTAAGTGAATCATTCCCTTCTTTAAACACAGATTTGCGGGACACATGGCAGAGGGCAGGCCCGGCGCCATGGGAATGTGGATAAGAACATCTCATAATTTTGCACGCTTAATGAACGCCGTCAATAAGTAAACGGGGGAGATAAGAGGAAGACCATGGGGAATGAAAATGAGAAATATCGGCTCCCTTCAGATTAATACGAGGGTCATAAAGTTTTCTGTTTTAATTATTGTCATGTTTCAAAATAAAGTCGATTGCAGTTGCAGCAGCATTGTTACAGTAACAAAAACGTTATTTTTTTAAAGTAAGTTTTGTTAGAGATGTGGTTAACAAATATTTCTAATTGATTCCGAATCAATTTGCGATTGGGAACTATTTTTTGTTAAGATGGACTGTGAAATGGTACTTGTGGGTGATGTGGCTGTACTACAGTAAATGACTTATTCATAGTAAAGTAGCACTTCTAACGCCATATAGCTGCAAATGTCGGGGTGTAAAATTTTATTTTGAATTCAGTTTTATGATCTACTGCAAATTTAGCGCAGCTTATGGTCATTTCTGGGAAACTGAAGCCCGACCGGCGACGGCTACGGTCCTGAAAAGAAACTTTCCAAATAAGACGCATATCAAAATAGGGAGTGTCGCATAAACAATGTTCCAAATGTGGAAAAATCATGAGCTCAAGTCTGATTCTCTTTACATTGCACACACAAATGGCAGTTTTTGGCCTTCTGGATCTTGAGGTCAGGGTCCTTTTGTCATTGTTTTTATGTGCGGTGACTCTGCGGACATGGACACCCACCCGCACACCCGCAATTCTCACGTAGCCATTTTTACTAAAGACGTTTAGCTGTAATTTGCAGTTTTACGGAACTGCTTTTTGATATTTTAACTTTCTGGATACAGAATTGCCCGCATTGAATTTAAGAAAAAGTAAATCTTGAAATATACATTGTAAGTAGGTATGCAAATGTGTACTTTTTTCCTCTGGTTGTAGATAACGGGTCATCACAGTCACCTTAAAGATTTAACTTGTCTGTTCGGGGCATTTTGGGGGCAGTATTGATCACAACAACAAATATTGACCCATCCTGACTCATTTGTAAAGCTGATACTTGTGATTAGTGTTCATAACCGGTGGGAATGTTTGCCAAGTAGTGACTGACGATGAAAATGTATTTAAACAAAGAGCAAATGTGTTGAGAAAGTCACAACTTGAGTTATTGCGTAGGGTTTTTAGTTCATGTAAAATACTGGTTGTTTTATGTAGTTTCCTGCATGTATCCCAGTAGAGAAGTAGAAAAACTTCAACTGAACTCAAGCTAATTAGTAATATACATGTGCAGGATTACCAGACTGGTCGCAGAGAGGAGATAGCCTTTCTTTGACTAATTTTCCAAATCCTTACCATCTACGATTTTGCAACCCAATCTTTTCCAGCTGAGGGTCAGAAAACGGAGTCGCGTTACTACCCAAGCGAGAGGCCCACTTGTAAGAAACAAAACTGGGATTAAAACCGTCGGAGGAAGACTTGACCTTGACCGCTAAATACGCCGCTAATGCAACACGGACGTGCCTCGTTGTCTTGTTTCGCCGAGGTTTGCCCGGCAGATGTCGGTTGTTTGTGTGTGGCGAGAAACGTGGATGTGAGAGTTGGCCCTGTGAAGGTGAGCTTTCACCCCGAGGTCGTCCATAGGTCAAACATCTGTGAGATCCAGTGATGGGGGCGGGGTTTGCCAAACAGTCCCTGCTAATAACTGTCATTTCTCAGAGTGAGGGCTGCTTTTATTGACTCAACAGCGTAGTGTTTTTTGGACTATAAGTCGCACCTGAATATAAGCCAAAAAAATACAGGGAGAGGAAAATGTATGTCTCATTTCTTTAAACTACCTGTAGAGATATTAGCAACACGTAACTTGCCTTCTCATTGAAACCTGCCCTCGCAAACGTTAATTATTATACTTATTTTCCTGCTATGACAAGTTAAAATAATTACCAAAAAAAGGCTCAGCAGTTTTCAATCCACTCTCAGGATAACAAAACAGCCAATGACATCATTAGTTAATATGTAGACACCTGTACTATGTTTACCGTCTCTCCATGTTAGGATGACTCAACACCTGTGAGTTTCAGTCTGCCCATGTAGAAAATACACAACACAGGATGGAAAAAAAACTTGGTTATATCGACCTACAAATGTGGAAAAAACATTCCAGTCATTGGCTAAAAACTCCTTAAAAATTTGGACTAGTCTTTACTGGGCTACTGCCTTTTGACCTCTAAAAAAAATGAATATTTTACTGTATTTATACTATATATTTTCCCCTTGTTGACCATTTCTAAGGCAACAAGATTTGATTTTATTCCAACAAAAGGGTGCATGGTTACAAAATTGAGTGAATAATCACAGATATATTAGTGCCTGACTTTGTTTTGATGACATCACTGAACCCGGGTCAGTCAACCATCTCATTGTGACAGTTTCTAGTGATGAGGATGAGGATGTACTTGCAATAAGAACGGCACGAGTGAGTCAAGTATCAGTATTTCGTATCACGTCATGTATCGGAAGCAGCCAAGAAAAACCTGTACTTTATTTGTCGTGAATGCTAGCAATGACAAATACACTGACTGCATCGGAATATTGTGTATTATTTACACGTACACTTGTGTAGTCTGATGAGATTCAAAGGTAGTGGGTTGGTGTCAAACGTCTATTTTACACAATAAGTCATCGTTTGTGCGTGGATACTTTTTATATCTCGTAACAGGTTTTGATGGCGTTTAGCCTCCATATTGGACACGTAGGAGAACATCATGGAAAAGTCATCAGAGGAAAAAACAAACCAGGGGGAAGATAGACTGGCAGTGTGCGTGGAAATTCAGAAAACAGAAGTTCAGACAGAAATATTGAAAAGAAATGTTGTGGGATTATAAAGTTATAGGCCACAACATGACATGAGATAGATGTAATGTAAGGAAAGCTGTAGTTTCAATGATATTTTTCACAATTGAATTCAAAGTTGAACTGAGATAGAATATTTTCAGGTTATACTAAAAGTAAGAACTATGTTGTTTTTTTAATTGCACCTTGCAGTCTCCATTTCTGTGGCTATTATCTCTTTGCAATAATGACCAATTATGCCATGCAGCTGTCGGCCAATGGAGATAAAAAATGTACACGACGGACAAACCAGAGATAAAGTCCGGGAAGACAAAAGGAGTGCGGAAAGGACAGGAAATGCGAGAGGCGTCAAGGTCAGACAGACTAGAGGAGGGGAGGAAGTACTTTGCCATTAGACGGGAGTCGGGAACAAGGTGTTGTCTAACCTTGGCGTCATGTGATCAGGGCTTTTGCGAGGACAATAACGGGTGGGAATTTCACAAACTAGATTGGCATTCCCAGAGAAGTCTGAACGGATGACGAGAGCGTGGCCAAACCCTGCGGGATTTTGGGTTAACCGCTAACCGCCCCCTGGGGACCCTCACCACGCCAACCGTGTGATATCTAGGAAAATAAGGCAGCAGGCTTTTATTTATCCATGTTGTTGTCGTTTGTCGTCCATTTTTTATTTGCTTAAAGTCTCCAGAGAGGAAACGAGAGACGCTCCGATTTGGAAAAGGCAACTTTGTTTCCAGCCAAATCAAGTTTATACTAAACGACAAGCCGGTCCATGCCAGGAGGGCGTGTGGGAGAATTTTAAGAGAATTTGAGCCGGCGTGACAATAAAAATGATTGTTGTGTTTGTTTGGACAAGCCGTCCAAATGTGACACTCCCTTACGGCGCAAAAGGCACAGCTTTGTCAGCCCAATAATGGAAACCAATTTGCTTGAAGTCAAGAAAAATCAACGTTGAAGCAGAACCAAAAGTTATTTTCCCACGTAAGCAATCCTGTCATACGTTTGGGGCTTTTCCGTCCATTAACCCGGGGGCTTTGGGCGACTTCTCCGTTGGAGAGCGACGTTTGGGAATGGCGGGGAAATGTCAGCGTGGCTTTGACAGCTTCTGGCGGGGCTTGTGCAGGTGGAAGTGATGACAAAAGAAACTCTGGCGTGGTGTTTACATTGTGGTTTTTGAGTGTAAAAGATGTATGGCAATCGTCCCGGATTTAAATCATTTATCGGTGGACCGCTTGCTATCAATCGTGATTAAAAATTAGAAAACTGATGCTAAGTTAGGGACTTCAACTTGTCATTTGTTTTGCTGATTTGTCAATGTTAAATTTACTTTGGTTCCCTTCTGCCTCTGCAAATTATCCTGTCAATCTCATGCATTTCAGTCAGAATTTGAGCAGGGTACGTCAACGAAAACGATACAGCTTTTCCTGCCCAATTTTCTGAATCTTAAAGGTATTTTCTCATGTCTAACTTGATGAACAATTCTGTAAATTTAATGCCGAACAAGTCAAATCAAGTCTTTGCATTTTTTGTTGTTGTAAATTTAATGCAGAACAAGTCAAATCAAGTCTATTTGTAATAGTTTTTCGTAAATTTAATGCAGAACAAGTTGTATCAAGTCTATCCGTAATTTTTTTTAATCTACCCTATTCACATTTTCTCTATAGCACTCTCCTCGGGAATTGGCTTAGAAAAACCAAAATCTCCATATTTGGATATCTGAAAAGCTTAAATTAAAAATATATTGGGATCACAGTTTTCGGCCTTTACTTTTGACCATTTTTCAGTTGACGTCAATTGCCTTCTTGAGAGCTTGATTCCGATCCCCGGCAAATAAATAGGCTGTACATTTAAATTAGCGTTGCCAGTAACATTTTAGCACAACATCTAATGAGACGAACCACCCGGCACGCTCCTGCCAACACACACACACACCCATAAACCCACAAACAAACTGGTCCCGAAGAAAAGCTACACTCTTCTCCTGAGGCCACCTCACTAATGGACTTATTTTCTTCACCTTGGAAAGTATGAGATGAAGCCAAACTGCTCTGGCCAACCTTTGCCGCCACCCCACCCATTCGCCCTCGCCGTTATTTCACGTTCGTGGGAGAAGATTGTTCATATGCGAAGAAGACTTTGGGTCAATGTTTAAGAAGTCCCGTTTTGGGTTCCATCGAGGCTCCCTACCTCAGACTTTCCATTTAGCTGCCTTTTTTTAACGAGTGGACCTTTTCTGACGTGAAAAACTGAGTGAGGCAAGTCCATTACGCTTCAAAAACCTTTCCACTCAACCCAATTGCGATCACCAGTAGCTCATTAAAGACGTCACCTGAACTTTTGACTTGGTTTAAAGTCCGGCTAGGTTACTTTTCTGAAAAGGTTTATCAGCAGAATCGGTAGCAGATTGTTGTGGGAGGAGTTTTATCACGGGTGGTTATGTTTGTTATGATTTTCTTGGCATTAAATGATCAAGAACGTTACTCAAATGAGTTCGTTTAGCACGCCAAAAGTAGCCAGAGATTGAAAGATTATATGGAATCATTTATAAATGCGCTAATGTACAACCGTTTAGACACATTAATTGCATTATTTGGCTCCTCCTTTTACATAACAAACCCTGGAGATGTTCAGGTGGTCACCCAAACTTGAAATTTGTCCATTTCTACCATCTTTCTTTCTACGCAATCACCTTTTCAGCACCATTTGTCACGGCCCTGACTATATTTGGGCATGTCAGATGTTACACCTCCAAAATAGTTGTACTTCCTTCTTTCCTTGACATATCATTAGCTTAGTCTTGATTGGAGAGATGATAGTATTTCATGGATTCTGCAAAGTATATCACAATTTCTTTTCTTAACCTTCCAGATGACACACGATACTGTTTTTATTTAATTTTTATTTTGCTCATCCCACCCAGCTGTGGTATTTTCCGATATTTCCCTCTATAAAGGCTCGCCTCATAATCTATTTTCCCGTCTTCCCATCTTCTGGTTCCACTTTCCCATCTCCCAGGGGGTCTCATCGTCTCTATTGTATCGACCTTTTTGCTTATATAGCCTACTTTCTGGACTATAAGTCGCACCAGCCAACGAATGTGCAATGAAAGGTGGACAAATGGGTGCATAAATTGCATTTCTTGGAGAGTATTTTTAACATTTATGGGAAATTAAGAACAGTAATTATACCTAAAAAGTAGAACAAAAGACAAAATAGAAAGTATAGGCTAAGAAACAACAGAAGCTGTTTATGGGGAGAATAAAAACATAATATATACATATAATTTGAAGACCTAGCCAATCTGCAAAAAACAAGTGCGACTTATAGTCCAGAAATACGGTACTACTGTATTTCTTTGAAAGCATATTAGAAGAATTATCTTATGCAATCGCATTTCTAGCATAAAACCGACTCCACACTGATTTTCCATTTGCTGTTTTTTGTTTTATTTCTCATGTCAATCGAGTTCAGATGAGGACATTTTTGTTTCATTGCTCTATAAATTCAAAATATCCTTTTGTAAATTCAGTTCGTGTATGAATTTTACTGTTGTTGGGCCACCATGAAAAAGTCTTACAGTCAAAGTAATGCAAGCAGATGAATTAAATTGTTATTATTTTTTTGCATTTGCCGAGCAGTCTTTATATCCCGGGTTGATAATAGTCCTCACTATTAAGGACCATTCCAAGTTTCAGACAAATTTTAGCAATCTGTTCCAAGCATTTCTGGCCTTTTGTAACGTTTTGGCTTCCAGTTGACGGGATTAAAAAATGGCGTGGTTGCACCGCGGGGAAGCTAACAGTGTTAAATACTCTTATGTGCCCATAAAATGTGTGCGTTTTAACTGCAAAGAATAACCCACAAAAAAACGAAAACATGAGCTAAGAGGATTGCTTGGGATTTGTATTCATTTCCAGTCATTTCATACTAAAAATGGCATTTAAGTGGATTTTTTTTCAGGGGTAGCAGATCTGTTTCCGTTTTTTTCTTCGTTATTGGCATTGTAGCGCAAATGCTTCCATGATGTTGCAACTCAGGCTTAAAAAAAATGACCATGACTGTGGTCTGCAAATCATCTTTCCCCGAATGGAAAGAAATGATAAGCATTTTTTTTTTTTTCTCGAGGTTATTGAATACTCCCCCAATAAAGTAGACGCTATAATTACGCACAACTATGGTGAGCCTGAAGTGTCTAGATGGTAAGATATGGTTACCCAAAACCTGACCGCAACATTGGGGTATATTAAGTGTTGATCTTGAACCACTCTGGGTTTTTTCTTCTTCTTAATCGCACTTATAAATGTGCTCTACAGTTTTATGAGGGTTTTAAACTTAAAAATGTTAGACGCCCCTTTTTTTATGATCGTGCTCACTTGAATGTCACTCGGAAGCTAAAAGCCGACAAAGGATATTAGTAGTAAAGTCGCTTTTTGTATGTTTGTCGTCACTCTGCTTCGATAAGGATGATATGTATTATTTATACCAAATGGGAAATATATTTGTTGGGAAAAAATAGCTTGAATGTGCAACATTTAATCTGCCGTGTACTAAAATTTAATGGTTTTTAAAGCGTGCCTTGCCAGTTGCTCAGTGGGTGGGAAGAATGAGAGAAGAAAACAAACACAGTGGAAGTATTGCAAGTCATTATTTCGAACGTAAAAATGACTTCTGTTCAATCTTGAGATTTAAAGGTGTCGGAGTTGGCGCTATAAGTCAGGAGATAACGTCAAAGCTTCTACTTTATTACAAGCTGTACATATTTGACAGACCCTAAACGTGTATTTAGGTGGAATTGGAGACTTGACTGTCGGTGTTAAGGGTAGCGTATAAATTTTAGTCTTACATATTTCAGTTTAGGGTTTTGTTTGTCTATGTTGCTATATGGCGTACAGTATTTGGAACGTATAACTTACAGGTATATTGACTTAATGGAGCAAAAGTCAGGCAAAAAAATGTAAAATGGTTGGAAAATGTTGTTGTAAAGGTCATTCTGAAGGTCGACTGATTGCGCCAGCGGGTAATCATCTATTAATGCCAACGCATCCCTGCAGCTGATGAAGCTTCTTCACATGCGACCAATCAGCATGACACGAGAATCCCCAATCACTATCGCTGGCTGACCCCGGTAATCACCGCAAACTCCTAACCCGACAGTCAAATGATGATGTCATCAGGATGTTATCATCTGGTTGGCTAATGACAGGAAATTTACCAAACAAGACAAACTTTCTCTTTCCTTCTTCTTTTTAATCCTTACTCTTTTACTTTTTGAGTTTTTGTTGTTGTTGTTGGTCTGAGTAACACGGCTGTAAAAAAAAAAACATTCCCCTGATTTAACTTTGTCAAACATCTCTAAATATTATCATTGGGTGCAAAGTAATCAGCAGGCCCAAATTGCGGGCGGACTACATTTGGGCTATTTAACGTTCACGCACGACGGACTGTGTTTTGATTGTGGTCTTCAAGTAGAGCGTGGAACTGTGCATCATTAAGGCTCGCCTCTAACTGCTCTTTGATTTCTGGCATGCGCCTTTACGACTCTAAAATCATTTGGACTGCTGTAAAAGTTCATTTGGATTCACGTTTTGGATGTTGTTTAGTTTTAACGGCTTGACCGTGTCGTTGAGTTCTACAAGTCTTGAAGGCATTTTTTTGTCTTTTGTAGCGTGTCATTGATTGTTTTGGATTGATTTCAAATAGGTTTGTCTTGGATTGGACTTTTTGAGTCCAGATCCAATCTGATTTTGTGGATGTGGATCGCTGATCCGGTGCCAAACTGATCTTGAAAATAATGCGAAATAGAATAGAACCTGTAAATTATGAATCACTGTTTGTGTCTTTGATATAGTGTTTTTTTTAGGTTTTCCATGATTGGTAGTTTTTGACTCCCAATCCAACCGGATTTATTGCCAATACCTATTCACTACCAAACTGATTTTTCGACCAATGAAAATCCTGCAAAATCGAATGATAGAACCCATAAAATATGTGCCACTTTCTTTGTATTGAACTCATAACTATCCTTTCTTTACAATTATCTTTAACCATACAATTTTTCTGATCAATATAGCCTAAGAAAAAACAACATAAGCTAATCGTATATAACAAACTTGCATACTTTAGTATTAGTCGTAGGTCCACTTTATTGTCCGGAAAGTACAGTAAAAGAGCTCTTTATAGTCCGAAAAATACTGAATTTAAAGCATTTTGTAGCTAAGCAAAAGCAAGGCCTTTATCAATCTCTCTTTCTCACTCAGAGACAGAAACCCATGCCCCCCCTCTTAGTCCCCTCATAGTCTCATTAATCAATGCCAGACCCCCCCTGTCCCTTCTGTCCATCCGCCACGGCCTCCATCCATCTTTCTCTGCCATTCTTGTGTCTATTGCTGTCATTTTGCCAGCCCTCCGTGTTCAACATGATTATAAAAGTGTCAAATCTGAAGACAACTATTAAGCATGTCTTCAAAAAAAGGCCACATTTTTTGACACAATGCTTGATGGAGATTAGCATAAAAGACAGATGAAAACTGACAAATACACAGTTGGAAAGAACGGACATTTGCAGTTAGGTGCAAAATATTTTCCAACTTTGTGATTTGACTTTTTAAAAATAATAAAAATGTTAGTGGTGGAAATCCAGTAGCTTGACAGGTGAACATGAACGGGCTAAAGAATGGCATCTGTAATGGCTACCACATTGTTTTGGTTGAGGCGCTAGGACAGTAGCAGCATGACAGATTTGATAAATGAGCCCCGTTCCAAAGATTCTTGTTAGCTCTGCGTAATATTTTTATCACTCGTTGGACAAGTTGACAGCATTTTTTGACAGGTTATTCAAACAAGGCATTGTTTAAATGTGCTTAACCTCACACGATTGTCATATTGGACAAAATAATGTTCACACTCCATATTTTTTATGTATGAGTGTTCCATGACTGATCGCAGACTTGTTTCGGAATGGTAACATATCGGAAATTGTTTGTTTTTGGTGGTTCTGATCGTGTTTTTCAAAATTTGCTTGGTATTTTAGTAGCAACTTGTTAGCTGATTTTAACAGTGAGATACGTACAATCCATTTTGATGGTCGAATTTGATTGGATGCCATCGATGGCAATGAAAAATGGCAGTTAATGAGATGAGTAACATAATTATTCATAATTATAATGCAAAAAATATGATATAGATAAATAGTGTTTTCACAATTTTCTGTATTAATTTTGAGACTACTGAAGAAAACCCTGACCAGACCAAGCATATAGAAAATAAATGAATATATCGCATTGAGCAAAAACTTAAATTCAAAGTAGAATTCAGCAAAAAAAAAAATCATAGCTAGCCGACGAACATGAAAAATAGCAAAACAATAATCACAATAATTGTTCATCTTTTCAAACGTATTCATAACTACTTGTATCTTCTGGAAGGTTCCCCATTGTCACTTTTCCTACTATCAGATACCCGTGAGAACGATCTCTCCCTCCCACATTTGCCATAATCCAAAGCCAAGAGCTAAGAATGAACAAGTCATTTGTGTAGTAATTCGCTTAGTTGGACGCAATTAGCTTCCGAGCCATTTATGATGTCACAAGTGCGCCCGAGGGGGAAACTTGTGTCAGGAAGCTGTTTCCTCTCACTGTCTTGCCACGTCGTTGAAGGACAAGTCTTTCTCTCAGCTCTCCGACAAGAACGCAGGCAAGTCCTGGCCGGGGCCCGCCCCCTTTTCTGTCACGCCGACTGTCCGTCACGATGACTAATGGGCCCGCCGATGACATCACTGGCCCGCAACATTGAACTTGAGACCTTTTTGGCGAGGCACGGGAAGGGACGGCCAAAGATGTCGGATAAAGTCGCGTGGGAGACGCTGCCGTCCGTTCGTGATGGATGTAGAATGGAGGCTTGCGGGGGTGCCGGAGTAAGGGGGGGTGGGTCAACGAGCTAGATAATAATGAGGCCACGACATCCCCGCACATGAAGACCACAGATGAGAGATCTGGTTTCCATTCAACTCTGTTGGGGGCTTCCTGACAGAGGAAAAAGGGGGTCTTGAGGGGGGGGGGGGGGGGGGTCAAGCGTCCTTAGATTCCTGGTCCTTCTTCCTCTCATTTCCATTTACCCTTTCGCAGATTCAGAAAATCGGAAATTGGCTTCGATTTGTGGCGTTTTTGGACGATTACAAGCCAGTGAAAAGTGCAGGTTGTTAAACTGGAGATTTGTTAAAGTATTAAAACCAATAGATGTCCAATTTTGACCTGAAGGGACAAAAATGTTCATATTTTGTAGTTGAGATTATTTTCAAGTAATGCATATGAACTAATTGAGATATTTTTCCATCTGTTTGGACTTGGTTTACTTCATATATATTAAATTGAATGAATAAACTGTATATTGAGTTTTAAAGCTCTCCAATAACAGTAAACAGACACATAAATAGTCAATCAATAATAACACTAAATAAGTAGGGAAGTACATAAATAACAATAACAAAAATCTCTGTAAAATAGAAAGTTAAAATCTCCGTTAAGGAAGAACAATGTTTCAGATGTTCTCTCTTAAAACATAAAAGTCAGCAAGCCAAAGGTAGTTTCCTATTTGAGTCATTAAATACATAAATGTTTTGGCTAAATGGCGCGGTAGCTGGCCGTGGTCGAAACTAAATAAATGATGGAAAAGGTAAAACAATACGGCGAAAGAAACGACTAAGCGTCCTTCATTTCCACAGACAAAATTAATGTTTAGTTCCTCGTATGAGCATAATCAGAGAAAAGATCACCATCTGCAAATGATTATTGAAGGTAATACTTTGTAGTCGGTTTCTTTTTTGGGAGGGAAAAGGCCTAATACAATACATAATCCCACCTAAAAATACAGGTAATGCTAGATCGACTCAAATCAACGATGGAAAAAGTGGAAGAATTTGTGGAAGAAAGAATAAGTTTTTTGCTTTGGTCAGTGACAGTCATCTCATTTGAGTACCTTTTATTGTCATTTTTTTGAATTTTTCTGGTTTCAAAACTTAGGCAATGATAGAAATGGGTTCAAAAAACAATCGTTAGGCAGAATTGTGGCATCAAATGCAATATTTTCCACCATAATCAAAGTGTTTTTGAATTTTATACTCTGAAACTAGTGTATATTATTTTATCGGAAGAACACTTCCACTCATCTCTGGGATTAGATTAGATTAGGTTAGATTAATTAACTTTATTCATCCCGTATTTGTGAAATTTCATTGTCCCAGTATCAAGTGAGAATACAGACAAAGAAAAATACATTTTAGACATAAATAGCAAACAGACATCGGATTTTATTTTTATTAATCAAGTTTACAATCAATCATACACGATTTCCTATTTGATAAGGCACGTGCTGAAAATATATTTTTACCGAATTCCAGTATGGAGTTTCCCTCTTTAATAATTGACCGTGATTAACTGTCTACCTTTTCGATTTGATGGTACTTGAATCATCTCCAGTTTCAAAAGTGACGTCTAAAAAAACACATGTTCTTCCCGTCAAGCAATCATGCGATTTATACCCAAAAAGCAGGTCATGTTTTGCACGTCTCTTTGAATTTAATAGCGGCCATAGGAGTATCGCCATTTCTGTCAAATATTAGGACAATAATATAGTGATTCACTGCCACTCTAAGGACTATTTGCTTTTCGGGGGGAAAAACATGGCTCCCTCATGGCCCGATAGGCTCTTGTGGCTATGACTTTAACAGCAACGCCACACGTTAGTCAAATTCTAATGTTTTCAGAAGATGTGATATGATGACAGAGCGTTGCGGAATGGTCTTTCAATCAGTCTCTCAAGTATTTGTTAGTCCGTGTCCGAGTGTGTGTGTGTGTGTGTGTGTATTTTCTCCCACTCGTCTGCTTAAATTTCATTGCTGTAGGACCCCGGTTCTCGTCTCAAAACACAGACCAATGCTTCCTCCCATTTTTCCTTTTCGTTCTGTTCTTTTCGGGCCATCCACGCCTTCTTCCCGTCACTTTGTCGCGTTCTGAGTAGCCGGATTCTGATTTGAGATCGTTGTCAGGCTGGAGGAATGCTAATGTCCACAAGACAGCCTAGCGATGACTTCAGAAGTTGGGAAAGATATGTTAAATCTTTAGAGGGTTTGCCGGAAAAATGGCGAAAAATATCCCCTGTTGAAATCAGTCCTTTCATAATTCATAATATTATTTTTTTACCAAAACTGGGTGGCGAGGGCAAGTCAAAATGTCAGTGCAGAATGCCGGAGCTTGTTGGCTAATACGAGAGGAGTATATACTACTTCTTGTTGGCTATTGGTTGTGTGTTATTCTATTGTCAGGCCATTTTTGTGCATCATTTTGGGAATATTTTGAAGGGAAGACAAAAGCCAACAACCCTCGATAGGTTGCATTTGAAAGTCAGGGTGGAGGCGGGGCCTAATAGAGCCAAGAAAGCTATCAAAATTCCAAACTAAATTAGAATTAAGTCTAGTGCATGGTTAGATACAATTTATTTTTGACTGTCTGCATTGTAATCCAAGTAAATTTCAATTTGTTTGTTATGTTACGAGCACGTTGCCATGCAAAACTGTATTCCAGAACTATACCAATGTCCAGCATATTCAACATTTTGGCTGCCATTTTGATCTCGCGTATCTGCATGTGCTGGTTTCTAAGCATTTGCAATGTGTTTATGGCTAATTGTGTGCCGAAGCCAAATCCAGTAGATATTTTGGCTGTGGGCTGCAGCACATCAGCAAAAACAATGCGGCTCGCAAGCCTCCATTGTTGTGTAACCGCTTGATTTCGGGACCCGGGGGGCTTCCCCCCGCCCGCCCGTCCGTGTGCTTTTCATTTTCTCCCGTTGCTGGACAGCAAAAGAGCCAAGCAATTTAAGTCATTGTTTCATTAGTGCATTCTATTTCTTAGCGGGCATTAACCACCTTGTTTAATAAAAACACAGCTCAAAACGAAGAAGAAAAAAAATGAAATCCCTCCCCCACACAATCAAGAGCTCAATCACATTTTCCTTTTCTCTCGTCAACAAAAATACCTACTTGCATTTTTTTTTGGGAGTACTTATCAGGCTTCCATTGCATGCTTGGCCTCTACTTGATTTTCCAGAACCGTTATTAGCTTTCCACGCAGCCGTCTTCCTTCCTTTTCGCTCTTTGTAAGAAGCGTCTGTATCGATTTGATCGGAATGACAGTTAAACCTATTATTATGAAGCATCGTGCAATTGGATGCCCGAACTGGGGGTCCTTGGACCCCATTCCAAAGGCCCCAACATAGTACTTAAGTCGGAATCTTACCTAAAGTCTAAGACTGACGATAAATTGGACAAGAAGAGCTAAAAAATTTAACTGTAGAGTCCAAGAAATGCCAAAAACCAACAAAAATACTCATAAACGCACAATTTAAACAATACTATTCACCATAATAATCAATAAAAACATCTAAATAGAATGTATTATTAGTTTTTAATGGCCCCTGTTGAATTTAAGTATATTTTTATGGTTAATAAAATAAGAGAAACATAACATTACAAACCATTTATTTATTTGACTTATTTTAACCCCAATTCTCCTTCGATTTGAACTTTTCTCTACTTTATTCCGCTTTTTTAATTGAATTTAGCATTTGAAAAGGCCACCTGTGAGTTTTTCAGCCAGGCCTTCCTTTTAGAATATTAATTGTTCCTCCCCTTCTTCTTCTTTTTTTTTTTATCCTGGGAAAAGTGCCCCCATTAAAACTCCTTTTCATTCGCTCCCTGTTCTGCATAAACAAACCCATGTTGATTCAGAACAAATGTGCGGGTGTGTGTGTGTGTGTATGTTAGTGTTTAAAAGGGCAATACAAAGAAAGCCACCATTTTTTTTTGTCCAGCCATCAGCATAACATAAATGTAACGTTCCAATCCATTGTAGGAAAAACCAATAATATTATACAAATAATAACTACAGACTTGTCTTTTTACCCTATATTGGTAGTTTAGCATACATAATCCATATTTATTTTTTTGCACTTGCACTGTCTATACTACCCGACCACATTGTAGCATAACGTAGGATGAGGTTTATCCCATTTATATTCCAGACTGGTCGCCAGCCAATCCCATTGACTTGTAGTATTTGGTAGTAGTTGAGAAACTAAATGAACAGACTTATTTAGAATGTTAAATATTGTTATCTTGACATCATTGCATTTTTTTAGCGTAATATTAGGACATTTAAGTCAGATTTGGATTTTTATATTTATTTTATATTTTGTGATTAAAAACAGGACATTAATTATATTTGCGTCAATCAAACTGGAAGTTGATTCCTACTGATACAATTCTGATGAAAATGACTATTATTAACATAGCCGAACATAGTTTTTACTTAAATTATTTTCCCTTAACATTTTCTCAATGCAAAAAGTGTACCGTATCTCAAAAACACTATCCTGGACAAAGGGCCACTTGACCTTTGACCTATTTGCTCCTACCTGCTTTATGTAAGCAAAAATTTGAGCACACCCCACTATAAAAAGAAAAAACGTACGCATTGTAAGCATTTTTTTTTCTTTTTTGCAATAAACAAATCCCCTCCCGCCAGCCTCTTTTGGGGCCCGGCCACCTCCCGTCGTTCCCAGCTGACACCAAAGCAAGGAAGAAAATCAAAAGTGGGAGGCCAAAAGAAAACCAGGCTTCTGGGAAAACAAACGTACGCCAGCCAGCCAAGCAGCCCAAACGATTACTCCACACTTGTCCTTTAACTCTTTCCTGGACTCAAAAATTAACAATAAAACGGTAGCGTTTTTCTTTTTTATTGCAAATACAGATACAAAAGATTCTTCAAATACAATACAAATACTTTGCAAAAGAGTAGAACTGGTGGGGGGGCAGTTTGATACTGAGAGCATGTTTTAGAGTGTACAGGGAAAACAAAGCAAAATGTATACACTGTAAAAAATTGCCTAACTTATATTTTCCAGTTCTTCCAGCTTTAGTTCAACTTAATGCCCTTATAAGACATTTTGTAACAATTTAACCCCCCCAACCCGCATAGAAAGGCAAATGCATACTTCAAATGGAGATTTAAGTAAGATAAATAAAGAGCAAAGGTGATTACAGCTCGTACAGTTTTTCGTATTAGTACCCCCTGGGTTTATAAAATAAAAAATCCAAATGACAAGCATGGGATATGCCATGTAAATTAGAAAAACACAATAAAATAATAATAATAATAATAATAACAACAAGACTAGGATAGAATGTGATTCGTTGGCAATAAAATTACAGGAAATAAATAAGTATTGGTTTAAAACAAGGATGTCTGGCTAGATCAGAGGTCAATTGTGACTTCCTGATGCTAGCAAACACGCGCTAAGTGTAATCTCAGATGTCCGTGTGCGCCAAAAAGCCAGGGGGGATGGAGCAAAGTACAAGGCACAGGTGGTTGCGATGAGCGAGGATGAAAAATAGCTGTCATTCAATGGAACAAGTACAACAAATAACAAATAACAGCAAAAAGGTCAAACAGAAATAACGTTGTTAGCCTTTTCGTTTTATAACCTTCAACAACCCCGCGGGTATTAAACTGCCAGCGTATAAAGACATAAAAAAACTGACGATTCCTACAGAAAATGAATACGCAAATCCTCACAGAGGACTTTTTTACAGTCTTTTCATCCATCTAAAAATATATTTCTATAAAAAATTCTATCACGGTACAATAGAAAGGCACGGCGTGAGCCAATCACGGGTCTCGCTCTCGTTGAAGTCCACCATCCGAGTTTTAGAGGCGGAGCCGACGGGGTTTGTGAGGGGAGGGGTAGGGACTCATCGAAAACAAGTTTTTTGGGGGGTAGTTTAGGGTCTGGTGAGCTGAGTGTAGACCGGTGCCTGCTCCCAGTGCTGGGGGCTACTCTGGGGTATGGACGGCACCCCCGAGTTGTCGGCGATGGGCGTGTACATGGGCCTCTGGCTGGGGGGGCTGCTCATGTAGCTGAAAGTCGAGTAGAGGCCCGAACCCTGGCCGGCCCCCGCGTGGCTGTAGAAGGAAGCGGCGCCCCCCTGGTGCTCGCCAAAGTCGTACGCTTGCGCCCTGGAGATGGCCGGGTACGAGGCCGGGGGGCTGTAGTGCTGCAGGTTGAAGGGGCTGTAGGCCACGTGTTGGGGGGAACCCTGCTGCTCGCTGAAGTGGCTGGGGCTCAGCTGCTCCGTCTTGATTTGGGTCGTCCTGTGTTGGGCCTGAGCCGACTCGGAGCCGCCCCCCAGGGGGCTCAGGGTGTGTTGCGGTTGCTGTCCTTGCTGGGTTTTGGGGAGCCAGGCCGCCGCCCCCGAAGAAGGGCTGACTGGAGCGGCGGTGCCGCCGATGCTGTAGGTGCCGGTGTAGGCGACGGGGGTGCCCGGACCGCTCACCGAACCCGGGTGGCCGTTGGGCGGCAGGTATTGGTCGAATTCGTTGACGTCGAAGGTCTCGATGTGGGAGATGACGTCGCTGCTCAGTTCGCCAATGTCCACGTCGCGGAAGTCGATGTTGAGTTGGCGCTGGCCGCCGTCGCTTAGGGATCTCAGACCGCCTTCGCGCTTTAGGTCCATCTTGCCTGAGGTGAGGTCAGTTTTTGGGGTGGTGGGAGGCGTAGGGGGGCCTTGGGAACCTGGGGAGTCAGAAGGATTAGGGTTTGGTTCTGTGGGGTTGGCTGGGCTTGCATTTTATACATTTGTAGTGTTTATTTTTCTATTCATGATTAATTGACATTTTTAAATATTTTTTTATGAACTGTATGCCTTCTGTTGATCATTATAGTCATCTAATACATTTGAATTTTAAAAACTGGCCTCTTAGTGATCATGTCTGACAAAAAATATAATACAAAATAAGTCTAAAAATAAAAATTCTAATCATCGACCTTCCCTCAAACTGAATTGAACAGCCAATGATTTACTTCATACACAAAAAAACCTACAAAATAACTTGCTAGTATTCAACATTTTGAATCCCCCCCAAAGAACATACAGGAGCTCAACCCTCCTCTTAACTACCCCCCTAAAATGTCAACTCCATGCTCACCTGAATGCTCCCCAGGTGAGTGCACCTCTCCCAAACTAGAAGCCGGAGAATCCGCCTGCTGCAAGGCTTTAAAAATGGCGTTGGGCGAAATGTGGGTCTGCTCACTGCCATCCTCGGCCTCGCTCTGCCCGTTCTTCACCGACTTCCTCCGCCTGGGCTGGTATTTGTAGTCGGGGTGGTCCTTCTTGTGCTGCACACGGAGGCGCTCGGCCTCCTCTACGAAGGGACGCTTCTCGCCTTCGTTCAGAAGTCTGCGAGGAAGAACGGTCTTAGATACACCGGCCCACGGGTTCTTGGAACTCGGGGTTCGAACATGCCACCTACCTCCAGAGTTTGCCCAAGGTCTTGCTGAGCTCGGCGTTGTGCAGGTGCGGGTACTGGTCGGCCAGCTTCCTCCTGGCCGCCTGCGCCCAAACCATGAAGGCGTTCATGGGTCTCTTGACGTGAGGCTTGTTCTTGCTAGATCCGTTGACCCGGACCGGCATGGGTACCAAGGTCCAATCGTAGCCCTTGAGGACCTGGGACACGGCGTCACGGATGCAGGCCGGGAACTTGTCGTCCTCGTCCTTCTTGAAGTCGCCCAGGGCCGCCTCCACGCGGAGAAGGGCGTTCTCAGACGGACGCGTGTTCTCCGTGTCCGAACCCGAGCCGGAACCCGAACCCGAAACGGACCCGGACGGACACGGGGAACCCGCCGAGTCCTCGGACATACTCGGGCTCGGAGCATCGGACAGACATTTGTCTTGTTCGTCCGACATCTTTAGGTAGGGGTCGAGAAGATTCATGCGCGTAACGGGGTGGTCTCCAACTCCACCAAAGCAAATCCAAATAAAGATGCAAAAAGCCTTAACTTAAAATCGCCTTGGCCAGAATAAATCTGGGCTTGAAAAGTCTTTTAAAAATGTCCCTTTCTGGATTCGTCCCTAAAATGGATTCTTCGGTAGAAATTGGGTAAGGTAAGGGCATCCAAAGAAGAGCGCGGTGATCCACGGGGAATCGAGTAGAAGCAGACTTTTTAGGGGGCATCAAATTCGGGGGTGAAGTTGTCCTTGCTCGGCTCCAACCAAGTACAATCCCAGCGAGTGTGTGTGCTCTGAAGTGCCGTGAGCTGTGCTCACGGACTTTATAAGTGCCGTACCACGGAGAGCAGGAACCCCTGAATCCTATTGGTGGAGAGGGCGTGACGTCAGAAGTGGAGGAATTCGATACCCATCACTTTCTCCTCATGTCATCCCAACACCAGCTGAAGGAGGAGGAGGAGAAACACACTAATGACGAGTGTAAAACCAGTATAGTCATTTTCAGCCTTGTTGAAATATTTGATATAAAATGAGCATTTGATATGTTAGGCACCGTTTGAGTGAGTTTTTAGTTGCAATTTATTTTTACTAATTTGAGTTTCAGTACAAGGTGTTGCCAATAGGGGGCGACAACAGTCTGCCAGAGTCCAGTTAGGAGCTAGTATACTGAATTTGGAGGGAGGACAGAAAGACACTTTGAGTTCATAAACTTGGTTGCAAATTTTTATAATAATCACGTTATGAGATAATGTTCATTCTGCTGAATGCTGCAGATTTTTCTTGTTGTTGTGGGTTACATCTTAATCTAGTGTACAAACATCATCACACTATTCTTTTTTAATGTTGTACTTTACTACAGTGAACTATCAGTTTCCTAAATTAATACAAATGGTGTTTGATTTGGCGAACAAAAAAAAAACATACATGCACTGTTATGCATTTTTAATCAATTGGATTCCTCAATTGATCATTAAAGTTGACTTAAAACTATCATTGTCTTCTCACTTCAACCATTTTTCAGTGCAAAACAAAAATGTCTGTTGCAGTCAGTGAAGTGAACCTGCCCGCAAACGCCCCATTTGCTTGTTTATTATGCTTAGTGGAGATGTGGAAATGTAAATCTGGCTTGCAGCTAATGTGGACAACATGTGCTACCTGAAGTTGCTTTTAATAGTTTACAGATGTTCGCTCATTTGAGTATGGCCGCTTGCAGATTACACACACACACACACAGTCTTTATTTTAACAGGCGTAACTTGCTTGCCGTTCCAACGCAATCAAGTCGAGAAGTTTTTGTGTTCTTGTTGTTATTGCATGCAACATGTTGTTTTAAAATCTTAAAAGTAAACAGTTTTTGGGTATGCAGCATTTTTGTGTGATAAATCTGGGCCTTTGTCACGTTGGCGTCATGGAGATGCTGGAAAATGCCATGTTTACCCAGTAAAGAGTAAATAATGGACGTCTATCGCTGTCAATAGCAGGCAAAGTGTTCATTGTATGTCACTTTTGGTAAATTTTGGATTATTTCCTACTCATTTTGAAGGACTTTCCACAATGGTTTTTGATTTGTTGACTCTAGCTTCTTTTGGGGTATTTCAGGGTGACTTCCCCCAAAAATGCACATGTTCACAAATTGTTTTGGGGGTCCTCTTCTAAGCCTAGAAACTACTGTAAACCATTTTTTAAGTATACTCCACTTATTAAGTTCTGCTTTTCCTAACTTTCAAGTCCAATAGCAGTTCAAAAATAGTTATTTTTAACTTTACTTTTTATACGAATAGCTAGACAACATGTATAACAACAGTCCAATCCAACATCAAAGTCATTTGTACCCCATGAGGCTAATTATTTGACTCCAACTGCACTGTTGGTAACTTCCTTAAAGCCCCAAAAAGTGCAAGTCAAGTGTGGCCCAGAACACAAAAAAACGCGAAGGGTAGGAACCCAGCGATAAACCACCTTGCCCCCCTGCAGTTCCACCACCCCCGCTTAAGTGTGGTCGCAGCCCAAAGCGGCGTGATAGAATGACGCCTTGGGAAACTTCTCATCTTGACTTGAAGCTACAGCGTCAAAATTTGAGCAAATACTAAGAGTCAACTGCTAAACTCGCTCGGCTTTTCTCGCGGTAGTTGTTGCCGTTCCCACTTTGCATTTTAGTTTCAGCTTTTAAGACAGTTTTTTATATGTGGGTGTATTATTTGCAGGTATATTTTGTTGCCCAAAATATGCATTTAAGTATAAATAGTTGGATTTTGTGTCAATGTCGTTAAGTAAATATGTCATAAAGTAGCTAAGTGTCTTTATAAAGATCCAATTTCTTATTTTTTAGACTATCAGGGACAAATTAAGCCATGCCTATAGTACCAGTTAACATCTATTTATCTCTAAAGTCTTTATTTTTGGAAATATTCAACAATCAAAACTCATTACGTTGCTCTCAAAGAAATAAACTTAGTGATTGTTTACTACCTAATATTACAGATAGTCCTATTTTCTTGCAAGTATAAAAACAAATGACTTGTCAAAATAAGACTTTTCAGGAATGACTTTCCCATATTAAAGATATTCCAAGCCTCCCGTTCTAGGCCTTGTATCGAAATACTTAGGAAATGAAGAGAATTTGAGGAAAGCATCTCATGTGTGGGTGTGTGCAGTCGTCGGATAGGTGCGATATGCCATTCTTGGAAGGTCTGACGTGATGAATGGTCGCCTCCAGCTTGTGCGCCGCTCTTCCACTCTGATCTGAACGTCTGAGCACCGGGTGTTTGTTGACACAACGTCATTCAGCATCGCGTGTTGTTTAAACAACACTTAGGGAAGACCCAGGCCACTCCCCGTGCGGGACCATGACTCTCCAGACCATCCATCATTGCACCAAATTGCCGCTGTCTGATTCTCGCAATCTGGAATATGCTTTCCCTGACTTATTTTACTTTGCCTCTGTATTTACAAATTGACCACCATCTCGCACCTCTGTGTTTGTGGTGCGCGATAACCCATTTCCATGCGCTTTTTCTACCCTATTTCTCGGACTATAAGTCACACCAGCCAAAAAAATAATGTCAGTTATATTTTTTAAAGGGCATTTTTAGTACAAACCAAGAATAAACGTATGTTAAAGTCATAATAGTCGATCAGAGCTCAAAATAAGCATCTGTTAACATACATTTCTTGTAATTATAGAGTATAAAAAACAATAACTACAACATAACATGCTTTTAGTGGTCAGAGAGAGAGAGAATAAAAACTGAGTTGAGAACAATTGAGTTTTAATCGCAGGCCAAGCCAAACTAAAGAAAAGTGCGACTTATAGTCCAGAGTATACTGTATATTTTTGATCCAGTTATGATCCCGCTTTAAAAAAAATCACTTAAAACCTGACTTTTTGACCAAACCGTCTCTAATTAAGTGAGTCAAACTACGAAATGACTTGATGTCCGTCCCCCTTTTCCCCCCCCCGATTAAAATACGCCCGTTAACCCATGGACCGGCGCCGTAGAAACGGTAGGGAAAGCTCGGGGAAACCCGATCCTCCCGGTCCGAGTCTGAAAAGCCACAAAGGAGTAGCGTTTCCCCTCCGACGAGATGGCTTGTGCAAACAGCCCCGGCTTTAACAATAACAATGGTCTCGGCCAGCCGAGCCCGGCTAACTAATGACAGATCCACACCTTAATGTCCAGCGCTTGTTTGGGTTTAAGTCGGGGACGGCGTGCGTACGGGAGGGGAAGAATGGCCGTTGTCAGCAGGTGGCTCGTGCCGTTGGAAAAGTGCCGGCCGGGAATGGCCTCGGCGGCGGCGGCGCGGATTGAAACGGAAAACCTCAGACGCGGCGTAACGCTACTCGGAGGATGTCCAAGCATAACGCAGCGCCGCGTTTACGCGAGATGGCGGGGCTCGATTTCCTTTTCCTTCGCGGCCGTCTACAGATCCAGCCCGTGGTAACCGGAGATGTCAAACGTCTGATGTTTTCAGCGAGATAAGTTCCGCTTAGAGGAAGATGCGATGACCCAAAAGGGAAGTGTGGCAGTTTTAAGATTGGGATGCTGAAAGAAGCTGTCATTGGCCTTTTGGATCGCAGCGTTTTTTTTAGCAATGTCTGAAGAAACTAGTTTAAAGCAGTCATTATTATATCAATGGGAACTGATATAGTATTTTCCATCTATATGTGCAGGGGCGGATTTAGCGGGGTGGCATGGAAGGGCAACTGGCACCCTAAAAAACAGTTTTTTCAACTCTGTAGCCAATCATAAGGGACAATAAACAAAACAAAAAATATTTTTTAACCAACATCTCCTTCTGATTTAGCTTACCGACCACAGAGTTTATCAATTAGCATAAAACAATAACAACATTCATTTAACTCTATCCAAAAAGCATCCTGCCAAAACATTTTTACTAGATTTTTTTTTTTACCTTAGAACCACTTTATGGGTAAAATGAATTCCCAAGTTATATTATAAAATCAAATATAAATAAGGACATCTCACAGGAAAAAACTTAATACCCGAAGAAGAAGACGCCAACTAATACTAGCAAAACATTGCAGTAAAAATAAATGATCCAAAAATTCCTCCTTTTTTGAATAAATTACTCATGAAATACATTTTTTTTATTATAGCTGTAAATTTACCATCCAGGACAAATAAAATGAATGTTTTGCCATTTTGTGTACTACAAGGATAAAACTAACGTCTTTCAAGTTAGCCGCCAGCTAAGCTGGAAATGAAAGACGTCCCGCTACTTTAAGTTTACCTTGATTAGGCCAAAGGGGGGCCGCCTGGGGGGGGATCCACGGGAGGAACTTGGCGTGGGAGTGCCGGGCATCGTTGGGAAGTAATGAGGGATGTTGACTCTCGGGGTGACGAGGGTGGGCCCACCTGACCGCTTCGACCGGAGGGTTGCCAGGTAAACATGGTTGGGACGGAGACGCCAGAGTGGACTTGTTTGTTGGCCACGCACTGTGTGGGCGGACTTGGACGATGATGGCTTGTCAAAGAGTTTAGGTGGATAACTTGCTTATTGTTTGAATGGGTATTGCCTTTAAGATGTTAGATTTTGGATTGGGTAGCTTTATTCATCTCGTATTAGGGAAATTTTGTTGTCACAGTAGCAAGAGGGTGAGAATACAGACACAGTAAAGGACATTTTAGTAAGTTAATAAATAAATACTTGAATAAATATATAAATATATAATAAAATATATTAGTGGATTAGTATATCTGATCGTTGTGATACTAACGTGTAGTTTAGATTAGCTAATTATTCTGCAGGATTGGGTTAAAATGGCATTCTTACTTTTAAATTATATATTCCATGATTTCTGGAATTATGGGTTGAGTCATTGAAAACAAGGCCCCTAATGATGAATAGTCCAAAATCTGGTATAGTAACAGTTTCTGTCCAGGTTTGGATCAATTGAAACAATTTAAAAAAATGGTGGTGAAATATTAACATCAATGTAAATTGGACATATTAGAATAGATTAAAATCCTGAAATATTTCTATCTGACTGACTATTGTCCCCCATTACTGCCCAACAGTCACCCACATTGCCCGTATCTAAAATAAAACCATCCATTCGTTCACTTTTGATATGGCCAACGTCAATCATCTCCCAGCAATTAGCCTGCCCCGCTACACCATCTACAATTAAAGCAGCAATTGATCATTTTGACATCTACTAGCGGAAAAAAATGTTTTTTTCACTGCTTCTTGGCACCAAAAAACAAAAAAATGTCTTCACCCCAACACCCCCAACTCCAAGCCAGCGGCGAATAGCGGATTCGGCGAGGACCGCATCGAACAGACGGCGCTCTGTCTATCTCATAGGCTCATTGAGTCGTGTGGTTTTGGCAAGTCCGATGGCGACGTAGGTGGCTTCCCGTGAAGATATGGACGCCAGTGTGTACCCGCCCTCCTTAAGTATTCACTTTAGCTCGGCCATTAGGACACGTTCCATATTGAAATAGTCGGCGTCGCCACGGAAAAGTCCCTCGCTCGCTCGCACTCCGTCTTTTTGGCGTTTGTCCCGCCAACTCAAATTTAAGATTCTAATAAGAAAACGCTTTTGCCCGAGCTAATCCAAATAGCCCCCAGAGTAAATGACATTGGCCATCGGGCCGAGGCGGTTAAACGTACACAGTGTGAAGCGAGGGCTCTATATCAAAGAGCCACATGTGGACTCGAAATGTTGGCCTTTGGCGACTGAGCGCTTTTTAATAAACTCATTTGGGTTCTGTACATAGTGTTAATGCAGAGGCAAAATAGCGGCTAAAACCTTTTGACGTCGGTCTGGGTAATACGGCTTAGGGGAAGCTTAGACCACTTCCCACAAGACACACACACAGGACCGAAGGTGTTACTTTGCACAGGCGGCCTTTGTGTCACACGCTTGGCGTGTTCTCGAAATCAGGTTTTTTGGCGTGATCGGAGGGAAAAAATAAAGGTCAAGTGATGGATATTGATAGAGCCGAGTCCAATATGAGGGTTACGTTGGCATCGCCATTTTAATCACATTTTTTCAATAGACTTCTCCAATAATAGTTTCATTGATACCCTTTGATACTCTCGGTTACTCTCTGATGCTCTCGGTAACTCTCTGATACTCTCTGATACTCTCTGATACTCTTTGGTACACTTTGGTACTCTTTGGGAGTCATTGATACTCATTGATATTCCACAGTACTCTTTGGTAGTCATTGGTAGTCATTGATACTCCTTGATACTCTTTGATAGTCCTTGATACTCCTCGATACTCCTTGATACTCCTTGATAGTCATTGGAAGTCATTGGAAGTCATTGGAAGTCACTAGAAGTCATTGGTAGTCACTAGAAGTCATTGGTAGTCATTGATACTCTTTGGTACTCTTTGGTAGTCATTGATACTCAATGATAGTCATTGATTCCGAATATAACTCCCCCGCAAGAATATTTAAAAATATAAATACTTTTTGGCTCTCCCTGTCAAAAAGGTTGCCAGCCCCTGTTCTAAATGACCCTTAGCTATGAGTGTACCCAATTAAAACGGTGGCCTCGAGGGGACATCTTAATAGACTCTCACGTGTGCCTCGCCCAGCGCCGGGCCACGCACTCCCATTGGCCGCTTCCATTCTGCGTCCCGCGCTTCGGTGTCGGCCCCTCGCGAGGTGCCAAGTGATTTTTATCTCGGGCTAAATGCTCCCCTTCCAATCTGCCGTCTCTTAGGAGCATATGAATACACTTTACACTCACACGAAAGAAAACAGGTAACTTGAAACTGGGCTTGGAGCGAGAGCAGAGCCTGCAGGTATAAAAAATACAAAAATACTACACTGTGTCAACGTACATGCGTGTGTATATACACTCCATCTTGGTCACACTGTCTGCATACAGTAGAACTTTTAAAAGTACAGTAGCCCCTCGAATATTGTGGATATTGTAGACCAAAAATGGCCTTGATAAACGAAAAACAGTCAAGTAGCTATATTTTTTATATATATACATGTGTATTTATACATATTCCTACACACACATATATATTAGTGACTTAAACAGGAATCTTTTATAGCATTTTTAAAGTTGTAGTTGGCATGTGCAGTTCAGATAAAAGCATAGTTATCCTTTAAAATGTACTTTATTTTAACCTTTAGCTCCAAGTGGATTCTCAATGGGGCCAATCTGACCTTTTACATTCGCACATTTACATGTGGGAGATGTTCATTTTTTGTTTTAGCACGGTGGAACAGTGGAACGTTTAACACCTTGTTCTAAGATAACAACAGAAGAGATGCTGTTTCTACATTTTGCTGCGGAGCGCTCTTACGAGGAGTCGCCTTTCACCGTACTTGTCACATGGACATAAATCACAGTACACTGCAAAGACCCATGAAATGCTTGGGTAACTTTCAGTGCCTTTTTTTTTGTAACATGAATCGCCATAGGAGAAAAAATATGTACAAAAATGTGCAAATTATCTTCATTTCCAAGTAAATATTTGGGTATTTTTTTGAGTTTAAGTCGCACTAGGCACCTAATGCACAAAAAACAAAAAAAATACAACATTTTACTTTGAAATGGTTATAGAATAGGGAACTTTAGACAAAATAAGCACCTATCATGTAGCATATTATTATTTTTTAAATTACTATAGTCTAAAAACAAGTACAAAACAAGTATTTGATGGTCAGAGTGAAAAAAATTAAGACAGTCCCAGGCTCATCCAAATTTTGAAACAATAGTGCGACTTATAGTCCGGAATTTGCGGTTTTCAGCCTGGGAAATTTCATGGAGTAATTTATTTTTATTTTTAGAATACTAAGTAAGTAATATATATATTTTACAGCTACAGTACTCTTGGAAAAAAAACACTATCCTTGTTTAATTACACGAGTTGTAAAAAAGAAGTAGCATGTAAAGTTGTACGTCTATAGTTGTGAGTACCCGCGTTTTTCCCGCGTTGTATAGTCGATCCCAAGCGTGTCAAAAGCCTCTCTCTCCTCATCAACTTCCATTTATTTTATTTCCCATTTATATTTTCACGCGCAAATGTACATAAATCCCCAGTCATACGTCTCTGTCTTTCATTCACTCCTTCTTTCAACACGGCTGTTTATTTTATTTTATTTTTTCGGGAGGGCAAGCTTGCCGCAAAATGAAAATAAAGGTCGCGTCACACTCATAATATTTGGAGTGGAGCGACATTTATTTTCTTTTTATTAAACGCTGATTAATATGCAGCGTTGGGAGCGACCGACGCCGACGTTTTTTTTTTTTTTTTCTCGAGCCGCCTCCTCCTTCTTCGAGGTAGAACCGGTCGATTCCTGCTTGGACATTTACATAAAAGTCTGTTTTGGATTAATAGAAAGGAACTCATTGTCAATGTCAAGGCATCTCTGTAAAATGGCCGCCTATCTTAGCTAAATGCCGCTAAATTTAAGAGTTCATAACCAATAATAAATATACAAAATCAAGGTTTGATACCATGTTTTCTGGCGAATAATTAGATGCCTTCAAGTATGAGCTGTACCCTTAAAACTTTACAATTTCTCTCGTATAAGTCACCCCATATTCATGGTTTTAATAGGGAGTACAAATGTGTAACTTTGAAGGGTAAATGCAAGCTATGGTTTATTTATTTTGTTGAATTCCATTCATAGACGTCAAATTAATTTTTAAAGAGTTTTTACAGTTTATTTTTTCTCCATTTTGAAATAAATGACCGCATTGTCTTGCATTATGGCGTCTATAAGCTGTTCCCTCATTTTTTAGTGACAAATATGGCGTATATGCCTGAAAATATGGTAATTAATGTAGGATCTGTCATCTCTTAAAAAAAGATTGACATAACAGAAAAGAGTAGTCAGAAAAAATATTAATTATCATATGTAAGTTATAGTTTAGGCCCGGTGGGTTAGTGGTTATTGCTTCTGCCTCACTGTTCTGTGATTCTGGGTTCAAATCCAGATCAGTCCACCTTTGTAGAGTTTGCATATTCTCTCTTGGCTGTGTAGGTTTCCTGTGGGTACTACAGTTAACTTCCACATTCCAAAAACATGCTTGTTAGCCTGTTTAGACACTCGAAATTGCCCCTAAATATGAATGGTTGTGTGTATCCTTGTGCATTGTGATTGGCTGACCACCAATTCAGTGTATATAGGCTCCAGCACCCCCAGTGACTCTTGTAAGGATAAAGTGGGTCAGAAAATTACAAAAAAAGTTGCAAATTAGGAAAAAAATACGGTAGGTCAAGTCATAGATTTTATTTTTCTTTTGAAAGAGTCACACATGAAAATGTAGTATTTTATGGAAGCCCTATAAACTTTTTGGGGGGTAAAAAAAGAAGAAAAAAAACTTTGCAAAGGAAAATATCTTGTGGACTTTGACTTTATAGGCTTTTAAGAGCTTTCCCATGGGTGGCATACATTTCTCTGCTTTTTATTTTCCTTACTTCCCAAATCAGGAAGGAGCTTTTTAATGCCGCATCTCGCTTTTGGGTTTTCACAGTCTTTCTTCGGGGTACTTTGTACTGAGTACCAGTGTGGATGACGGTACGTCCATCGAGCCAACATCAATCCTCAAATTTCCACCTTCTCAATTCTCCTCCTTCTCGCCACTTTGCCTTTTTCTTTTTTGGCCGCCTGATGGACGTTCAACAAGTGGAATAATAAGCAGTGGAAGCCGTGTTTCACCCAAAAAAAGACAAGCCAACGTGTCATGTTCTGGCAACAAAACTCAATCTGTTCTTGGCTCACGTTTTGCCCGTCAGTCCTTAAAACCTCGATGCTAAAACATGACTTTTAACATCAACCACCCGCCGTGTTAATCCAGTCTTTGCCTTTTTGAAAACGGCGAGGAAACTCTTTGCTACTTTGACCACTTTTGTGACAGTTAAAATGGAACTTTGTTTTGTTTTAAATAAAAAATAACGCGGTGGCAACTGTTAAAATTGGACTTTAGAGTCGGTAAACCACACAAACCATCTTCAATTTAATTCTGGATTTGCGTTTTAGAGAGGAAGTCATGCGGTGAGGGCAATATTTACTGTATTTACTCGCATATAAGCCGTGTTTTTAACAAAAAAATCGAGGGTAAGGCTTATATGCGCATAAATTAAACTTGAAAAAGACAAAACACCATAATGCAAGACAATGAGGTCATTTATTTCAAAATAGAGAAAAGTTAAATACATAAAACACAAAATATAATATATTTTGACGTATTTTTATTCCATTTCTTGGTCAGAAGTAACCACTATTGCAGTATTATTAAAAATATGGCAATATTCACAATTGTTTCCGCCATTGGTGGAAAAATTGTGGTCTTGCCGGTTGCCCAGAGACAGCTAGCTAGCTAAGTTTAGCAACCTCAAAGTTGTTTCAAAACAAAATTCTCTGGGCGCACTGCTGTTTTTGGATGTCCACCTTTCTCCGTTTTCTGACACGGCACATTCCAGACGGATAAGAGGTTTTAACCGGTTATTATTACGCCGTATTGCGTTTCGGTTCCTTCGCTCTGCGCGTTCTGCTCCGACAGCTCTGCGTACTCTGGAGGATTTCCTTCCAAAACATTGAATAGTCCTTCCAAAACATCACCTGATCATTGTTGCTGGGCTTTTTCGAATAGATTCGCATTTAGGGCATCTCATGTGATGTTATTCGAGAGCTGGATTTCTCAAGGTTTTCTACGAATTGGACCCAGTAGTGATTTTAATTACGTCTTCCATCTTGCACATCGAAATATGATTGGGTAGTGGAAACAATGGCATTTTGATGATTGTCCAGTTTTTTATACCCTTAGGCTAGCAATGGAAGTTTTATCTCTAACATAAGCCAATTTTAGAAGTGCTGTTTATCTTGTAAGACCACTGAAATAGTCATAGGTGGCGTATTTTTGGACTATAAGTCGCACTAGCTTAAAGAAGTGCAGTAAAACGGGGGAACGAAATGTAGAAAAGTCATAATGGTGGTTAAGTGGAATTTTTTGGGTCAGTTTTTTCCTCCAGAAATTATAGGTTAAAGTAATGGGGTAAAATGCAAAATAGGCACCTGTTAATGTAAAATATAATTTAAAAAATGTGTGTGATAATTATAGCCCAAAAATATTCAATATAAGCTGTTGACAGCTTGTAAAATTAGATAATAATAAATAAATGGGTTGTACTTGTGTATGTTGCAGGTTCAAACTGCAGAATGAATGTGATTTATAGTCTGGAAAATACGCCAAATGATATAAACCATGCCAATAGAATTCATTAACTTGCAGAAACTCCGTTTGTATTTTGCTAATATTGTTTTGTTATATCAAGTTCGTATTTTGATAAAGAATGAATAGATTTATTTTTATTTTTTCTTGCATCATCCTTACTGCTGATAAATCTTGCCTCCGGTCTTGAACTCGACAGAATCTGCCTTTTGTAAGCCGTTATTTCAAATCAATTGCATTTTAAAGCATTGATTGCGAGTGTGAGTGCCTCGAGCCAAATTCTTTGTCGGAGTCCTGTTGCTTTGTAAAGCAGCAGAGGGATTTTGCCCGTTCACCTCCTTCCCTCTTGATCTAAGTCACATGTGTAACGCATTGTTTTCTGGGACGCACTACAGTCGCCCTTTGGCCAAACTATATGCAACTCATAGTCCGGAAAATACAGTACTTTCCATTTCCTAATTGTCGAGCTTCTCAGTTCATAAAATCCATTTCAACTTTTGAAAATACTAACGTTGACATAACACAGTACTGTTTGAGTACCTCGCATGTAAAAAAAATACTTACTTTCAAGTAAGTGCTAATCTACCCAATATTGTTTTCAAGATGAAACACCTCCTCCGTCGTAGTTCATGGAGAATCCACCGCCTCGTCCCCACGGCAACGGATAATCCAACAGGCGCATTTCGTTAGTGGTAATTGGAGTGCAGGTAGTAGGCAAGGCACTGTGTCATTCTGTCCTAATCTCCGTTGGGGCAATTGAGGCAAAAAAACAGCCCCCCGACGTCCCCCACCCCCAGCCGACATCCCCACGGCACCCCCCGCAGACCCCGCTTGACCCTCCGCCCGGGCCGCAATTACAAAGCAATTGAAGGCAGGCAGCCACGCACACACAGCGGCAAAGCTGTCCAAATTCATCCTGTGGTGGACAGATACCAGGACCTCCGTGGACGTATGTTTCCAGAGGAGATGTGACCTTAATTGCTTAAGTCTTAAATTATCTTTAATTGTGCGCACTGTGTTGCTTTATGGTAATGGGGGGGGGGGGGGGGTGATGTTGAGGTATAGTTACAGCAGGAAGCGGGGCAGCTAAAGGCCATGTATTCACCTCCAGCTGAATCCACACACACAAGTTAGAATAGGACGCAAATTTGTCATTTGTTGAGTGGATTTATATGCAAATTGGAGTAAGAAGATCTAACTTTAGACTTGTTAGAATATTTCCTTGTATTGTCATTATAAATAGACAGTGGAGGTTACTAGCCAAATGGAATAGAATCTAATTGGGACTAGGATTGGTAATAGCCGATATTAGGCGTGTCAAACTCATTTTTTTTGGGAGGGCCAATGAGGTGACTGCATTTAAGCGACTACTCTGATTGGCTGTGGATTAACTAGATATTAAAATTTGGCCAAATGTCCCCTTTTGAATTTCTTAATAGCAAATAGTCTTGCATATAATAAAAAAAGGTAGAAACAGTATTAACACAAGTGCAATACATCTCAGTATTCAGTATTTATTTTAACATTTCTATCAAAGATTGGGGTTACGTTAAAATATACTTGAATTATTTTTAATCTTATGATTTAGTACTTTTGCCATCCACACTAAAATAAAATAAGGCCACTTTGTCATCATCCCTGGTGGATCTGACACAGGTGGGCGGGGCTATTCCCCCAGCCGCAACGCTTGGACATTGTCACCACGTCTGCAAAACTGCCAAAGCGCCTCTGTCCCAAAACCGAGAAGCCCCCCCTCCCGGAGCCCACCCCCTAACCTCATCCTTCATCGTCTCATTTTATGTCCGAGGCCAGGCGACGACAAGGAGAGGTCGCAGCTTGACGCTCATTAAACTGTCACGAGTAAGAGCCCCAATCGGACACGTTCCGCCATCTTGGCCTGCTCTCATCGTCTTATTCACTCTGTATAATCCTCGTATTTATGTTTTATTTAGCGTTTTCTGCATATTTCAATTGTAAAAAATTGACTGTCCTATAAGAATTGTGTAGGATACTCTTATTTTATATTGTCCTTAAGATCATAACTATGTGATTGAGGATGTCAAGTTGGGGTGTCCAAAACTTTATTATCTTAGGGTAACTTATAGAACAATATAAATAATTAAGTATGGGAGAAAATGTGTATTTCCAGCCTTCACAGTTGAAGTTTTTTATGTCTATGATAATAACTACCCAAAACAAAATAATCCTTTAAGTATAAGGTTATTTTAATACATATAAAATCCTCTTTGGGCCGTAATTTGACAAATTAGATTAGATTTTTCCAGAAATTTCTTGATTGGATTTAACAAGACAGACACAGAAGACATTGTAGACCTAGCTAAAAAAAACTGGAGCCACACACAAAGTCTGAAGATTAGATTACAAATGAAATAACGCATAGCAAAAATGAAGAAATAGTCTGGTGTCTTTATACAGTATTTATGCTTAAAAGCTGTGTTTATACTGCGCGAAATATGACATGAATCGCAGGTGGTCACCCTTCTGTTTGGAATCCAATCGTCCACGAATCTCCCAAGCCGGGCTGGCCCACGTCAAGAAATGTTTACCGAAATGGTTTTCTGTTGACAAACCTCAACTGGGTTGGAGGGAGAGGCACTTAATGCAAAATATAGCGTGTTGCCAGCAGCTACATTTCTGTGGCTTCCACAAATGTGGCCATCCGTCCATCCGTCCATCCGTCCCTCCGTCCGTCCCCATGTATGTTTTCCTTCATGCACATTTGCAGCCTTGGCTTATGTGTGGTCCTTCTGTAAACATGTCAACAGTGTGACACGCTGCAAATACAAGCGCATCAGCAATTTTATAAACTTATTTAGGAAGGCTGACAATATGGTGGAATTATGGTATTTTTTTACATACTTTAGTGCACAAACGTTTTGCCATTTGTACTTGTTAGGGTGTCTGAATTAGGAAAAAATGGTTGCTAGGAAGATTTTCTTGAAGGAAAATTGTTTGCTTGATTCTCATTGGCTGCCTGTTGACGGGAATGAACGTCCAATCAGATTTGACCGAATTGGGTGTCTATAATCTGGTTTTAGGTTGCTTACTGTTCTTGTTTGGGCAATTGCAAATGTTTTTGTATTGATTTAGAGTACTTTAAATTTGTATTTTCTTTGTTAGTTGGATTTTAGAATGATTTCCCGACTTGTAGATCAAAAATGATTGTGAGATAATCGTGATTGTGTTGTATATGTAGTTGTTAGTTTGGATTTTAACATGTATTTTATTGATGTCTGTACTATAAAAACCCATATTATTCTCGAAATAGGGGAAAACATCAAAATATAAATAATGCATGTTGGAGTTTGAGCATGAGAGGAAGTGCAAATAAGGATATTTAAATAATTAGTCTTCGCCAAGCGACATTTGCATGCAATTTCAAGACACTTGCTGCTTTTTTCAGGCCTGTTTTCAGTCAACCATCAAGTTACGAAGGGTTCTGACCATCAATTTCGGGTCGGGGGGCTCAAAAAAAATAACACCTGTGCCTCACGCTAATGTTTAATTTGCAGCAAGGCATTATGGGTAGGATCCAGTCCACTTATTAGTCGTAAATACGTAATTTTTCCGATTTTTAGAGTGCCTGAAACGTCAAAATGAATTTCTAACTTACCTTTATAACCCTATTGATCATACAATGACAATTATTGTCAAATATTGTTTTTATCTGTAAATCCATCTCCATAATGAAGCAATCTATCATTATTTGTCCTTTCCGAAGCCCCGACACAAATCACGTTTAACTCCATGTTTTTCTACGGGGACTATAAGTCATTTATTTCAGTTCATTTAAATTTATAAGAATCGGCTGAATGGAAATCTTTTTTCTAAAAAACCAACCCCCACCCCCTGCTTGGGGGGGGAGGGGGTCTTTATGGCTAGAAAAACAGCATTTGTGGTTTTGACGGTCCAGGTTTGATCCAAACGGCTTTGGAACCTTTTATGCGACCTGGCGTCCAGGAGACTAAAGAAAATATTTTGCTTTCCACCCTTTTTCAGCCATTTAGCCTCTGCTAGGGGAAAAGGAGAGAGGGTCTGAGGGAGGGGGGGAGCAAAAAAAAAAACTTGTGGATAGACAGAGCGAGAAAGAGAGAGAAAATACGAAAAAAAAAACCTCTCCAAGGTCAAATGTCCTGAGTCGGATGACTGCCAGATCTCCTTTGCTTGCTTACACATTGCTAGAGAGGTACACAAAACATGTATATGTGTACTGTACTCATAAGTACTTATTAAAAATACACATTCCCAATATATTTACTGCAGTTTTGAAGTGAAATATATATTTAAAGAAAGGTTTTATCCATTAGGAATGTGTTTTATAGATCAGAAGTGCATATATGTTCATTAATGTGGATATAAATGTGTTCATTAGTATGTGATGTATATTATTAAGTGAATCAAATTCAAACTCTAAATACAGATTTTGATTGACATGGGTTATTTTTATCCCAAAAAATATATACTTCATACACTTATATTGGACTACAATTGTGGTCCATTTCCAAATATTATGAGTTTGGGTTTGATTTATTTAATTATAGACAGCACATATTAATGAACATATCCATATTCATGTTAATATGTAGATATGTAAGATTGTAGTAGAGGGCTAATTTCCATCTTTTGTCTTTATTCCAAAATATTCCAAAAATTAGATGTATTACTATGTATACTATTTTTATTTGATATTATTATTAGCTATTCACTGCCATAGTAACCAAATCTATTAAATGTATTGGATATCCATCACTATTAATAACATTGAATGAAGTATTCTTTAAAAACTATTTATATATCTATACACATACACATGTATTTCTCTTTTTTAACCAATACTGATCCTCTCTTTAAAAAATGAAGGCTTAACATAAACACTAAAAAGTTTGAACACCCTTGCTATAGACAAACTCGCCCTTGACATTTGTAATAAGAAAGTATTTTTGACAAATATCCTTTTACAAATCGCTTAGATTCAAAATCATTTTCCCTATGATTTTACTTGCACTATTTTTTTGGACTGCAGTTCTCATTCGCTGGCCATCAGGCAAACAAACGTTTCCTTGTCGCAATCTCGCGAACCGACAAACACATCCACGCTTTACTTCCACGCTGCTTTACGCTCATTTACCCGTCCAATCTGTGATGTCATGTACGCCTGTCGGCCTGTAGCCAATTAGGACGCGGCGTGGCCTCGCAAACTTAACGTAAAAGTCCATTACTGGAGATTGCGGCTTGATTACGTTGGGGTCGCGCTCGGCCACGCGGAGGAAACGCTTCCACGAAGGCCGGGCCCGCGAGGTGGCCGGGCTCGGGGCGCCGTGGCGTGCCGGTGGTCCCGTGTCACTCACCCGCCTGCCCAGAAAGTCGCCTTTAAGTAGGAGTTAGTTTACCAAATAACAGATGTCCGTCCGGGAGAAAATGGTGCAAAATTCACCTCTGAAAATGTATCCTCACATTACATTTTTCAAGTCCAAAAAGTCAGAAATGCACTTTTCAAGTTGAACTAGCTCATTTTGGACATTTCAAATAAACATAGTTAATTAACTACATGTATAATCCATGTAAATATATTAAGAGGTTTATTGAAAGCTGTCTTTTATAGTTCATCTCATCCATTTCTTAACCAATTTTGATTAGAAGTACGATTTCAATATCTGCAATTAGCCGGCAACAAGGCTCCAGCGCCCCCGTAACGTTACAAAAAAATACATTATTCAATAGTTAATTATATATGAAGTGGCACGTTGGTGTAGTGTAAACAAGACGTCCGGCTCGCAGTCCTGAGGTCGAGGGTTCGATCCCGGGCTCCTTTTTTTAGCCTGAACATCCTAAAAACATATATGTTAGATTATTTGAACAATAATATGTGTACTATTGGCTGTTTGTCTTCTCAATTTGTGGTCTCACCCACTCCGGATAGGCTCCGCCACCCCCCATAACCCAAGAAATGAAGGATAAAAACAATAAATGAATGAAATCTAGTCAGACTGACGCAGACACCTAAGCATCCCCCTTTAGTAGGTCTCTATTATGGTCCTAACGAAGCACGGACGGTCCACGTCTCCCCCGTGGTGGAAGCGCTGGAGGGCAAGGTCTTGTAGTCGGGGGTCAGAGGTTAAAGGTCAGCGCTCCAGCAGTGCGCTCCTCTTTTTAAAGCTTCTTTCATCTCTGATCCTGACCTTTGCGCTGGACATCAAGAGAAGAAGAGTGAAAGATTAGATGGATCGGCTTGACACTGAGCCGCACATGCTTAAAAGTCACTCACTTTTTTGCGTCTTATTTCGATATATTTAATTTTAAACATTGCCGCGGACCATAGTTTGGACACCCCTGTCTTGAAATACAGTATTACTTCGTGTTAGTGAAGTCTATATATAGTGAATTATAAAGAGTGATGAATTAGAAATGACTTCATATGGTCACACTGTATATTTTCATTTTTATTTTTGCATATGTTCCCTATCAAACAAATGAGAGGGAATTATGTTGACTGACATTTTGGGGGAATTTATTCAAAGCTGGGTCAAACCTTGGTTTGTTAGACACTCCATAAATTGCGATATTTCATCACAGTGCATATTTCTCGACTCCCTAAAGACGAATTCATGCTAGCTTTGATTCTCACGGATTGCCGGTTGTATTTGGCAGAAGAACTCTGACAATTATTGGCCTTTCCCGATGAAAAATTGCAATAATTTGGGTCCAACCTTTGGCAAACAAAAAAGTTTGGGACGGACGACAACTACTGACCGCTTCTCATTGGACCGCAGGCCACCTTGGAGAAAAAAACCCACATCCGCATGACAAACTGCCCAAAAATGCGCCTTGTACCCTAGTACAACCTAAATCTACAAACATTTTGTGTATTTTTGGGCCATGCGACTTATACTCAGGTCAACCTTTTCATCTGAAAAATACGGAAAGTATTTTCAAATAGGGCACTCCTTTTTAAACACCCTGTATATTAAAAAATATCTTAAATAGGGAAAATACTGCCCAAAAAAATGAAATTAAGCAATATCTCCAATAGTAGTGGAACCACCCACGTTTTGGGTAGGCACCGCCCTCCTTTGGTAAACAGACGGGGCTTTTAGTCAAGGCCCCCCGGTGGTCTGGATTGTGGTCCCGCCTCCCAAACGGATTCACTTTGGCGTCCGTTTGAAATCCAAGTCCGTCTGCGTAGAGATATGCGGCCATTTTTGGTCCTGGCGACCCATCAGAACCCTCCAATCTGGGTCTTTACATCCAACGGTCCTATAGACCCAAGTCCTGGTGGGTCACATGTCCTTACAAAGAGTCCCACGTCCTTGTTAGCGTCTTCCCGGATCTTAAAGATGCGTCAGAGTGAAGTGAAAAGCTTCTCTGCTACGCTATGAAAGAAGCCATTGAAGGCTCTGGAACGTGGCTCGAAAAAAACAACAACCTGAAAACGACGCACGGTCCGAAAACCGCAAAAGATGTTTTTTCGGTAAACATTTTTAGACCCGAGAACCCCCCACTGATATGGCGTTTCGAAAATATGGGATTGAAATGACCGAGTAAGCAACCATTTTTTTCCATTCACTTATTTGAAATGAAACTTATTTTTTATTGTCCCACAATGGACATGTTTTTCAGTGGGTTTTAAGGCATTTATCAGCACTCCACTCCGAAACGTGACCGTGCATGTTTAACGGTTGGACACCTGTGGCCAACAAAGATGGCCTTATACCCCCCACTGTCATTCAGCAGAATCCCAGCTGCACCGCATTCAACATTCAGCACTCCGACAAGATGAATGGTCGCCACGGCAACACATCCATCATGTTGTTTTTTTGCTAAATATGGTGTTTTCCATTCCCGGATCAAACACCATTCGTTAAGCATTAGAGTAGTAAATAAACTTAAGCAAAATTCGATTTTTTTGGGAGGATTTTCTGCATCTAGTAACTTATTTAATATCTTGTAAAGCAGTTGAATGACAAAGGAGATTGTACTTTTTTTCTGACCTCAGTCCAACAATAAGTTCTTGATAGCAGCAACAGATAGTTTTTTTTTTGGGGTGTGTGTTGTGCTGTGGAATATTTATTGTTGATTTAGTTTGAAAAATGATTGTATTTGTGGGGATAGGTCACAAAATAGGTATCTGTTAACTTAGTAGTTTTTCAAATAACTATACCCATAAGAACGAACAATGTAACAGTCTGCCAGTGGTCAGAGATTTAAAAAAATGTATATAAGTTTTACTTAAGTATTAGTCCGACTTATAGTCCAGAAAATACAGTAACTGCTTTAAATTGCATTGTGAAAATATCAAATAAGTATATTTTTCTTCTCTTAAGATCGGAACATGGAAATATTGGCTCTTTATGATGAATTAATTAGTGGAGCACATTATATTCCACCTGGCAGCAAATTGGTTCTGTCATTACTTTACGACACCAAGACATAATGAATTTAGTCTTTAGTTGTCCATGGTCCTCCAAATGTCTGTATTTATATTGAAATACACGACAAATGAGCATAGGAGATCTTTCATGGCTCTCTATTATACGTATTGGAGAAATAAAGCTGTAAAAGCAAGCTGTTCCGGCACCCCACCCAATTTATTTTATGTTTTACAGGGGGGAATGTTCATAATTTCTTTCCATTTTTAGTTTATAGTGTACAATTTGTCTACGTTGAACCAAGTAGAGCGTTTAAGTTGCGTTAAGTTTTTGATTGGCCGGTCTTTGAGGGCTTTTTTTTGATGAAAACGAACCTATACAGAGAATATTCTTACTATATAATAACAACCTCAGTTCTTACAAGCTAACACAAGTATGCTAAGTGATAAACATATTGTTTTTCTCTCTTGACTTGAACATTAACCAGAAAATCCATCATTGCAATATCATTTCTTTGCATTGTTCTGTCATTTCTATCATTTCTGGATCTTTAACTTCAATTTTTCAAGATTCTACATTCACTAAAGTCCAATTTTCTCCAAAAAAAACATCTTTCCTCGTCCATGTGTTTGCAATAATGAGCCAGCTAATGATAATTGAGTAAATTGCGAAAGTCAAAGAGCCCTAGGAGCGTATATATATATATATAAATACATATTTATATATACACGAATGGTCTCCCGTCTCTCTACACCTTGATGACGTGTCCAGTCACTTTCACGCAACGGGTTCAAGAACCCGAGCGGTCATGCGAAACCCGTCAAGCCGCCCGCTAACCTCGATTGCTTGTGACGCTTTGGCAAGCTCTCCCGGCATTTTCACGCTGGAGAAAAAAAAGCATCGACACGCAACTTCCCTCTCGTCAGACGTCCTATTGGCGGCTTTCGGCGTCACACGATTTTGCGCTAAGAACTAGCCAACGATCAGGTGACTTGGCCCTGACTGCCGCTTGTTTGGCTAAACGGGGAAAGGTTTCGGGGGAGTGTTTATTTGAGATCAGATTGCCATCTGTCTGGCGCTACGCTGACTTTTATAAGGCCGACTGTTAAATGTAGACGTTGTGTAGCCATGCTACGTGGCGGTCATGCTGATTTTTGAAAACCGTGGAGGGCCGGAATTGGTCCACGGGCCGTAGTTTGACATCGTAGAAGACAATCGTTGTGTACTTATAGTCCAGAGAAGTGATTTTGTTTGGAGTTAAGGGTTTGTATTAAGCACTCTGACTTCTAGCTTGGTTGTAGACCTGTTCTAACTAGATCTAGTCTAGGCTGTAGTCATGTTTTGGTCAGATGGGATAGGCTCCAGCACCCCTGACAGGGCGGGATATATAAAATTTTCTCCAAAAGCCGTCCACTTTGCAGAAAATGTTAGACTTTTACGTGCGTCCTATGTGAGAGTAAATATGTGCAGTTTTGCGTGTTTACGTTTTTTGCAATTGTTTAATAAGGAGAACTGCAATCATTAAAAAGGGGAGTGATTGGCTGAGGTTGCCAGGTATGTGAAGGACATCCATAATTTGTTATTGTTTCAGCTCTCAAATAAGAATAGCAAGTCCACGTTTTCCAAAATAGGAATATCAAGCCCAAAAAAAATCACCTTCTCTACAATGGGGAAATTTTCTTTCTTATACCGAAAACAAAAGGACAAAAGCCATCATGTTTAGCCATTGCCAAATGTTCCATTTATTTCTCCTTCTCCTTCCCCACTGTGGCCTTTGCCACGCGGGGAAAGGAGGTAATAGCTTTGACTAATTTGGCCCAGGGCTGTGCAGTCCAAGCCATATATGCCAGAGTGAATCTGTAAAGCTAACATTAGGCAGCATATATCTAAGGCTAGTTGCTGTGGGCTTTGACATCCTGTATTACACCTAATTGCCACCAGACATGACATCCAAGTCTCGCTCCAAATCCCCCATAACCACCTGCTCCTCGCTCTGTTTACCTTTTGGAAGCGGGAATAATGCCGGCTAGTGCGCCGCCGATTCGCTAGCTGTTATTTTCTGACACCTGAGCTGAGGATTGGGGAACCGGAATGTCAGTAGAAATTTGACTGGGAGACGTGTAAGGATAGTTAAGGGCTATCCCCTCGTGCATTTTGTCGCCGGGCCGTAGTGTATACTTTTCTGATTTATGTGTTTTTATAAGTGTAATGAGAGAGAGGGTAATATGCAGGCATAACCATAATTAGCTCAATAATAAGTTTCGGGAACAAGGGGGGAAACTTTTAATGAATGCTATAGAGAGTGTCAAATAAATGGACGATACGTGCGAACACGTGCGGTAAGCCGACCCGGTTTTTGGACTAAATGGCGGGGGTCTCCCATGAAGTTATTCCCCGTTGTACTTTGCCCAATAGAATGTTTCAGGTAAAGACGTGGGAATATTATATTCAGTATGTCTTGTAAAACTATATGGGGAGTTGTGGAATGGTGAAAGTTTTGCTTTGTGGATATTCAAGGAGTTTCCAGTTAAGTTTTTGGAGAAATTTGGCTACAACGAGGTGACGACTATGGCACCTAAATTGGTCGTGTTGGTTTGTCCTTAATTTGAAGTCTATGGCGTCCATAGTATCAAAGTCTGTGACCATCTTGCCATTATCAGATTTGTCTTGATAGAATAAGTTTTGGCATTTATGCTCATACTTCTCATTTCCTATGTAGTGTAGTTTGTATGGTTTTTCTCCAGGTACTCCTACTACTTTGGAATTACAGTCAATGTAAAATCAGGCAGACAGAGCCAGTCAATGCGTAGCCAAAAATAGAAAAGGGAATCCTGCCGTATTTAAAGGGCCGGGAAAGACCTCCTCCTAGAGCTACTGTCACACAAGGCTTCACTATAAAAAAAAGTGTCCTAGTCCTACTCCAATGGAATAATGCTCGCTTTGAATACTGGTACACGCGTCCTGCCAATTGTATTCTGTAGTTACTGTTCATTTGTCCACTCTGTAATCAGAGAAAGACAGAAAAAATAGCAATAAAACAGTCCTTAATCCACAATTAGTATCCCCAAAAATAAATGAACATATAAAAATTTCCCATTAGGGCATATAGTCCAAGTAGAAGATATTCCAAACTTCTTCCAACCTGCTGGAAACAGTCCCCCCAACCTGGGGGTGATAGATTGACAGCTCACTTACGGGAAAGGCCAAAGACCTTCAGGTAAACAGCACCATAAATGCATTAAATATGGACCGAAGGAAAACATGTCGGTGCGAGAGGAAGGGTAATGACGACGATGCCACTGTGCTTTCAACTCATTCCATTAAAACCTGTGGCGTACACACTTTTTTTCTGGGGTGGGGGTTCAGTTCTTAGCCAGACCCACTTTTGCCTAAGTGAAACCAATGCGTTGGGTTCTAATTGTTTTTCCAAATTAGAGGATTACCTTAAGATTATATCTGCATCTTCTTAGTGAATGCCGCCATTTATAAATCCACTTTTCAGTTGTAACAACATTTAGCTCCGGCGGTTCGATTCCGAAATAATCCACGATGATCTTGACCCCCACAAACGTGAGGCAAAAAAGTCCCCAATAAGAATTTTGCTACGTTTTTGACAACCGGGTATCTACCCCACGCCACCTAAACCCTGACAAAAACTGGAGACGGACAAATGAGATAATTGAAATGACCGTAAAAGACCGGGAAGCCAAAAACCCAAAGCGGTCTGGGCTCTCTCTCCCCCGAAAGACAGGAAAGGTCTATGTTGCCCGAAAGAAAAAGCCCTGTAAAGTTTAGCCGCATAAATAAGAGGAAATTAATTTAATGCAGGGCGGGTGGTTTGGCGCCATGGAAAGAATACACAATTTAGAGACTTGCGCCAAGCAGCCAAATGGACAAAATGAAGGTGATCAGTCATATTTTGCTGCTTTTTTTGACATTAAGCATATGCTTTTTTTTCTGGAGAGGTCAGCTAAGCAATTTAGACAAATTGGAGAAAATTGCTAAGGTAAACATAGGGAGAGGTCCCCTAATGTTTCTTTCACTGGCTTTTTCTTTCCCCCCTCAGTCACTTTAAGACAATATTTTGTTTAGTAAATCCCTTACCTGAATTTTCTGTGACGGTACAGTGAGACAAAATGACTGCCAGGGCTATCGGGGGGGGCAAGACTGTGTCACCCACGGTCGGGTAAGCCAACCAAAACCAAGTTTTTTGACTTGGTAAATAGGTTGGACTTAAAGCTATGTGTCTATGTGACATTTTGCAATTCATTGTCAACATGAGGGTAAATTAGGGGAATATTTAAGAAGCTTTGTGGGATCGAATGTTTTTTTTAACCTTAGTTTTCTCATAGTACGTTTTATCGATCAATTTCAGAGTCTTGTATCGTAATTTTACAGTAACGGTGTCAAATTTGCAGCAAAACCGGGCAGTCAGGTAGTAAAATCCGGCCTATGAGGTCCAAGGATTCTTTGGTTTAAGGTCCTTAACCTAGGATGTTTTGACTTAACGAAATTTGGGTCTCATCTGCAGTTTCTGCTTGTGTAGTACTTGTCTGTCTTTGTTTGTATATTGAATTGAATTGAGTACTTTTATTGTCATGATGCAAGTATAATGAGATTTAAATATCCATGGTTAAATCAGTGGACCCTAAAATTATCTCAAGTATTACAGCAGTTGACTTGATACTTTTAACAGAAAAAAACTGTCTATTTTGAACATTTTGAAGTAAAACAGGGTTGAAAAAAGGGACTTTTAGACCAAAACTTATGTTTTTTTTACATTGATACTGTACGTAGATAGACAAAGTACATTATTTGTAAAGTAAAATTAGAATGTCTAAAACAGTATGCAGGATTACCTTTTACACTACGACTACTTTACCGTCATTATCTTTTATGCAACTTCAAATGGTGTCACCGCGTCTGTAACAATTTGAGCGGAGCAGTTTTTGACAAGTTTCATGCTACTTTATTCGATTTATGTAGAATTAAAATGACGAAGGTGACCGCACCTGAAAGGCTAAGTGAGGAGTCCCTGAGTCTGTTATACTTTGTTGTCATTTATTTATCTAATGACTCCTTGGGTTTAGACAGTGAGTTAGATTCTGTCCATTGCCGTATGCCTAAAAAAGCACGACGCTGCCATAACACTAATCACCTAATTGCCCTGCCCTGCCTCATTAGAAAACAAGTCCAACTGGAAAATCGTCTTAAGTGGCTTAAATTAATGAGACTCTCATATTGGACGCTGAGTCATGAGAGGCCTGAGTCACAGTGACGTCATCATTTGCTTGCATAAACCCTCGTTGGGGATTGGACGAGCTTGGTAGAGGCTGACCCGATGACCGTTGGTTCAAAACGAGACTAGTTAAAGCAAGTTAGGAGTGTATTTTGTACAAAAACTAAAAGCGTGCCATTGTTGAACTGTGGTTAAATCGTAAAAGTTTTGTTTTACGGTTGACGGAAATTTGGAAGTCGACCAAAATTACAGTCAGTTGGCTGGAAAATACACATTTTAGGGAACTGCAATGTCCGATTAACAGTTTATTTTTAACTTGTCATAAACAGTACCCAAAGAATTTGACAAGAAAACCGTTTTGTTCATCAAATCCTTTGGGAATATATTCCACACTGGATTATAAACTGCAGATTTGTAGTCCGAAAATAGCTCTGCCTTTTAATATTTCCCAATTATTTTCAAATATGCGCTAAATTAACAACCCAACGATAATCCCCATCCCTCTTCTGTCCATCTTTCCAATAGTTTTCCCTCGTTCCGGTCTCTTAAGTGTCCCCCAAGACAGACAAGAACGATCCAGGCATTCAATTTCGAGTCTAGGCCTCCCCTACGTAATCCCCACAAACCCCATAATATGCTCATTTGTAGCGGCTGAGTTACTATACATGGATTTAACCATAACAGGTCCATATTGAGCTTAGATTTTGGTTTTGGATGGAGGTAGAAGGGCTTGCTTAGAGGGGTCGCTTAGGTGAAACAGAGGTTATTTAATAAGACGGCTTGTTATTCCAAAAGGGAACCAAGTGGAACGTATAGGCTGTCATTGAGCAGGTACTGACAGCCTTGTGGATGGACACTTCATGTCTTTGGCCCATAGGGGGGAATGCTTAGACAACATGCATTTGAGTACATACATAATAAGTATGAAAATACTGAATTCTGTGACGGAAAATCTTGCAATTTGTCTTCATGCCAATTGGTTCGTAAATCTTTCATTTTTGAACCCAATGTATTTAACTATGTTGCTAATAATATGGTATAAATAAGCAACTAGTCTTTTTTGTAGTTGTTGTGTGAATTGCTGATCTTAGATAGATCCTGGTCTTGCAAAATGTTGTCCTATTTTGCAGTTTTATTTAATTATATAGTGAGAATTGATTCAATTACGCTAGTCTGTGATATTGGGGATAAAAATTTTGAATGGATAAGTTATGTTATTGTTTAGATACCGTAAGATTGATGATGCCATTGCTATAAATCGTCAAAATCAACGAAAATACACACTTGTAACACTGCTGATTTTGTCCACTGGCCTTGCCAGACTTACTAAAAACTCTAAATACTTTACCTTTAACATTCAACCAGACCCATTTTCTGCCGTTTCTTTGTCATAGCACTCAGAATTGAGTGTCAAAAAGAAATATATTTTTTCTAATTCGTATATTTACCGAGGCAGAAACCAAAGCGCTTGAGTGTGTTAATTAACATCTGAAAAGTACTTTGCCGTGTCGCCGCACGTTGACTTCGGGGTGCAAAACTCTGACCGCCGTCCACCACCACCACCACGTTTCCCCACTCGGGGCCTCGCTTATTTAAATTGTGCTTTTTTAATGGGAGTCAGATGTGATCCTGTTTACAATATACGCCGTCCAATTAGCCCGGAATAGCCAAACTGGGGAGGCCGTCGTTGCACTCTGAGTAGGCACTGGTGGCTTGTAACCTTTTACGCCCTTTTCATATCATTGACCTTCTTCTCTTAAAGAAAAAAAACAGCCCACCTGGAAAAAGCTAAACCTAAAGTAACTAATAGAAAGGATGGAAAGAACGTTAACTTTGACCATTTCACTTAATTTCACATCCAAGGGTATAGTGATTAAAGAGGATGCCATAACTAGATACTCATACGGTCCTAATGGTAACTTATGGATGATATATTATGCAACATAGATGCAGTTTAACTGTCAGTGGGAACAGTTGTTGTTATATTGTGGTTTGTAGGATTTTAGAAACTCCATTATTTGTGTTTTGCATGGTGTAATTGTTTTTTATTGCATGCCATTTAAGAAAAATTGCAAAAATTGCAAAAAATAGCAAAAAAGGCAAAAAATATGCAAAAAAATTGCTAAAAATTGCATTTTTCATTTGCTAAAATAGATGAGTGGTGTCCAAACTTTTTTGTATGAGGGTTGCCTGTAAAAAAATAAAATAAAACTAAAGATGCAAGAGCCAACTTGGAATCTGTGACTAGTGCAATTGAGTGTTAAAGTTGAAAAGTGCAATGTTAGATTTAAGCTTCTTGTCTAGGCTATATTTAATGATTTCAGCAGTAACAACTAACCCTGGGAACCGTACTTTGGACTCCCTAAAATAAAAGATTAAATCCCAGGCAAGATAATACACTTAATAGTCCTAAACTGAATCCAACTAAAAGTGATTTGTCTTAAACGGGCGTCCATTCGATGAGAATTAGGGTAATTTAATGTCTGTAGAAATGTAAGTCATTTCCATATGAATGAATGAGTGGGTGAATGCAGTTTTTTCCCATCCCACTTACTCCGGTCTCCAGCCTTTTTAATTCCCGTAGAGCCACACATCTAAGGACCACCTGTGACCCGGCTCATGAATAGACCCCAAGGAAGAGAAAGCGTCCGTCCCCGTTGTCCACTTGAATTGGTCTTTGTCCCAGACAAGGTCTCTTTCATCACGTGTCCAGTCTTGCTGTTTTACGAGTCTGTTTTCCACACGTGCAGAAAAAGAGCAGGCGATGACGGCCCCCCGATTCTACAGGCGTGTCAGCCGGGTCAAAGTTCGGGCCTTGTAGGATGTTTGTTGAATGGAGCGGGAGAGGAACAGGAAGTGTCGGGGGCTCAATGCCAGGGAGCGTCGGAAGCAACAATACGAGTCGAGAGAGCTTGACCTCACTCCTAAATAACGCTAGAACCGATTGGGATCTGTCTCGAGTCGGAGAATACACGATAGAGGGTTAAAAATGCAAAAAAAATATGTATCACTGGTGTATAAGTCGCATTTTTTTTGGTAAGGTAATTATTTGGTTTGTTGAGAAACCAACAACAAGTAGAGAATAGCGTAAATAGGCTTCTGTTAATAAAGTATCCGTTTTGTTGGTAATTATAGCCTAAAAATTAAAAATAAAAACATAGGCTGTCGGGAGTCGGATAGGAAAAAAATATTTTAAAAAATGTTCGTTGGAGGGCCAGACAAACAGTGCAAAAAGTGGTACTTATGTTACAAAAAATATGGTACTATTCGGACATATTATAGTATAGATCAGGGGACCCTAAACCAGTCCTGGAGGGCCACTGTGGGTGCCGGTTTTTGTTCCAACCGGTCCAGCACTGTCTCTTTAACCAATGACATTTCTTCAGAATCCACTGATGGCACTTGTAGGACACCAGATTGGTCAAAAGGTGTCCTCTTTCTGTATGTATTTATTTATTACCCATTTATTTATGTCTAGGGTGTCTTTTACTGACTGTATTCTCGACCTCTTGCTACTATGACAGCAAAATTTCCCAAATAGGTACTGAATGAAATTATCTAATCTAATATAAAAAAATATCCCAAAAACTTGTCCACTTGTAAATCGTCCTAGGTTTTTTGCACATATTGTTCCCCCCTCTGACTCACCGGCAAAAGTGCATAGTGATCATCATGTTCAACGTAATTTTCTCTTCATTTCAGAAACTTTACATTACCGCGAATTATGGGATTAGAGAGCGTTTCCATTGCAAACGGCGCTTTCCCACGCACTGCCTTTTTTCTTTTTTTTCCTTTTCGGGTTCAGGAAGTCCCGTGCCAAGCCACTACGCTGGTGGAAGCCATCACTTCCCATCACGACTAAACGTACACCCATCTATTTCCATAGGTGCATTCCCTCCATTACCCTCCACTATATATTATATCTATAGTTTTGTGGCCTGATTGCAAGCGTGTAGTATTTGTGTCGTGTAGTATTTTTGCCCGCGGTTGACAGCCGCCATGACGGCGCGGTTGCGCGGTGGCGCGGTGGCTACGGTGAAAAGAAAAGCTCCAACAGGCCGCCAAAAGACACCCACACATTTCTTAAAGGATGGCCTTTTTTGATGGAAGTTAGGAATAACACAATACAAGGCTTTATTGTCGGTTTTCCCTGGCGTTTGGTTTTTCCGTAATATCGTTGTTTTCTTTTCATCGGGTCTGTTGTGGGGTTTTTCACGATCTTTGTTCAGAATTGAATATTTTTACTGTATTGTCCACGCAATAGTGTGTTTAATGTTGATATTTGTTTTGTATGTAAGGTTTGTGTAGTAGTTGTGGTAGAAGTAGCAGTACGGGATTGTGTTATGCATCCACTAGATGGCGCTTTAGAAGTAGTAGTTAGGAACCGTCTTATACATCAACTAGATGGAATTTTATGAATTGATTGAGCAATTTTTATCCATATATAAGGCGCATTAACTTATAAGGTGAAATGCCAGCTTACATAATATACATAATGCAGTAATTTGTTCAAAACGGATACCATAAAATATTTTTTTTTATAAATTATTAGATTGAGTCTGTGCACTACTGTAGTTTGCAGAAAACCACCCTCAAAAACTTGCAGAAATCGGCCACCAAACCCAGAAATTTCCCACCAAATCAATAGAAAACGTCCCAAATTTACAGCAAGTGACCCTAAAAATTCACCCATTGACAACAATAGACATCCTGACAACTTAAACTGACCTTTGCGACCTGCAACTTCACTTTTTTAGCCCCCCAAAAAACCAGGTCCAGCCCACCTGAACCAAACAGAGTTTGGCACCCCTACTCTAATGCGTTTGTTTTTCTGACAACGCCATGCAATTGCAATGGCCACCACCCTCTGTGCGGGATTTGCTGGGGAATCTACTCCAGATTCCAAAACAATGAAAGTACAACGGAGAAGACTTGGCTCCGTAAATACACACACTGTTTCAAATAAGGCCGACTCTCACTGGCTTGCGCACACGGACGTTTGCACAAACTGTTTTATGTGGCCCGTAGTGGTCCGTAAAGGAATTCCGAACAGAACCACAAATGGACCAAGACACCCAGCCAGACGACATAAAACTCAAACAAGTAGTTCCTGCTCTTTGACTTTGACTTCCTCTTCCACCGCTACTTTCTCATCATCTTTTATCCGCAACATTTTATGACTTTTCATTTTATTGTTATTTTTCAGACTAGTACAATATCCGGTTTAAAATAGATAGAGTAAAATCTTCCTAACTACATTTCATTGTCATATTTTGGCAATATTCACTCCCTTAATCATGTTTTCCTTAAAAAAAGTTCATTTTTAAAGTATTTTTTGTATCCTTCGCACTGGCTTTAGATGGAAAGTCATAACTGATGAATATTTTAGCAGTGCAATTAAATTTATATGACCCAGGTGGAAAGCGGTTTAAGAAAACAAATTTCTTTTTCAATAATAACATTACATTTGATGTAATTGTATTTATGTTTGACTCTTTTCTACTTGGCTTTGTATCAGGTACTTAAAAAAAAAAGTGAGCAAATTCAAACTTTTGGAAAGAATGTATTCCCAGCTGACAAATGACTGGAACAGTAAATACTTTTACAGCTGACAAGCTCTAAACAAACACGGACTATTGACAAAAACCAACACATAAGTACACAAAACTCCTAACTTGACTTGACAAGTGTTTGCTTAATACCCATAATGCACTTTTGTATACTCTTCATCTATTACCCCATCCTCATTTTTAATAAATATTGCACCACACCATCCTCAATCCGTTTTAATTCGCCATCTATTTACAAAGTAACAAATAACTAGTAGTTTAGTAGTACTAAAATGTGTTTAATAGTACTAACATTAGACGGATTTCCAACTTTTTGCACGGCAACGCGATCATAACATAACAAAAACTTTAAATTAACTTGTATTACAAATGAAGACATCCAAAAATAAATGTAATCTAACTTTATGCTAAACTTAATTTTATATATATTTTTAATTAGAAACCTCCCGGGTTGGCTGTATTTGCCCCGCCTCCATATATGTACTACAGTCGCACAGGCTTTAGATGGAAAGTCATAACTGATGAATACATTTTTAGATTTGATGTGTATATTGCTTGACAGACAGTGCATAGAAATTATGGGATACTCTTTATTTTTTTCCCCTTCTGTACAAACCGACACTGGTTAAAGAGGATCATGTTATGCGGTCGGGGTTTGTTTGCGCTGTAGTTTACGCACCAAACATGGTTGCCAGGCGAGGAGAGATGCAGATCAATACCAAACGCTGGTTTTTTGTTCATTCCCACGAGAATTCGGGTTGAGGGCGTGTCACGGTGACTTAGAGCTTTGCTTTAAATAATGTGGCCGTGATTATGCGGGATTTTGTCTTTCTGCCAAACAACAAGAACACAAAAAAAGTATGTTAAGCCGTTTTTTTGTCGATACTCACCCCGTTTCTTAGCGATGGCTATTGCGTTTGGTTCTTGTTTTGCTGAAATGTCAGCAATTTCTCAGTTAATGATATCAAGCTACGTGTGATGGAGCGGAATTTTCCAGCTTTCCATTCACCACCGGGAATAGTTTTGCATATGAAATGAGAGGTTTTTACCTTCAATCTTGATGTCATGTCCAAAGTTGCTAAAGTGAGTGTGGCACCTGTTGGAAAATAACATTTAGAAATTCCATTCCAATGCCGACTCTATTGAAACAACAAAACGCAGAATTCAAGACATGATGGAGCCTAATTTTGCATTTATTTATTAACAGAGTAGTTCACATAGACTTTAAAAATAAAATGACAAATACAATAATTGCTATCCAAAACGTTATTTCATTTTTTGTACTTTTCTAGTACAGTTTGTCTATGGGATTGTATATAGAAATAACCATACCTATTGTCAGCCTAATTTACACACACATATATTCTAATACTTGTTATCTATGTCTCATGCACCCCCAAATAAATAGCACCCTTGGCATTGCCCATAGCAAAAACCGACAATGTAAAAACAAACAAAAATGATTGGTTTAGTTCCTCAGAAGACTTTAAAGATAACATGACAAACACATTTCCGCCCAATAATTGCTATCCAAAACATTATTAAATTTTTCGTACTTTTCTAGTACAGTTTGTCTATGGAAATGTACATAAATAATAACATAACATAAATAAATAGAGAAATAATCATACCTGTCATCAACCTAATTTACAAACACAATAATATATTCTATTACTTGTTATCTATGTCTAGTGCACCCCTAAATAAATAGCGCCCTTAGCCTTGGCCTGCATTGCCCATAGCAAAACCCGACAATGATAAAAACAAACAAAAAATAATTGATTTGGTTCCTTAGGAGAGGCAATCCGACTGAGATGGTCTAATAACAACTAATCCTGGGTTGATTATGTCCGCCTACAAGTTGGCTCAACAATCCACGCCACGGCTTTTTTACCGCTTTTTATAATAGCCCAGATTCCGACCGCAGTTGGGTAAACTTTAAAGGAAATGTGAAGTAACGCTCCATTGCACTTGAATCGGAACGGGAAATATGAGACACTCCACTCTAGTCATCGTCCTTCCTTTTCGTATTTTAGAACCGAAAAAAATGATAATACTATTTGCTTATTGTTGATTTAATCCGATTCCAAGCGCCATTAATACGAGTTGGACAAGTATCGGCTTTAATTGGACCGCGTGTTCTCGAAACAAAATCACGTGCACGTGTTACAAAGACCCGACTGAATCCACTACCCCAACCCACGCCATTTTCCAGTGGTTTTTTTGGCCTTGGCAGACCTTTACCAACTCCAGTACTTCTCTCCATCCCTTGCGCCTAATACGAGAAGGTGATGTGCATAATTTGTTCTACGCGTCTTGCTTCGAATGTGAAATATAAACACGGCAAAAACGACAAGCTCGCCGCCCTCCAAACCACTTAGAACAACATCTCAATTTAAGCGTTCTGGACGCTTGCATCTGATTAGGACAAACTCAACATTTGGATTACTTTTTCTCCATCTCTTATTTTGGCATGTCAAAATAGATGAAGGCTTTCCATAAACACCTTAAAAAAATACAAGGAAAATTCAGTTTTTTGGGGGAAAGGACACACAGAAAGTACAGATTTGGGATAACCAGAGTAACCAAAAACGTATTTTTTGATAACAACATTATCGGATTGACTTTTTTTAGTAGTTAGGATTTTTTTTCATCTCTCGATCTCAAATTAGCATGAACTCATCCCTTTTTTTTCGTAGTTTTACCTTCTAGCGGAAATACTTTGAGTCGGGACTCAAAGTATTTCCGCTAGAAGGTAAAACTACGAAAAAAAGGGATGAGTTCATGCTAATTTGAGATCGAGAGATGAAAAAAAAATCTGCCGTTATCCGACACTGCCAATCCGATGCTCGATTAGCATTTGATTTTGCGGGATTTTTAGTCATGCTGCAGAATGGTAGCGAAAGAATAACCCAAATACCTCAATGTCTGCTTCTGGTCCCTGTAAAAACATAGTTAGAGAGGGTTTAATGTACGATGTGGTCAGTGAACTACTCGCAGACACACATATAAGCGTACAGTGTAATTGGATGGATGGGTGAAAAGTGGAATTTGATACAAGCCAAAGCCAATTTGAGGGGATGACAAGATATTGCAGGCAGCTGAGGCGGGTTACAATCATTGTCAACTTACAAGTTTTTCTCATGAGGTTAAGCACCCCCTGTTACCTTGACTTTTACTAGAAAACTCAGACAAATTTTAACTCGAATTAGAGTTCAATTTAGTGACGTTTATCGTCTGATTTGACTGGATTAAGTATTAAAAAAACTTCTAAAAATTATTTAAAAGAACTGATCCAATGATTAAAGCTCCCAATAACTAGTTTTTGTTTTTTAAAATTATTATTATTTCAACCAAGCGGAGAGGAACTATTTTAACTGTACTTTAATTAGTTACAAACTTTAACAGATTATATTTCAACATTATTAGTCTTTGTAAAGTTTTAAGCTGTAATATTTAATAAATACTTATCCTGATAATTTTACTTGTATTTCTGTATAGGTATGAAAACATAATATATTGTAATGATCGAGATGATTACAATAATACATTTTTAATTATTATTATTTAAAGCAAGCGAAACTAGATGGCGCAATGGAGCCGGTCGGCCGGCCGGGACTCCAGACAATCGTGTAATTTGATCGTCTGTGAAGGCAGCACTAATGCTAAAAGCTTCATATTGGTAATGGAGCAACATGTTCTGCTGTCCAGACATCTGGAGTGGGCCTATTGCTGCCAATGACAATGCCAAATGTTACCGCAGTGGACTTTTAATACGCCCAAGTGCAGGTACCTGACTGGCTAGCCCACACAGTCCAGAAATTTGGTGTTGGAAAGTGTGTTGGAAAATAAAATGTCAGCTAGACATTTTAACAGCAGATACAAAAAAATATCATGCCGGTTAGAAAATGTTTCATAAATTTGGCTGGGAGAAACCATTATACTTGAACATTCCAAATGGTGTTAGTAGGAGAATTAGTTATGTTATGCTACAGTTGTAATATCAGCGTTAGGTGAATGTTGCAGGTGGGATTTAATAGATGCAAAAAGTCCAAGTATGTTAAGATTTAAGGTCCAAATCTATCACATTCATAAATAGTTTATATTTTGTCTACATTTTAACAAGTCCTAAAATCAATATAGTGGTTAATATAGACCAAACATGGCCGCAATAAACGATAAACAACAACATAGCATCACCTTCATTATTATTATTACATTATTTAGATGTTTTACACAAGTCCAATTGTCAAAAAGTGTATATTTATTAAATACTACAGCTATAAGAATCTAAAAAACTGTAATGTATTCATATCTAAATAAAATGTATATATATAAATGTAAATACTTTAAATACTGTACTCACAGTGAAAATAATTCCTCTTGCTTCATATAAATCCCTAAAAACAGTTTAATGGAAGTTTTAGTCTAAGTCCTTTGTCTTAGTGTAGCCTGGTACTAGTACTTTTATGCTTTGTGTAGTACAAACACGATATTTTGTGTTACTAGAACAAGTAATACCTACGTTTACTGCACCGTAGATATGTCTATGTAATATGTACATAGTAGTTGTACAGAAATCCAATTTTATCTTTCATAAAAACTGTATTTTTTATGAAATATATACTGCAGTCTTCTCAAAAAGTATTCAGCCAAGTATTTGGAACTTTACTGGTGATTAATGAGCGTCCAAGCATGTCGGAGCGAAGCAAATGGCGCCCACACGTAAACATGGCCTTTAGCTGGAAAGAAAAATTAAGGGGGACGAAACCTAATGGGTTAATTGCACCTCCAATTTTTTGAGGCTAGCAAATGCTCAACCTTTTAATGATCTCAGTCCATCATTGGACACATTTTTATTATTTTCCACTCTCTGTTGGGCATTTCAATGTCATGAAGGAAAATTGGGGGATAAGTGGGTTCATCCATCTCACTGCCTTATCCGACCTACCCTCCCATTATTGCTCGATCTTTGTAATTGGTGGACATCTCTCTTACATCTTGACGTCGGTTCGCTCTTCAAATGTGATGATTTTTGAATGTCGGTTTAAGTCTGGGGTAGTTCTTAGTATTGAATTAATAGACTTAATTTTTTTAAGGAAAAAAATATGTATATTGTACTCATTTGTATGTAAAGTAACTGCTATAATGGCTATGTCAGAAAGGGCTAATCTCATTGGCTCTCATTTCGGGACGTCCAATCCAGTTCAAGTAATCGTAAATGTTCATTGGATGGATACAAGTGATGGATTATTTGAACATTTCAGCATGGGATGATTGTAAAATCTTTTATCTTTAATAATGCTCCTTTTTTTAAAGCGATTGGCTTAGCTGATCTTGGGTGTGTCGACCACGGTTTTGATCCTAAATCAGCGTCAGATCGTTTTTTTTCCAGGTTCTCTGCTATAACTGAAATTTTGAAAGTGACCCTCCATATATATTTTACATTACGTACATATGTTCTATTTCTAGGTTATGCAGTTATTTATATACTGGATTACTATGTCTGTACTTTAAGGATATCAAATGAAGACAACCACTTGTTTTTTCGTGATTTTAAAACTTGACATTCTCAACACCAACCGAATTGAGCATCATTTTTTTTAAACAACAGTCGAATTAAATCGGAATTGACTTTTATTTTCAGGTAATTTCAAATCACAACACTCGGCTCCATCTAAAACGCGATTCTAAAAAGTTGGAGAACATTTCGTCTCATAATGGCAATAGTGGATGAAAGTATTGGTAGTAGAAAAAAGTTTTTTGGCACTCTGCCTGGGATGACTCCCTCGAGGAAGTTGGCAGCCGGCTTTTTTTGGTTATCGTCTCGTATCGTAAGCGTGTAGGTGTCAGATTGAAGACGAGGTCTCGGCTAGAAGCAGGAAACGTCTCTTGTGCCCACCTCAGCACAAGAAACACAATGAAAACATTGAGCGCTACTCTTCCAGATTGTTCTTGGCCACAGAAGCTCTGTAGGAGGAAACACCAGTCTCGTACTATTTTGCCTCTACTCAAACATATAGATCTTTACCATTTTTTGGGGGGGTCCTCAACCCGTCTGCGGCCCAGACTTTGCCAAGGGTCTGATATTATGTAATTAAAAGTCCACTTAAAGGTACTCCATTTTGTCTGGCCTGATCTTGACAAGGAAATGTAACTAATTGCCAACGTTTTACTATTGATACAGTCGGTAATGTTCAGGGACGGCCAGGGATTTTTTGGCAGGGTGCGAAAGCTGTGGCGTTGATGCTTGGAAAAGAAGTTGGCCACGATTATAGTCTGCCGGGCCGGGCCGACGGGCCTTGTGCCGGGCAGCGTTGCGGTCAGACCGAGGTCCCACCAACGCCGTGATTAGTTTGCTTTAGCCGACCGCCGACCAGAAGAATCCGCGGGAGTTCCAGTAAGTGGAGCCCGAGACGTTGAGGCGTAGATTGCTCTTTTACTTCCCAATTATCTTTTTTCTCTTGCAAAACCATCTCTGAATTTGCACCAGTCTGAAATGTTCAACAAGGTTCTGACGTTAATTATATCAGAGTCCACCATTTTAGAGTCTGGTCATTGTTGTTCAGCCGAGTGGAGATATACTTAAATATTTAGTTTAGATATCTTTGATGCTTTGTGTAGTACAAAAACGATAATTTTTGTTACTAGAACAAGTAATTCCTACATTGTGAATCGTAGATATGTCTTTGTAGTATGTACATAGATATAATTTCTTTGTATTTTGCGTTCTTGCATACTTGACCCTGTAATTCTACTTAATTCGAGTATTTTTGCACAATTTACTTATTTTTGTAGCCCGATTGATGCCGCACCTGATAGACAGCAGAAATTACTGTGAAGATATACTTGGATTATTTTGTTAAGACTTTTGTGTACTACTAAAAAATGCTGATACACTAACGATAATTGTTGTTATACATTCATATTCTGAACCATAGATATATCTATATAGCATGTACATAGATATAATTTCTTTGTTACATACTTGACCCTATATTCCAACTTAATTCTAGTTATACTTACCCAATTTACTCCGTTTATTTTACTAGCCCGATTCCTACCCCCGATACTACAACACAGAAATGACTGATTACATTAGCATCACCTTTCTATCTCCACACCTAGCAATTCTCGCCTCCATTTCCCTCTCGAAGCAACACCTTATTATCGTCCGGTCATCGTATTTGACAACCTAATATAATGAATGCCTCTATAGAAAGTCATATTAGTCGTGTAAAAAACGCCAGCCCTGAAAATGTAAGCATCATTTTACCCGGTGGTCACCACCATCCCAGTTAAGTCCAATTACTCCGGAGACATTCCCACTTTTCCCATTGGCGATTCAGCCCCCACATCGCCCCCCAGCCGCTTGCCTCGTAGGTAGCTTTGTCCGTCTGTTTGACAGCGTCGCCCCCGCCCGCCGACTTTGGGATTAATGAGAGCCAATGAAAGCATGGAGGCCCACCCCCCCCAACCCCGCCTTCCCGTATTTTTTTCTCTTCCTACCCAAGCCAAGGCCGGCCATAGGACTCATTATTAAGAGCAATGGCCGGGACTTAGGCCCTGTCTGTACAAACATTCAGCAAACGGAATGGCGAGGGGGGTGACGGAGCGGGGAAAGGGAAACGGGCCCGCGGGGGGATGAGGTTTCAATGAACGTCAGCCAGCGTCTGCTCTGTTTGGACTGCAAATTATTGCTGGCTGATGCTCTATTATTTTACAACCAAAGATTGCTGTCGCGAGGAAGGGGGCAAAGGGGGAGGGGTGGGGAAAGGGGGGGTGTAAAATAAAATAATAATAAAATGAGGGAGAATAAGCAACGGTGGAAATTCGAAGGATACGTAAAATAAAGAGGGAGAGGATACTATAATCATCTTTGAAAATATTGCCCGAGATGCTAAGAATAGTTTGGGCGAGTGCAAAGTGGCTGCTGATAGTTCCCTAGTTGATATATCGTTTATCCTAGATAGAGATACGGGGGTGCTGGAGCCAGGTTGGGGTGGACTACAACCCGATTGGGTAGCTAGCCAAGGGTCAATGAGGAAAACTAATTACTAGTAGTATAAGGATAATGTAGTGTAAAGTTAGCTTAGTGTGCATGTTTTTGGGGAGCTGGGTGGAAACTGGAGTACCCGAGGAAAACCCATGCAAGCCCGGGACAGAACATGCAAACTCCATATAGTGTGGGATCGAACCCACGTCTCCAGAACAGTAGGCCGAAACAAATTGTCTTGTACAAAGCTTATAATATCCATGGAAACATAATTTAAAAAACACATTTCATTAAAAACATACACTTTATACACAGTGTATTGAATTTATTTAAAAACCCACACAAGCCCAAGCAGAAAACATGCAAACTCCATACATTCTGGAATCAAACCCACGACTCTAGAACTGCAAGCCGACACACAATTTTTTTTAAATGTCTTGTACAAAGCTTCTAATACCCAAACTTCATGGCAACATAATTAAAAAAAATCACACTATTAAAAATATACACTACGTATTGAATTTATTTGAATGATCCCCTAGAGAAGCAGCTCTCAAATTTGATTACTAATCCTAATAAATCATACAGACGCCTTTTTAACCACCGTCTATCGTCCACATGTGTGCGCGCTTACTTTTTTAAAGGCATTTGTGTCTTCTGTCGCCCAATAAAAGTCACAATAAAATGATCTTGGATTTGAATGTTTTCCTAACACATTTCCACTAATACCAAAGCGCACACTTTATGAAAAAAAATAAAATGGAGGTTCACCATGGCTGACAAAAAAAATGCAACTTTATATGGCCGTAGCAAAGTTAGTCTACGTTATGGGCACTTTTTTTGCACCTCTCAATTGAGGCAATAAATTGAGTCTGATGGCTAATTTTAGGTGAAACCCAATCCTTCAGGCTAACCTATGAGCCAGAAGGGACCATTTAATTGAAATATGTCTGGCAGTGACGCGGGTAAAGGGGGGAAAAAAAGGCTGCTCCACTACTCGGGATGAAATAAAAATACTAATAATAGAACATTAATTTACATTTAATCAAAACTAAGTGAGATGAGGCCATGTCTTTTGCAAGAATATTAGCTAAAGTGGGACTCACACACGTAAATGTTGTATTATGAACCCGAGGGTTCATAAAGCGCTTCTAAAGCGCTCTGGGCTGATGTTGCATTTTTTTCCCGTTAGTCAGTGCGAATGGCGGAGCAAGTGGTTGTGCGTTATCCTATTGTGAGGATATTTCTGTGCATTATTTTCGTGAATGGACGTTTTAATATCTAAGTACTGTTTAATATCTAAGTGCTGTTTATTATCTAAGTACTGTTTAATATCTAAGTACTCTTTACTACATAAAAACTGTTGAAAACAGTTCTCAAATTTATATTCATGAGTGTTTAGTATCTAAATATATACTGTTTTCAACAGTACTTGGATATTATACAGTACTTGGATATTATACAGTACTTGGATATTAAACAGTACTTAGATATTGTACCTTAATATTAAACAGTACTCAGATAGTAAACAGTACTTAGATATTAAACAGTACTTAGATATTAAACAGTACTTGGATATTAAACAGTACTTAGATATTAAACAGTAGTTATAGTCAACAGTATATGGATATTAAACAGTACTTGGATATTAAACAGCACTTAGATATTAAGCAGTACTTGGATGTTAAACTGTACTTAGCTATTACATAGTATTTAGACATTGAACAGTACTTTGATATTAAACAGTACTATTAGACAAATTAGAACAAATATAAATAATTTTTCCAATCCAATATCCTTATTCTATCCACTACAGCAACCATTTAACGAACTTTTGTTATTTCTCCGCATGGCAATACTCGATACTCAGTTTAAAAAATAGTCATAAAATAGTCCACCCCACTACTGTTACATTACCGTATTAAAATACAACAAGTTTGCCAAGAGCCACATCCAAGACATCCAATCAACAAGAGTTTCAATAAACATGAGCATGATATTTAATCACGAAGCGAGAAATGGGCGGACATCTCTAATCGTCTCCCGGAGAGGAAGTCGTGAACTCGCCGTTGAGGTTTTGGTGACCGACCCGACCGAGTGGGATACACTTACATGGCGTACCGGCGCAATTAATGTATTATCTTACAGTATGAGATGAAAATCTCGCAAGGGTTAGTCGAGACCATTTTGGCCACTCGCCGGGAGGATAAGTTACCACGGCCACGTGGAGTTCGCTTACGAGCGCTATGCTACGGAAAGAAGGAAAATGCTGTACAAACAATGAAACAATTATCAAGTTCTACGTGTTAATGTGAGGGAAATTGAGCGCTGGGAAACAATTAGATGCGTACAGATTGCCGCGGCAATAGTATGCGACTCCGGTAGACATTTTCGACGTTACCGTTGTGTCACCCTGGCGGGGAAATACAATATGACAGTAATTATATTTTGCACACCTCTGTGGAGGAATCCAATGATGGCTAATCTCCTTTGGGTAAATACAAGCGCCCGGCAAAGCAAACAAGAGAGAGTTGCGTGATTCTCCGGGCAAATATTGCTTCGCTAAAGAAATTAGCCGCCATCCAGTGTCGCTAATTGTTTTTTATTTTCTCCCTAAACATTTGTAATTGCATCCAGAGTGCCAATGTGTGCAGCTGTCTAAGTCTTGCACGGCTATTGTCGCTAGCGAAGGGTCAAGTGTTTTTTTTCGTTCGTGCCCAAGTCGCTTCATTTCAGGACAATTTCTAGTTGAGACCATACCATTTTGTTTTATACCTTGTTTGATTTTTATTGTATGTACATCATTTTTATGAGTACTCTTGTGTGCACTCTACGGTGAAGCTTTAAATCTCATTAGATTAGATAACTTTATTTATAAATTTTACTGTCACAGTACCAAGTGGGTGAGAATACAGACACAGAAAAATACATTTTAGATATAAATCAATAAGTAATTAATAAGATATTAATACATGTGTATATGTGTGTGTATGTGTATATATATGTATATGTATGTGTATACATGTGTATACATGTGTATACATGTGTATACATGTGTATACATGTTTATACATGTGTATACATGTGTATAAATGTGTATAAATGTGTATACATGTGTATACATGTGTATACATGTGTATACATGTGTATACATGTGTATACATGTGTATACATGTGTATACATGTGTATATATGTCTATACATGTGTATATATATGTATATACGTGTGTATATATATGTATATACGTGTATACATGTGTATATATATGTATATATTTGTATATACGTGTATATATGTGTATATATGTGTATACATGTGTATTTATATGTATACATGTGTATAAATATGTATATGTATGTGTATATGTGTATATATGTATACATGTGTATGAATATGTCTGTGTATGTATGTGTATATGTGTACATATGTATATGTGTATATTTGTGCATATATGTATGTATATGTGTATATTTGTGCATATATGTATGTATATGTATATATGTATCTATTTACAGATGTACAGATGTGTATATATGTATATATATGTATTTAATATTTTTTTATTATTTATTAATGTATTTATTACGTATCTATTTGTCTAAAATGTATTTTGCTGTGTCTGTATTCTCACCCTCTTGCTACTGTGACAGTGAAATTTCCCGAATACGGAATGAATAAAGTTATCCAATCTAATAAAAAAATATATATATATATAGTACTGGTAACATTGTACTGTTAGAATGAGTCATTCAATTCAAATTGAAATTGTCTCATGTGACATACCAAATAGTTTCTAACAAATATACTACATATATATAGTATTTATTTGAGTTTTTTTTCGCTTTCACGTTGATTTTGTTTGGTGGGCGGGAGTTCCAACCACGTTTAAATAAGATGTTTGCTGGGAAACACAAAAAAAAAAATGGCATGAAAACAGCAGCTAGTTGTCAAACGCGACGAAAACTTTTGCAGCGCGGTTACGGTTTAATGACATATGATTATGAAAAATGATTTATGCCCTCCTTTTGGATGACTCCATTCGCAGTGAAGTTGCTCCAGACAAGTGTCCTTAGGGACATACTATGGAAAAACCACCCAAAAAAAATGTGGGTGTTCTTGTTGGGGCTTTTCTTCGACAGTTGTTTGACGTGGAGACTTTGGCTTATTATATTTACGTGTCGACTTGATTTGTTATTTTTACGGCGAACGTAAGGAGATTATTGGCGGCAGACGAATCAGAGTGACAGTGGCGACACACGCTGGTGGGCGGCCAATGTACACGCCAGAAACCACAAGATGGAGGTTGCGGTCCCACTTAATGTGACCTATAAAAGCCAAAAAAAAATCCAGTCGCCATTCGTTCTTTCTGATGGACTTTCAATTAATTACTCGTCGAAAAGCGGTGCAGAAATTTTGCAGACTTTTATTTGTTGCTTTGGAAAAAAAGGTGGGTTTTTTTGGAGGGTACTGTGGTTATCGAGTTTTCCCCCCCGAGGAAAACATTACTTTGTTGTTGGCATTGGTTGATTTCTGGAAGAGGTTTCTAGTTTTTAGTGTTTTCTTCCTACTCTTCAAAATGTTTTACTGAGCTATTTTTTTTATTGATGTTGTTGCCTTCGTTTAATAAGTGTTTTCCTGCCATGGTGTCCAAATTAGTTTAGTATACTATAAGAAGAGTATTCAAAACTAGTTTAAGATCTTGTCCATGTCATTTAAGGGTAACAAGAGGTCACTTTAGGTAAATTTAGGTTCATTTTTTTATCAATTTTGGGGGTAATTGCGGGTGTTATGGGAATCTAGAGGTCATTGTGTACATTTAGGATCATTTTCTATCAATTTTGGGGGAATTTGCGGGTGTTAAGGGTATCTAGAGCTCACTTTTTGTAAATTTAGGATCGTTTTCTATCAATTTCGGCAGAATTCCCTTGTTGTTTAGTCGCTTTCAAGTGATTTTGGGAGATTTCTAGGTTACTTGTTCGGTTTTGTGGCATTTTAGGGATCCTTGTTAACTCATTGACTCGGCCATTTTGATTGCAATGTGCAGTAGTGCTCACATTATTCCATTTTTTTGTCAAAACATGTATTTTGTTGTGTGTATATGAGTATAAATGATCTACAAAGTACAGATTGAAAAACTCCCGTGGGCCAGATCTGGCCCCCTACCCGGACCCTTTCCGGTCCTCAGGTAGGGTTTGATACGTGACTAAAAAATGAAAAAAATAGGTATTAAAAAGTTTGCGTCCAGTTCAGTATGAGCATGTTTATTCATATTTCTGCATCCTGTCCATCCACTCATTACGTGCATGTCGACCACAAGGTTGCGGCAGCCACGCTGTCTGCTGGCCGGTGTTGACTTAAACGTGGGTGTGTGGCTGGCTGGTTGGGTGCGTGGGTGTTTGCGTGAGTGACTGTGATGGGGAGCACCTGCCCCCTTGCCTACCCCGTCCAGTCACGCTGCCGTGTGACGGCTACCGAGCTGGAAGCCTCCAGATGATATCATCAAACGTTGACAAGGCAGACAGGTCAAGGCGCCTGTGGTTGTTGCTGGAAAAGGCAACTCCTTAAAATCCTTGCTAGTTTGTGTGTGTGTGTTCATGTGTTTTAATAACACAAGTCACACAAACATTTTGCTTCCCGGCCTTTTTTTTTTAATCAAATGGGAATGCAACAGATTTATATCTGCAGTATTTAGTGGGTGGAGCCTTACACAGATCTGGCTTTATTTGCCAAGCTGTCAGTCAAATCGGATTGGACGTCCATGGAAGTGAATGAGTTGTCCAATTATGTGATCAGAAATCGGGAATTTTTAGAGGATTGGAATCGGGAGAAAGATGTTTTTAAATTTTAAAGCGATAGCATAAAATGTTTTAAGATATGTAAGGATATTGTAGTTTTGTTTGTCTTGTCAGAAATTGGTCATTTTTAGAGGATTGGAATCTGGAGAAAGATATTTTAAAGGGCTATGATATTGTCCTGAAGAACTACAATTTTTTTGTACTTAAAAACTATATTAGGTTTCTAATAATTACTCATTGTGCTCAAGTACTTGCCAAAAAACTACAGAAAACCATCCACATCCTTTAAAAATATCTCAACTCATTAATAAGTAGTTTTGGGTCTTATTTGGCAACATCCTTGACAAAAAAGGCCCAAAACAGGAAGAACCCAGATCATAGCCCCATCCCATACTTTTCCCAAAAAATATTGTACCTGCTCTAGTAGCGTTTTAACTTGTTTTCTTTCCATTTCACCCTGCAGTGCACTCACGTTGCTCCATCTTGACCACAAAGGTTAGCAATGCTACCTTCTATTTTTTTGGACTCTTATAGGACATCACGTCCTCTTTCCACCTTGCGTTCGTTCCCCGTTGACAGAATTAGCGTAATGACCCACGTCTACTACCACCTCATATCCTTCACCGCGCTTAACGGAAAAGAAACAACTCCGATTCCACTGCCTTCAAAAAAAAACATAGACAAAATATCCCCTGTCCACATTCTAATCAAATCAGTTCGAATGACTTGGGCGCCCAAGCATAATAACCCGGGTGATGCGTTTTGCCGGATCCCCCCGTTTTCGAGCCGTGCCTGGCCGAGAGTGTTTTGATTCACTAACATTCCTATTTGAGGAACTTCAAATGTTAGGTAAAGAAACATTAAGGCTGAATGGAAAGCTGTGTGCACGCATGTCCATTGCAGGAGCGTCCATCCAAAGTGTGTCCCTGTGTAATTTGGACATACACCTCTCCTCTAAGTGTATCTAGCCAAATGTTTTGGTACGGCTCGGGCTGACAAAGGCCACTATTTCGATGGCGCTGGTCAAGTGGAGGAGTGCCGGACTTATAATGACATCGAAAACAAACAGTGGTGAATGGGCACATGGTCCCCGCGTAACCGCAAGGCCCTTAACGGGAAGAGTCTGTCCAGCGCTATGCTGCGCCGCTCCGACACTACAGGAAGACCCCGGCGCCAACGACTTAAAGTGCTCCTACTGTGTGAGGGTGTGTAGTGTGTGTGTAGTGTGCGGGAGAAAGTATGTAAAGTGTACAGCCTCCCGGTTCCGGGTGGTTCCTCGACTTGCGAGTTTTTTTTAGGATAGAAGTGCTTTCGTAACTAGGATTTTTCGTTAGGTCTCTATTTGGTTGCCCGTTTGTCAGAAAACAAGCAAGTAAAACCCTTTAAAAATGATTCATATGTACTCGTTTAGGGTGAAAGATGTGAGAAACATGCCAAAAAGATTTTTAATATTATTTAAGACATTAATAAGAATACCAAACATGATGTTAAAGGGTGTAGGTAACTTTAAGGGAGTTCAAAATGAAAAATGAAAATTAAAGTAGACTTTTGCATTCCGTCAGTTGAATTTATTTCGTATTTTGGAGCAAAATTATCCCATTGGAGCTTTTCGTAACCTAAATCATGCCTAAGTAGAGATATTTGTAAGTAGAGGCATTTGTAAGTAGAGACATTTGTAAGTGGATATGTTTGTAAGTAGAGGCATTTGTATGTTGATATATTTTTAGTAGGAACATTTGTAAGTAGAGACATTTGTAAGTGGATATATTTGTACGTTGAAGTATTTTTAGTAGAGACATTTGTAAGTAGACTCATTTGTAATTAGGCATTTGTAAGTAGGACCATTTGTAAGTAGAGACATTTGTAAGTAGGAACATTTGTAAGTAGGATCGTTTGGAGTAGGGACATTTGTAAGTAGAGGCATTTGTAAGTCGAGGCTTTTGTAGGTAGAGGCAATATGAACTGGATACTCGGTAAACTCAGGAGAATAAAATAATGATAATAATAATAATAATAATAATAGTCCGCCCGAGCAGACATTTGTGATCATACACAAATACAAACGCTGTCATATAGCTGAAGGGGGGGAACGTCCCAATCATGTACCAGCAACAATATTATCCTGCCATTCAGTGTCACGCCGTGATTGATGAAGCCGAGGGCAATGCGGGCTACGTTGGCTCCTCCCACACTCAGATCCCCGAGACCCTAATTGTCCGGGAAAAATCAGCATATTAAACTACAAGTCGGTGGCCAAAGAACATGAAACGAACCCCGTATGGAATCGTTAAGTTCCGCTCCGTTGAAATCTTTGTGTTGGATTCAAACAAAAAAGTTCTTTGGGTTTTTGTTGAGGAAAGAACACGCGATGATATGAGATTTGACATGTGGATCAACATTTGAAAATGACACACAACATTAAGTGCGCACCTGCATAAGTATAGATGAGAACTTCACAAAGGCAATATTGCTCAATTTTCCACAATGTCAACATTGCAAAACGTTTTCTCACAAAATGAGCCAAGTTTCATGCAATGATTGTTATTTTTTTGCAATATTTGTTCCATTGTGAGTCGATTATATCCGTGTGTTGATCCATGCAAACTAAATATTCATACGTTATTTGTTTATAACTTTATTTTCTCGTTTTTTTTACATACTTTATTTCTAAATTCCAGTTGGTCAACACACCCTAATTCTGACCCTAACTGGAATTTCTATGAAGAAAATTTCACAACTTTAAAAAGCTGAAATGACCAACATATGACTTGTTCATTGCCAAAACGTTTTCTGGCACGTTGAAAGCATTCGGCACCCCCGCGGCTTTTCAGCGTCTTGTTCTTCTTTGATTCTGTTCCGGTTCTGATATCGCCGAGCTTGATTTGGACGCTGAGAGCTGAGGTCATCTTGTGAACTTGAACTAAATCCACTGCCGTTGTTTGGATAGCTGCGCCAGAGGCGCAAAATTGCCGTGGACGGTTTTGAACGCACGGTTGTTGCTCCCCGAGGCGACATGCTGGGAGAAAAGTAGCTAGCTAGCGGCCAAGTGGGCTGGTCCAACTGGAATTAGTTGAAACGTATTTTGACCTTTCAGCATTTGCAACGTTAAAAGCTTGTAAAGTAGAAAGAAATATTCATAATTTTATTCTTTAATTTTAGCAAAAGAGCCTACAATGAGCATCCCATAATTGGTGGGATTTAATTTAACGTAGACTTGGTGAAAACTAGACACTGTAGCCAATAGGAATGCAAAATCCAGTAATTGATTATAAAGTATAAAACATATTAGAAAGTATCTCAGAAATAGCACATACGATGATTTTTCTTAAGATTTTCCCCTTCAAAATAAAAGGTGGTGACGAACGCATAGTCATGTTCTCACCTGTGATGTCATAGCCCTACTTGGAGTGACGGGTGAAAAAGCAACGCACTTTTTCCCCTCGCCCGGGTACCTAAAAGACGCCCGAGGGAGCCAGACGTCAACGCCATGAGTTTAGCCATCAATTTCCATCCTCTCGCATCGACAAATCTGCCATCATTAATTGTTTCTTTCAATTAATTGACAAGTTTTGAACTCCAAGTGGAAAACACATGCCGTAATTTGCATCTAAAATGCAAAGTATCTAAATTCCATGTCCTATAAAGCGCTAAACTTGTTCAAATAACCAAGTCTTGATCCAAAAACAATCTATTTCTCACTTCCAAAATACACACTTAAGCACGTGTTTCTTACTATTTATATAAAAAAAAGCAATGTCTGCTAGCCATTTTTTTTCTGGGCCTTTTTTACTTCCCTCTTGTTTTCCTTCTCTCTTTTTTCACCCACTTTTCCTTCCTAACCCGCATCGGCCATTTTCTATTTGGGTTCATTTTCATGGCTCGGGTTCCACAATCCGTAATTTTCGCAGACGTGGACAATAACAGGACATTTTCAGAATGAAGTTTGGAGTCTGAAGACATGGCTGGAAAATCGTTGTAAGACGAAAATTGGGTTGTAATATTTTAGTACCCGACGGCGTTCCAACTGAATAAAATGCCCCACCTTGCGCGGAATATAACGTATTAATAATGTCATCATTAGCAGGGTTGTCTGGAACCATCATCAAATGTTATTTTACCCGCGTAATATTAATTGAGGTGTTTCTTGCGGTCGTTATATCTGGACTGAATGAATGCTTTCAAAATTATTTTGCTGCGGTTGGACGTTTAAATTCAAATGCGCTGTACTTGCTTGGTTTTATATATTATAAAGAGTGTTATTAAGAAGTAAAAGCGAATAAAATAGTGCTGGTACAATTAAAAAATGTGAAATCTCTACTCAAACAGTAGAAATAAGTATATATTTTATTTAAGTACAGTATATAGTTGGATTTTATACAATGTACTATTGTAAGATGTCTTTATTTTTGGGTTTGTTGTCATTTTTCCAGTTTTTAATAGTTTTAGCATTTTTATGTATGTGAGGACAGCTTTATAGTATGAATAGTATATTATTATAACACATTTTTATGTTAACTGGTGGCTTAATGGTTTAAAAATTCAAATAAAGAACATTTTTATGGTTAAGTACTATCACATAATCATTTCTATCATTTCCAGTTCACCCAAAATTTTGTTCCCCTTGAAAAAATGAATTGGAAACCCCAAGTTTAAAGACAAAACTTCATTCCGGCTCTCAATATACTCACTTTTATATTAACTCATAATATAATGATTAAAAAAATTCAATCAAAAAGCATTTTTTAAGGGCCACCACTCCCATAATCTATCCAATCATTCCCAGTTCGTCCAAAATTCAGTTCCCCTTTAAAATATGACTTATAAACCCCAAATTTAACGGCAAAACTTCATCCCGACACACGATATACTCGTGTTAAAATTCACCAGAGTGGAGAACAGCTCAGCTTTGTGCAGCCAAAAGTTTTCGAAATTGTCCGCTACACAATCTGAGGTCTAAAACAAACTGGGATCTCATGAGTTGGCATCGGCAACGGCGGGGATGGAGTTGCACGCTCCGGCGTACTCCGGCGTGCTTGGTGGCGACCCGCTGTCCTGTATGCTAATGCGGGCGGCACACAGAATCCACTGTGAGCGGCAGCACAGTGGCCTGTTGTGACGGCCACTCACCCAAACAGAGGCCCTATATGTCCCTCTATGAGTGGCACGTGTGTCCTCACCCTCTGACGCTAAATATAGAAACAATAACAATGGTGGAGGGAAATGCCTGTTTAGAAGGGGGAGAGAAAAAACCGAAAAAAAGCTCACCTCAGATGATATCGCTTTTCATCTTATGAATAAAGCTTAGAGAAGCCGTTTTTCGTACTGTGTAGGCTTGTGTGTATTCGTTATATCTTTCTTGGATGTCTTAAAAAAGGGATTATTTGTGACTGTTTTTGATTGATTTGGAGGTAATCTTATGAAATGTGAGGTACTGTATTTTTGGGATATAAGTTGTAGCTGAGTATAAGTCGCACGAGCCAGAAAATGCATAATTAAGAAGGAAAAATGTAAGTTGTACTGGTGTATAAGTCGCACTGAAGTATAAGTCGCACTGGAGTATAAGTCGCGCTGGAGTACAAGTCGCATTTTTGGGGGGAAATTTAGTTAATAAAATCCAACCAAAAACATACATGTTATCTTGATAGGCAATTTTAAATTAAGATAAAATAGAGAACAATTGTATACTAATATTACATGACTGATGTGTGGTAATGTTAATGTTATGATGTAACATATTAAAAATCATTCAGATAATTCTAGCATAAAGAACATGCTAACAAGTTTACCAAACTATTAGTTGCACTCCAAATCACTAAATTCAATAAAATTGTCATACTCACTTTTAAATCTACAATATATAAGTTTGAAAATTGCATACAAAATCTATCCAAATCAACAAGTTTTAGACAGTTCACATTATATTCATTCAGTCTTACCTCTACTTACATAAATAATTAGTTCCAAGACTTTTGCAATGACATCCCTACTGTAGCTTTTTAATTTTCTGCTTAACAACCACATATGTCATCATATTTTTATTTAAAAAATCCAAGTTGAAAGCCATTTCAACACTTTTTCGTTATTTCCCCGATCCCCCAACCGAGTCCAATTCCCCCCCAAACCATCCTCCGGCATAACCCGAATTTTTCCGCCCACACTACTTGCCTGTCTCTAAATGGCATGATTCACTTCATACCAAACCTAATGGCAAATCCGTTTTAATAGGCTTCTATTTGAGGCGCCCTGACACATATATGAAAAAGTCCGAGACCTCCTGTGCTCTCGTATCAATCACTACATATTTTAAGAGCTTAGCGGTGGGTAAAGCCCAATGAACAAATATTTGCCGTGTCCGGGCAAACATTTCCCCCCCGTGTTTAATCAAAAGGTAGAACAGCGGACCAGTGTAGGTGTCCTTCATTGAATCTCAGTGCTGGATAAATACTGGCGGTGGACAGTGTGTACACAAATCTCCGGGTAGACACGGGCCCGGGGCGTCCACGGAAAAACCTTAATGTGTCGGTGGCACGGGCAATTTGACCTTGTTGAGAACTTGCGGTCAAATGTGTGCGTCGATGACCTATCTTTTGCAAACATGGTGAGAAAATGCTGTTGGATTCAACTGGGTTTTCCTGACCCATATTTCAAAGTGTCTTTTGTTGGGATTTTTGGGTGTTTTTTAAATGTTGAATTTGCACAAGATGAAAATTTAAGGGTGTAGTTCAACCAGAAATGTATGAAGTTTGCGTACTTTGGTCTGGAGCAGAATGATATGAACTACTTTAGGTTTTGGGGTGGTTGTTTTTTTTTAAATAGCAATTCTTACAAGAGTCCTAGGGTATTGTTCAATCATTGTTGGGGTGTAGGGGTATGTGGGTGTGTCTTTTTAGATGTTGAACTTGCTTTATGGGTGTAGCGGGACCCTCAGATGAAAATTTAAGGGAATAGTAGCACCAGAAAAGTGCGTAGTTTGTATTTTTTGGTCTAGACTAGAAAACTATGGGCCCATTTTTAGTTTGGAGGTGGTTCAGGACATTGTTTAATCAAGAATATGGTGGTGAAAGCGCCTTATACGAGAGAAATTGTAAAATTCAGCCATTTTAATCAAGGTTATTTTTAGAGTATGGCTAATATGCCAGAAAATACGGTAATTCTTCTCCCTTACATGACGACCAAGTATAGACCAACAAGGACAAGAGATATGGCAGGTTCATCCATCAGCTGGTGTGGACCTTCCATTTGACGACTCACGGGGAATAAATTGCTTTCTTTTCCATCTTGTCCAATACGTTTTAGCCGTAATACCCTGACAGGTCCTTGGGTGGATGCCCTGAAAATGACGGGAGTTGTTCGACGCTACAACTGCCAAATCAGCACACACCAATTCATGACTACAACATTTTGGTTGGCATTCTCGCAGACCTGAATGTAATCGTGCGACTAACTCTATAAGTCTGCCAGAGCGGACCAAGAAACTGTGCAAATAAGTCCTGGTGCCAAAAGCCCGCTATAGCAAGTGAAGGCATATGTGTTTTTTTTTTTTGGGACAATCCTTGATAACAATTTTTGAAACGGATCCGGCCTCCAAAAGCGTAAGAGCGATGGACCTATCGAGTTGCGCGAAATCAAATCTAAGGGAATATGAGCCTGTCAGTCTTTGAATAATTGGGCAAATATTTTGAATTCAAACAGCTTTTTTACTGTCAAACATGGTCTATCCAACCAGAACTCGGACTGACACGCCTGTTAGGGGTGCTGAAACTGAACGCTGCCTATGGTGGAGAACGCTGACTATGCACTAGCTAGCTCGATATCCAAAAACAAGAGGATTGTGTATTATTGTAAAGTTAGTTGATTAGTTATTTTGAGGAATCTGGACTGCCTTGAAACGGATGTATGTATACCCATGTTTGCTAAATACGATCTAGATAGCCTACTAGCATAAAAAATCGACCCTAACGGGGAAGTAAAGTCTGTCAAAATCATTTTCACTGACAAAATATAATGCAATATGAGAGCTTGTCAATATTTCCCAAAGATTTGACCCGATTCTGCCTTTTCTAACTTGGATTTGATCAACAGGGAAGAGAATCCCAGCAATGTTTGCCAAAAAACCACTAGACACGGACAGCGTGGGCTTGTTAATAGACCGTGACGGCTTACTTGAAACGTACTTAAAAGTCTGTTTTGCAGCAAAGAAAAATATGCATATTGTTCTTGACAACGCTATTACAAGTGCAAATGATCCAATCCCTCTGGTGTTCTTTTCCAGAAACTCCAAAGTCCATGTTTGGCACAACTATCTCGCCAATCCCAAAAGACCTTTTAAGCTTAATATCTCTTTTTTTTATTATTATCCCATATTCTCTTACCGTTTAGTAATAATGATATGTTAGGGAAATGTTTACCTGCATAGCAACAAGCTGTATATCGATTCATGTATAAAACAGCATGTTTTTTAAGCTGTATTAAGTTTCTAGTTTGTTTAATGGAGAATATCCATGCAAAAAATACATTATTTCTTTGGAGCTAATGGTTCTACAATAACATTATCGATTAAATTTAATGTTTTTTTTTGTCATTGTATAAGTATAATTAAATGTAATGTTTTCACTAAATATTGTGCAAATAAAAACAACAAACAGGCAAATAAATAATATGTAAAAAGTAAATAAATATGTAATCCAAATATGATTAGTAGATGTTCCACCTGAAGTCCAGAATGAAGTCCATGGTTACATAATCAATACATAGTCATGATAAATAAATAATCAATACATAGTAATCGATAAATGAATGATCAATACAATAAATAAGTAGTATTAATAAGTCTTGATTAGGTCCTGGATTCAGAACTCGAGTTGAGTTGATCTCTTGTGAAGAAACTGTCTTTGAGTCTGTTTGTCTTGGCTGTTATGGCTCGGTAGCGCCTTCTATAGGACAGCAGGTTGAAGTGTGGAAGCCCTGATGTGTATCCTACTAAGATATTTAAAGACATACTTGCGTCATTACATTTAATTCCCATCTTTTGTGTCCTTTGTCAATTTGACAAATCGAGCTTTTTGCTTAAATTGCCGTTTTTTTGTCCTTCCCCAGACTGCACTTAACAGCGTTTATTACCGCCGACAGCCAGATATACTGATCTTTCTTCTCTTCTGGTCTTTTCTTCAAGGTCTCTCAGCAGTTGCCGAGCCTCCTCAACACTTTGGAGAAGGATTAATGGCTGGAGAAAGTGTTCAAAGATGGATGAGCGAGCCTAGTGAAAGAAAAATTTAGCGCCGCTCCGACTGACTTGAAGGAATGAATTTGAGCCATGCGATCAAATGACTTGGAACCGATGGTTCGGCCCAAAAATAAAAATACAGATAGAATTTACCGTCTGTCATAAAGGTAAGTTGTGTAAATCACCACTCTGTAAATGGCTAATGTTCGCCAACACTTAAATACAAAAACAGTGAGCAAGCAGTACAGTTTTTAGTTCAGTTACCGAAATTTGGGTCTTTGGTTTCGGTTTCATTTCGAGGTGTGTGGCTGCGATAGTCCATATGATTTATTTTCTGACATTCGATGTTAAACAGTAATATAATATGAAGGTAAATGCCGTTTTTATGACTATTACACTTGTTACCTGTCTGTACTTTGACAGTATTGTAATTTAAAGTTAATATATCATGGATTAGCTTTCTTAAGGCGTCTATAAACCTGAAAATAAATTATGTAGAAATCTGGGATTGTAAGGTTCTAATAATAAGAAAACAATCAGAATTTAATGAATCTAAAAGTACTACTTGCTGCAATTAGAATGGTCAGAAATTGTTAATTTTTGTTTGTTTTCTGATCGTTGGTTTTAATTCAGGAACTAAAACTTGGTTTTAGCCAAGTGTAAGCCGAGAGCCAAAGTACAACGGACAGTTTGATTGGATGTAAACTTAAGCATGTTGGTGCAGTAGAAGGGTGGGCTGAGGCAGTGGGGGGGTTGTTCTCCATTGGAGGGCCGACGTTGCAAAGCAGAGCCGCGAGCATCAACAAAGCTCAATGCTTAAAGCAGCTGTTCTTCATGTCTGCCTTCTGGGAAAGTCATTTCGCCCACCGCCGTTGGCGCTCGCTTTGCTATCGCCGGTAAAATATGGCAATCTAAAAAGGGAAGTATTTGATCAATACTAGGGATTTTTATTAGAATTTTTGTACGCCATGGTTTTCTAAATAGTAAAAAGTAATGTCAACAGACAACAGTTCTCTTTCTGACTATTGAATAGATTGCCTTCTCATAAATGCGACTTATACTCCAGTGCGACTTATACTCCAGTGCGACTTATACTCCAGTGCGACTTATACTCCAGTGCAACTTATACTCCAGTGCAATTTATACTCCAATGCGACCTATACTCCAGTGCGCCTTTTTTGCTCTTAAATATGTATTCTTTAGCTTCTTCGACTTGGAAAACTGCAGAAAAAATACATATATATGTATATACTACTTATTACTAACCTTAAATAAGTTTTCCCCCAAAACCTTAAAAATTCCATTAAAATCCTCCAACTTCAGAAATCTTCCCCCAACATTTGTCAAAATAATTATTTTTAACAGTATTATGAAAATAAACCAAGTACAAATCCTTACATAACAACCAATGGAAATATCCCAAAGTTTATATACTCCGATCTATAGAAAAAAAGCCTGTACGCTACAACCGCAAAATTCATTGGAAACATACATTGACGATTAACAGAAGTCGAGTATTGAGGCTAACATGGATCAGCAAAACATGAGCATCTTTTCTCCAGAGCTGGTGCCATTTAACTGTGGCACGGTTCGCAATAACATGTCATCAAACTGCTTCCTCTGAGATTATTGTTCTTTCCATGCTAGGCATGTTTTTCGTCTGCAGCAGATATGACTCATAACTCATCCGCCGGACTAATAAGGCCGTGTCAGGGCATAATGCAACAGATACATTGAATTAAACTTTCCCAGACGCCAACACACATAGCTAAACATTCAGAGCAATTAAGACTTTGGATTACATGTCAGAAAGCATGACTTTGCGAGCACTGCCTGCCGCCGCTCCACCTGACAGTAGCGCCGCGTCGTTCGGGCCGCCTGCTCATGCTTTCCCTGTTAGTAAGGTGAGTCAGGCCGTGACTAAACGCCCAGACTAAGTCGCCGCCATCGTGTATCTACGGTGGACAATAGTCGGGGTCGGGAAAACCGCCCATTCGTGGGTTTTGAACTGTTTATGTTCAAATCAAGAGCTCAGATTGACCTTTTCTTACTCTGGACATGACTATTGAAGCATTAATGCTAAATTCGTGCCAGTCCTTAAGAAAATAAAACTGTGACAAGGTCACAAAAAGCTAGTGGCTATTTAACAATCTGAATTTTGTTTCCATAAGATATTTTTTAAGGATAGGGATGGCCAAACTACAGCCTGTAGGACACCCATTGTTTTTAAACAATGATATACTCGTTTTTTCGACAAATTCTCCCCAAGATCAGATGTCAGTGAGTTGCCTAATTTTTTATCTGCAAACACATTTATTCATTGGCCAACTGACATCAAAATGGCAGCCAATAACTTCCAAGGAAGCTAAAAAAATGCCCTCAAACTAACATAACATCACCTGGAAACCCCAAAAATTCAACAGGGACCAACAAACAAACAAACAAGTCCTTCATAATCACCAAGAAATTATCCATAATTAACCTTCAAGCACCTTAAAGTAGAAGTAGAAAAATATATCTCATAACTCAGTCCTATTGATGTCTATTTTGGCAAATAAGTTAACTTTCTAGGCAACAAAATAGACCAGTCCAGTCCAAATTAGATGTATTTGGCACAAACATAGCCCGCCAATCAAACCAACTTCAACACCCCTGCTTTTTGTAATTCGTTTGTCCAAATTGCTTTGACGTACGTTTGTCTCACAGTCGTTTCTATTTCTAAGCGACTTACAATCAGAGACGGTTGTCCCGTGTTTATTTGTTGTCTCTAACAACCACGCCGCCAACAAGTAGACCCAGCCGGGCCTAACAACCAGACATGATTCGTAATTAAGCACTTTTTACCACACACTAAGCCGGCCAATCAGAAGGAGACTAACTGGGACGCACCGCTGTGGTATTTAGCTGTCACTCGGCCGCAGAAGATGCGACCACGTTGCGGTTTGTCGTGTCGCCAAAGGAAAATCAAAGCGCCGATTATAACCGGCGGTTGGAGCTGATTGACATTGCCACAACGCCGTTGGGTAGAAATAACGTTGTTTTTGCGCCATTTCTTGATGTTTCGCCATCCCACTGATCTTCCCGTTGTAGGAATCGTAATCACAATGTCTCATTTTATAACCAAAGCTCAAAAATGTCAATCCCAATGGATGGAAACGTACATTTTGATACAATAACAGAACATATTTTCCAGATTTATAGCAAAACGTGTTAAAATACCCTCAAAATGCTGAAAAAAATGCTCAATTTCTCGGTGTGATTGCTTCGTCCAATAAAAATATAAACGAAGGTCGTCAGGCAGAAAAAAATGGGTTACGTCACCATGTCACGATTATTACTCGGGTAAACATTACTAATTAGATTGTCATGGTTTTTAATGTGGATTGAACCAAGGTTGAGTCAATATAACGTGATCATCTAAATATAATAAATCCAAAAGTGATGCTTGTTTGCATGTCGGCAAATAAATATTTGTGTTCAAGGTGTGCTTTTAGGCGTTTTGTGGGTTTTTCTATTTTTAACAGGAAAAACAATCTGGATGAGTCAAAACATTTTTAGAAAATGTTCCTATAGAAATTAGGTCACATCAACTCAAATGATGTTGTTTCCATCGCCCTGTCATGTAATATGATGGGATGTAATATTAAATCAGAGGCAGAAATTGGGGCAAAAAAAAATGAGAAACCAATACAAAAAAATTGGATATGAATAGCTTTACTAATTCTGTCTTTTGCGCGCAAAATTTAGAGTAAAAACAATTATTTTTTGGGGGATTTTTCTAAAAACATTAAAAAAACATTACAAATACAACCAAGATAATTTAAATGATCACCCTAGATTATTTTTCACATATAATATTAAAAATACTGAAATTTTACTTCACCTTCTACTTTTAATTCACAATTTTGCCACATTTTGACATAAAAATAATTTTCATAATTTGCTACAGCCCAAAACAAACATTCCATGGTCCTAAATTTGCCCTCAAACCTTACTTTGCAAACTCCTGCTTTAAATTCTCCCTTGAGTTTTATTTAAATATACTTCTAGGTACACTAATATATATATTTTATTAGATTAGCCAAATGTGTGTATATCTCAAACTCCCCCAAAAATTATTAAAGATGACCATCCTTCAAGGCTAATCTGGGGTGACCCATCCACAGCTGGCAAACAGCCAGTCAGCTATGACCTTTAACCCCTCCGCCGACATGGCAGCCATCTCTAGCAATTATCTGCAATTGGTCAGTTATTTTCTTAGGCCACTGAAATTACCGCGCCGTCAAAAGTAAGCGGGCGATAAAATGTAAACGCTTCCATTTGTACATCAGAGAGGTGTTCGCCCTCACACATATGGACTAAACGTACAAACATTCTTTGATTAATCCCACTAAAATAGACAAAAATACTAATCAAATATCACAAATTAGCCCGAGTATAAGACAATGTTTTTTTGCATTGAAATTAAACTGGACATTTTGGTTGTCTTAAACCTGGAGTCTAAATATTATACCTATTTTCACAAGGTATACCTATTTGTAACACTAGATGGCGCTAAGCATATTTAAAGCGAATGCTAAACACTTTAATGGTTAATGCAGTTTTATCAATTTTGCGGTGTTAACAATATAGATTGGTTAATTTGCATTTTATGATTGTACTTCATTTGATTGTACTTTAATTTCCATATTTTAATGTTCAGATATTAAGATGTGACACTTTTTGCATGATTTAGGCAAAATAACATGAATAAATTATCATTTCTTTCAGGTTATTGTTATTATTCTCAATATGAAAGTTGTATTGGTGTTCAAAAAGTACTTTTTTTCTAACATGAGTCTTTTCAAACAGGGGCGTCGTCTTATATTCAGACCACACGTTGAATACGAAAATGCCAAATTGCGACTTTTTGAATGAAAATTTTGGCACTCAAATTTGCACAAATATGGAAAAAAAATACGAATTTGAACTCCAAGACATGTCTGCGTAAAGGTAAGAAAACTTTCAATTTTTTTTTTACGACAAGCTACACTTGCGCCATGTTTTTGTTTTTGATGACAAAGTACAGCTTCTGACGCAAATGTAAATCAGGTTATTGGACTCGGGAATTTAGGGCAAAGTAGACAAACCCACTTGTTTTTTTTCCACTAGAACCTAGCAAAGCACATCCAACTTAAAAAAATGATGTCACCCTACTTGCGCAATAACTTTTATTTTTTATTATTAAATGTCAGTCTCTGCAAACACGGTAATTTAGCGGTTGATTGACACCAGCGATGATGTCATCTCTACCTCCACTATTTGCTTATGTTGACTCGAATATTTTCTGCAAATATGCCGTCGCTAATTGAGCGATCCTGACACTTTCCATCAATTTAATAGCGTGATGATTTTATTTTGCCACGCCCCCTTCTAGAACCTGGCCAACTCGTGCTAGAAAATACTTATTTTTTCTTTACTTTTATTACAATTGCTCGATAAATAGATGGATTGATAATTAAGTGACTATTTAAAATCCTTAACACACTTTACCATTGTTTTTCGGACACAAGATGGCCGACAATGGCATTTTTTGTCAAAATTAAGCATCCTATAATGTCATTATAGAGTAATATATGCTTCCCTTGCAGTGTACTTTTATTAAATGTACAGGGTGACCCGAAAAGATTTCAAAAATGTTTCCATTGGTACGCATTTTACATTTTTTATGGCCCTTTCTCTCTTAAAAAATGCATATATGTTGCATCAATGTCAAGGAGGGTGCTAAATTTCCATATCTTTGCCCCCTCTAGTGGAGATGAGTTAAAGTACCTCTCCTAAAAGCACTCTAGGGTGCTTGTTCAGGAGGCCATCCAGTGTAAATAATCCGTGCACAGCCTTGGGCAGAGTTAAGATTCTGTAACAATAATACAGTACATTTGAGTTTGCTCTCCTATACGAAAACCTCAAAGCTGGACTTATTTCCAGAAGTATGTTATGCAATCTCCCGAAGCAGCCATTTGTTACAGAAATAGACGAGTGAAGTTCCTTTTAAATCTGTCAGCAATCATTTGGCTTTTAGAAGGAAAACTTAAGAAGTCTTACTTAGCAAACACAGGCGATTAAAAACATAAAGTAGTAGTAGACCAGTAGTATTGTGAGAGGAAACTCTGGAGTGAAAATTATTTCTATATTTTTTAGATTTTTATATTCTTGTTTTTTAACACATGTATGTAAATATGTAAGATTCCAGGGGTAATTTCCATCTTTAGGTTGAAGACAAACACAGTTTTAGACAGTGTTTTGATCGTAATTTTGTTGGTCTAACAGCCAGGCTTGAATATGATTGGCCAAGAGGTTAAGAGATAGGTGTTGACGTATTTTAATTGGTATTGCGATCCAGGTATGAATGTGTTTTGGCTAATTTAGCACTCGTTTTGAAGGGAACAACACAGTCACCTATGGAGCCAGCCCTTGTTGATGTATGGGAATTTTTTGGGTAGAAAATCTTGCATTGGAAGAGGAGCTTTGTGTTGAAATATTTTGTAAACTAAAGTGGCATCTGCATATTTAACAGTATTGTCCCAATTCAGGTGTTTGTATTTTTTTTTAATATCAAACAGTGGTAGTGCATTTTTGGCTTCGAAACTTGCTTAAAAATGGTTCCAATTGGTTTTGGTGTTGTTTTGCAGGCCCTTCATTAAGTAGCCTGCTAATGAATCAAGTCAAAATGACAGATCCCAATCATTCTTCATCATCCTGCCATCCTTACAAGCAATTAGTCCCGTGTAAGAGTAGACTCGCTCAAACGTACACGCTCAGACAGTTGTGGTAATTATCGTAACTGCGTCCGATAATTGGTGGCTGTTTTAACAAAGTCTGCCCAACTATCAGTCACCTAAATGGGGCGTTGCGGGAAGAGAAACTGTGAGCTGGACGACTGTTTTTCAGGTTCGCAGGTTTGTTTTTCGGGATTCCTCGCTGGTGGTCGGCCGAGAGAAATGACATGGCCCCTCTGGGAAGATGACTCACAATCTGTGTGATTTTGGTGCTGTTATGTTGGGGTACTGACTAATGTTGTTTTGTTCAAAATGCACTTGAACCTTAAATTTCAATTGGAGTCCTACTTAATATCCAAGTGTATTTGTTTACGCGTTAAATCAGCATTACAACTGGTATCTCTTGCGAAGACCATAATTTTTGGGGTAGTAGAGGACAAAATATACACATACATACACATTTTTTTATTAGATTAGAAATGAAGAATAAGCATGGGTTACAGTAACTATAGTAAAATGGACAGTGACAGGCTTAATGGATATCTGTTATCATTTTTAATAACTAGTCTAAAAAATAACATAACAGGCTGTTGATGGTCAGATATTTAAAAAATATGTATACAACACATGTTGGACTTGAGTATTTTGTCGCAGGCTAGCCCAAACTATATAATAACATGCAACTTATAGTCCATAATATACATTTAATGATTAACATTTGTCTTCCATTGACTATTACACACAGTCAAAATTGTATAGTACTTTTCCATTTAAAATTTCCATTCTTATTCATAAGCGATGCTACATAAATGTTAAAAGTATTTGTATTATATACAGAACAGACTAAAATCTGGAACCCAATGTACCTTTGCGAGTACCCACCCAAATATACTCTTTACCAGTACACATTTATCTTGTTTTATCACCCAAGTTCAGCGTTTTCTTATTGATTTTTGAAGAATATCGAATCTATTTCACTAACATTAGATCTGTCCATACTCTTTACTATTTTTCTACCAAGCCCTTAGCTATCACTCAACCCTGATTATGAAAGAAGCGCCTCATCTTTTCCCCTTTAGTTTTCCGTAGCACTCTATGTGTCACTCTTGCCTACATCCTCTCTAATTTCCATGTTCCTTCCCTTCGCCGTTGCGGAGCAGGTGACACATGGCAAGGCAAGCTCTAATGGCGGCCGGCTTCCAAAGTGACGGCATTAGTCACCTGAAAGCAAACAAACTGCGACTAATCTTAGAACTGTTTACCAGTAAATGTCACCGGCGGCGGCGGCCGCCACGTCAATTTGCGTGCCACGTCGCCACGGTGAAAGCTAGCACCTTCTCTACTCCCCAAACGTTCCAGCCCCTACTCTTAATTTTCGCCATCTAGGAGACTTAATAAGGAGCCCAAAAATAATTGTCCAGGCGACCGAAACGGCGTCGCATTTCCTCGCCAGCATCTCCACCCTAACTCCGCCTCCCCTTCCCCAGGTCCAGCCAGGAATACGTTCAGGCCAGAGGTTTGCATTGGATTGGATAACTTTATTTATCCCGTATTTGGGAAATTTTGTTGTCACAGTAGCAAGAGGGTGAGAATACAGACACAGAAAAAGACATTGTAGTCATAAATAGATAGGTAATAAGTTAATAAATAAATACAATAATAAATATATAACTAAATAAGTGTGTAGCTGAAATATATATATATAGATATATACACACATATATAAGCACATATACATTCACATACATATAAATATGTAACCACATATATACATATACATACATATATAAGCACATATATACATACTCATACATATGTAAGCACATATATACATACACACAAATATAAGCACATATATACATATACATACATAAATATATAAGCACATTTATACATACACATACATATATATTAGCACATATATACATACACACATATATACAAGCACTTATACATACACATACGTATATATAAGCTCATATACATACACATACATATATACATAAGCACATATATACATACATATATACATAAGCACATATATACATACACATACATTTATATAAGCACATATACATGCACATAGATGTACATGCATTTATACGGTAGGTCCTAACACAGCCATTTTTATTGTTAAAGAGGGTTGTCTTTGGTCTTTCCCGTTCTATTTTGATTGAAAACATGCAGATAGTGACGAGCGTGACACGTACGTCTCTCCGGCATCGAGCCAGGGTGCTCAAGTTGACAAGCCGAGGGTCATTTCTTCTCATTACACACCAGGGCAGCCAGGTAGACTCTGGGATTCTTTCCAGCCAGCGGAAAAAAAACACGACGTCACGCTAACAGTTGCTCACAAGCCGAAAGGGCTTCCACCTGCTTGCCGCGCCATAATTCAAGAACACGATACGCCGCGGCTTTAGCGGCGGGTTCAACGCTACGTATGTTCACCCTCACTTCATTTCCCGCGTAAGCTATTTGCTGGTTCTTATTTACCCACCTCTGTCTGTCTTCCTTTCTGGCTAAGGATTTATAAAGTGGAAGATACAGTTTAGTATGTGAGCAGTGAGTTGTGTTAACCACGTAATGACAGAACACACACTATAGTATATCTCATACACACACACATATACACAAAACCAACACACATGTCAAGGGGTCACAAAGGTGATGGTAGCAAGAAATGTACGTATTCTATTTTCTCGCATATATGCCGTATTTGTTTCTAATAAAATGACTGAATCGAGGCTTATATGCGCATAAATGACATGCATGAAACTATAAGGTGACGAGGTATGATGATTTTTCTTAAGATTTTTCCCTTCAAAGTAAGACATTAGTACTCCCTATTAAAACCATGGAGGTGAATATTGTAAATCAGGGGTCTTATACGACAGAAATTGTAAGATTATGAGACTTTAAGGCCATTTTAAGGGTAAGGCTTATACGTGGATGCGACTTATATACGAGAAAATACGGTATGTGACTCAGGATTGGTTGTTTCCATCGTTTTATGTCGCTACAATTTTTTTTGTGTAGTACGTGATCGAGTTAAAGTCAAATATATTGTAACTATTAGATTATAGTGACATCTTATTGTAAGGTTTTTAATTTTTCAGGTTCTTGCCCATATTTTTGCATTTAGATTTACAGTAAAAGCCAGTTTGAATGTCAGTTTAGCCTAAAAAATATTCTATCCATCCCCAAAAACTGCCAGTCCTTCCCTACCCGCACTTAATTAATACGAATCCAAAAAAACTCAAAAATAAGAATGTAAATCTTCTAAATCCGACACCCCAAGCCTGGCCTGAACCCAAGGATACGAACTCATCAGTAACCAGTACGAGCCGACAGGTTACGTGATGTCATCACCTAAACTGACACGCGTGACATGAAACTCTGTGTGGTCTCGCTTCTCGCTTTCTCGTGGCTTTAAGTATGTGACTGAGGTTTTTGTGTGTACGGGGGGAGTGTAGTTCGGATATGTGTTATGGGTATAAAAAAAAAAAACCACGGTGATGTATCCTCTGTCATTTCTACGTTGACCACCGATAGTTATGCAGCCGAGGGTATAAAACTGCTGGAGAGTGGTTAGCTTATGATTGATGGGGGCAAGTTGTGAAGTAGCTCACGTCTCTTCGGGTTGTAAAATCCATACGGGAAGGTTACTTAGCGGGAAACACCCCATTATTGCGGCCATTCGTCGTTTCGTCTCCCAATCGTCTATTCAGGGGAGTCAGACTGTCAACTCGATTTCATGTGGGCTGGACTATTTTAGATATAATATTTAGATTTTTATTTTTTATAAATGGATTGAAAGAAGTGGATTTAAAACCCTGAATATTTAGTTTTTTTATAGATCTAAAACAATGTTTATTTTAGCTTTTTTTAAATATATTTTTAGATTTTACTAAATTATTTTTGAACTAAAAACACAGAAAAAAATGGATTAAAAAAGGACAATTATTGATTTAAAAGGCGGACATCAGGAACTTTAACTATTTTAGATATATTTAGATTTGATTTTTAATAAATTAATTAAAATAACCGGATTAAAAGCCTTGAATATTCCGTTTTTTATAGATCTAAAACAGTATATATTTTAGCTTTTTTTAAATGTATTTTTAGATTCTACAAACACATTTTTGAACTAAAAATACGGAAAAAAATTATTAAAAATTTACATTTATTGATTTAAAAAGAGGAAAATCAGGAAATTTTATATACATCAATACTCTTCATTTTAATTTGATCCTAAAACAGTAAATCAGCACTCATGATTGTCTTTCCAGGGCCAGATTTAGCCCCCGGGCCGCCACTTTGACACATGTAGTCAATACAGTAGGTGACGTCATTGATGAATTTGATCATGTTTGGATTTGAATGTCAAAGCATTTCTCGGCAGGGTTTTTTGGCCCAATGAAATCGGATCGGGTCGTTCGGGTACCCGACACATTTATTTACAGAAGGCGGCCCCAATTCGTCAACGATTTGGGGATATTGGTTGGATATGGCTCATTGTGCCCTTGACATGTTTGGGGAAAGCTGCAGATATTAATGTGTGGCTTTGTCAGTCATGCGCCCAGTTTGAGGATCCAAATGCGCCCCGGTGAACTCGCGAGGTGTATGTTACACGCACGCCTGGCGTTCGGCGTGGGCTGCCTCGTGACCCGTTAATGGACCTCTGCGAGGTGCCGAGGCTTTCAAACGCTGACTTGGAATATTTGCCACGGGTTTAGAATTGGTTTTATGTAGGGAGAGATTGATTCGGGAATTGTTTGGGTGCCAGTCTTACGTTGCCTGAATACCGATTTCTGTCCTTAGAGGCTCTATCGTATGTGTTATTGATACTGCTACTTAAGAAGTCGCGTAACCTGACATTTGGTCGCCAGTCTTTTGTGTTTACTGTTGAAACCAGCTCCCAAAATTATATACATGAGAGAGTTTAATATCTAAGTTATGTTTAATATCCAATTACTGTTTAATATCCAGGTACTGTTTAATATCCAGGTACTGTTTAATATCTAAGTAATGTTTAATATCTAAGTACTGTTGAAACCATCTCTGAAAATTATATTCATGAGTTAAATATATATGTACTGTTTAATATCTAAGTACTGTTGAAAACAGTAGATATTTAGATATTAAACTCTCTCATAAATATGGTTTTTAGAGCTGCTTTCAACAATACTTATATTAAACAGTACTTAGATATTGAACAGTACTTGGATATTGAACAGTACTTGGATATTGAACAGTACTTGGATATTGAACAGTACTTGGATATTAAACAGTACTTGGATATTAAACAGTACTTGGATATTAAACAGTACTTGGATATTAAACAGTACTTGGATATTAAACAGAACTTGGATATTAAACAGAACTTGGATATTAAACAGTACTTAGATATTAAACTCTCTCATGAATATAATTTTGAGAGCTGGTTTCAAAAGTAAACTCTCTGTCCCCAAAAGCCCGCCGACCAAACGTCCGAGCACCCTTTTTTAATATTTCAAGCTTTTTGGTAGCATTGAAAACAACTGAATGAAAAAAATATTTGCTAGCAAGACTACTGTAAAATGACTGATAATGTTGCTTTTGAATGTCTACATTGGCCAAGCCGAGTTTATTAAAATAATATCAATCACTAAATAACATCCCTCCCTGCTCAAAGGGTATATTATTCCCCAATCCATACAGTACAAGCCAGCGCATATGTTAAAATATGCAAGGTCCAAATGATGGATGGCTGTTTGAGCACCCAAGTCCAAGTTGGGCAAAAAACTCATTCATCAGTACTCCCTACCATTTTTCATATTCTTGTGTAAGGCTTTGCGACCAATCTCAAAGATTGACTGTCAAAATTACCTTTTCCAAGTACCTTTTTTTACATACCTACGTAGCCAAATTATTTAGAATGCCCGCCTTCCTCAATCTAGTGAAAGATTTCCGTTAGGAACCATAGGAGTGGTCGCCATTCTTTAACACGCCTTCACTCCATCCTAGGACTGTCTCCTCCTGTCCATCCTCATTTCCTCCCCAGTTCAGCATTTGTAGTTAAAACCCCGATTGGTAAAAGCCGCCCTTCCTTCCCCGATTTGGCGTTTTTCCTCGGCGACTGGTCTGGTCCGCCGAGCGGTCGCTCCCTTGTTGACGGCTGAGCTTTGACAGCCATTCACCTTGTATTTTTCTCCACCGCAGCGAGAGAACACTGGGGCGTCGGGGGCCTCGTTCAAACAAACAGCGGGCCATGTGGTTGGCCCGGGGTGGCGACACGCCATAACAAACCGCCGGCTCCTGGCCGTCGCCGGCGCGCCGTGATTAGGGCCCCCGTTTCGGCGAGGGAGGGAGGAAAGGGTGGGCCTTCGGTAGAGGGTTTCCGTGGCGACCGGACAACAGTGTGGTGGTGACGGAAGATGACAGTTCATGCGTCCAATCAAGAAAGATAGGAGAATTTACATGGTTTTATATTAGGACCAATTGATGGAATTGCAATAGATTGTTCACTCGTGAGCTCAATTCCGCTTGCGAGTTTCAGTGTGGATTTTCATATTTTTATGGAATTACAAAAAAATTATAATTAAAAAAAAAAATATATATATATATATTTGTTTACTTATGTGCTAAGTCCTGGTAGCAAATGGAGGACAGGGAAGGGGCTTCCACTTGCGAGTTTCAGCATGGATTTTCGTATTTTTATGAACTTCTAAAAAAAAATTAATATAAAAAAATGAATTTTATTTGAAAAATTATATATATTTTTTAAAAGTACTTCAGTGCTAAGTCCTTGTAGCAACAGGAGGACAGAGGAGGGGCTTCCACTTGCAAGTTTCAGCATGGATTTTCATATTTTTATTAACTTACAAAAAAATAATGAAAACAACTTAATATTAAAATAATAATAATATTTGATATTTTTTTTACTTCAGTGCTAAGTCCTAGTAGCAAGAAGATGACATGGTAGTGGTTTCCACTTACGAGTTTCAGCATCGATTTTCATATTTTTATGAACTATTATTAATTTTTTTTAGATTACAAAATTTACCCTTGGAAAATAATCCGCAATGTAGTGAAACCACCAAAGTTGAAGCTGCGATATCCGAGGTATTACTGTACTTCTACAGATGTTCCGAACAACTCTCGGAGGTTATTTGGGGTCAGCTTCCATGCTGTGCAGTAGCACTAGTGTAGTAGTTTAACTATAGTAGTAGTTTATTTTATTTTTTTTGTTGTAAAGTCCCCACAGAGACGAGCGCTTAGTTAGCCGCCACTGATTACACCCCAAGGTTGGAGGAACATTGGAAGCGTTGTGTGGGGAGGGAGCCTCCAAGTCTGATAGCTTCACATTAATATGGACTCAGGGAGGGAGAATGCCATTTGTCGTATTAAAGGTCATTTCCCTCTTCACGGCTGCTCGAGGAACACGTAACGGGCCGTTGCTTGCCGGGCCACACACGCAACACGCGTGCTGGATGCAAATAGAGAGATCTAATCGGATTTAGATATTGACATAAACAGTGTGGACCAAAAAAAATGAGATTTTTGGGTAGTTTTTAATCTCGAAAAAATTGATGTGTTGTTTGTGATGCTGTGCTTTAGGAAATAGTGGATTTATAAGTCCCAATTTGGTGATTAGGGATTGTAAATGTTCATGTCACAACGGGCTAGTTTTTTTGTCGTAAATCTGAGAGCCACTCACTCGTTTTATGGAAGTCAGGAGTTTTTTTGGGGTGTATTTTTGACTGTACTTTAATATTTTGTACCTCAGTGATAGTGAAGTTCAGGTTGATGATATTGACATAGTAAAGCGCTATTTTGTACATATTTCAGGTATTTTTATTAAGTATTCAGTTGATTTTTTGAAACAATACTTTAAAAGTCAATGATATAATAGGATTTTTTTCTATTTCAAACATTATACTAATTTTTTTAAAGCCCCAAAACTAAATAATTGAAAGTAAATAAAAAAAACTTTAAACTTGATTTCCTCGGAACAAATAGAGTGTAATTACCAATTTAATTTGCTTCAAAATACTAACATAATCCTGTTTTTATCGCAGAAAAATAAGGATACATTGTTAAAAATTATATCAAATATGATACATCTCACCATCAGGAAATGTATTTATACATAATTCAGTTTTTATCGCCAAAAAAAAATTGCATTGTTGAAAAAGCCATCAAATATGATACGTTTACCCATCAGGAAATATATTTCAATTTTTTTTGGTTACATTCCCAACCATTTAAAAAAAAATGTCTGCCCTTTTATGAAGATCTATTCTCGTTTTTTACGTATAATAAAAAAAAAAAAAACGCATCTCCCGGGGCAGTCGATTTTTGTTTTTTCTGGTCTTACTCCCATTCCCGTCTTGCTTATTTAAAACCGGCAAAGCTTCATACATTACCTGCGGACAAGCCCCCTTATATTATGTCACTAAGGGATGGCGGTTTTCTCGCAGCACTTAAAAAGCCCCCCGATGACGGACAAAGACGTAATCAAACAAACGGTGAAAAAAACACGCCTGCCTTTCCTCTCGGCCAACCAAAACCACCCACCGACACACGATGGATCTCGCCTAGAACGTTAAGTGATTTTGCACTTAAGCGCAAACCGCATTATCGACAACGTTAGCGCTTTACATCGCTCTTGAAACACGATCTCGATCTCAAAGGAAGGCTAATAGTCATTCCCAAGGTATTTTTCTTTTAGCCGCTAGCACGCTAGGATGTACAACGTCGTAGATGACGCGTTTTCCCTCGGTAGTCCAGTCAGGTAGAAATAGTGAGCTCATTTGGTACGTTTTTTTTAAGATGTCATGCAAATATATGGGGAAAATATGAGGGAAGTACAAGAGTGGACTTAGAAATGAGTTGGCATGCTGGTTTGTAGTCGTCAAGGGGATTTTGGAGTCGGGTTGCCCAGTTGTGGATTCGACTGGGTGGTCTGGTGTTGTTCTGTATTGTAGAAATAGTGGATGAAGTATGAAATATTAGTTTTATTTTGGAGTCTTGGTCTTTACTATTTAGTTAGTTGTTGTAGGGTATACTAAAAGTTTTTTTGGGAGATTTGATAATGGAAGAAATGGCAATATTGTAAGTAAATAGGTCCTGGGTAGTTGATTTTGTTAGTAAATTATCTCAAGTTTTGCCTGAAAATTTAAAATGGCCGATTCAGGACACAAAGACGATACACTTTTTGTACTCTAGTTGGAGGTCTTCAAAAAAATTGGCATTAAAACAACACTAATGTCAACTATACCGAAACAAAAACATTTTTTCATTCAAAATATATACTTGTCTCCCTCCAAACCTGCAGGGGGCAGTGAAAAACAAAATCGACATTAAATTTCACCAACTTTAACTAAAAATATCCAAAGCAACTTGACAACATTAAACACTTTAACAGCAAAATCTTTGTCCAAGTACGAAAAAAAGACAATCTTTTACAACCAGCAAAATCTCCCAAAATATCCATTGCCCATTTCAAAATAACCCCAAACAAAACCCCACCATTAAAGTCATCCGACTCCTCCCACAGCTTTTCTATTCTAAAAAAAAACACCCAAAAATCAACAATGCCTTAGACGACATCTTGCAAATAAATGTAAGTCACATTCCTCCGCTGTAGGGGGAGCCACAGAGCGCCGATAAAAGGGAAAAGAAATATTCTCCGGGCGGCTTTAGCCTTCATTCCTCATCTGACGGGGCAACGGGCGCCAGTGGCGGCGCTGCAATAAGAGCCTCCGGCTGTCAGCGCCGCTCTGTGCAAACAAAGCCAGCCAATGATTGATGGCCAGGAAGTTGAGCGAGAAGATCTTCCTGCTGTGGAGATAGGAGACCCACTGGAGACCCACTGGAGACCCAGTGGAGACCCAGTGGAGAACAGCATGTCACATGACACATTTGCATGGCCACATTTCTTTGGGCTTTTCTGCTAAATCGCCCCACAACAAGGCCATTTTTAAGGGTAGGGCTTATACGCGAGAAAATACTGTAGTCATATTTTAATAATACACTGTACTTGTGATCAACAATTTAGTATTTTTTAAATCTGGAAACATTAAGTAATGTAATCCCATGATAATATTGATAATACTACCAGATTGAATGATAAAAGTGGAGGAAAACTGCAATTTATGATATACCAAAATGTGTAGAACTACCATATTTTTCTTAAGATTTTCTCTTCAAAGTAAAAATATACTGTAATCCTGTTCAATAATATACTGTACTTGCAGTCAACAATTTAGTATTTTTTAACTCTGGAAACACCAAGTAATGTAATGCCATGATTATATTAATAATACCACCAGATTGAATACTGATAAAAGCGGGGTAAACTGCAATTTATGATACGCCAAAGTGTGTATAACTACCGTATTTTTCTTAAGATTTTCCCTTCAAAGTAACACATTTGTACTTTGTATTAATACCATGAATATGGAGGTGAAAATTGTGAATCAGGGAGCGGCTTATACTCGAGATATTGTAAAATTCAATGAATTTAAGGCGATTTTAAAGGTCGGGTTTATACGCGAGAAAATCCTGCAATCCTATTCAACAATATACTGTACTTGCATTTAGTATTTTTAACTCTGGAAACATTAAGTAATGTACTGCCATGACGATAATGATATTACCACCAGATTGAATACTGATAAAAGCAGGGTAAAACTACAATTTATAATATACCCAAGCGCATTTAAGTATATAATAGCAGTTCCCTTTGATAGCTTGGGTTACTTCTACGAATATCCACAGCAGCGGACAATTTTTAGAAAGCCAAACCTCAAACTCGTCAGCTGGCCGGACCAACTTTGCCGCCTAGCGTTCAACATTGACACCTAAATGGAATTATACCACCTCAGCATTTTATTTTCGGGGTTCTTTAACTGAAGCGTGTACCAAAGTTGACAGGTGACGCGGCTGTTGACACGTCAATCCGTCACCAGGTGGGCGATGATAGATGGGAGGCGGCGGGATGGGTCGGCGAGGAAAAAAGACAAACGTGTATTTAGGCGAGAGGCCGCAGTGGTGGTGGAGGCGCGTGTAACCTTAAGCCGTTTGTGGTATTTTATACAAGTTTTATATTAGGAGGGCTTTTTATTGCAATGTACATCTCGGAATGGAACGGTTAGGAGGCGCAGTGGGAGGGATTAAGAAAATAATAACAATCAGAATCCTTCAAAGATGGCAGCCAAAAGCTACATTTTCATTTACAAAACAGTCAATCTTGTTCGCCAATGCACCTTGGGTTTCATACGTGACCGGGGTTCGCTTCGGCGCCCCCCGTGGGCTTTGGGGGTGGTGGAAATTTGGTGGGCGACCTGGTGAGCTCGAGGAAATGTCAAAATTAGAATGTCTGGAAATTTCAATGATGTAAAAGGAGATGGAGAGGATACTAGAGACGAGAAGGTTGGATATTGTTTAGCTTGGGGGGGAAATTCAATGCTTTTAAATAGAGATAAAATGTTTTTTATTATATATTTTATTTTTAATGTTTTTTATCAATGTATGTGCTGCTACTTCAAAGATTATCTGAGGTTGTTTTTGTACATTAGTATATTTATAAGTGAAATAGTATATTGACAAATCCTTAAAAGAAATACGAATGAGTTCCAAAAATGTCTCATTTTTTGATGTTAGAAATCCCCTCTACTTGATAATTTACTTTTTTATGTATCAAACAAGTACATTTTATCCTAACAAATCACTCACTCAAATTTGACCTTGGACTTTTCCATGTACTGCATTATCTGGACTATAAGTCTCACCTTGTTCGTAGTTTAGCCTGCAACTAATGCTCAAGTACTTAAATACTTAAATGTATCTTGTTTTTTGACCTTATATCACCCAGAGTGTAGTTTTTTTCAGGCTGTGGATACTTTAAAAACTGTTAAGAAATACTTATTTATCTTGTTCTTCTTCGTTATGATTACTCTTGGTTTCTAATAGAACCAAAAATGTGACTTATACTCCGAATAGTCTAAAGAAGGGAATAATTTATCAAAAAATAATACCACAAGTCCTGACATCAAAGATAGCTTCACGTTTTTAGTAGCCACTCCCTCTAATCACGTCGTAGCTTAGCGGACGACTTAATGCCACCCAGCAGAACCCAAAAAAAAAATGGGTAGAAAATTCCGAAAAGGCCAAAGAGTGGCGCGATTCATCCGGGGGAGTCGGATGAGATTGATGGCGCGTTGGAGGAGTGGACGGACGAGCGGAGGGAAGCGGGACTGGCGGCTGGCATGGCAAGAGGGTCACGCTGTTGACCAGGAAGGTGTCCAAACTGGCAGTGGACGGACAGACGGAAAAATGTGTGTGGCGGTGTTAGTTAAGGAGCATAATAGAGTGTAGATTGATGATTGAAGTCTGCTCACGTCCAATCATAACTTGCGGCTTTTAAAGTGTTCCTGGCGGCCACAAAGAGGGCTAAGAAATGTCCAAAGGTGGACGGCTCCATCACAAACATACGGCTGAGACCGTTGGTCTTCCAGTAGGAAATGTCTCTTAAGCCAAAGAGCAAGTCGTTTTCTCTGGCAAGGCTACGAAAAATGAGACTTTTGCTGAGTGTGCTTAGCGTTAGCATGACTTTTTTTTAGGGAGGGACATGATGGACAATGTAGTAAAGTTAGTAATACCTGTCCTGGAAAGTTAAATGTCACTTTTTTGAATAGTTTGTGGGATAAAAAGATAGTTAAATTGGCAATTCTGGTATCTGTTGGGTTGATATACGATTTTCTTGTCTTTTAAATATGGAGTCCAAGTCTGAATCCGGTTCAGGGTGAGTTCCATGGTTTTGTTGTTGTTATGGTGAATAAATAATCAATAGATAAATAGTTAACATAATTAATAAGTAGTATATGTTGTTGTAATATGTCTTGATTAGGTCCAGAACTCGAGTTGAGTATGCGGCAATCACGGAGGTTGTTGGATAGCTATCAGCAATTTCATAAGCGTCCTTCCAGGTCTGCATTCTAGTAAACAGTCCTTAGAACGAGGACTATGTGACATGTTACAATCCCGAGCTCTCCCCAGACAAATTGAAGAAGCTCTTATACAAAATTTATTAAATTCACACATTTATATAATAGTATTACAGAATAAATCCAACACTTAAAATGCTACTTGCAATGTCATTTAGAATAGCAGTACTGTAACTGTATAGGTTGATTAATATAATTGGTCAAAATCCTGAATTCTGTCCCATTTAACAAGTCGTGATTCGTCAATATCGTGTCCCAGTTTCAAATTGGTGGTTTCCAGGGTCTGGAATGTCCATCTCTTTCTGTCTGTGATGGGACGTCACACCGAGAAGGGGGTGAGGGAGTCGAGCGCTTCATCGCTATTGACTTTCTCCATGCTTGAACTGTACTTAGCTGTGTGTGGGCCTGGACCCCCACGGAGAAGGACGCTTGGAGGGACTGTCCACGGCCAGGACCAGACTTGACTTGGTCAACCTCCCCCCCGTGTTGCATCGACATGTTCCGCGTCATTATCAGTTGTCTCTCTAAGCACTGTCGCCCCCATGTGTGAAGGGTTGGTTTGATAGCGTCCTGGCAGATGTTCTTGCTGGACTCAGTTCAGTTTTTGTTGTCTTTTTTGAACTAATTGCTTTGATAGGTTAACCTAAGGGTGTCAAAGTTTTAGTTGGTGGGTTGCAATAATGAAAATTAGATCTGATAAGTTCATTCCTGTAAATCTTGGGTTGTTTCCTTACTCATTTTGAAGGACTTTACTGGATTCTTATTGTTCTTTTGTTGGTTCCTGCTGATTTGGGGGTATTTTTACCAAAAATACTTCATTAAATGAACTTTTTGAAGACAAGATGAATCAATCCATTGAATAATCCATAGCTAGGTGATTGTAACTTAAATTTATACTCCCTATTCAAAGAGACATTTTGAAATACAACCATTTTATGGCAATTTTAAGGGTACGGCTTATACGTAGAGACGGCTAATATGCGAGAAAATAGGGGAATTGTTACATGGGTACTCGGGAAAGACCAACTTGGCCTCTGTTTGGTCCTGTGAGTTTTTTAATGAGGCAAAACGCAGATGTTGTCGCAGCTCCTGTGAATATAGTTTAACTTTTAACCAAGATTACAGTTGAATTACTTGAGGCCGCCTGCCAAAATATGTTCACAGTACATATTGAGGAAAAGGTGAAGCAATGAAGGAAAAGTACCACCGTGTAATCCCGCCCCCCGCCTGATGAGTTTACAAGCTTCAGTGGCAGACCAAACAGCCATTTTTTTCCCACCCTAATTGCACTGCCAATTTATAGTCCTGTGTGTGGATATGAAATACATTATACTCCTTATTTATATTCGAAAAAGTCATTAGCTGTAAATGGGCCTACAAATGGAAATAATAATAATATTTTCAAACACTCAAATGTATTTTTCGTTAGAAGATTCAAAGCTGGATTAAAGAAATACCAAGAAATGATTCAAATAATCTTAATTTTTTTATTATTAACATCTGGAAATACGTATTTTTTGGGAGTCACAACCACAAATACAAACCTGAATGTAACTCTTGTACAAATGACTAGCAAGTCACATTTTATATAACAAGAAACCCGTCTGAGAATGACGTAAAAAGCTGAAATGTAATATATTTTCCTTTTATTTCCCATTTTGAGGGGAGTAAATATTAGCGCAACTTCATATATCATACATAGCATAACACGGGGGAAGGTTAACCGAACATAAACAGCAGGTCAGAGTAAAACCTTGACGGTTATATTATATATTTTGCCTAGTAGTAGGTGACATATTCTCCAAACCAGACGATTATAAGAACGGATGTCTCTCCATGTTTTTCTTGGACGCTAACCACCGCCTAGCATACACACGCCATCGCAAAGACACACACATAGACACATCCCTCGCCATGCCGGCTCAGCATACTCGGAGAGGAGAGTTGCGAATATTATCCTACAGTCGCAATTTTTATTTTTTTGAAAGCCACGGACAACATTCCCAACTCCGGCGGGACCGGCGTATGACGGACAGGCGCTCGGCTCGGCTCGGTTGTACCCGAGCCAGGTCCTGGCAGCCTGGAAACTACGGGGAAATCAATACTTGGACCCAAGTTTCTAAATAAACACCTGCCCTCGGTGGACATTGTTGGCAGCGCGAGCCGGCAACTTGTCCCTATTGATGGAATCGTACACCGGGGGCGCTAGGACGGCTGTAGGATCCTGTTGGGGTGGCGGCAAACTGGCAAAATCCGACGTTTATAGACGATTCGTGTTTGTTTAAGGTGAAAGAAGAACGGGCAAGTTTTTTGGGGAGTTTTGTTGACCATGTTGAGGAATCGTCTTACCTCAACAGTCTAGTCTGAACACTTGTATATATTAGCCATCTCCACGTATAAGCTGTATCCTTAAAATTGCCTTAAAATGGTTGCATTTTTACAATTTCTCTCGTATAAGCCGCTCCCTGATTCACAATGTTCACCTGCAGATTCATGGTTTTAATGGGGTTGTACACATGTGTTATTTTGAAGGGAAAATCTTGAGAAAGGGTTCTGACTGATTGTCTTTGTGGTAGTTGAATTTTGGGAAGAACGCTGTAAGAGTGGTTACACTTTGGCTTACGTTTCTGAGATGGAGGGTTCGATTCCTGGTGTGTTTTGGCTTTTTAACTGCAGTTTGCATGGTGGATTGTTGTTTTGGGTTGTCCGGTTTGCTCCCATATACTACAAAACTTTCACAAGTAGCCATTACCCCTGTCTAATAGTATTTTTCGGTAATTTGCAATTGACTAGCAACCAATTCAGGGCAATTAACTGGAATAAGCTCTATCACCCCCCACAACCCTAGTGAAGATAAGCCAATACAAAAAAAAACAAATAAATTTCACATAATGCGTGCCACACTTCCCCTTAAATAACAATTCCCGGCTTCAATTTAAAAGACTAAACAACCCCTACTAGTTACATCATAGAAAACAACTTCTAATTTCTCTAGCTTGTTTAACATATCTACACAACCATTGATATTCTTTTCAAACTAGTTCACTAGTGGTGCATCTTTATTGAACAAATCACAAATAATATAAAACACAAAACCAACCAGGAGATTGTTTTTTGGGGTAGTTGTAACTTGTAACAACGTCCAGGGAGGCCATTACAAGGGGGGGTCCACAGGGTCTGACCATCGAATCCAGGCCCCCCGAAGGGTCTCTACTCCAAATCAGCCAATCAGAGAAGGCTGGACGCGTGGCTGGCAGCGGGTGCACCCAAACCGCAACCACCTCGCCTCGTATGAACGCGTCCTTTCAGCGCCATTCACACAATATTCCCGGCGAAGGGCGACGCCCCCCAGCGCAAACAAGGCCGGCTTTAAGAGAAAACAATCGTCCCTCGCCGGGAAAAATTCTTGCTAATTTGCCAGCGCCAAAGAGGAGCAGAATGAGTGATGGATGCCTGCCCGTCTAGCTACCCGCATTTCCCCTTGACGAGTATGTGTATGTGTGGGTATGTGTGTGTCAATTTGCCTTTATATAGACTTCGATTGTGCCAGCTGTTCCATTAAGTGAACACATAAGAACCATTGGAGTTGTATTTGGTACGATTCCTAACTTTTATATCAGGGCATCTCATCTATTCGTAATTACTGCGGTGAATAATGTAGCCTTTTTATTAAAATGAATTTGTAAAGTATCCAAAGGAAAGACAGAGTATAATGTGACTTTTATTCCAAGTTAAAGGTCTGAAAACTATATATTTTTGAAGTTTTTGTGTATTTTTATTTGCTATATTTTAGTTTTGACTGATAGGAAAATTAAATTATTCTGCCGAAACGTTGAGATGGAATTTAAATGCTAAAATATGAAAGTGGAAATATTAGAGTTGTTAAAAAATAGATTTAACTGTATATTATGTCAATATTTGGAAATTATTACTACCAAATTGGCAAGTTTTAGTAAGCAACGCATTATTAATCCCCTACCATAATATAATACATTTTATTCATCAAAAATACTTTTTAAAATTATCCACGTATAAGCTGCAGTGGAATATAAACCACAGGCCTAAAATTAGCAGTTTATAGTCCAAAAACTACAGTAATTTCCATCCTTGTGTACTGTTTCATCGAGCAGAATGGTTTAAGTAAATCATTGAAAAATAGTGTTAATTCAAAATATGGTATAAAATCCACATCCTTGACGTAAGCAGTGTTTTTGTGAGTAGTTTCGAAGTACTTGGACTTTGGTTACAGTAGCCATTAGCAGCTCGGAATCATCTTTGACACTTTGGCCATGTTGTATTTGTCAGGACTTGATTTTTGAACGAGGTGCCATATGATGAAAAACAGGCAAATTGAGTTTTGTGTTTTCACTCGGGCGGGTGTGACTTTGTATCTTTCGCCCTCTGCCTGGCGGCCCTGGAAGCTTTTTGGAGGCACCTCGTAAGAAAGCTGCAGCCATGTTGTGACTTATCTTGGCAGGATGACGTTTGCTTTCCAATGGGGGGCATCGTCTCACCCACTGTGTTTACTGATGTGGCACCCCGTCAATGTTCGGGTTTTGTGTACATTTTCACTTTGAAAAATGACTGTACCCTTTCACCTTTGGATGAAATGGAATTAATTTGCTCCAATATTTTTTTCGTAACTTGAAATTTTCGTAAGTATAAGTGGACTTTATATGTAAATTCTGTATTTTGTTCCATAGTCCTCACAAAAATACCAATTAGATCCTTTAAATTTGATCTAAGTGTCCCAATTTTGCATGAAAAATGTGAGAAAACAGACAAAAATGAGAGAAAATTATTAGGAAATTATTTATTAATGTCTTAAAATAAATAAAGCATATGAAAATGTGACCTGCCCCGTTGAAATATCTCTGAAATATCCCTTAATATATTTAATATAACAGGGCCAAAAACTGTCCACTTTGTAGTACATTTTACACTTTTACGTGTGCCCTATTTGTGTGTGCGCAAAAATATGTGCCATGTTGTATTTGTAGTTTTTAATCGCTTAATAAGGGGAATTTTAAACAAAATAACAGCTAAGGAAATGCATTTATTCTTTAGGGGTGTCTTAACTTGGATTTTTTTCGTATCTTGAGTCACTCATTTGCATAGAAACATTTTGTAACCTGAATCTTTTGTACATAGAGGCATTTGTAAGTAGAGGTTTGACTGTATAAGGTTTTATAGTGGACGTTGAGTAAGGAAGGGCCCGGGAAAGGTGACCACTATCAGGAAAGCAAACTAGCAGGATTAAAGATCCCTCTTTCTAAGTTAATGTCTTTAATTATTCCACTCTCAGGTACTCTGGGCTAACTCCCTTCTTTATTCCTCTCCACTTTTCTCTCCTCTTCTGCCGTCAGCTGGCATGGAGAAGAAGGCTTCTTTGACTCGTGTCAAGGGAGGAAAGGGGAGGGTTCGGTGGGAGCGGTGCGAGGCTTGTCGGGTGGGGGGGGGGTTGTGAGCCGTGGAGTCTGATAGTCTGGCCACTCCGTGCAGGTTTTTCCTCCGGGGTTTAAATCAGTCACAGAGGTGAGGTGAGAAGGGAGATTTCTGACGGCACATCTCCACCATGTGGACTCTTAAACGGGGAGGCCGCTGAAAGAAACCTTTTGCCCAGTGGACAGGTACGCGTGGAATCAGGCATCCATCATAATTCATTCTTCTATGGATACAATTTGAACTAGAATAATCTATATCAGGTATAAGTGAACCAAAATATCAAATCAAGACCTATTTTGCTTTTTAGGCTTTTGCGGAAGAGTATTTTGAATAGTATTTCCGCACTATAAGCTCCATCTTTTGGATACAAAACACAACAAATGACAGTAATCCCTCGAATATCACAATAATATAGACTAGACATTTTTGCGATAAACGAAAAAATGTAATATAACCTCCATTATTACTACCACGATAAAAATGTCCGCGCCTATACAGAAATATAAGTACATAGTACATTTATCAGAAAGTATGTTTATTAAATATAAGCATTAAGACTAATATACTAACATTTAAATATAATATATATAAATGTAAATACTTTAAATACTGTACTAATACTGTACTCACAGTGAAAATAATTCCTTTCCACTTCATATAGATCCCCAAAAACTGTTTAATTGGAGTTTTAGTCCAAGTCCTTTGTCTTCTTGGGGCCGTTGTCTGCAGTATTCAAAGTATTACTGTACTTCTACTTTATCCCTACCCTCCAATATATGCAACCAATTTGAAAATACACCATCTATGCTACACCTAGTGCAGAAATTACAGTCGATACAAGCAAATTATTCTCAAAATTCAAGTAATATTGCCGTTATTTCCCTCTGGGTTTTACATGCTTCCAAATTGACATTGTATCGTATAAGTATTGGCAAGTCTTAAATCAAAATCAGGCGATGAATGTCAGAGCAGAAGAGGGCGTCCCTCCAATCTCCACAATCCCATTCAGCCCATTCATCAGCATTGTTGAGCCAGTTCTGGACCGACCCTCACCCCCACCCCTCCGGTAGCCACGGACCCCCATCCTGACACCTAATCCAGAGCCTCGCTAGCATAACATTTTCACAAGGGCCGCCTGCCGCTTAATAACGGCACCACATGCATCCGTGAACTGCTCCTTTTATAAGAGGAACCACACACGCAATTCATGTTCGTCGCTGATGGCCTGCCACCTCTTTTTCCATCGTGTTTGGACAAGAGTTCAACATAATCCTGTGTTAGGGGTCTATCTTTAAAGGGGGGGGTGTCGTCTTGTGTGCACATTTGTCCTGTTGAAAATGAATAGATTTAGTATGGTGGGTTCGTTTATGTATTTATTTTTGAAATATACCAATTTATTCGCATTCAAAATACATTTGGAGATTTTTTTTAATTAATGTAATGCTCAGGAAATATTTTTGAAATAATTAAAATATTTGGGGCTATTTTATCTATTTTATCCATGTTTTTAATGAATTTATAAGATTACAATTTATTGAATTAAATTATTTCAACGAAATTTAAAGCTTAACGTAGTGGACAAATAACAACGAACAAGCAAATACATAATAACAATTACAGTCTTACCTTTACTTAAAAATTAATTGCATAACTTTTTTCGTAAATTTAGGATTTCGTAAGTAGTCTTTATATGTAAATTCACAAAACTACCAATTAAAACCCTTTAAAATGGGTCAAAATGAGCAGTTTTGTAAGAAAGATGTGAGAAACTAATCCTAAAAGTATTTATCAGTGTTTGAATATAGTATAATTTAATTCTAACTTAATTTATTTCTGCTCTGAATTAAAAACAAGCATTTTTTAACTACCAACTCTACTCTTTCCCTACTGAGCTCTATTCAAATGTAAAATAACTTGTATATCTCATAAAATCAACCAGCAGTAGCCTTGCTCCTAGTTTACCCAAATAATTAACTGTGAGCAGACACAAGTAAAACCCCAACGAGAAATATGAGCTGCCAGAGTGCAGTCACAAAGTCGAAAGGTAGTGACCTTGCCTAGCGGCGTTTTCTTGACGCCATTTTTGCAGTAAACAAGTAACAAAAACCTCCTTTTCCACTGCCAATGAAGCCATGTTTTAACAAGGCAAATTACAAGTATTTACCTGCAATATATCTTTCTGTAAACGCTTGTCCACCCTTTCCTTTTAGTCTCCGCCCCCTCCATTGACTTCCACCACGAATTAAATCGTAGGAAAATGCTAATTTGAACTTTAATCCCGCTAGCCAATGTACATATACGAAAAAAAGACAAATGGAGAACCACGTAAATGAGCATGACGTCATCATCCATCGCATTACCGGCCATTGCCATTTTCTTATTTATGTACAGACGTCTGGACCATAAACACAGTTTTTTGGACATACCACACCCTCACACACACATTTGGTACACACCCATGTCGCCACCTTATACCGCAGACATGGTGTATTTTCTCGGGGAGCTTGCCCCTCCCCCTTTTTGAAAAGCACGCACACCTCAACCTGTACAACAAACACTGAACTACCTAAACATGAGTAGTGTGTACGTACGTGTAATGGAAACTTTCATTGGTCTGAAGGTGTCGTTTTCCAACCTGACGTCACTCATTGGACATTTACCAGAGGTTTCCTACTTAGGCTGACTGACCCGCCTCCTCCCTAAACCTCACTTGGGTCGGACACCTCGTTGGGATTTTTTTTTTTAGTTCTTTGTTACTGTTTCTCTTGGTTTCTAGATTTCTACTTGTATACAGAACTTGGATTTGCAAGCATAGTCCGGTATATAAGTCGCTATCATTTCATTATTACTATTTGTCAAGCATAACTTGGGTTTTTTCTCACGTTTTCTACTGACAGTCTCAAAATGTAGCTATCTAAAAAAATCTGTTACCTTAACAAAAGCCTATTTCATTATTTTTCATATTGGTACTTTGTAAAACGCATTAGCGACCCAAAAAATGCAAGTTATCCTCCAGTGCGAATTATAATAGATTTTGTTTCCTATCCTTTGTGTATTCTTTAGCTCGTTCAACTTATAGTCCGTAAATACGGTAGTTACCATTGATTTTTATTCATTTAAGCTAGCAGAGATGCTATCTGATTATGATGATCGGACGTTTGGTGGCCGGTCTTTTGGTGACAGAGAGTTTACTGTTGAAACCAGCTCTCAAGATTATTTTAATTGGATTGGATCATCGATCTATGAATGGTGGACATTTTTAGACAAAGGTGATGTTGGTCTTGAGTTTTTTTCCGTTTAGATTCTGGCAGCTGTAGCGTTGAATTAGCCTTGTAGTCATTGATTTATGACCGAAACTCGTACTTAACTAGTACATGTCACAGAATATTTGTTATTGCTTTTCATAGGGTCATTTTCTTTACCACACAATGGCGGTTAGGGTTCTGGAGACACTTTCTGGTCTTAGTTAATCGTGAAGATTCTCAAAGTTTTTGACCGTGGGTGTCCAAAGCGGATGTACATGCCGCTTTGCCGGAGATATCTCATGTTTTTTTTTGTCGCCATCCCTTCACCCTTACCGCGTTTAATTGGCATCCTGCTTATGGATGTACCGCTGTGCCCTTTTTTGAACGTTCAGTCAACCGAGTTCACGATAAAGTAGGACCATGTGGACGGACAAACTAGCGCTGCAAACTCGCACCATCTAATTAAAGTCCAAATGTCACATGTGATAAATGTCAGAAAGATTTACCGGCCGGGATGTTTCATTCTCCAGATCTGTTTTCATTGACAAGAAAATCACGTGTTGAAGGGCCCAAGGAAACCCCGTTGCGTGTCTTTATTGCTTTAACGTTTCTGTCTTCCTACTTTTCGCCAACCTGTCGTAGTCGTGCCATGTTATGTTTATTTTCCTTTATTTTTGTTATTCCTAAATCAGCTCTGGACTATATTTTTTTATTACTCTTGAGGTGATTACACTCATCTTTGACTTGAACTTTTGGGTCTAAATTATCCATCAATGAGTCAAAGTTCAAATGAAAATTGCAATCGTTTTTCAATAGGAATGATTGGACATCCTTTAAACCTGAAAGTGGTTACAAATGCTCCTAAAAAAAATGGATTTTTGGTCTTAGTTTTACAAAATAATTTAAAAAAATAGGCTGATTATATTCTTGACCTTAAGGAACTCTGAAATGTTAAAAAATACTACACAAATGACATTTTACATGTAGAAATTTGTTGTTTTTTGCATTTTTCTAGTTCCAAAATTTTCCCCTCAATTCTGGTTGTGACATCACAACCAGAATCAACATACATTTCTAGCAATCTATTCCCGATATGTTTATAAAATAAATAAAACATTTACACTGCAACAAAAGAATAGAATACCTATTTTTCTGGACCCCAAAAACTATAATCGATGATTTTTTTTTAGTGGGCGTAGCCAAGACATCTGAGAAAAGAGTACTCTATATGATCAAATTTCATTAATAAGCCTTTTCTGTTTCTTAGTGTTAAATTTGCACCTAAATTATCATCTGCTAACATTTTAAAGTCGTTGTAGGCTATCATAGAACCTTTAATTCCAATTAGAGTATAACGATGCCTTATCTACTGTACTTAAAACATCAGAAATAATACTTTCCACAAGTATTCTCTAGTCTACATTCCAAAGAACTGTTATCCTTGTCTTTAGGTGTGGTCGTGATGATCTTACTGTTTGTGTGCGAGCCGAAGACAAATGAAAACTAAACTGAGACGTAATAAGATTTCTACAAGAAAGTCTTAAAGTATTTGGTCCGGGCTCCGGTTTCAGAGCGTGGAATATACCGTAAGCCTCTAGAAACGCAGACTAAACACGCCACTCGACCCCCTATTGTTGTTCTGCACTGTTCTAGGCCTCTCTGGGGATTCGGCAGGAACCATAACCCTTAGAATAGGCAGCCAATAGCCACGTAGCTTTAGACTAACAACCCCGCTATTCCAGTTCTGCTACAGCCTGACTGGAAAAGATTGAAAATTCAATTTTTTTGGACAGATCTGACATAAATAACGAAAAAATGCTAACTAACCACGCGACCAGACGACGCTGGTACGAATAATGCATGCGCTACCGCGTTGCTAATCAATTCCGGCTGTTTCCCATTGTATTTTAAGACGTTTCACATCACTTATTTTCCAGTTAATACATGACTAGTCACATTTTTTTTTGTTTTTAACGGTTTGCGTCACTAGGCGCTCTGCGGTTGGAAGGAAGTCGACTCGTAACGGGAAGAAAGCCGTAACTTTACTGGAAGGGGGTGGTCCGTTACCGAAAACGTAAAGGTGGACCCTCAGGAAGGTCAAAAGGTCAAGTTAAACCTCTTGAATCGTTCGTGGACGGAATGGCGAAGCCTATATTTGGTTTTGTGTCCACCTGGCTCTGGGTTTCCTCGCCGTCCGCCATGTTTAACTCAATGATTACCTATCATTACCTAGAGGTCCCCTTTCACTAACAGGATTCAATCCTACATCCAATCTGGGTGTTTACAACGCGCCGGCGGTGACCTCTTGTCCACGTGCTCGCTCTCAGATGAAAATAAACATCTATTTCGTTCAAATCACAAAGCGAGATTGACTCGTGCCAGATAGCGAATACGATACGGCTAATTTTCAAATGACTGCTGACATTTAGTGAGGCGGATTCTAAAGGGTTACTGTGTGTGTCAATGAGCCAGAAAGTCAGTGCGGGTGTTCTCTCGGTTGACCAAGCGCTCCAGAAAATAAGTCTACTAAAATGTCCAGATGTCTTGGGAGTAATACCCAAATGTTTCCTAACTATGCAATAAAATTTATCCCAAAAGACGGACTATCCTAGACAAAATTGTCAGTAGAACATGCCTATCTATCTATATATATATTTTTTAAGGAATTGAAGGACCACAAATTGTCTTGTGTACTGTCTAGTTAGCTGAATAACTTCATATTTAGTCAAGTGGGTATTTTATTTTGAAATATAGTCTTATTTGTCTTGTGAAATACTGTCAAAGGTATTTTGTAGAGTTTGTAGTACTTGTTCGTTATGTTTTGTATCTCTGAAAAGTATTTGGTATTGATTTTTTGGCCTCTGAATACCATATTTTCTCGCATATAAGCCACATTTGTAACTGACTGAATTGAGGGTAGGGCTTATATGCGCATAAATTAGACGAAACTGCAAGTGACATAGATGAAAAATGCCTTAATGCAAGACAATGCAACCTTTATTTTAAAATAGACAAAAGACAAACATATCTAATCTATACTTACTTAGGCTTATACATGGAGGCGACTTATATACGAAAAATTACAGTACTTTATTAAATGAACTAATTGCAGACATGATAAATCAAATAATCCATAGCTACATGATCGTAATAGTGATTTTTCTCACTGCCAAGACGATAAACGGACCGAGTAGCTTTGTAAACAACCCAAGTTTGGGTCTTTCAGTGGTATCTGTTGGCAATGTTTAGCTTGTCAAGACGCGGATCAATCAAAATTGTAAGGGTAACACCTCCGGCGTCACTGGGAACACAGATGTTATTTATCACGCTAACAGTAAATTCCAGGCTAGATCCTGTGCAGGCTGCTCAGGTTTCTGTCTGCACAGCGTGTGGTCGCTTGTCTCGATCCTCTCTAATACAGTGCGGTATCCTGCAGGATTGGGTTGCAAATGAATATGAAACACACTCGCATGCTCCTCCATCCCCTGCTTTAAGTCACCCTATGGCCAACTTATGTAAAGAAAACGTCAATGCGGGGGCACAAAGTCAACCGTGGTACACAATGGCCGTAGATTGGCTGCTTGATTTTTAAGGGATAATTAGAAACTGAAGAATTACAGAGATATTTCTTTGTTTCTCAAGTGGTTAAGTGAAGTGAAGAAGATTTGGAAAAATGGTGATTGCGTGATGATAGGTCGCTTGATTTTGAATGAATTATTAGAAGGAAAAGATTGTGATATTCGTGTTTTTCGTAACTTGACATTTTGTAGGTTGCCATTTGCATGCATAAATGACTTAATCAGTTTCAAGGTCCCCCCAAAAAATCCTTAAATTGGTAAAAATGCTCTTTCTACGACTATGAAATATGATTTTTTTTTTGCATTGGAATTCAATTTAATATTTTTATTGTCATTTCACAAGTCTAACAATTTTAAGCTTTTACCAGCAAGTACAAAAATGTCAACAACAGACAAATAAAAATCATTAAATTAGTATATAAAAAAAAATATGCATAAGTAGTCAACGATAAGTAGTCACAGCATTATCGGACAGTTTAGGAGGAATCTAGGCAAGGAAGATGATCTTTAAAACTGGACTAGTCTGGACTGCGTGGTAACCTTAGTCTCGGTCTGCAGAAGTTCCCCACCTTCTGGACTTCCTATGTGTTGCTCCAGTTTTTTTAACTAGGTCTACAATGTCTTCTGTGTCTGCAACCAAGAAATATCCCAAATACTGAATAAAATAAAGTTCTAACCTAATCTTATCTAAATTAATCTAATAAATAACAACAACTACATCTCTTCATGAGTTACAGCAACAATTCCATTCAACTTTTAATCTCATCTTACCCAGAAAAGTACTTCTAAGTAACACATTATGGACATTTTGACTAGTACTTTCTATGAATATACTACAATATGACTCTTAGCTAGATTTAGATATATTTACATTTTACTTGAATGTTATTGTGACAGAATTAACGTAAAATTACTACTTGGTTCTTTTAACCTTAACTTTAATGGTTAATGTTAGTTTTTTGGGCAAAATTTGTAGCTTTTAATTGTTCTTATTCATATAAAGCAGCAATGTTTGGGGCTTTTTTTCCACTACTTTGTGTTATGATTATTACATTGCAATCTAAACATCCATCAGCATCTCCTTCTTGACTTTAAGCAGAGCTCGTGGGTAAGGACGCGTGACTAAACAGAGCCAAGCAAAAAGCTGGCCACTTTGCCGTTATTTACATGAGATGGCCATTAAAGATCAGAATGTGTCAAACTTTTCTCATACGCACCTTAGAAAAAAAATGTAATGTTTCTTCCTGGCTCACGTCTTTCAAGACGGCTACCTGATTTTGTTGTAGTTAGTGGTTTAAATGGCGGCCAAACACTTTAGTTCTCCATTAAGCCAGTTCGTTCCAGCTACTGTGGTTGAAATGTTTGCTATTTTAAAATTAATTTGCAGTTATAGTATGTATGGAGATTGGATTATTTTTTGTTTTTACATGACATATAAATAGATTGAGGTCTTTATTTAGGGATCGGGCCAAAATAGGTAAATTGGAAAATAAAAATAGGTCAATTTTTGAATATTACTGGAGTAGAAATTGGTAAATATAATAGGTAAATGTATGGCTAGAGTAGAACTTCACAATCTGGACCTAATAATATAGTAAAATAATATTTTCATAAGTATTTTAATGTACTGTATTAGTCATTGTAAAAGCATACAATGTGAATATTATATTATATTTTAACCTTTGGAGGGAAAGCTATACAAAAGTTGTCACTCAAAAATTGTGTAAAATGTTAAATCATATTTTAAAAAATACTTTTTAAGATCTCTACCCGATATTAACTAATTTTTGGTCATTAATAGACTTAAATATTCTCAAATATCATATATTCCTTTTAAATTAGCCTCCATTACTGTATTTTTATTTTAAATTATGAATTTATTAATTAACACAATGAAAATTATACATATATAAAATGGCAAATGTTTAAAAACATGAAGCAAGTAACACTAACATTCTTTTTTTATAGCATTTATCTCTTTACAAGCCATTTGTATTACTGTCTAAGTTAATCTCAAGTACCAGGGCCAAGCGTCCAGTCCATTTTTTTGACCTCCCAGTTCAAACAGATTGGACATCAAGCACCTTCCTAGACAGCCAATGAATTCAGCAGTCCGATATATCGTAAGAAATGGAGCGCAAATGCATCCGATGTCGCTGAAACATGAATTTGTAGCCAACAGATGTTCTCATTGACCTGCAAAACGACATGTTTGACTTTGCTCGTACTTGAGTTTGTACGCGTGTCGAACTTCTACACACTCGTGTTGAAGTTGTACACACTCGTGTCTCACATGGACTTGCGAGGGCCATTACTGCGCGGTAATGGGATGGGGATATTGGTGGCGTATAGACGTAATTACCTGGAGCCAACACGCCGCCACGTAGCTCAGGCCGCGTGGCGCCTCCAAGACAAATATCAACGGCGGAGCATAGATAGCACTTTGTCCTCTTTCATTGCTTGACCTGCCGCTGAAAGTTCAACAAAATGCGGGTGTCTGGGATTTGCTACGTTTTCAAGGCCTTCCAACATAGTACTATGAAAAAAAAAAATGTATATGCTAAGTTAGGAGCTGAGATGCATATGCATATATTTTCTATACTTAAAAATTGCCTGCAAAACAGAAGAAAAAGTCATATTTTTGCCAATTTTAAATTTGAAGACATGTGGAGTGCTGTATTTTACATAGTGTCCCTAAACACACCTATTTGTTTGTGTTTAACGTAGTTTTTATGCTGTTGGTTTAATAGAAAGAAAGCATAGTTTTTTATTTGACGTTCCATATATATGTATTTTTTGCTTTCTACTTTAATTTTGCAAAGTATTTTATAGTTTAAAAAAGGCCGTAGCCAATCACGTCTCCCTTAAAATGTGCATATGAGAAGAATTATAAGATGCAAAAACCCTTTTGCAATCCGACACAATAGACTCCAACCTAATTTCTGTCATCCGCCAGTCACCTGGGACACCAAACCTGGCGAGCTCGAATCCCGCCGAGCCACAAACACGTGACGGCGCATATGAATAAGCGAGCTCTCTTAATTATTCCGTCATTGCAACAAGGCGTCGCATTGCAAAGGGGAAAGGTTAGCAAAACCAAGTGACCCCGCGTTTCCTCCAAGACTTGTGTTTACATAAGCATATTCATCCGCCATTGGCCGCAAAGTTGCCCGGCGGACGTTATCTAACGTGGAACCAATCCATCATGTGACCCAGTGTGCTTCTTGTTGCCTTTTGTTAAATAACCCATTCATTTACGTCCAACTATTTCACTTATACATCTCCGTATTACAATTGAGTGACGTATCACGATGACGCTAACTTTTGTACGAAGAAGGCTTTTTCTTGGAAGGGTCCTTATATATATATATATGTATGTGTGTGTACATATGTACGTAAATGTATTTATGTATATACACAATATAATTTCTGTAGCACGATTTTGGTCAAACATGGCCCCTCCTTCTTCGCCTGTGTGTGACCACCGATTTTGACCTCGAACATACCTGCTTCCCTTCTGTCCGACACGTCATAAACATTGACAACAGCTCCTAACTTAGTGACTAATTGCCACTCCGCATTCGTATAGACCGTAGCGAGCAACAAGCAACTTTAATTAAAACTTTCCCGTGAACAGTCGCCCGGATGAAGCACCTGTTAATGAAGACGTGATGTCACTCTAAGTCACCACTGCTACTGCACTAATTAGTAAACACGAAGTATTTCCTTTGCCTGTTATTTTTATTTATTTCCTTTTAATTGAGGGTCAGTCATAAGATTTACAGCTTGTCATGGTGACATTTATGTGTACCTAATTGAACGTAGCGGTGTAACTAATGATCAATTTACCATATTTACTGCAATATGTGTAAAAAAATGTTTGCCTATTTAGCATCTTCTTGATTTTACTATTGATACTATAACTTAGTATGGTTGGTTCGGCCCACAGTTCTGTGGTTCTGAGTTCAAATCCCGGGCCGGTCCTCCTTGTGTAGAGCCTGCATGTTCCCCTTTGGCCTGTGTGGATTTTCTTCAGGTCCTTCAGGTCCTCCACATCCCCAAAACAAGCAAAATAGGCCCAGTAAACACTAAATAACCCCTAGTTGTCAGAATGAATGGTTGTCCTTTGTCTCCAGGTCCCCTCTGATTGGCTCTCCACCAATTCCGGTCCCAAAGTCAGCTGGGATAGGCTCCAGCAACCCTTGTGAGTATACACAGTTCCGAAAATAACTAATACTTTAACGAATACTTTAACGTATGTTTTTGCGACTTCTGAACATTTTGCACGATTTATAGTCCTCACAATACGACAACTACCTTAATATTAGGTCATTTGTTTAAAACTAACTCAAAATACCTTTTTGTACCCCCATTTTTGGCTTTGGTTCATCCCCCCACCTCTAATCTAATGTACTGCAAGGAATCATGTAACAAGAAATATAAATTTCCACCCCCCAAAAAATCTCACCCGGATTGAAGTATCTTTTTAGGATACATAATACACTGAGACAAAAACTGTCAGCATCATCTACTCCGAGGCCTTGAGCTGCTTTCCAAATCTCCCAGTGCCTCACTTCCAATTAGACGTGGGTCATTTGATACTCAGAGTGACTTCAAAAACGTGCCAAAAACTCACCTTCCCTTTTGCCTCGCAGGTTATTCTAACAAAACACATGGAAAACCCACAAAATAACCGACAGCTCCGCTCCACATTGTTCTAATGCTCACCACCCAAAAAGTTCACCGACAGGTCACGGCTCACTGTCCAAAATCTGGTGTTAAATCAGACGTAATAATCCCACCCCGGCCACGGGTAAGACCCTCGTTCCGAACTTGGGTGAGGCGGTCAAACGAACCTGGGTTGGGCGGCCCTAATCAGCCGATTTAATCGCCCGTATCGGTCGGCCAATAACGTCATCTAATCCCTTAAAAGAGGCGGCCCTCATTCCTAATTTTACCCTGGCGCTTTTGGTCGGGCGCCTGTTCTAATTTAAACTTTATGTGGCCTCGACACGTCTGAGAACAACGAAGGGGTCCTCGGGGGAGCAACTACGGTGACAAATAAGGGCCGAATTGACTCGTTCTTGTAAGACTGTCACTGTGCTTTAAGTGAGTCATACTTTAAAGTTTTATTTGTTCTACAATGTGGCTAATCTGGGAGGGATTATTGTCGATTCGTTAGGAAGGACCTACATTTACCAAAATTAAATATCTAGACTGGTTCAGGATATTTTGGGATGATACACAATGTTGCTTCCACGTTTCAGGTTGTTTGATGCAATAAACTCAACACAGCATATATATAAAAATATACTTATACTTATGAATGCTTTAGGTACAATAGTTTCAGGGTACAAATTGTTTTTTCTATGTAAAAGAGTGACTCAAGATACAAAAAAAGATCCAAGTTACAAAATCTCTCCAAAAAGTAACTGCATTTCCCATTATTTTATTTTGAATTCCCCTTATTAAGCGATTAAAAATAATTGTTCCTGTTTCACATTGGATTAGGGTTATTATTTTTTAATTTCATCAGATTATACATCAACCAATACTCTCTTGTACATCAAATATTATACTTTATATATATTTTTTCTCATCTCAGCCAAGTTTTAACCTCCTAAGAATGAATCTTATCACAATAACTGATGATAATTCCAACTATTGAACACATTGCCATGATAATTTTGACTTTAATTATAACAAATAGGTGCAAATACCATAGATTTATCCATTTTTATTGAGCTATAAGATCTGTTTGAGCCAGCTCAGCCCCTTTTCTGACTTTCCTTATGATGGGCATTTTTACAAGAGGAGCTGTATTTCATTGTCTGTTATTTCAGCTTGGTGCTAAAAGGATTTCACAGGAAGTGAGAGTCAAACTGAGACAGTTGCTGACACACTTAAATCCCACAAACCTCCCACCGTCACCTTTTTAGACCCTTTTTTTTCTCTTCTCTCACTTCCATGAACCATTAGTCCCGCCGCTATTCGAATTAAAGACACACGGGGAGAAAGTTAACTTGTGGCCGCTTCCATCCAGGGGGATATTTGATCTTAAATCCATTTTATTTTGAAATGTCTTTTATATTTTTTTTACAATATTTTCTGCAAATACGTGGTGGTGTTTTTATTCTGCATAGCAACCTCAAGATGTTCCGAATTAGATGACGGACTTCTTTTTCCTAAAGCAGGACTTGGAAAGGGGGGAGTTGGACAAAATTTGGGGGGCACAATTTGACCATTGAAACATTACAAAATAAGATACATTTGGGACTGTTTGTTGTTTTTAAGAAGTAGATAATATTTCCAAATATCAACAAATAGAATCAGTCGTCATTTTTGGACCTGGCGAAAAGTAAAAACTATATAAGTTGCAAAAATGCCATATTTAATTGTTATTATTTATAGTATCAAAAACTAATAACAAACTGTTAAAATACAATAGTTAAAGGGACAATAACGGGCTGAATAGGCATAAAAAACTATAAATATTAAACGAGGAAGAGGAAAAACTATAACTACTAATTTGGGAACAGTTTTTAAACTTTTATTAGAAACCAAAAACAAACGTTTATTAGTATACCAATAGTAAAAAGGATGAATAGACCAATAACTATAACCAAAAAAAATATTTAAAAATTAAAAACATGCTGTTTTTGTCAGAACGGGGAAAAAACATTGAGTATTTGCAGTCAAATGCTGAAAATAATCTGATTTATAGTCCAGAAAATACGGTAATCAATAATGAAAACTGTCTTTCTTATCAACGAATAACATTGAAATATGTTAAACAGTAAATATCTATCTTTTATTTCAAGATGGCCAACTGAAAGACTTGGTAATTTATTTTGGAGTTTTATGAGCAGTTTATCAGCCACCGTTTAAACCCCGCCCCCCTGAAACAATTCTTCATCCAAGAAATCTGATTGTACCGTGGTTACGTCTGGTGGCAATTATCGTTAAACGCAACAAGGCGCGATGGATCCCAAACGTTTGCCAATTCATTTGTAGCGTAAATACAAATCAAACTACCATTTTCTTGCGTTTATCCAATTGGAGATGACGCAAGGTTCGGCGGTCCGTCGCCGCCCACTTTCTCGGCCGGTCTCGAATCTACGCTAACGTTGAACAAACCTGGGCAGCACATGTTGGCGATAGCATCAGTTGAGTCACGGATCAGGACCTGGTCCGAGCCGCTTATGTCACAGCATAACAAGGCCAATTTAGACAAACAAAATGAGCTAAATTCAACACGGCCATTTTCTATTTATGCATAATTAGACTAATTCCTGGCTATTAGCTTTTTTGGGGGTAGATTTAAATGTGCTTCATATGCCACAGTGGCACAGTGTTAACACATTTAAGGACCAATTTCTAAGAAGGTGAGTGCAAACAAACTAGATTTTCAAACCTGATCTATTTAACAAATATAAGTACATTTGTTCCTCTACTTATGAAATGAATTGGTTCCAAGATTTTTTGGATAACTTGAAAATTTTGTAAGTAGAAGTGTACTTTATATGTAAATTCTCCAATTCATTCCACGGTCCTCACAAAACTATCAACTAAACTCTTTAAAATTAGTCTGTGGCTGTTATAGATGTAATGGCTGTGTTTTTCCACCAGAGGCTGTTCTACCAGAGCTGAAAGTTGTACACTTTGTAGTACATTTTAGACTTTTAGGTGTACTCTGTGTGTGTGTGCGGGAAAATGTGCCAGATTGCTTTTGTAGTTTTTAATTGCTTAATTAGGGGAATTCAAAATAATATAACAGGTAAGGAAATGTATTTACTTTTTGGGGGATTTCGTAACTTGGATATTTTTCGTATCTTGAGTCACTCATTTGCATAACGAATTTGTAACCTGAAACTTTTGTACCTAGAGTATTTGTAAGTAGAAGTATTACAGTAATTTGTTTTTGCATCCCTAATTTTTTAAGTAGCCTTCTGTGATAAAAGTCTGCAGATTTGACCAACATTTTGTAAGAAAAGTGCAATTATGGGTGAGAGAACGGAATTTTTACCAAGCCACTTACAAGAGAGTTACAACTTTCCGTTAAACTGTTTAATTGCTCTCATTGAAACAAGAACTAAATTGCACCATAATCTTTTTACTCCCCGAATGACATCAAAAAACGTTGTTCGTCACCAACAGGTTTTTCGTTTAAACGCAGTGTCCATTGAGCTGGCTAATTTTGTCCGGAGGAAGGACCGTCCGTCACCCCCATCAGGCTACTTTTTGTGTTTTGCTAAAATGGCTAGCAGCTGCTTGGACAAAGCATCCCAGCCAGTGTAGTCATTTACTGTCAATACCCAGAATTATTCAACACAGGGGGCAGTAGTGCGTCACTTTTGCCTCCTTCCAGTCCAGATAAAGAGTGTCTAAACTTTTCTCTTGGGCCAACTTTAAATCCTTTCACTTTGTATTTGTAAAGAGAAGATCGGGACCAGGTGAAAAAGGTGGGGCTTTAAAATATTCAGGGTTTTAATGGGGAGTACAAATGTGTTAAAATCTTAAGAAAAAATCATGTAAGTGGTATTTTTTAGATACTTTATGAATCAAAATCAGTATTATTAGGGTCAATATCATAAGGAAGTTAATATTAGTACATATTACATCTTGAATTTCATTTAAAGACGTCAAAATTAATTTTGTGTCATCTTTTTATGCGCATATAAGCCGTACCCTCGATTCAGTCATGTTTTCGTCCGAAAAAAACGGCTTATACGCGAGTAAACACTGTTTAAAAGCTTTAGATCAATAAATGTGTTTTCCGCCTATCTCAACATTTGCATAAAGAGCAAGCACGTTATTTTAATCATATTCAGAATGACGTCGTTCCGTTCCCACCAGTCGAACCTCAGACTTGGACCACCACGCAAAACCACAGCCAAGTCTTTAAAGATGGACTTCCTCTAAAAGCCGGCTAATCTAGTCTCGTTCACCAATTTCTTAGCAGATCTCGGCAGTCAAAAGGTTGACGTCGCCTCTCGATAACTTTAGCGCTAGAACTCCTGCTAATGGTGGCTATGAGCAACGAAAAAAATGATGGATGTGCTGCTCACGGCTGATACGGTTCATTTGAGGATAAATCAGACATTAATGACTACTTTGCTTAAAGTGGAAAGACTTGAAAAGAAGTGGGCTGGGCCAGGAGCCAGAATCTTTTCTACAATCCACGTTCTCAATCTGTCCATCAAGACTGTTAAACAACGATTTTAAAGGGGTGACGAACACCCAGCTCTCAACCCCAATGGGGCTTCTGGACAAAATGAATGCGGCTTTTATTTTGTATATGTTTCTAACCGATGCCGACTCTTACAGTTTCAGATTTTTTGGGGGAAAGTTGGATAGGACACCAATGGACAGTAGCAACAGGGGTGCTGAAGAAGAGCTCTGACCAGGTATGTGGATGAGTTAACATTTTTTTTTGTTTTGTTTGGGCTTGGGATGCTATGATTGGTCTCCATGTAACTCCACTTGTGTTCAAGTTTGAGAAGAGGGCAAAGTTTAGATCATACATGATGCTCTACTGCCCCCCATCAGGACAGATTGAAGCCTACACTGTAAAAGGTTTGTCAAATGAACCTTAATGTTTGAATATTTTCACCAAAAAATGGCACATTTTCATTCTTAGTTGAGTTGCATTCCTACAATAAGCTATGCTAACACATTCTTATTTATGTTGTTGACTACTTATTTATTGATTGTTTATTTGGGCACTCCTATAAAAGCATATGTATATTATATTATTATATATAATGTCATCTTGTAATTATGAATGTATAAACTAATAAAATGTCAAAAGAAAATAATTTAAAGTGATTAAAACATAGGGAAACCCTGATTTCAGGCCCAAGTAACAGAACTCTAAAGTTATTTTAATTCTAGTTAACTTACTACAGGTAAATTTATAATAACAAATATGTCGACCCCAGAACTTTTCTTATAAATGCTCATATTTTAGATCCACTGACAAACTCGGCGTCCAATCCTTTTTGACATAGAAGCCCAAATGAACCAACACAGCGGCCCAAAACGATTGGACGCCCCCATGTTCTTCAAACCAGTCCATTGGATTCCTGTTTATGTTACCATGACGACACTGGCAATGCCATCATTCCCCACCAACGAACTTAAAAAACGAATGGCTTGGACTAACCGCACTTTAGAGGACGTCCTGGGGGGGCTTGAATTGAAAAGCCATTGGCTCCAATTCCTCCCGCACAAATGAAACAATGCGCCCTGTAATTTGTTACATCTGCTACTTGTTGGCCCCTAAAAACTTTTTAAAAAAACCAAAAAACCTCTCCCGTTGGTTGACTTTCGCGGCCGGTGCGCATCGGTGAAGCAAATCCAAAGCTGAAAGCGCCGACCTTGACTTTTTTTGACAGATTGGACGTTTTAAAAGGTGTTGCATTGCGTTAGACATTTGACAAAAAAAGCGCTACAAAGTATTCGCCGCAAAGGAAGCCATTAAAAAAAGACTTAACCAAACATGACACATAAATACACACATTTTAAACATGGCGGAATATGTTTCTATAAAAAATATGACATTTTTTGTAAGCTTTGTACCAAAAATTAGGCTAAATAAACAATCAAAATATTCACGAATGTGCATTTAAGTGAGGGTACTAACTTGTGTTTCTATGACAAATGCCTAAGATTAATATTTTTGCATTTTTTTGTGTTAGTTAAGGTATTTGAAGTCGACATGTATTTGTTGTTGAATTTTAAAGAGTTGTTAAAATCGCCAATTTGCTAACAGCTGGTCTCCATTCACATTGGAGACCTTAACGTTAACAAGTCACATGACACCAGGAAGGGAAAATGTCTAATTGAGCCCATTTTAGGACTTTTAGCGTCAAGGTGCACTCACTTTTTGGGGACCAGCTTTTTAGATATTAAGCCTGTTTTTTATTCTATATTATTTTTTGGGGGGAGTCGTTTTTAAGATTGTTTACACTTGCTATGATCTGATTAATTTGTTACTGCTAAGAGTTAGGCCACTATTTGTAGCTTGTATTCATTTTTGCTAAGTAAATAGAGTCAAATATCGCAAAATATATTCCGTATTTTCTCACATATAAGCCGTATTTTTAACTAAAAACAAATGTAGGGCTTATATGTGCATAAATTAGACTTGATTTGCACAAAACTGCAAGTCAAAACGCGATAACGCAAGACAATTTGGTCATTTATTTCAAAATAGAGAAAAAATAAACGTATAAAACGTGAAACAAAATGTATTTTGACGTCTATGTAAGAAATTCACACAAAAAATAAAGCGTATCTTGCATAAAACGTGAAAAAAATAACTTACTTGGATAGTATTTAAGGCTTTTTGGAGTTCATTAAAATATCCACCTTGCTACATGCGTAATGTGTACCTCATACTATCATTGCACCCAAAGTTTTGGTGAAAACTTTATGGTTGTACTGCTCACATGACTTCCTTTTTTAACTTGTCTACATGCAGGCAATCAGAATTTTGTAATGGAGAAAAACCACACAGAAGAATCTGGCAACCCCACTCAGGTAGACCAACCTACTTTCGAACCCACAACCTCAGAACGGTGAGTCCAACTCGCTAACCACTAAACCGGCCAAAAACAAATCTAGCGTAAAATGCTAATATCGTCCTAAAACAATGACGCCATAGCTCAATTCTTGGCAATAACATTTGGGATACAGAATATCGCAATATTAAAATTCAATTAAATCAATCTTAGTCTCCATTGGGTGAAATTATCATTAATCAGCAAACAATATTACACTTGGAAAAGCCATCATTTGCCTAGCAACACAACTTATTAGTAATTATCCTTGACTTAATCGAGTCCAACTAAATAAACACGCATTTAAAAGTGAACGGAGTTCTCAAACACACGCACATATGGCGTCGAGCCCACCGGTGGGCAACAGAACATAATAAAGTGGTAAACGTCATATGTCAATTAGTTCTGCAAAATATCGGATCATAACGAGCAGGGAAACGAGTATGTTTCGCCGATTACGAATATCACCGAAAAACCGCAACAACTTGCCAGATGAAGTAGCGTCTGGCAGGTTTAATAACGCTAAAAGGTGAGGTTCTCGTACGGGGGGGGACGCCATGTCGATTCGGGGGCTTGGGTGGGGGTGCTTGAAATGGTCCGTGAGCGCATATAATTTAGCTGCCTCTGGGGCTTGAACCAAAACTAATACTCTTTAATGGCGGGCCAAAATAAAGCTTGTGAGACATGAAATTTCAAACACGTAAATGTGGAATAAGCCACCTCAGCAGTGAATTGGTATTAGGAGACTTTAATTAGAATTTTTCTATTTGTTTTCCAGTGATTTAATAAGCGGTCATGTTAAATAAATGTGGGTTTTTTTATGATTTTTGATGCATGTTATTAAGGAGTATTTTAAAGGACTGTGGATTATTGTATTCATAGGTTAGCAGTAGCTTAGCTTGTTCGCTCAGGTTAGCATTAGCTTAGCTTATTTGACGTACGTTCAGGTTAGAGATGGGCTCTGGTAGTTCGTAAAAGATTATTTTTTATTTCATTATTTTTCTTCCAAAATGGATCATTTTATTAATTCTTTCAATTACTTTTGGATTATTTCCATTATTTTATTTCCCATTGCAAAATATGTGTTTGCAAAATCAAGACTGCCATTGGATGTCAAATCGGGACCGCAAAATAACATCCATGGGGCCGCGATTGGCCCCCTGTCCACATGTTTGGGACCAATGTCCTCTGAGAATATAATTAAAAAAACATTAAAAATATATATATTTTATAGCACATTTGAGAACAATTACTCGTCATTTTATAACACATTTGAAAAAAATATTATTTTTTTTATAACACATTTGAGAAAAAATAATAATCACGATTCTATAACACATGCTAACTTGTTTCTTTAGATACAAAATACTCAACTCTTTGACATTATCTATAAATGGGAATTTAAAAATAATTCGATAAAATGTAATATTCAAATGATAGCAACATTTTCCATATTTCTCAACTCTCCCAAAAAATCGAATGTGAACCGTTTAGTAGTCCGAGGGCAAAAGGGGAGTGGGGGCACCCATTTTTAATGTCACATTGAAAGTCTTGTCATGTGTTTCCACTTTGACTGTGATTGTATTCCTCTTCATTATTCATTCACAGATTGCGGCAGCAAAAACGAAACCAACGGCGTCCAACACTTGAGCTCAAATGCCTTCCATGTGTGTCTAATTGCCGCAGTACAGGTATTTAACACAAGGTGAAGTCATTAACACATGCACACACTTGTCAAATGCGAAGCCAGGTGGCCCTCGGCTGATCGATTGGACAACCAAAATCAATGTGACAAACACCCCCAGCGATTTCCACCCCCAAAAAACACATCACCATTTTTTAAAGTGGTACAAAGAAGCGTACCCGTACAAAAAAACCCAAAATTAAATCATACTTTGGTGTCAATTAGGATTCATCGTCTCGTGATTGACCGGCGACCAGTCGAGGGTTCCGAAAAATACTCCGAAAAACGATTTATTTCAAATCCGCTCGATTTACTACCTACTTGTTAATAAATACTTCATTAAAACGTCATACACGAACATTTATTTTCCATACTGTACACGAATAGACTAGCTAGGCATACCCAACTCAACATTGCCCCCTGGTGTTTAAGTGTGGGTTATACAGGCATCCTGATCACTCATTTTCCACGTTATTTTAATCAACTATTATTTTTCTGAGTGCATGCACATATAGGAATATTTACCGTAAATATTGCATGCAAAAAACACCAAAATATTACATTAAGGTCATTTCGAGGGGGCCCCGTTGATCCTGATTGCCCCCGGGCCCCATTCGCATTTGTTCCGGCACTGTTAAGTATATATACAGTCGGAGATTGACATCACGGGGCTTGTCCTCGCGTATCTGCCCCCTAAAAAATACAAATCCTCCTCCAATCATGCTATAAAGACAATTTTCTATTTTTATGCGACAAAGATCAAAGTACAGCTCCTAAAAACCTTTAATAAGAAGTAAAACTACTGAAAAATACTCCAAAATGTTGAATTTTGCCCCATTTATGTCAAATAAAAGCACATCAAAACTATTTTATAATCATAGTTACAACCACCCATTAATAGGAAGCAGCCATAAATAACAAATGAAAATATTCCACATTGTTATTGGCTGCCACAAGTTTGTTTTTATTCAAATTTGTTTATTTTCTACAACATTCCTACACTTGAATTAAATGCTTGTGAAAATTGGGCAACAATAACTGGAAGAAGCTGATAAAGAGATTAAAAAAATAAGGGTTTTGATTTATGCATGTGGATATTCGGTTTTATTTTGGTGAGTTCCTTTTTTACACTGATTTTCTTTTTTTCAGACTTGTTTTCATCATCATTTGATTGCAGCACCTGTTTGTCATTGGTGTCTCTTGAATTGTTTGTTTTCAAATAGCAATGTCATCTACAAGGTAAGTTTTGCCTTATTTCATTTATATATCATGCTTATTCACTAAAATATACTAATTTGAAGTCATATTTATGTAACTATTAAAGATAAAAGTGCTCTTTCCTGCCATTTCACCGTCAAAACTCCATTTTTACAATTGTTTACTGATAAAACATGTCATTGCCAAATGCCTCCTCATTGAATTCTACTCTATTTTACTCATATTTTTATAAATATAAAAAATAATATGACTTGTCTCTACTAACTCAGCCATGTGAACTTTATTTTACAGTATTTTATCAGTCCTAAATATCCCACAGTACTATTATATCACAAATTTCAATATGTCTATTGTTTGTATTACACTCTATACACTCTCTATGCAAAATATAATACTTCAAATATCCGTTAAATGTTGAAATCTAGTTCTTACAAGGTACATTGTTGTTGTTACATTTGAATATATTGCTTGAATAGATTTATTTTGATAATAATCCTAATTTTTTTTCAGTTTGTTGTATTTTGACAACGAAGAGAACGTGGTTTTGAAGCAGTATGACAACATGGTGGCGCTAAATACTGCGACTGCCATTAATCGCAGTTCCATGATGACGGATGATGGCTATTTAATTAAGGTAAGGTACAACTTCATTTAATCAACCAAAAAATAGGACATTCCTGCACCCATTTCCTAAATGTTACCACATTTTGTGTTTATTTTTAATGAAACATAGTTTAATCCAAGAATGAAAAACATTTCAAACACTGCTTTTTAAATCCCATCATTTCACAAGTAAGGGAATCACTGCCATACTTAATAACACAGCATTCATAATAAATATTGCACATTTTCATTCAAACTTTGATCTTTTTACAAATCAATGTATCCCCTCCTTTAGAAAAGAAAAATACTTTTATAAATCCATCATCTCACATTCTACTGGACTTGACCTTGTCATGTTTTCAGTATAACTTCAAGTCATAAGGCACAAAAAAGCAAATTAACTGCGAACAAAAATTATAATAAGAATGAAGACATAAATAGCACAGTGGAATAGTGGTTAGCATTTATGCTTTGGAGTTTTTTGTGTTTGAAATCAAGGCCAAATTCCAAAAAGTTTAAAGCATGCAGTTTGAGTTTGATTTATTTAATTAGGGACATATTAATCCAAGTATGAAGGTGCTTTTAGGACTATTTTCAAAGGGAACTACACAGTCACCTCTAGAGCCAGCCCTTGTTGATGTGTTGGATTTTTTTGGTACAAAATCTTGCATTGGAGGAGGAGCTTTGTGTTGGTAGTTTTTGTAGACTAAGGTGGCATCTGCAGATTTAACAGTATTGTCTTTTTAAATTGACTCTAAACTTTCCTAAGGATTTTTTTAGCTGTCCAATGGGTGATGAACACAATAGAAAATGAATGCAATGAATGATTCATCCTAGTTTTCGAAGGGGTGCAAAGTAAGTCAAATTGCATTTTGCATCTTTTGTACTTGTGCATTTGATTGACAGTTTTATAGAGTAGGCTTGAAGTTCATTTTTTGAAGAAAAAAATATTTCCAGTAGTCAACAGGTCTACCAGAATGAAGTCGATCAAGTGAAACACAATGTGCAAAATCCCAGTTTTATCAGCCTGGACAGTCCACCTCCTCAGTGCCCAGGAACTCGGCCAACGAATGTTCCTGTTGTCCGAAAACCGGCTCCAAATATGGATGCCCTTCCTTGCCCTGAATCTGCCGTGAAGCATCCAACCCCTGCAGTTCATCCTGCTCGGCATAACCTACTCGAACGCTAGTGCTCTGGCTCATGGGCGACAACGGCACTGGGACAAAGCCGTGGTAAACCACTAGCGGCGCCGGCAACACTTCCATCGCCGAAGCTTGAAGAACGGCACTCTCTGGGGGCCGCACCGGTAACTGCACATAGGTCCCAGTCTCGGGATCGAAGAAAGTTTTTGTCTTGACCTGGACGGGCATGTCTACGAAGTAGTACTGACCCGAATCTGGATCTTGAAGGAGTTTCCGTTGGGTTACGGGGAAGGACTGTGTCACCACGGGGTGTTCCGTGCCGGTGTTGTTGCTGGACTGACGGGAAAAACTCGGGCGTTGCAGGTTGTGCGATATGTGGGTGTCGATGCTTTGACTTCTACGTAGCGGTTTCTCCCGGTTCAACTTTTCTCTGGCCCGCCCACGTTGCTGGAACTCGTCAATCATGGATTTCTCGATGCGAAGGGTTCTGGGGTCGAGTCTTTCCTCGACGCTAGTGCCGGTGCTAAACCTGCGTCCCGCTCTGTTGCCTAAGAATCTGTCAATGCTTTGCGAGCGAGTGTCGGATGCTTGCTTATAGACGGGAACGTTGCTAGTTAGCCGTTGTTTGCTGCTGTCCTGTCTTTGTTCGGGTTTATCTCGAAGTCCTCTACCGCTACTTCGACCTCGTTCTGTCCCAGATTTATCCAGGACTTGTTTACGTTCCACTGAATCGTCTCTTGGTCTTCTTGTCTTGTGGGTTATTTCCAGATTTTTCCCATGAGGCTCCTCCTCCGTGATGAGGACTCTGTTTTTCCCGTTTTCAATGTGTTTTGGATCTCTCGACTCAGGTTTGTCACTCTTGGCTACAGTCGATTTGGATTTCTGGGCCTCTTCCTTCTTGATTCGCCGATTCGTCAGTTTCATGGCTTTGAGAACCGCCCTCTCGGATTTGGGTAAGATGACTGGTGGTTTTGTGGTTCCAGATTGACTGTCATTCCAGCTGCAAGTGGAACCAGAACGTTCGCTAGGGATTTTCGATACATACGGAACTGCCAGCATTTTTGACAAAGTCTCCACTCCTTCGGAAGTAGGACTCGCCAAAGAAAAACTCTCATTCTCCTTCGGTTCTTCTTCGTAGGCCTTTTTGGAGGACTTTGCTTTTTGTGAGATGTTCGAGAAAATCTCTTTAGGCTTGAGGAATTCGCTTAGACCTGGTCCAGATGGATTTTCGTTTGATATATTTGAACTCTCCTCTTCTTTCTTTAAGTTTAAAAGTCCACGAGGCGTCCAAGGTTGGATATTCTTCTTTAACTTGTGACTGAAAGTATTGTCTTTGATTTTAAATAAGGCTGGGACGTCTAAAATCGGGGGAAACATATTTGACGGTGACATTGCTGTTTGGAAATCTTCGCCTTGGGATGGACTAGGACAATCCGCAATACTTGACTCGCTGTCCTTGAAGTTGTCTTTTTCTTCTTCGGACTTGACTCCTCGCTTAGCAATTTCCGACTCCCCTGGTGGACGAGCAGATAAGTAATATTCCGTTCCTGGCTTTTCAATATCCCTTTTTTTAGGTCCATCTCCTCCATTGTGTACTCCAACCTTATCAAGGTTCTCCAGAGAGTGATACACATTTAAATCCAGATTTCTTTGTGGTGGACTTTCCACTGAGAAGTAAGAGGACTTGGAGGACATGCTGGTGACATCATCAACACCATTAAGAAGTAGTTCTGGGGATTTTAAAGTACTCGGGAGACCCGTATCGTTCTTGTCTTTGACCAGGTTTTCACGGTCAGTTGCTATCTCTGCTTTTAAAGAGTTCTCAACGTTGTTGTTTGTGGATTCTTCGTAAGCAGGCTTGACCATCTCCACATCTGATTTTATGTCTAATAAAGAATAGCGTTTTATGCTGTCGTTTTTCTTAGAAGACATATTCAGCTCACAACTGACTGAGTTGCTTTCATCACTGTTGGCGAAGGTCAATGCACTTTTTGCACTTGTTGAATCGTGGACTATCTTTACCTCCTCCATTTCTTCTTTTGTATCACTTCTTTGAGAATGTTCCTTACCGTCTCCACTGCTTTCAGTTCTTCGATCGCCTCCTTTTCGACTCCGAGGAGGAACAGGAGGTGCATGGAGTGGTTTGTTCTCTCTCTCAGACCCATTCTCAGACCACTCCCTTAATTTCTGACCCTTCTCAGACCCACAAGTGGAATTGTCAACCAGGCTTTGATCAGCATGCTCCAAGTCCAAGTCATTGTGGACTTTGCTCCCAGCTAATCTCTGGGTGTCACCTTGTCTGGGTTCCGTCTGGGAAAGGATATTCCTCATGTGTTTATGGTCTATCAAATCCTCCAACCGTTCTCTTACATCTCTCTGTTTTTCTGTAACTTCATTTTCATCGTTGTTTTTTACACTAGATTCTTTCAACGTACGTTTACTTTCCGAGACTTTTGGTCTACAACTTTCCTCCGGGACATTTCCCACATTTTCTTTCGTCAACTGCCTACTCCAGATGATCTCCTCCAACGCCAATTTGGCCTTGTCGTAATTATCGTTCACTACGGCTTTATTTATCATAACATTACCTCCAGTTTTCACAGGAAGATCGTTCTTACTAAGCTGCTTCTCTTTTTTAGCAAATATTTCCCTTTTGGCTAAAGTGTTCCCTCTCATGGACATCATACCCCTCTTTATGTTCCTCAACTCCCTGGAAATCAAATCGTTCTTGGCTTTAGCCTCCTTGTCAATATCAGGAACGGACATTTTGAAAAGGCGGGCCCTCTCCAGCTCTTTTAAGGCATGTAAGTCATGAATGATGTGTTCACTCTTTTTCCCAGCATCCTTTGAGCTTCTCAAGTACACTTGCTCATCACTTGCGTCATCTTCAAGTTCCTGGTCGGTTCCAGAATACCTTTGGCATTTGATATAATTGTTAAGCTTGTCGGAGATTTCGTGCTTTAACTTGTTTTCGCTCTCTGGTACGATTTCCAACAAATCGGGGACTTGTGTTTTTGTTTTTTCCAGGGCAAGTTCCAAATCGGGTTTGGTGAAGTTCTTCTTCGGAACAGGTGGCGGCTCTTTCCTTACGACGGCCATGTTTTTGGAGTCTTGCCTGTGGAGATCATTTTCCGATGGTATTTTGTCTTTGTGATTCTCAAATGTAGAGTTACCGTTCTTTAGTTCTTCTATGTCGGACACCGGTTGACTGTTGGGCTGATTTGTACATAACACTTGAGTTTTTGTTGCATTAATCGCATCCTTAGCAGCCCTGATGACATCAAATGTGGCGGTAGCTTGGCCATTACTATCATTTCCTGGTTCACGATTTGCTGTCAAGGATTTCACAGGCATTTTTACCTTGTTTGAAGTATTTTGTAGCTCTTGCCGGACTGGTTCTCTTGATGGATGGACTTCTTGATCATGTTCCGGGGCTCCAAATCCAGGTGAATGACCACGATTGAAGTCTGGTGAAAGTTCATGTATGGATACAGGGCGGCTAGCTTTCTTGTACAAGCTAAGTGAAGGATAATTTTGTGTTTTAGCCATCTGTTTTTTGTTCCTTTTGGAGGGCGCGATATTATTAGCTTTGTCGTCACGTAGATTCCCGTAACTGACTGTTTCTTTTTTGTTTTGTAGCAGATTGGATAGCAGATAATCATCAGATTGTGATCTGGTAGCTGAATGTTCGGTAATACCAGTAGTGATTGGGTCAGCGGTTTCTACAGCTGGACTGGGGATTTTTTGGTTTAAAGTAGCAGGTGTGTTTAAACCAGATGTGTCAACCTCTGAGTTATTTTGTTCTTTAACGGTCTCTGACAATCGAGATGGTATGTCACGCCCTGTTGTCTCCAAGGTTTTGAATTTAGGTGGACTGTAACGACTTTTGACCCTTTTCCTGTTGTCTTTAAGGTTGAAGAGGACGCTAGACGCTAGCGACTTGTAGCCATCCCTTTTGGGGTACGGTTCAGGGGTCAGTTTTGCCTCCGAGTGAGGTCTATGATGATCAAACGCGGAAGGCGAAAAGACAGCTGAGAGGATTTCCGATGTTTCTGTCGGTTGTCTGGAGGGAATGACTGGAGTCATCAGCTGGCAGATGCTGAATGGAGTGGAGGATAAAGGACTGACTTCCTCGATAGCTTTAACGTCGAGGGACTTGGTGACCGCTGGGACATTTTTGTCTACTTTCGAGCTCTTGTCCTGAGGCTCATGCTTAAGTGGAAGTGCATTTTTGGCGTTTATATTCGCCTGCCTCCAGGGGGCAGCACCGGCATTGGTTCCTTCCACACAGCACTGTTTTGGAGGCTGTGTAATGGATGGTTTTGGCAGGACTTTGGGTGGCGAAGTGGGAATGACAGGTTTAGGGGCAACTGGTGGAGGAAGGGGGACAGGTAGAGGTGGCGGTGGGGGGTTAGCATCTTTTGCTAGCTCTTCTGGATGGAGAGAGGCTTTTATACAAGACTCTGTTAACTCTTTGTAGAATGGTAGTTCGCACCATTTGGGTACAAGATCTGAGGAAAGAATAGACGGGTTTTCGTGCCGGAAGCAGAACTGGTTTATACCCGCCCAAGTCTGGAAAGGACTGAATTCACTGTGGAGGAAAAAGTTTTTAACGTTGAGCTTCTTTAGTTTGACGGCCGATTTGCCGTGTTTCATCTTGGAGGACTTGCCAGAAGACGGTGGACCTTTGCCAGCCCCGCTTGAGGAATCGAACCCAGACCGATGCGAAGGGAGTTTTGGACCTCGTCCACCTGTGAGGTTGCTGTTGTAATCTGGAGAGAATTCTGACAGTTCTTTTCGGATGCTCCGGAGCGCGGATTTATCCCAGGATTCCCCGTTGGAGTCGGCCAAGTCGCCGTTTCGGATTAGCATCCCTTCGCAGTTCTCGCCGGTGGTGCGTAGCGCTTTAAGAAACGACGACATGTTGGCAATGTTTTTCTCCTTTTCATTTTTCTTTTGCCTTCTAGACTCCCTTTGATGGACTTTTTGAAACGGGTCCGCCGCCAACGGTTTGTGACAATTGAACGGAGAGTATCCATACTGGAAGTCGTCATTGTAAACGGCTTCGTCGCCCACGCACAGACTCCGGAAGGCCCGATCCGTGAGGGTGCTGACTTCACGGTCCGTCTCGTCCATGAGGAGGTCAGTGAAGCCGTTGGGGAAGCGATGGTGGAGCATGTTGCTCGCCCTTTGGGCTAAGTGACGCTTCTCTGCACAGCCCATTACGTCTAGGCCTTTTTTCCTATGTTGCGCCATCCTCCTAAGCTCGGGTAGTTCCCATCATGCTAAGGCAGTTGTCAGGTAGCTTGTAATCCTCCTGAGAAAAACAAAAACAAAAGAAGAGGAGCTTTAATAGTGCAAAAAAAGCCTAATCAACAGTCATACACGAATTGCCATGGAAAATAGGCTAGTTTTAATTAATCCTATTCATATGTCAATAGCAATAATGATTTAATATGATGTTAGTGTCAGAAAATAATCCATTTCAATGCAAGAGATCATATAATCAATTCTACAACAGTCTTAGAAAATGACAATGGGATAATTTGGTTACTCTGACATATTTTAGATGACAAATATGCACCGTATAATTTTATTTAATCCCCTGTATTGTGAATCAAGCATACTGTTAGTAGTCATTGTGTTTTGGAATGTATAAAAGTGGTTGTATTTTGTTTTTTTAGTCCGAAAACATGGTCCTTCCAGAAAGAAGCAACGTAGCACAGGAAGTAAAGCATTGTATTTAAGGTTCCCTTCCAAGGCAGCTGCTCTACTGTATCTTACTTTAGCTATCTGGGTGAGCTCTTAGAATAGCTCATCAAGCTATTTCTGTGTCCTGACCCACCAGAGCGGTCACTCATTTCACTTTTCGACTGGACGCCGCGTAACGATTTACGTGATATTCATCGTTGTTGTTTAAGTAATGAAAATATTTTGAGTATTCAGTCATGACGGTAAACTTGGGTGAATTGTAATTATATTGCGATTAGCTTTTCCTAATTTAAGCCATTTACAAATTGCTTCAAAATTTGGTCTTGATGGAATGAATTTTCAAACAAAAACATAGTTAACTGTTTCCTACTTTCCTTTCAAATAAACTCTACACACAAAATTTTATTTTGATCAGTGAATCTGGATCAATTTCATCCAAAACTCAAGTGTAATAGCAACATTTTTTAGGTATCTTTATGTCCCTTAAAATGGAAAACTAATTTGACTTTTGTTTTTCCCATTTTAGGTCAGTACTTGAAAAACACTAACAATAAAACAAAGTTTCCACAGATAAACTTCTATTAACTTCATAATTAATCCCCAACTCAAAAAAATGTTGGCTTTGCGAACCTTTTTTCAGCCAAAAAGTGCCACTATAACCTGAGACCCTATTCAACCCCGGTACTTTCCCAGCATGTCTTTGAGTATTTATACCCAAGGAATCAACTAGTCTTTTTAATTGCCCCGTATACATGTATGTACTTGAAGTAGTACACTTAGTCGTCATTTTCATAGCTTTACCAGACTGTACACTTAACTTTATTTACAGAATGTTACTGTATCGTAAGGTTAAAGTCAAAAACCCGGCTTTTCAAAACACCCTCACCTGGCTGATGTATTTTTTTTCTCATGTTGCATCCAAAGCTTCCATCTGGAAAGTCGAAGTACAAATCCTTAATGCTTAAAATCCAGTTGAGTCAAGGAGCGAAATCTCAACCCACAGAGCCCAGTCGGGCCTTCTGTTTTAACGTTCAAATGCGGCTCCCGATAGCGAGCTGAGAATCTACCAAAATAGAAGCCAGGGTCAGCGTGGCCAAAGGGAGCAGGAGCTCTTGGACGCGTCTGGCTCGTTCCTGTCCAAATAACCGAGGGGTGTCGAGTAGCACCGGGCCCTAAGAGAGACCCTGACTGAGAGAGATGAAATGGACACGGTCATTGGTTATTTTTGAAAGCAAGCAACGGGGTTTGGTCCATTAGTTGGCACGTGGGCTGCCGTGGTATTGTTAGGCAACTTTTGAATAAATTGGAAAGGGTTCTTACGTATAGGTTTGAGTACAGATTTTCTCATAGGGTATTTCGGATTATTAAAAGTGTAAGTATGTCAAAATTTTAGCACAAAGTGTATCAGTATGTATTATATATTTGTTAGTTATCGTGATTGTTTACTTGGTACTGTTAGTCAACTTTTAAATTAATAGTACTTCTACAGTAATCCCTCGATTATTGCGATTTCAGTTATCGCGATTTCCCGATTTTGCATTTTTTTTCCTACTATTCATCATAATATTTATATTTTTAACTTCATTGTTGAGTACTACTAGCAAGTACTAGTTTCAACATGGATTTTCACATTTTTATGAATTTAAAATTTGTTTTTAATTTCATCATAATGTGGAAGCCAATTTTGCTACTAGGACTCAACACTGAAGTAATTTATTACTACTAATAGTAGTACTACTAGCATGTACTTGTATTCTGTCACCCATAATCCAGTCATACTACCTAACGGTATTTCAATAACTATTTTGCTTGTCCACAGGACATGACTCCACGCTGTAAAAAAGATCTACCGTCACTTTTTGAGTAAAGAATGCAGTAGCCAGAAGTCCCCAAGATCAACAAACGGTAACTATACTACTTAGTACTGCAATTAATCGGATCCGCCTGAGGATTATTATGGGTTTGGACACACATTGACACGACATCGCTATGCTACAAGCCAACGAAAGATGAAGTGTGCTGGTACACGAGCAAGAATGCGGGGGGAGGTCTTTTGTTTATGCCGACATGAGTGAGTGACACCCGCGTGTGTCGGACTGTAAAGATGTCGGAAACTTGGACATGCGGGTAAAGTGGAAGATAGGAAAGGTGGTGGACACACAAAACGTCAACTTGACACACACTTGCTTTATTATATGGGAAAATGCGGTACTCTGTTTTTTTTTCATAGTACTTTATTGTGGTTGGTGAAGAATTGACAAGTGGATATGATAAGAAGGTGTGAGGTCAGACAAAGTAAGAAAATGCCGTCTGGCACTTGAACACCTTTTAACAATAACATCAGCCACACGTCGTCTAAAATAAGACAGCCGACTTTCAAATCTGGAATATGCAAATTTTATTCCTTAAAGAGGAAACAAACTGGTTGAAAATATGACTGTTAACTGCAAAATCCAATCAAGTATTTTTGGGGGGTTTACAAATTGGTTGTTCCTTCATTATTGTCTTTTGGGTGTTAATTATTTTTGTTTTTGTCTTTCAGGAATCAAGTACATATCATTTTTCACAACTTGAATCGTCAATTATTGGAAAACTCGACAATACATTCAAGAGAAAAGGTGAGCAAATTTTTAGTTATCATTTGTCTCTACATTCCTGTTTATTTGGCAGCATTTCACAAATTAGAAAGAAGAAAAAAAACTTCTACCACAAGGGGACAGCATTACACATTTAGAATTTTAAGAAGACCCCATCTTTCCGAACATCACCCAGGGCCACACGCAAATCCAGACTACTGTAATCCACCAAAATAAAAGCCCTGACGGCACCCCCGCAAGTCGCCTCCCCAGCTGGAACTCCCATTTTCTAACCATCCCACGTAGAAACCCGCATTTCCCACCCAAAGAATGTGCGCGTGCTCACCTTCCAATGGCGTGCGTACATTAAAATGACAAATGTTCCCTTGAACGTATTCCAAACAAACTTGGGGGAGGGCTGAGTTCAAATTGCGCTGTTTCATATTACACTTTTTCTGTCCAAGCAAAGGGGGGGAGGAAAGGGAGGATAAGGAGGAAAAGGAGGAGGAGGAAACTTTGCTTTTATTTTCCTCAGAATCATTCAAACCCCAGAGTTTATGGAGGCTCCAGTGGTGGAAAATGCTCTCATCTGTGGTCTTTGCTGTCCTACTTCTTCAAGGTAGGAATGATGCTACATGCTAAATGTTTGCTATTTAATAAGAAGTAATCATTGGGTATTATAAGACAGACATTTGAAGAGATGTTTTTGGCATTTTGCTTAAAGGATGCAACACTGGTAAAGCAAAAATGAGAGCAAATACCTGTGGTTTCCGTTGTGTTGGAAGGTTTGACAGTTTAACCAAAAGGGACATTTTATTGTAACCTACATTATTTTGTGGGTAAATTGGGAATGAAAGTAGTGGCAGTTTGGTTTTTCTACTTTAATTTGAGACTTGACAATGTTGAGGTGGGTTTTGTTTTTAGAATTCAAATAGATATTTGGGTCAATCAGTTCATCTTACTGGTTTAAAGTCCATGTTAATTGAAGTATTATACATATTTAGGAATTTGCTTACTGAGGAATTTATCCTCTATTATTCTGTCAAGTTTTGTTTTCAAAATTCAAATAGTGATCTGGGTTCATCAGTTCATCTTTCTGGTTTAAAGTCCGTGTTAATTGGGTTCATCAGTTCCTCTTCCTAGTTTAAAGTCCGTGTTAAATGAGTATTCAGTTTCTCTTCCTAGTTTAAAGTTTGTGTTAATTGAAGCACCATACATATTTGGGAATTTGCCTACTGTTGTAATTTATACTCTATTAGTCTGTGGAAAAATAGCATTACGGTTTGTATTTGATGTTGTTGTCTCAGTGCCAAAGTTTGAAGTGAATTAAGTAGCTTCAAAAGTATTGGTTGCAATCTTGTGGCATGTCTAAAGCATCACATTTTACTTTTATTTTTTTGTTACCATCTCCTGCTTGATTTTGACAGATCTTTGTTCCGCCATCAACGTCACCATCACCCCTTCCCCCTTCACGGTGGTCCAGGAGAGCCAAAACGTCACCCTCTCATGCGTGGTGTCCCAGCGGCGCCGTAATTCGGCGCTGCCCGTGGTCAAATGGACTTTCCTGCCGGCCGGCTCGGAGAGCCCGGATGACGAACTACTGATCGCCCGTGTCAACATGCGAAAGGCTCGCTTCTACGGTAACTACACCAAGAGCTTTGTTTGGCCCAAGATGAAGCTGACGGTGGTCAAGCAAGGCAAGATCTTCGACCTGTTGATCGTCAACGTATCCCAGAAGGATCTGGGCTTGTACATATGTCGGGTTCAAGAGTTTAAAAAGCATCAGGATCGATGGAAGGCCTCGTCCAACTCCACGGCTACGACAGAACTCAGAGGTGAGTTTCCTCTATCTATTCCACATATTTAGGGTTAACTATCAAATCAGTAAGGTCGATTTAAAAAAAAAAATACTGTGTTTTCTCGCATATTGACCGCCTCTGCGAATAATCCGTACCCTTAAAATCGTTGAATACTACGATTTCTCGCATATAAGTCGCCCCCTGATTCACAATTTTCACTTCCATACTTATGGTTTTAATAGGGAGTACAAATGTTGACCTTGTTCTCTATTCCACATGAAAAAAACTAGGAATGTTTTTAGGAATGAGCATTCAGTAGCTTGTCTTTTTGTTTTTTTCGCAGGGTGAGCTCATGCACTCGTTACATCGGGTGGAGATTTATTTTAGTCACTGTGACAGAAGCGTTGTCAAATATAGAAGTTAAACCGCTGTTTTTTTGGACACAGGTTGATCCACTGAGATGTTTTACGGCGTTGCAGATGTTTGCTAAAGAGCTCCCAGATGGGATGGATCTGTTTGAGGTTTTTCAATTGACGGTTCTGGATACTGTTTAGCCTGTCTTGATTGGTAAAGATTGGTAAAGATGACATTGACATTGAGAAATCTGACAAAAACTTCATCTGCAAGTTTTAGGATTTTAGCAGGCACTTCTTGGTATTTCTTGTGAGCAAAACTGCTTTAGATTCGGAGGGATAAAAGTCAGCGGTGGCAGTCACTTGCGGGTTTTTTGACACTTGAAGTACGAGCAGAGACGGTTTGAGGTTTTTTGTGGCTTTGACTGACTCACTGAGGAACGCATGCCACATGTGGTACGCAAATCTTTTCGCTTTCATTCGAATAATCATTCCGACATTCTGTTATGACGTGACGTGTGTTTGAGCTCAAGTTGTTTTACTGCAATAGAAATCTTAATACGAGGATTTGAAGGTGTATTTTGCGTTGTTATGAGGGCCATATCGTTGATGTATTTAATCGTATTTTGCAAAATGTTACCTAGTATTTTCCTTGTTAGCTACACGTTAGCTTTCTCAGCAAAAAACACTCGATGTTACACCAGTTATTTTAGTGTAAAGTCCACATACAAAAATTCTTAATTGTCCAAAAATCACAACAACAATCGCAATGGAGTATTTTTTTATTTCCGATTATTTATACAAGGCAAAAATTCCAGTTTTCCGACTTTTGTCTTCCAACATAATGTAATATTTTGGCCTGAAGGAGTATTCAAGTCAGTGTTAAAAGTGACCAGTATTTCGGCCAGCCCCGATTGGTCCACGGGCAACAGTTTTAACACAATTGCACACTTTTCCATTAACACTTGCGACCAAGTTCGAGGCCAAGTCTAGGTCGGACCACAACGCCCGACCTGAACGCTGTTGACCTTGGCCACGTCAAATTTTCCTCCCCAAATGTAGAACAGTGAAAGTACAGACAGACTTTGCAGAAATGGAACAATAGAACGTTTGAAATGGAATCTCCCTTTTAATATTATTTTCTGCCTTTCTCGTCATTTTCCATTTAATAGACAGCATTTTTGAGCGAAAATAATTGCAACCAAAACTAAACAAAAGGATTCAGACTAGTATACTGTACAGTTTCTTCTAAAATTGTCTAATCTAAGTGTAGTTTGAACAAACTCTGTAATTAATACATAATTAGCAGCTCATGGTCGCTTATTTTTAATAAAAACAGACCTTAAAAGTCCACATTAGTGTTTTTGCCTTTGTTAGGGGGAACTTACGGAATCCCCGAGGCCCGATGTAATGACATCAGGTGACCAGGTGTTTCCTCCTTTAGTCACTCACCCAAAAACCTGTTAACACAAAGGGACATTTTGTCGTGTTTCCAACTGTGTCAGGACAATTTAGCAAGAGATTTTTCTCTACAAAAATGACAGAATTGGACACATTTTGAGGTGGATAATAGACTTCTTTTCATAGCAGTCATTTTGAAATACAAAAAACTGTGTTGGAATCAGTGAATGATGAATACACAAACACATCATTGAATACGATCTGAATTACTTTGTCCATGTTGTCCAAAAAATAGCCATGCGACAAACACTTCTGTGTTCGCTGGTTTCAATCTCGTCTAATGTAGAGCATTGAAATAGAAGACACATTCAAATTCAAGGCATTTGTCACACAATTGCCATTAGTCTATAATCTCTCATATTTGTAAAACTTAAAAAGTCTAGAAAAAGCCTACAAGGGCATAGCGTCCACTCATTTTTCTCAGAAATGACATCCTGTAAAAAGATAAGTATGTTTTTGTGTCATCAGGTCACAATGGTACTCGGACGTTTGGTCGCCTGGACGTTTGGTCCCCCGGATGTTTGGTCGCCCGGGCATTTGGTCGCCTGGGTTAATACAATTTGGAGAGCTGGCTTCAATAGTAGATATTTAGATATTCAACTTTCATGTATATAATTTTGAGAACTAGTTTCAACAGTAAACTCTGTCATGTTGTCAAACGTCCAGGCGACCAAACGTCCGGTCACGGGTTACAATTAGCCTTAATGTCAAAGATAAAAATGCAAGAATCTGCATTTTGGGAGTTTAGGATCGGGTCTCAGTTTCTTCAATGTATTTGATCCAGGTTTGAATTCATTCTTAGTTTTACCGTCCACTTTGTCATTCGAATTTTAGCCTCCAAGTATTTTCTCAGATGACCTTCCTTATTATCTTTACTCCACAGAAACGTCACTGTCACTGTTGGTGTAATCACTGAGGAGGGCGTTGGCGTTGGTTCCGTGAAATTCCACAAAAATATTCTGGGCGATATTGCCGTGCGGGAATGGCATGATGCCCATCAAAATATTGAACTCTGGACTGTCGGGAGCGTACAAAAGCCGAGCTACGTCGCTAAGGCTTTCTTCCGCCGACGCCTCGCTGTCTTCGTTGAGATCGTTGCCGTCGCTGTTGTCGTCCGCCGCCACCTCGTAGTCCTCATCGTCACTATCGTCTGGTTCGCTGTTGGCATCGATATGTCCTTCGTTGCTGTCATCGTTGTCTACGTTGGGGTCGATGTCTTCGTTATGGTGTTGTTCTTCATTCCCATCTTCGTCATTGTTTTCGCTATTGACGTTGACGTCTTCGCTATCGGGATGAGGTTCCATTTCTTCGCTATTTCCCTCGCTTCCATCGGTATTGCCGTCATTGTCTTCGATTTCTTCGCTATTCCCTTCGTGTCCGTCGGTATTGGCGTCATTGTCAACCAGGTCTTCGGGATCCTCGTCTTCATTCTCGTCCTCGCTAACGTTGTTTTCGATATCGGCGTTGTTGTCTTCGCTACTCGGATTCTGTTCCATGACTTGGCTATTCCCGTCGCTTTCGTCAGAGTTGCCGTCATTGGCGTTGTTGTCTTCGCTACTGGGGTTCTGCTCCATCTCCTCGCTATTTCCGTCGCTATCGTCAGTGTTGGCGGCGTTGTTGTTGTTATTGTCGGCGTCCCCCCCGGCAGGTCTTGGTACCACTTGAAAGGAAATGGTGATCTCCTGGTTGGAGAGGCAAACGTTGACTCTGAGAGTTCCAAAATTCGGACCTCCTCGGCCCAATCTTCGGCGGAAATGGCGGCCTGTGGCGTCGTGGAAATTGGTTAACTTTCGGGTTGATGTATGAGCAAGCGGTTAAATACTCACGAATTGGACCATTGTGTTGTCCGTCTCCTTGTACTTCCATTTTGTCTAAAAATGAACAAAAACAGTTATTATATCAGAACCAATCTTTTCCATAAAACACTGCAATTTTAGAGGCCCAAATATCGGAAACTAGATTTCGAAAAGTACTTAGCTAGCAAACCGTTGTTTTTCTTTAGAATTTAAATGCTCATATCGATATCTGTGCAATACAACTTACCAGTCTGCCGTCATTAATTGTCATTAATCCTATGAAATGATATGAAATTATTTTTTTTGGGCAGTCAGGAGTAAATATTCATTAGCGTTAGCTTACCTTGGGTTCAAGGAAGTGGTCGTCCATCCAAAACCTGTCTACAAATCAAGTAGTGGTCAAATCGGCATTCCTCCTTTGCCATCTGCAATAGAACTTTAAGTATCATAGTGTTTTTTTTTGTTTAAAAATATTTGGACACAATTATCGTTCCTTGTAGTATTCCGAGTAGTTTAAACCGATAGCATCAGCTTTAATCTAACTCTATGGCATCATTTACTATTTGTTTGTAATGTTTCATGAGATCATCTCACTGTGATGAAATACACATTGAAAAAGTGATGTCACTTTAAAAGTACTGCGTGTAAATTATCTCAATTGTCAAATGGATGTCAAGCATTCCTAGAAAAATATACAATGACCAACTTTCAATTGAAACAGTCATGTATAAATTGCGTTTTTTCTTTAATGTCTTTCTGTTTATTAACGGTCAAGGCTAGTAAAATAAATACAGTGAGTCTTATTTTCAGCCACAAGGAGTGGTTGATGCTAAATCGAGTTTTGTTTAAACTGTAAATTTAGTCTGCAAGGAAGCCACAGTGATGACTACAGACTTTAAATGTTTCTTTTCTGTCTCTTCCACCCGTTGTAGTACATGTGTTTCCGGCCATCCGGGCCAAAGACAACCCGTGGAGCTTGTTTCAAGGTACGTTGGTTGCTTAACTTGGTGGTGGCAGAAAATAGCCCAACCGAAAGGAAACACTTCCTCAAATTAAACATAGTAACATTGGTGGTTTTGACTTCTGTTTTATTTTGCAGATGTTTACCTTTGTGCTGTACTGATTTGCTGCGTGGGCCTGCTTTGCATGTGCATGTTCACCTTGACCGTAACCTGCCAATGTATACATAAGGAACGGCGCTTAAAAGGTAAGCTAACATTTTTTTTAATGACGTTTTAAATGCCAATTAATGATGGCTTTATGTCCTTTTTGTTTATTTCCAGATAATTACCACTTAGTCAGAAGCTCTCGGAATAGGTAAGACTATATCGATTGAGAGTTTAATATCTAAGTACTGTTGAAACCAGTAGATATTTAGATATTAAACTTTCATGAATATTATTTTGAGAGCTGGTTTCAACTGTACTTGGATATTAAACAGTACTTGGATATTAAATGGTAATTGGATATTAAACAGTACTTGGATATTAAACAGTACTTGGATATTAAACTGTACTTGGATATTAAACAGTACTTGGATATTAAACAGTACTTGGATATTAAATGGTACTTGGATATTAAACAGTACTTGGATATTAAATGGTAATTGGATATTAAACAGTACTTGGATATTAAACAGTACTTGGATATTAAACTGTACTTGGATATTAAACAGTACTTGGATATTAAACAGTACTTGGATATTAAATGGTACTTGGATATTAAACAGTACTTGGATATTAAACAGTACTTGGATATTAAACAGTACTTGGGTATTAAACATTACTTGGATATTAGACAGTACTTGGATATTAAACAGTACTTGGATATTAAACAGTACTTGGATATTAAACAGTACTTGGATATTAAACAGTACTTGGATATTAAACAGTACTTGGATATTAAACAGTACTTGGTTATTAAACAGTACATGGATATTAAACAGTACTTAGATATTCTTTTCTTGAAAAATGACACCCATTACTTGAGTTGTCACCATCAATCAAAATACTTCACACACAGATGGTATTTGGTAGTAAATACAAACCCTGAAATGATCTGAAGTCTGTTTTTGGGTTGTTGTTTTTTTGGTTCACTGCAGCTCTGGAGATGCTGTGACCAGTGTTATCAACATTTCTCCCGCTTTACCTAAAAAAGAGAGGAGATACCGGAAGAAAAGGAGCAGAGATTACCAAGAAGAAATACCACCAGAGATACCAGCAAAAGGTCCAAAATTCCCTTAAACACCAATTGAATTCAATGTATTTCACAAGTATAATGGGATTGAATTGAAGTAACAGTAGCTCTGAACAACAAATGTGATTCATTCCGGTTTGGCACGTAAATATAAAACATTTTGGAGTATAAGTTTGAGTACTGAACAACATTGATGACTGACGCTAACCTTCCCAATCCGTAAAAAAACATGTTTTGGTTGTACTCGGTAATTAGCAGCTACATGACATTGGAAGAAAATGAGCAAAATGTCAAAGATGGCATGTGATTGGGCAATTGTTAACGGTTGAGGCCTTCTGTTTTGCTCACCCAAGAATGCAAAGCGTGGTTTTCTCGCTGCGCCACAAAATTGTTATTTTCTTATTGTTTTCCGTTGTCGCTGTTTTGACTGGAGAATAAAAACATTAACATTTATTTTATGCCTGCAGTTCCCATTGGAGACAAAACAAGAAAGACCAAACTTTTAATACCGCAACCAAGGAAAGTCGTTTTGGTGAGTACAAATCATATTTCCAAACATTGTTCTTTTTTGGGTTTATTTCAAGTATCTTTATTGATGTTAAAAGACATCCCATAATCTTTTTTTGATTGGCTGTCACTTGTGTAGTGTAAAAAGTATTAAAAATACCAACTCACCATTTTTTTGTGGATTTGAGACCATCAAATTTATTGTCGATTTAACCACCAAAAAAATGCCATTTCAGTTTTAATGTTTTAAACTTTAGATATTTTTAAGTATGGCCCGTGAGCCACATTTGGCACCAAAATTGCGTTATCAAGAGTCCTTATTTTTATCCCACCAAAAATTTTAGTTTCACTTTTAATGTTTTAAACTTTTTGATATTTTAAAATATGGCCCGTGAGCCACATTTTGCACCAAAATTGCGTCCTATTTAAAAATAAAAATCCTCCCTGAACTTTATTTTTATTTTTACTGCATTTTGTTTCAATGGCAAATTGTTTAACCATCTCAAATTTTCCTATTTCTTCCGATTTTTTGATGGTCAACTAACGAAATTAGCTATTGTGATGATTATTGGTACAAAATCTTTAAAAAAACGTATTGCTTAAAATCCTTAGCCGAAGATAGTGGAGGAGAATCTGACCTACGCAGAGTTGGATCTGGTGAAGCCGATCCCGGAAGCCAAAGCGTCACAGAATGGCACCGTCTATGCTCAAATACTCTTTGGGGAACATCCGCTATGAAAAAGCAAAAAATACTGTACTTTTCTCTCACTTTTACCTTTTGTGAATAGTATTTTATGGATGTAATTTATAGCTGAGTGCTTTCATTCGCATGGAAAATGGTGACACTAACTTGGACATCACTCGTGAGCCTCCAAGGTAAGAACATGTAAGTACAGTAATCCCTCGAATATTGCGCTTTTAACTTTAGCGCTCCACTGCGGATTTTTTTTAGGTGATTTTTTTTTTGTGTATTATTATTTTATAAGTAAACAAATTGTCAGTTTTGCTAGCCGATAGTCCAAAAATCTTAGGTTAGATTAGATTAGATAACTTTATTCATACCGTATTCAGAAAATTTCATTGTCACAGTAGCAAGAGAGTAAGAATACAGACACAGCCAAAGACAACACACACCCAACACAGTGTTGTGTTCAGGTTCATGTTAACTTGACCCAAGTTGCATTCAGGCGTATGCTAACCCTAGCCAGATAGCATTCAGCTGTATGCTAAATTGTTTCGACAATAGTTTGAATGGATAAACGCTGTAGTCCAGTTGCAAGTTGTTGTTTTTTATGAATTTATTTTGATTTTTTTTAAAATGTCTTTAAACTGTGAAATGGTAAGTTTCTTCCAAAACCGCAATGCCCTTAAAGGAGATCAGCTAACAAGGAGCACATGTGTGGATCGGGGCCTCCTGTTTTTTTAACTTCTTTTAAGTTCTCCTTCTTACTGCCCTTCACCCACTCGCAATTTTAATAGTGTCAGCTTCGTTTTCTTTCTTCTTTTTTCGGTCTTAACTCCTAATTTTTTAATATTCTGTTAGTGTTTTCAATTTAAAAGTCGAAAAACAAAGCGACAAAGTAGCCGTTGGGAATCGAGCATTTGAGGAAGTGCAATAAGAGGTTTTGAATGATACTTCTTGTTTTGATTTATTACCTCCAATTTTATGGAATCTCATCTTATTATTTGATGTTTGTTTTGTAAAATATGATGTGAAAGGTCAATAAAGCCATATTTGCTTTATTTAACCTAAGGCTACTTTTATTCTGAAAAATAACAGTCAATCTGATTCGCCTTCCAAAAACACTGCTTTAAATTTTTCATCTAAAAATCAAGACAAAATGCAAACTTTAGGATTCGGCATTTAAAAGTCGACACTTTTAGCTGCACCTTCTTCTTATTACGCTATAATTTAATAGCAACCCCCCTTGACAGGAAAATGAGTCCCATGTGTGGCAAATCTCAAATGACTGACTTCAACTGGGTAAAGTGCTGCTGCCTTTTTTGCTGCACTCCAACTGGCTGTGGCCAGGAAATACATAAAAAAAGACAGACTTGCCATAGGGGAAATTGTACATAGTTAATACCAGCACTTGCAAAAGTATATAGAATAAATTCAGACCAACATAATTTCAAAATTTGTGTTAAAAAGTGGATTTTAAGTCATGGAACGAATCAAGCTTGTATCTCAAGGTATACTACTATATTGTTGTTTTTGTTGATGACTACTATGCTACTAACCAAAATAAATCTACTAACCGCACTTCTGCTGAAATATTTTTGATAAAGATAAGATGCCCCAAGGTTACAGGTCCACCAGGAAGGACAAAAGAAGAAAATGGACGACAGACATGTGACATGGCCAATGTTCCCTCTAATTTTTCATGTAAAATATGCTGTAAAACACCAAAAACATAAGAGTGGACAGAGCTACTGCCACTGGTAAACGGCGCCATCATTGGGAAAAAGGTAAAAAAAATATAGATTTTATTTACTACGCGCCATATGATTGCTGCTGCGCAGAGAAGACGAGATTAGTGTGCAATTGCGCACAGTTTAGAGGGAACATTGCCATTTAAAAGAGGCTATTGTTAGTCAGCAAAACCACTACATGTCTCAACAACAATTCTGTTTGGTGTCTTTGTCCTCGTCATCCACACAAACTGCGTATCCTGTGCGGTGGCGTAAATACACGGCTTGACCAGACAAAAATGAACATAATGAAAGTGTGGAAGTAAATCACAGGATGGAGGAATGACAAACAGGATGGGACAACAGTAGAGGACAATTGCTTCTCTATACGAGTCTGGGAACAACAACATTTCTTGTTTTTTGCTCATAATGACAGTATTTAAAATGTTGTTTAAATGTTTGCACTTTTGTAAAAGTATGAAACATATGTGTCCTTTATTAGGTCATTTTTTTCAGAGCTCTATAGGATGACGCATTGCCTCATTTTTGGATTATTTTGGACGAACATGAATGGATGTCGGATTACAACATGGAGATTTAGACGCCCTGTGATTGGTGGGATCGACTTTTCCCGAAAATGTCAACGCCAAGTCGGCTAAGGAGAAACAGATTGGCTGATTTTCACTTGGAAATATATCCTTGACATCATATATGTAAAATAGGTTTGGGGGTGGAATGTTAAGCTAAAAATTATGATGACTTTTTAAAAAAAATGCTAATTTTTGTTCCCTATTGATCACATGCAAAAAAATCTGACAGATTGAACAAAAAACAAGGCAAATTTATTAGTTTTTTCCTATTATTGTGTCACTATTGGTCAAAATTTAAGAAGAATTAACCATTTTTTTGATTGAAGTGTTACTATGGTAGCAAAACCAACATGGCAGAAATTAAGTTAAATGTCAAATTGCTTGTTTAAAATCCCCCAAAAAACTTTGCAAAGTTACCAAACCCTTTAATTAGTATTTAAAAAGTCATCAGTGTTGCCTTTAACTCAGAAAATAGGCAAAAATATGTTTTTAATTTTGCATAGGGCCTCTTTAGAGCTAATATAATGTGAATATTTCATGTTGATATTTTTACTGGATCACTGTGTTGTGTATAATTTGAAGATTTGTGTTTTAAGGTGGATTTTAGTACTTAAATCTACAAAAAAAGTACAATGTGAGCAGAGCCACTAAAAGACAAGGTAAGTCTTTTGCTTTAATTCACTACCATCTAGTGGAGAAATGTTATGACTCATTTATTCTCCATTTTTTATCCATGTTTTTTAGTAATGTGCATAAAGTGAGCAATCAACAAAAATGAATCTTATTCCAGTAAAACTAACAATAAATTACCTTTAAAAAAACAGCTAAATTTGACAATCCCACACAGTATATTATAGTATTTAATAAGATATTATTAACACAAGCAGTCTTATTAGTCGTTTTAAACATTTTAAATTTAAAATAAACATAATAAAAGACATCAAAATTTATCTCCTAGTACAAATATACCTGAAAAGTACCTGAGAGGGGGCGGGGCCAACGTTCCAGTCTGAGGTTGTTGTTTTTTAAATGTATTACTTTTTAAAGTTCTTTAACATAGCCACTGAACAAGAGAACGGCAGCTATGACGTCATACCAGAGAACTTGTCGGCTCTAATGACACGTCCATGACGTCACATTGTATCACGTGATTGCTTAGGTTTGCTGCTTGTTAATTTTTTTAAACTTTCTTATGCATACTTTGCTGAGTTTCTGCACGTACGTCTTATTGCAAGACAGACCCTTTTTATTTTATTCTTAGGGGATTTTTTTTTGGAAGCTCGAATTTCCCCAGTAAAACCTGCACACAACACCAGAGACCACTCATAGATGGCGCTATTGTGACAGTTGTGTGGGATGTCTATTAATATTAATATACAGTGCGTGGGGAGAGAGTGGTATCTTCTTAAACAAGGGTGGAAACTGGTGTAGGAAGGAAACTTCTCATTTTAGAAGAAGTGAAAGAAAAAAGGTCAGTTGTTACTATTTTATTCCCTTTTAAAAACATTTATAATTGGATTTTTTTTTCTCTTTTGGGGAGACGGTAGTCATATGGCTTCCTGAAATAGATTAATAGTTTATATAGACCCAACATTACAACATTTTTTAATCCCTAGATGCCTAATATTTATTAAAATTAAATTAGAACCTTATTTTTAATCCTGTATTTGGGTTGCAGTAGCAATACAGACACAGAAGACATTGTAGACCTAGTTTAAAAAAAATGCTATTGGTTTTTTGTACTATTATTTTAATGTATTTTAATTAACTTTCTCAAATTCTTCCATTAACAGTGTTATGAAATAGTGCTAATGTCAAAACATGAAAATGATTTAATTAATATTATTTTAAACGTGTAGACAATAAATTTGGACCTCAAACCATTTTTCCCCATTTCATACTTAGTCCATTTAAAACAAAGCAACAAAAAACTTAATATTTCCAACATTTTTGCCCAAAAACATAGTGACAAAGTACCAAAATTATCATTTTTTTGTACTTGAGACCAAAGCATCTGAAAAAAATGACTAGAATCAAATGTCATTATTAATCCAATTTTTCTAGACTTTTTTTTATCCAAAATACTCTCTGTTCTCATTTTAATGTTCTACATACTACTTTAAAATCCACATTTACTGAGACAACTACAATTGATCGAATACATGCTATGGACCCTCCTTGCCAAAATGGATTGGACACCAACCTTGGCAGACAATGAGTTCTTTTTAGGGATAATTCTACCTGCAACAGTCGCTAGGAAACACGCAAAAACAAATGCAATACATGTTTGGGTGACTCCAGAAATACAAAATAACCAAGTTTGCTATTCTTTCCAGTTTTACAGCTAAGCTGATGACACGGACCATTATTGGACATCTGGAGAGTAACTCAATCAGGCTGGTAAATTCATCGAGAACCAACCGGTGTCCACGGATGGAATTTTTAGGAAGATTTTATTCTTGTGTTTGCAGAATCATGCCCAAAAAGAAAGCCAGCGTCCCGAGAGGGAAGGTGTTCACGTCCAAAATGGCTCAGAATTGCGTGGAAGTTTTGACGGATGGCAGACAGCGCCTCAATCTCAGTTTCAAGGACTTGGACGCCGTGCCGGTGGCCATCCAGACTCTGTTCCGAGTGGAGGAATTGATCCTGAGCAGGAATCGTATCATCACGCTGCCGGAATTTATTCGCGATTTCAATAGCATGCAAATTTTGGACTTGCACAGCAACTATGTGAGTATTTTTTTACATTTAAAAGGACCAATTCAAGCCTTTTATTTTATGGTTAAAAACCTTCAATATAAATGTATTGATGTAGAAAATTACTATTAAATTACAATCCTAAAATAAGCCTCGAGAGAAAATTAATGAGCATTAATAAGTTATAAATGTATTGCTTTTGAAAATTACTATAAAATTAAAATACTTAAATAAGCCTCAAGAAGAAATTAATGATTAATTAATGTATGCATTTCTTATTATTTTTACATATATTTTACTAAAACAAATGTTCTTACTTTTAGTACTTAGACTTGGTTTTCTACATTTTTAATGTTTCAAATCTATTTTATTTTAGCTTTATCTGCCCATTTGTAATTGGATTTTTCAATAGAATTGTATTAATTTGGCCTTTTTTTTCATGTCCCGAATACTTTTAATGTACATTTTCTAAATGTAAATTCAGGCCCCAATTTCCCTTAAAAAAATTATAATTGTGTTTTTTGAAACTATAACATTCTCATCATGATGCCTATATTATTTATTAAGGCATTTCAATCCAAGTAGACCATAAATAGTGAGCCAAAACGTTCCCTAATAACACTTGTGATGACTTTGTGTTTTTGAGCTCAGCTGGAGGAACTGCCTCCCACCATGGGTCTCCTGAAGAGCCTGTTGGTTCTGAATTTGTGCAACAACCGCCTCACTCAAGTCCCCAAGGAGTTGGGCCAACTGGTCAACCTCCAGAAGCTCTACCTGGGTCTCAACCAGCTCCAAATGCTACCCACGGCCTTCGGCAACTTGAAGGAACTGGTCTACATCGGCCTCTCCGACAACAAGTTCAAGTCGGTTCCCAAATGCTTGGACAACCTCCAAAAACTGGAAAAGGTCAACTTGGACCGGAACCCCTTCCCTCCGCCTCTGGACGAGAACGAATTAAAATTTCCCAGGAACTTTTACCTGGTCAACGCCTGCGATTTGTGTAAAGACTGTCTCAATCACTGCCGGATTGACAAGAAGAAACTACTGGAGGCCACTCAGCCCAGGGACCCCGAGTGAATGGTCGCCGGCGCCAGAGCCGTCAAGGATGGACCTCCGGAGTCGAGGAGTTTTTCACGGAGTGGAGGATTTTCCCACTAGCGGGAGTCGTGCGCCCCTGGACCAGGATTAGGACACTAAAATGGCCGCCCAGACTTGGGATTGACACTAAGAAAAATGGCCGCCACATGCACCCAGTGTTGGAGGGTTGTCGTGGCTTGGAAGAAGCGCCAAAGTGTCCAATCCGAATTGGCGCCAGAGTACAGCAGTGAGTGCTTATCAAAAGAAAAACTACAAACCTTTTACTACCTCAAAAAATAGCTGATGTCCAATTTGACAAAAATGGAAAAATGTTAGACAAAAAAACTTGTAATAAAGTGCATCGTATTTGCATTGATTTGCTTTTCAATACTTAATTTAGTATGTAAAGTATTGATGCCAATACTGGAAAAGTCCAGTCCCGCACTAGAAGTCGTTTTAATGTCCACGTTTATGGAATTTTGTCTACTTTCAGGTGTGCTCGGACATTTCGTCGCCGGTCTTTTGGTGACAGAGTTTACTGTTGAAGCCAGCTCTCAAAATTATATTCATGAGAGAGTTTAATATCTATGAGAGATAGTTTAATATCTAAGTACTATTTAATATCCAAGTACTGTTTAATATCCAAGTACATTTGACCGGCGACCAAATGTCCAGTCCTTGCATTTTTTCGTTCATTTTCTTCACAAGGATCGAAGACCTATCCACCACAGGTAATGCACTACAACTATATTCCAGATTTCTATAACTATATTTCTCTAATTTTTTACTGTATGATTCATTGATTGGCAGGTTTCCAGCCAGTCGTTGGATACGATGCGATCAGCCAATCTCAACATTGGCAGTACTTCCGTTGACATCACATGGTGACTGAAAAAGCTCCATCCCATCCATAAATAATGGTAAGTCAACAGTCACACCTTCAACAGAACCCCAGCACCCCCCACAGCCGCGGTCGCCCACTGTCCTGTTTTAACATGGCCACTCCCCAACACCATGAAATTTTAAACAATCTTACAATTTCAATATTTCAAGAGCCCAAATCACTGAAGGTATTTGGCTTTTTGACAGTCGGAATCCCCTTCAACTTTGTGAAGTAAAAAGATGCAATTCCTTTGGAAAAAACTGCTCTTAAAGCGTTTCCATTTGCATGTTTTGTCCCAATGTTTCCACTGGAAATAAAAACAAGCGTGAATTGGGTGGTGCTAAAAACACAAACAAGTTTCAGCACCACACCCCACCCGGATGGAGTGGTGACACCCGCAAACCCACAGATTGCCACTGAAAGCCCTTTATGTTGTTTTTCCTCTTCTATTTTCCCTCATTTATTTGGCACAGCACTTTTTACTCATTTTCCCCCAGCTAGTCGATTTCAATTGTATTGAAATTAATTGAATTAAATACATTTATTGTCATGATACAAGTTCACCATAAAGTGTACAAATAACAACAACAAAGAAAAAATAATAGTAAATTATAGAAATATTCTACAAATAGTAAGTCATAAATGAGAATTATTATTAAAATAACAATACAAATAAGAATAAGAATACAATAACAAGCATAGCAATAATAACAGTAATCACAATAATGACAATAATAATAATAATGACAATACCAATAAGAATACAATAACAAGCATAGCAATAATAACAGTAATCACAATAATGACAATAATAATAATAATAGCTTAAGAATGTTGATGATGATAATAATAATGAAGATAATAATAATAAATAAGTTAAGTAGGTAAAAAAATATAAAGGTACTAATATGGTTAGCAGCCATCTTAGCTTGCCAATCTTCTTTTCAGCTGCTTTTTGGCTTTTGTGTGTGCATGCATGGATGTCACAGTACGGCCCATAGGCAGACTCACACCCCCACAATGCGTCCCCCATGTCCCCCCCACCCAACCAAGCCTCTCCACGACTCCCTCTCCGCTCTGTAATAAGAGCAGCTGCGACCGCTCTGATTCAATTGGCGTACAGGACTTATGGCTATTATCCAGTCGGCGGAAGACGGCCGCCACCGCCGCCGCTGCTGTGGCACAGCTGCGCCTAAAACAACACAAGGCAAGCCATTTGAAAGTCTAAAATAGACATCCCGTGAGAAAAAGTACCTGTCATTATATCCAATAGTAACCACCACCATCGTCACATTGCAAATGTTAAATTATTTTTTGACTTTTCACAGTGAAATGGGCTTTTTAAGAACCTACAGCTATCTGTGTATGTATATATGTGCTTATGTATATGTCTGCTATATGTGCTTATGTATATATGTGTTGGATACCTATCAATGTGCTTATGTATATCTGTATGTATATATGTGCTTATGTATATCTATGTATATGTGTTTATGTATATCTGTATGTATATATGTGCTTATGTATGTCTGTATGTGTATATATGCTTATGTATGTGTATGTATATATGTGTTTATTTATGTCTGTATATGTATATATGATTATGTATGTCTGTGTATGTATGTGCTTATGTATATATGTATATATGTGTGCATCTATTTATTCATGTATTTATTTATTAACTTACTTATTACCTATCTATTTATGTCCAAAATGTCTTTTTCTGTGTCTGTATTCTCACCCTCTTGCTACTGTGACAACAAAATTTCCCGAATACGGGATGAATCCAACTTTAAACATTTTTTTTCCCTCTTAATTTTGTATTCTTTGACTTTCAGGAAAAATACCTCAAGTCGGGATGCATTCAGGTGTATCATGTGGATTCCCAAACTCTCCATCCCATGAGGCGGATGTACCACCATGCATAATGCAGCGGGGAAGCTTGGAGGCCACTGGGCGTGTACGTGCACAGAAAGGGGGCGGGGTGAGTAGCGTCAACGACGGCGGTGGCGAGTGTAGTTCCTCCCATCTAGTCCCTCCTCTTTTTCTCCTCATGGCGTTCTCCTCCCCTTGTGTTCCCAACCCCCAGCTGGCGGCCGCACTGCAGAAGGTCAGAGCGAGGAGGCTGAGGCGGCGGACGGGTTGGCGCGGGCAGGCCGGCAGGCAGGCAAGGGCGGGGTGCTCGGTTCTACAACAGCAATATGACAAACGCCGACAAGCCATGACCACCATGCTGAGTCCTAAGATCAGACAGACCAGACGCGGTAAGTCACTTTGGCTTTTTTTTTTACCATTTACTTTAAAGCATCCTCATTTTATTACTTCCAATGGATTTTCCTCATCAGCTGGTTGTCGTAAAATGATGCGTTAATAAGCGTTTGTGTGTGTGTTGGAGTCCACGTGTCCTTGTTTGGTTACGTCCTCCATGCAATTATTCATCTGGCGGTGATTAAGATGTAATGAATAGATGGCGGAAATCCTCTGGTGGAGATGCGTGTAATTGCTCAATGTACATTTGCATATATTAGTAGACAATAGAAGTGTGTATGTGGGTTTTAGGAATTGATACCTTAGAAGGATTGAGGTGGGTTTTGGAAGATTATAGCTGAGGATAATGTCAGTCAAAAAATTCAAGATTAATAGTAGTCTGTTGTGACAATTTTTTGATGGAAATGCAAAAATGTCTTGACCCGATCATCTGATTTTTGCAGATTTTCCAATACAAATGCGATACTTCAACAATTGATTGGTTTCTTGCAAAATATCCATTTTCTTTTCTCTAATACTGTCCTAGGCATCTTATATGATGGATTTGTAGATCTTAAAATCGTCAATCATATTCAGCCAAAACCGTTCTTCTTAAAAATGTCATGATTTTTGACCAATTCCCCAAAATTTGAAGCAAATGTATATCTTGATGCTACCTATCCGACATAGTAAAAATACTCTAAACTGCATTTATGAGCGCTCTAAAAGGAAGTTAGACTGCGTAGAGTACATTTAAAAATATTATCTGGAGTTGATGTATCAGAAGCATGTTGTTCTTGAGTCACCCGGAAAAAACTACTGTCGGAAAAGTATTATTTTTGTCACCTTATGTTAACAGATGACCATTTTTTTCTGTCTACTGACTGTATTGGTATCTAAATTAATATCTAATGGTATTTTTTTCAACTCATACGCAAATGTGTGGTTAAAACATCCGACTCGCAGTTCTTAGGTCGGCGGTTCAATCCCCGCTAATTGTCCTGAATACTATAATTTGCCATTTTATTCAATTATTTGATTAATTGTAATAGCCGGACATCAGAATTGCTATCATGTTAATGATAGATTAGACTTTCTATGAGTATTTATTAACCTTCAAACCTGATTAATTAATGTATCATCCAATGGAAATCCTTTTTGAGAAGGACAGGCAATTGGAAAAAGTAAGTAAGGCATCTCATCCATTTATGTTGACTCAGATCAATTTTTGGATGGCTGCCGCCTGATCTTGTCTTACTTATGCTTGAGAGGACCCACGGGAACTCGACATAAAATATCATAGAAACGCATAGTATGCATAAAAAAATTCGGGGTATTAAAAAAAAAAGTTTTTACAAAAAAAATGTACTTTCAAGCTCAAAAAATATCATTTTATGGCTATTTTAATGCATGCAAGTTCAAAAACCAACTCCTGGAAATGATTAAGTTTATGCTTTTGATGCCCCGCCCCCCCCTAAAATATGATTTTTAGACCCACAAAAAACGAATGACTCAAGTGTGAATCACACACATTTTATGTGTTAAACAGTGGAGCTTTTTTATGTTAAAATTGGCAAGAATAACAAGAGGAAGGAAAATACTATTTATATTAGCTATTGAGCCAAAGGATAAAATTGGCACATCTAAAAGCTAAATACAAATATTTCATTGATCTATTCCTCATGTTTGAAATGTAATTTAATTTTTTTGCGACGCAGTGTGTTAGTGTTTAGTGCGTTTGGGCTCGCAGGTTTGGGTTCTTGGGTTCGAATCCAGATTAGTCCTTACTGTATGGAATTTTTCAGTTTTTTTGCACAAGATAAATGGTTAAAAAACAGCTTGGTGATAAAGAAGGATGACCTTGTACTGTGGATTTTTAGCTCCAAACCGAAACCACATATTTATTCATTGATTTGATTTAATAGCATGCGACTGCGAGTATAATTTCGTCGTAAAAACACGGGTGATGTTCAAGCGGCTGTATTTCAAACGGGTGGCCGTCGGTTACAGACAGTTGGAACGCATCAAATGCTTCCCACCTTGGGGACGAGGTCAAAACCATGTGGACTGATTTGTAATTTGTCATCTGGCTCGAAGGACCAATACTTTATTTGATATCAGTAGAGTCGGCGTGAATAAAATATCCTTCTCTTGGCAAAGTATGTTAAATAAATAGATAGATAAGAGGACAATAAAACATAATTGATTTTGCACATTTTCTGGTCCTATTTTGAGATTTTGAGACTGTCTGTGCTGTTGAATTTGATCAATTATTCAGGATTGTTAAATTGCGTAGCCTGTTAGCGCACCGTACCTTGAGTTCCTTCTTGTGTATGGTAAATTAATATACAGTGGTACTTTTTAATTTGAGATACGAGTACATTTTTGGGCAAATATTTATCTTGAGATACGAGACACATTTTTATATACGAGCACTGGGCGGGGCTTTGCATTTTTAAGTGATTTTTTTGTTCAATGTTAGTCAGTGTGAATGGTGGAGCTTGTTGGCTAAATTAGAATTAAGTTTAATGTAAAGGTTAGATGAAATTTATTTTTTTGTGTCTGCATCGTAATCCAAGTTCATTTAAATTTGTTTATGTGATGTTACGAGCACGTTGCCATGTAAATATATTTTTTAAAAGGCCTTTCATTTCTAGATAAGAAAGATGGTGAAAAAGCTCAATGTCACATTGAGCCAAAGATCTTGTAGCGGTCCCTTTGGTTTGAACCGACTGAGCTCGGGTTTCACACATTTCTTCGTAATGATTGAGTCAGTCCCACGAGGTCCTATTATCGCCCTCTAAAGCTGTTTGCTTTTTTTCTTAGTTTGTATCGAGACAATAAGTCCCTCCCAATGCAAGGTAGGTTAAGGGAGGGGGCTTTACAATCCTATCACCCCAGGCTATAGAAACACATGTGGGTGTATTGCGCGTGTAGCCTATTAGCGACTCGCAATATTATCCGCGTTATTTTCCTTGCCGCATTTCGGTATCTCATCTCGAAGTATTTTACCCCCGGGCCGGAATCGTGTGTGTGTGTGTGTTACCCGAGTAATGGACGCCATACAAAAAAAATGAAAGATATAGCTATAGGATGAATAGGAGAAAAAATATGGCACCAGGCCAATAGGGTTAATGGACTGGTGATGCTTTTGTCAACTCAATTATTGACTTGTCTGGATTCAGGAGGTGCTAAGCTAATGGTAATGTATTTTTTGGGGGGAAAATAAGGTAGTACTTTTGGAATAGTTGTGTATTTTGTCCACTCTTATGTTTTTTTGTGTGTTTTACAGCATATTTTACATGAAAAATGGATTGTAGGTGATTTGATTAGATTTTAGTGCATTAAAAAATGACTTTTTGTGGTTTACAGCCAGGTCCAAGAGCATGGTGATGGGCGAAATGACTCGGGGATCATGCCAGCCAGCTTCGCCAAGCCTTCAGGAGGGTGCGCTGAAGGCTGGCTGGCTCAAAAAACAGCGCAGCATCATGAAGAATTGGCAACTCAGGTGGTTCGTCCTCAGGGCGGAGCAGCTCGACTTCTACAAGGATGAAGAAGAAACCAAACCACAGGTAAATACCCCCCCAAAAAATCATATTTATTGCATCTAGCCATGTATTTTATTTCCATTTTATTTTTAACACTGTTTTGTCCTTAATTTGACGATATGAATTGTTTACTATGCCAAAAACGGAAAATTTTCCAATAAATGCTTCGATAAAATGACCAACCGCCACTAAATAATGAACAAGATTTAACACTACGATAATGGCCGGAGACTAATTGTTTATCCGGAAGTCTCCGCTACAAGACAGCAGTTCGTCTTCTCCCTTCCATTAGTGCGTCCACCCTTCAAATATTTTATTTAATATACGTAAAATGCCTAATTGACGGAATTCCCTTCCCCATTGAAGACACCTTTACCAACCACTTACAAGTAATGGAATGGGCGTATCCCTTTTTAAAAGGGTGATGTCATCCCAAAATCATCTTCATGAAACCCAATCATCATCATCACTTCCTGACTGAAACCTTGACACTTTTATTGATTTTTTTTTGTCTTATTTATCGAATAACGGCCATCTGTGGCGGTGTGTCCTGTCCCTGGACCTTTTCGGCAAAAAAACGTGGAGCGAATGACCATGAGACTAGACTGCCTTTAATCAAAAAGGTCGTCAATACTCGTCCCGGCGCTATCGATTGGCTAACCCTGATGCATTGGTTGGAGACGTAAATGGGAGGGGGGCGACGTGTACTCCAGGAAATGAGGACACACATGCGAGAGACAGGATGTGTGAGGACGTGTCTTTCATTGTCTCGCATATGCTAATCGATGGGATATTTGAAAGTGGACTATTGACAAAAATAGAAAAAGACCATGTATGGTAAAGGTATTTTATTTTAAAAACGACCATGTATAGTAATGCTTTTTGGCTTAAAAACGACATACTATAGTAAGGCTTTTTTCTCTGAAAAAACGACATACTATAGTAAGGCTTTTTTCTCTGAAAAAACGACATAGTATAGTAAGGCTTTTTTCTCTGAAAAAACGACATAGTATAGTATGGCTTTTTTCTCTGAAAAAAACGACATAGTATAGTAAGGCTTTTTTCTCTGAAAAAACGACATAGTATAGTATGGCTTTTTTCTCTGAAAAAACGACATAGTATAGTATGGCTTTTTTCTCTGAGAAAACGACATAGTATAGTAAGGCTTTTTTCTCTGAAAAAACGACATACTATAGTAAGGCTTTTTTCTCTGAAAAAACGACATACTATAGTAAGGCTTTTTTCTCTGAAAAAACGACATAGTATAGTAAGGCTTTTTCTCTTCAAAAACGACATAGTATAGTAAGGCTTTTTGATTAATTGTAGCCTATAATGTGTTTTCTGCCCCTTTAGCAGTTACCATTTCCATTCATTTTTATTAGCATTTCAATGTTATCAGTGTGTCATTTGCTTAAAAAAACATACTTTTGGCATGAAAGTGAGAATTCAATGGATTCTGTTCAGAGAGAATAACGGCAGTCATTTCTAGACAAACCCGATTAAGATGGGTGTGTCCACTCTTCTGTCTCCGTCGTCATGGTAACTGAGCTCTGGAAAGGCTTTATTTGATTGATTTTAAAACAGCTTCTGGGGAAGAGAATATTTTCACCGGCCACCGGTTTTTGTCCCAAGTACCAAATGGGATCCTTTTGCTATCTCCAATGATGTCTCTGGCGAATGGACGCCATGATCTCATCTCAGGTTACGTGCCGCCCGTTTTAAATCATTCATCATCCACGTTGTTTGGAGCATACGAGAAGCCACCAGGGACAAAACCTCCAAGGCTGCAGTTCCCCTCACGCTTCCATTTGTTGCCATGGCTACTAATGTTGGCCAGCGACCCGTTTGACGAAAGGATGCCACGTGGCGGCGGCCATGGCGGATTAACGCCACTAACTGGAGACGTTTGGCTCCATCGTTTTGTTAAGAAATTAAGCCTTACTACACATGGTTGTTATTTTAGGCGGAAAAAAAGCCTTACTATAGTATGTCGTTTTTTCAGAGAAAAAAGCCTTACTATAGTATGTCGTTTTTTTAAGAAAAAAGCCTTACTATAGTATGTCGTTTTTTTAAGAAAAAAGCCTTACTATAGTATGTCGTTTTTTCAGAGAAAAAATCCTTACTATAGTATGTCGTTTTTTCAGAGAAAAAAGCCTTACTATAGTATGTCGTTTTTTCAGAGAAAAAAGCCTTACTATAGTATGTCAATTTTTCTGAGAAAAAAGCCTTACTATAGTATGTCGTTTTTTCAGAGAAAAAAGCCTTACTATAGTATGTCGTTTTTTCAGAGAAAAAAGCCTTACTATACTATGTCGTTTTTTCAGAGAAAAAAGCCTTACTATAGTATGTCGTTTTTTCAGAGAAAAAAGCCTTACTATACTATGTCGTTTTTTAAGAAAAAAGCCTTACTATACTATGTCGTTTTTTAAGAAAAAAAAGCCTTACTATACTATGTCGTTTTTTAAGAAAAAAAAGCCTTACTATAGTATGTCGTTTTTTCAGAGAAAAAAGCCTTACTATAGTATGTCGTTTTTTCAGAGAAAAAAAGCCTTACTATAGTATGTCAATTTTTCTGAGAAAAAAGCCTTACTATAGTATGTCGTTTTTTCAGAGAAAAAAGCCTTACTATACTATGTCGTTTTTTCAGAGAAAAAAGCCATACTATACTATGTCGTTTTTTAAGAAAAAAGCCTTACTATACTATGTCGTTTTTTAAGAAAAAAAAGCCTTACTATACTATGTCGTTTTTTAAGAAAAAAAGCCTTACTATACTATGTCGTTTTTTAAGAAAAAAAGCCTTACTATACTATGTCGTTTTTTCAGAGAAAAAAGCCTTACTATAGTATGTCGTTTTTTCAGAGAAAAAAGCCTTACTATACTATGTCGTTTTTTCAGAGAAAAAAGCCATACTATACTATGTCGTTTTTTAAGAAAAAAGCCTTACTATACTATGTCGTTTTTTCAGAGAAAAAAGCCTTACTATACTATGTCGTTTTTTAAGAAAAAAAAGCCTTACTATACCCTGTCGTTTTTTTTAAAAAAAAAAAAGCCTTACTATACCATGTCGTTTTTTTAAGAAAAAAAGTCTTACTATGCTATGTCGTTTTTTCAGAGAAAAAAGCCTTACTATAGTATGTCGTTTTTTCAGAGAAAAAAGCTTTAGTATACTATGTCGTTTTTTCAGAGAAAAAAGCCTTACTATAGTATGTCGTTTTTTCAGAGAAAAAAGCTTTACTATACTATGTCGTTTTTTCAGAGAAAAAAGCCTTACTATAGTATGTCGTTTTTTTAGAGAGAAAAGCCTTACTATAGTATGTCGTTTTTTCAGAGAAAAAAGCCATACTATACTATGTCGTTTTTTCAGAGAAAAAAGCCATACTATACTATGTCGTTTTTTCAGAGAAAAAAAGCCTTACTATACTATGTCGTTTTTTCAGAGAAAAAAAGCCTTACTATATTATGTCGTTTTTTCAGAGAAAAAAGCCTTACTATAGTATGTCTTTTTTTCAGAGAAAAAAGCCTCACTATACTATGTCGTTTTTTCAGAGAAAAAAGCCTTACTATACTATGTCGTTTTTTCAGAGAAAAAAGCCTTACTATAATATGTCGTTTTTTTCAGAGAAAAAAGCCATACTATACTATGTCGTTTTTTCAGAGAAAAAAGCCTCACTATACTATGTCGTTTTTTCAGAGAAAAAAGCCTTACTATACTATGTCGTTTTTTCAGGGAAAAAAGCCTTACTATACTATGTCGTTTTTTCAGAGAAAAAAGCCTTACTATATTATGTCGTTTTTTCTGAGAAAAAAGCCTTACTATAGTATGTCGTTTTTTCTGAGAAAAAAGCCTTACTATAGTATGTCGTTTTTTTAGAGAAAAAAGCCTTACTATAGTATGTCGTTTTTTCAGAGAAAAAAGCCTTACTATACTATGTCGTTTTTTCAGAGAAAAAAGCCATACTACTATGTCGTTTTTTCAGAGAAAAAAGCCATACTATACTATGTCGTTTTTTCAGAGAAAAAAGCCTTACTATACTATGTCGTTTTTCAGAGAAAAAAGCCTTACTATACTATGTCGTTTTTTCAGAGAAAAAAGCCATACTATAGTATGTCGTTTTTTCAGAGAAAAAAGCCATACTATAGTATGTCGTTTTTTCAGAAAAAAAAGCCTTACTATAGTATGTCGTTTTTTCAGAGAAAAAAGCCATACTATACTATGTCGTTTTTTCAGAGAAAAAAGCCTTACTATACTATGTCGTTTTTTCAGAGAAAAAAGCCATACTATAGTATGTCATTTTTTCAGAGAAAAAAGCCATACTATAGTATGTCGTTTTTTTCAGAGAAAAAGCCATACTATACTATGTCGTTTTTTCAGAGAAAAAAGCCTTACTATACTATGTCGTTTTTCTGAGAGAAAAGCCATACTATACTATGTCGTCTTTTCAGAGAAAAAAGCCTTACTATAGTATGTCGTTTTTTCAGAGAAAAAAGCCTTACTATAGTATGTCGTTTTTTCAGAGAAAAAAGCCATGCTATAGTATGTCGTTTTTTCAGAGAAAAAAAGCCTTACTATACTATGTCGTTTTTTCAGAGAAAAAAAGCCTTACTATACTATGTCGTTTTTTCAGAGAAAAAAGCCATACTATAGTATGTCGTTTTTTCAGAGAAAAAAAGCCTTACTATAGTATGTCGTTTTTTCAGAGAAAAAAGCCATACTATAGTATGTCGTTTTTTCAGAGAAAAAAGCCATACTATAGTATGTCGTTTTTTCAGAAAAAAAAGCCTTACTATAGTATGTCGTTTTTTCAGAGAAAAAAGCCATACTATACTATGTCGTTTTTTCAGAGAAAAAAGCCATACTATAGTATGTCGTTTTTTCAGAGAAAAAAGCCATACTATAGTATGTCGTTTTTTCAGAGAAAAAAGCCATACTATAGTATGTCGTTTTTTTCAGAGAAAAAAGCCATACTATAGTATGTCGTTTTTTCAGAGAAAAAAGCCTTACTATACTATGTCGTTTTTTCAGAGAAAAAAGCCTTACTATACTATGTCGTTTTTTCAGAGAAAAAAGCCTTACTATATTATGTCGTTTTTTCAGAGAAAAAAGCCTTACTATACTATGTCGTTTTTTCAGAGAAAAAAGCCATACTATAGTATGTCATTTTTTCAGAGAAAAAAGCCATACTATAGTATGTCGTTTTTTTCAGAGAAAAAGCCATACTATACTATGTCGTTTTTTCAGAGAAAAAAGCCTTACTATACTATGTCGTTTTTCTGAGAGAAAAGCCATACTATACTATGTCGTCTTTTCAGAGAAAAAAGCCTTACTATAGTATGTCGTTTTTTCAGAGAAAAAAGCCATGCTATAGTATGTCGTTTTTTCAGAGAAAAAAAGCCTTACTATACCATGTCGTTTTTTTAAGAAAAAAAGTCTTACTATGCTATGTCGTTTTTTCAGAGAAAAAAGCCTTACTATAGTATGTCGTTTTTTCAGAGAAAAAAGCCATACTATAGTATGTCGTTTTTTCAGAGAAAAAAGCCATACTATACTATGTTGTTTTTTCAGAGAAAAAAGCCTTACTATACTATGTCGTTTTTTCAGAGAAAAAAGCCATACAATACTATGTCGTTTTTTCAGAGAAAAAAGCCTTACTATACTATGTCGTTTTTCAGAGAAAAAAGCCATACTATACTATGTCGTTTTTTCAGAGAAAAAAGCCATACTATAGTATGTCGTTTTTTCAGAGAAAAAAGCCATACTATAGTATGTCGTTTTTTCAGAAAAAAAAGCCTTACTATAGTATGTCGTTTTTTCAGAGAAAAAAGCCTTACTATAGTATGTCGTTTTTTCAGAGAAAAAAGCCTTACTATACTATGTCGTTTTTTCAGATAAAAAAGCCTTACTATACTATGTCGTTTTTTCAGAGAAAAAAGCCATACTATAGTATGTCGTTTTTTCAGAGAAAAAAGCCTTACTATACTATGTCGTTTTTTCAGAGAAAAAAGCCTTACTATACTATGTCGTTTTTTCAGAGAAAAAAGCCATACTATACTATGTCATTTTTTCAGAGAAAAAAGCCTTACTATACTATGTCGTTTTTTCAGAGAAAAAAGCCATACTATAGTATGTCGTTTTTTCAGAGAAAAAAGCCTTACTATACTATGTCGTTTTTTCAGAGAAAAAAGCCACACTATACTATGTCATTTTTTCAGAGAAAAAAGCCTGACTATACTATGTCGTTTTTTCAGAGAAAAAAGCCTTACTATACTATGTCGTTTTTCAGAGAAAAAAGCCATACTATAGTATGTCGTTTTTTCAGAGAAAAAAGCCTTACTATACTATGTCGTTTTTTCAGAGAAAAAAGCCATACTATACTATGTTGTTTTTTCAGAGAAAAAAGCCTTACTATACTATGTCGTTTTTCAGAGAAAAAAGCCTTACTATACTATGTCGTTTTTTCAGAGAAAAAAGCCATACTATAGTATGTCGTTTTTTCAGAGAAAAAAGCCTTACTATAGTATGTCGTTTTTTCAGAGAAAAAAGCCTTACTATACTATGTCGTTTTTTCAAAAAAAAGCCTTACTATACTATGTCGTTTTTTTAAGAAAAAAAGCCTTACTATAGTATGTCGTTTTTTCAGAGAAAAAAGCCTTACTATACTATGTCGTTTTTTCAGAGAAAGAAGCCACACTATAGTATGTCGTTTTTCCAGAGAAAAAAGCCTTACTATACTATGTCGTTTTTTCAGAGAAAAAAGCCATACTATAGTATGTCGTTTTTTCAGAGAAAAAAGCCATACTATACTATGTCGTTTTTTCAGAGAAAAAAGCCTTACTATAGTATGTCGTTTTTTCAGAGAAAAAAGCCATACAATACTATGTCGTTTTTTTTCAGAGAAAAAAGCCTTACTATACTATGTCGTTCATGAACAAATGTTTATTGTTTTCTGATGTGTATTTTAGGGCTGCATCCCCCTTTTGGGTTGCCAGGTCAACGAGTTGACAGCAAATCCAGATGAACCAGGAAGACACCTCTTTGAAATTGTCCCAGGTAAGCCAGCTCTTTTTCTTGACTGGAGTTTTCGCCACGTTTAATGTTCAAATTAAGTTTTTTAGTACCAAAAAAATGTCTACTTCTCCATTCTTGCATGTGTATGTGTACTTTTCTTTGTGTTTAAAGTGGACGATCATCTGGTGAGTGTCTTGTGAGTACTTTTATGGCCGGTCAACATGGCAGCTGGATGTCAATTTCCACCAAAACTTAAAGTTTCAACAGCCTCATTCAAAACTAATGAAACTCTAGCTATTCATTTGTCAAATATTCAATGATGGCGCCATCTTAGCTTGTAAATCTGTTAAATTTTTGGTCGATTTGTGGGTCTAACGAGGATGAATGATCATGTACTGTATCTGCTTTATGTCTGTGGTTTTGTCTTGTTTATTTATGCATGAAGCACTTGGTGGTGGTAAAACCCTTTTTTTGGTTTACTTGAGTAAACCAAAACTGAAGGTAAATAAAAAAAAATAAGATCTTTGATTGATGCAATGAAGGAGAACATATTCTCCCAAGCACGCAGAGGTCATTTGTTTGTCTCCGTTTATTGTCTTTGAATGTGTTTGTCTAGTATTTGTAAGTGTCTGAATGAAAATGGACTTTGTGTGGAGTTAAGTGCATTGACAAAATGAACAGCAAGGCCAAAGTTACTTTAATTTCTAATAACTTTCTTAGAAAACAACATAGTATTGTAAGACTATTTATCATTAAAAATGACAGTATATAGTAAGGCATTTTTCTTAAAAAATGACATAGTATAGTAAGGCATTTTTCTTAAAAAAATGACATAGTATAGTAAGGCATTTTTCTTAAAAAAAATGACATAGTATAGTAAGGCATTTTTCTTAAAAAAATGACATAGTATAGTATGGCATTTTTGTTAATAAATGACATAATATAGTAAGGCATTTTTCTTAAAAAAATGACATAGTATAGTAAGGCATTTTTCTTAAAAAAATGACATAGTATAGTAAGGCATTTTTCTTAAAAAAATGACATAGTATAGTAAGGCATTTTTCTTAAAAAAATGACATAGTATAGTAAGGCGTTTTTCTTAAAAAAAATGACATAGTATAGTAAGGCGTTTTACTTAAAAAAATGACATAGTATAGTAAGGCATTTTACTTAAAAAAATGACATAGTATAGTAAGGCATTTTTCTTTACAAAAATGACATAGTATAGTAAGGCATATTTCTTTAAAAAAAGACAGTATAGTAAGACAACCTTTTTTAAAAAACAACATAATATAGTACATATACTGGTACAAAAATAAAATAGTAAAATAAGGCTATTTCATCATAAAATAATGACATTGGATAAGATAACTTTATTCATCCTGTACTAACTCCCATAGTAGCAAGAGTGATTAGACAGATCAACAAAGCAAATGAGATCATTAAATATCACCAAATAAAACCATTAAAACAGCAAGCAGCTAAGACACAAGTAGTATAATTACAAGGCTTTAATTTGTAAAATTGTACATGTTTTCTCCTATTTGTTGATGTGGTCGAGTGGGAAAGACATAGGGTTAGAATCTCAATTGGGAACAGATTCAAATAAGGAGTGGGTTCAAGTCCAGCTCTTCCTTTCCAATAGTGTTGAGGTAATGAACAGGATAAGTCCGACTTCTGAATTATTTCCACCTTTAGTTGTTGCTGTGGTCCAGTGGCAAAGACATTGGGTTAGAACCTAGGGAGGAACAAGTTCAAATCAGATGTGAGTTCAACTCCACTCTTTGCTTTTCAAAGTTTATTGAGGTGAATGAAAAGGATAAATATAACTTCCAATTTCCAAATTTCAGAGGTCACTGTGGTCTAGTGGCAAAGACATTGGATCAGAACTAAAGGTGGACACCAGTTCAAATCAGGATTGAGTTCAATTCCACTCTTAGCCATTCTTTCATTGTTTACTGAGGTAATGAAAAGGTCAAATATAACCTCCAATTTCTACATTTCAGAAGTCACTGTGGTGTAGTGGCAAAGTCAATGGGTCAGAAGCCAAGGTGGACACAAGTTCAAATCAGGGGTGAGTTCAATTCCACTCTTTGCATTTCTCAAATTCTTTGTTGAAGTAAGGAAAAGGATAAATATAACTTCCAAATTGTAAAGTTCAGAAGTCACTGTGGTCCAGTGGCAAAGACAATGGGTCAGAAGCCACGGTGGACACAAGTTCAAATCAGGAGTGGGTTCGATTCCACTCTTTGCAAATCTCAAATTCTTTGTTGTCGTAAGGAAAAGGATAAATATAACTTCCAAATTGTAAAGTTCAGAAGCCACTGTGGTCCAGTGGCAAAGATACTGCTCAGAACTTGAGATGGTGAAGTTCAAACCAGGAGTGGGTTCGAATCCCACACAAAGCTCAGAACTTGAGATGGTGAAGTTCAAATCAAAAGTGGGGTCAAATCCACTAACAGCTCTCAAGTAAAGAGAGTATCAAAAGTGGGGTCAAATCCACTAACAGGGGGAGTGGTAGGGGGAAAGGGTAGAGTCGGAGTGGGTTCAAATCCACTCGCAAACGGAGTGTCACAAGTGGGGTCAAATCCACTAACAGCTCTCAAATAGGGAGAGTGACAGCAGTGGGGTCAAATCCACTAACAGATAGAGTAAGAGGGGGGAGGGGATAGAGTAAGAGGGGGGGGATAGGGTAGGAGGAGGTAGAGGAGGGAGAGTAAGAGGGGTGGGGGATAGGGTAGGAGGGATAGGGTAGGAGGAGGTAGAGGGGGGAGAGGATAGGGTAGGAGGAGGTAGAGGGGGGAGAGGATAGGGTAGGAGGAGGTAGAGGGGGGAGAGGAAAGGGTAGGAGGAGGTAGAGGGGGGGAGTAAGAGGGGGAGAGGATAGGGTAGGAGGAGGTAGAGAAGGTAGAGTAAGAGGGGGGAGGATAGGGTAGGAGGAGGTAGAGGAGGAGAGGATAGGGTAGGAGGAGGTAGAGGAGGAAGAGTAAGAAGGGTGAGGATAGGGTAGGAGGAGGTAGAGGGGATAGACTAAGAGGGGGAAGAGGATAGGGTAGGAGGAGGTAGAGGGGATAGAGTAAGAGGGGGAAGAGGATAGGGTAGGAGGAGGCAGAGGAGGGAGAGTAAGAGAGAGGATAGGGTAGGAGGAGGTAGAGTAAGAGGGGGGAGAGGACACGGTAGGAGGAGGTAGAGGGGATAGTGTAAGAGGGGGGAAAGGGTAGGGGGAGGTAGAGTAGGAGAGTGGGGGAGGTAGGGGGAGGAAGTGTAGGAGAGGGGAGGGTAGGGGGAGGTAGAGTAGGAGAGGGGAGGGTAGGGGGAGGTAGAGTAGGAGAGGGGAGGGTAGGGGGAGGTAGAGTAGGAGAGGGGAGGGTAGGGGGAGGTAGAGTAGGAGAGGGGAAGGTAGGGGGAGGTAGAGTAGGAGAGGGGAGGGTAGGGGGAGGTAGAGTAGGAGAGGGGAGGGTAGGGGGAGGTAGAGTAGGAGAGGGGAGGGGAGGAAGGTGTATAGTAGTAGAGGGGAGGGGGAGGTAGACTATTAGTGTATTAGTCTTGAATATTTAAATAAATAAAACAGAAATACTTATATTCCCCAAACTTTTACCCTCGTTTAGTATGTCAGTCCATTCACCAACTTGTCTTACGTGTGCTACTTCCCCTCCCCTCCCCTCTCCTTCTCTACCTTCCCCTCCCCTCTCCTACTCTACCTCCCCCTACCATCCCCTCTCCTACTCTACCTCCCCCTACCCTCCCCTCTACTACTATACACCTTCCTCCCCTCCCCTCTCCCACTCTACCTCCCCCTACCCTCCCCTCTCCTACTCTACCTCCCCCTCCCCTCTCCTACTCTACCTCCCCCTCCCCTCCCCTCTCCTACTCTACCTCCCCCTACCCTCCCCTCTCCTACTCTACCTCCCCCTACCCTCCCCTCTCCTACTCTACCTCCCCCTACCCTCCCCTCTCCTACTCTACCTCCCCCTATCCTTTCCCCCCTCTTACACTATCCCCTCTACCTCCTCCTACCATGTCCTCTCCCCCCTCTTACTCTACCTCCTCCTACCCTATCCTCTCCTCCCTCTTACTCTCCCTCCTCTTCCTCCTCCTACCCTATCCCCTCTACCTCCTCCTACCCTATCCTCTCCCCCCTCTTACTCACCCTCCTCTGCCTCCTCCTACCCTATCCTCTTCCCCCTCTTACTCTATCCCCTCTACCTCCTCCTACCCTATCCTCACCCCTCTTACTCTTCCTCCTCTACCTCCTCCTACCCTATCCTCTCCCCCTCTACCTCCTCCTACACTATCCTCCCCCCCCTCTTACTCTACCTCCTCCTACCCTATCCTCTCCCCCTCTTACTCTCCCCCCTCTACCTCCTCCTACCCTATCCTCTCCCCCCTCTACCTCCTCCTACCCTATCCTCTCCCCCCTCTACCTCCTCCTACCCTATTCCCCCCCCCCCTCTTACTCTATCCCCTCCCCCCACTTACTCTATCCCCTCCCCCCTCTTACTCTATCTGTTAGTGGATTTGACCCCACTGCTGTCACTCTCCCTATTTGAGAGCTGTTAGTGGATTTGACCCCACTCATGACACTCTGTTTGAGAGTGGATTTGAACCCACTCCGACTCTACCCTTTCCCCCTACCACTCCCCCTGTTAGTGGATTTGACCCCACTTTTGATACTCTCTTTACTTGAGAGCTGTTAGTGGATTTGACCCCACTTTTGATTTGAACTTCACCATCTCAAGTTCTGAGCTTTGTGTGGGATTCGAACCCACTCCTGGTTTGAACTTCACCATCTCAAGTTCTGAGCAGTATCTTTGCCACTGGACCACAGTGACTTCTGAACTTTACAATTTGGAAGTTATATTTATCCTTTTCCTTACTACAACAAAGAATTTGAGAATTGCAAAGAGTGGAATCGAACCCACTCCTGATTTGAACTTGTGTCCACCTTGGCTTCTGACCCATTGTCTTTGCCACTGGGCCACAGTGACTTGTGAACTTTACAATTTGGAAGTTATATTTATCCTTTTCCTTACTTCAACAAAGAATTTGAGAAATGCAAAGAGTGGAATTGAACTCACCCCTGATTTGAACGTGTGTCCACCTTGACTTCCGACCCATCGTCTTTACCACTAGACCACAGTGACTCCTGAAATGTAGAAATCGGAAGTTATATTTACCCTTTTCATTAACCCAATAAATAAATTGAGAATTGCAAAGGTTGGAAGTGAACTCACTCCTGATGTGAATCTGTTTCCACATCTGGATCTGACCCAAAGTCTTTGCCACTGGACCACAGGTACTTCTGAAATGCAATATTGGAAGTTATATTTCTCCCCTCCATTACTTAAATGACATATTTAAAAGATGTTAGTAGTGAATTTGAACTCACTCCAGATTTGAACTTGTGTCCACCTTGACTTTCAATCCATTGTCTTTGCCACTGGACCACAGCAACAACTAGAAGGTCAAAAAATCAGGTCAGATTTCTCCTCTTTATTACCTCAACTCCTTTGGAAAAGAAGTCGAACGCTCTAAGTGCTGGATTGGAACTCACTCCTGATTTGAACTTGTTACCACCAATGATTCAGATACAGCATTTTTGTGCCTATGATGACCACAAGAAAGTTTCAAATGTTATATTTGTCCTCTTCATTACCTTAACTCCATTGGAAAAGAAAATGAACATTGTACATGGTAGATTGGAACTCACTCCTGATTCGACCCCGGTTTCACCTTAGGTTCTGACCCAATGGTTTTGCCACTGGACCACAGCAACAACTAGAAGGGGGAGATACTCAGAAGTCAGATTTATTCTCTTCATTACATCAACTCCATTGGTTACTAAGATGAGTACTCTGTGCAGGATTGAAACTCACTCCTAATTTGAACCTGTTCTTAATTCAGATTTTGACCCAATGTCTTTGCCACTCTAGCGACTCTCTAGAAGAGAAAAATAACCACATAGTATATAAAGGCTATTTTTTTAAATGGCATAGTATAGCAAGGTTTTTTTCTTAAAAAACAACATAGTATAGTAAGGCTGTTTTCTTTAAAAAAGAGAGAGAGGGAGGGAGGGTGGAAGAGTGAGAGAGAAGCCATCACACCCCCCCTCCAGGATTTACTTTCCCCCAAGGGGCCTGAGGGAGAAGACCGGAGTTGGAAGAAAGTCTTCTCAAAAAGAGGTCTTGTGGGATGGATTCCACCAGCGTTTGGCATCAGGCACGCCTGACTGCCAGCTCTCAACAGCCATTCGCACTCCCGCCGTACTTATCTTCTTAGTCAGGGACCCATACCACCAGTCCGGAACATGGGTCCACTCTGCTGCAAGCCACCTCATGTACTGAAGAAGCAACATCTCCAAGGTAACAGGGAAACGGATGCCAGATGAAGATTTCAATGCAAAGTTTGAGTCTTCTTCTTCTGGGTGACTGCCTTGCCAATGGGTTGCGTTCTAGTCTGGGGAGAAAAGTGCCTCAGGTTTTTTTTCCTCAAGTATACAAGCTGTGTGTTTGTCGTGCTGGTGTGATTTTGCAAAGCTGGGTGACAATGGAGTTTAGTTTTATGGCTCCACTATTTATATTTGGATTCCCAAATAGCCTGGTGCTAAATGACTGTGAACATAATGAGCAATGCCGTCTGAAATTGGATACGTTAATTTTATTAACCGAGCTGTTTTCTGTGTTTTCAAGGGGGAACGGGGGAGAAAGAGCGCACCCCCACGAGTCATGAATCCTTCCTACTTATGGCCAACTCCCAGACAGACATGGACGAATGGGTCAAAGCCATACGCCGGGTTATTTGGGCACCTTTTGGAGGAGGTAAGGTCAAAACTGGCAGACATCATTCACACAGAAATGCTAGTAGCACAGTTTATGTAATTTAGAAAAAATTGGATTCCTATTTTCCGTGACCGGACATTTGGTTGCCGGTCAAATGTACTTCTACATTAAAGTCTGTCGCTTAGATATTAAAAAGTACTTAAATATTAAGCTCTCTTTTAGTCATTAAACACTACTTAGAGTCTTAGATATTGAACACTACTTAGATATTACACACTACTTAGATATTAAACACTACTTAGATATTAAACACTACTTAGAAATTAAACACTACTTAGATATTAAACACTACTTAGATATTAAACACTACTTAGATATTACACACTACTTAGATATTAAACACTACTTAGATATTACACACTACTTAGATATTAAACACTACTTAGATATTGAACACTACTTAGATATTGAACACTACTTAGATATTAAACATTACTTAGATATTACACACTACTTAGATATTAGACACTACTTAGATATTAGACACTACTTAGATATTAAACACTACTTAGATATTAAACACTACTTAGATATTAAACACTACTTAGATATTAAACTCTCTCTTATAATATTTCAACATTTCTCCAGGGATATTTGGCCAACGTCTAGAGGACACGGTGCTGTACGAGAAAAAGTTTGGTCCTCGGCTGGCCCCCCTGCTGGTAGAGCAGTGCGTGGACTTCATCAGGGAGCGCGGCTTGGACGAAGAGGGTCTCTTTCGAATGCCGGGGCAGGCCAATTTGGTCAGGGATCTGCAGGAGGCCTTTGACTGCGGCGACAAGCCTCTCTTTGACAGTAACACCGATGTGCACACGGTGGCGTCTTTACTGAAGTTGTATCTGCGAGAGTTGCCCGAACCCGTCATTCCTTTCTGCAAATATGAAGACTTTCTCACGTGTGCGCAGCTTTTGGCCAAAGACGAGGCAGAGGTACATTTTAATATCAAAGTAATGGATAAAATCAAAGTACTGTTTAATATTTACGTACTGCTTAATTGACTTGGACAGGGCGTTGGGGAGATTGGGAAACAGGTCAACGTATTACCTCTGCCCAACTACAATCTTCTCAAGTACATATGCAAGTAAGTACTAGGAGGCGACTGGTACTGGTCCGCCAGTCCTCCGCTAACGTTAGCGTCCGTTCCCAGATTCCTCGATGAAGTCCAGTCTCACTGTAACGAAAACAAGATGAGCGTACAGAATCTGGCCACCGTCTTTGGGCCCAATATCCTCCGGCCCAAATTGGAAGACCCGGTCACCATCATGGAAGGTAAAGCATCTATAAAAAAAGGAACATTACCTGTTTCTTCTCATTGCCAATCGTGTTCTATTTGGTCTTCTCCAGGGACGTCTTTAGTCCAGCACCTCATGACCGTCCTCATCAGGGAACACGAGTGTTTGTACTCAGGGAGGGACAGCGAAGGCCCGGCGCTTCCCCAAACGGAGCAGCACCAGCTCCTTAGTCGTAGTCTCGGCGCCTGGATCTCCGAAGAAGACCTGCAAAGTTGCCCCGCCCCCAATGTAGACCAAGAAGCCAACAGTTGTGCCTCCTCACTTGAAGCCAAAATGTCCACCGCCGTTAGCCCAAAACTGGGGTCTTCGCCAGCCAAGGCGGAAGCGGCATTGAGCCCGAGCAAACAAGCTAAGAGCACCCCATCGTGGAAGTACTCTTTCAAAAGCTCCGCCCTCACGCCTCGTTCTCAGGCGCCACCACCACCAAAACAGAGCGGCTCGGCGGCGGAAGCTAATGCCGGAGGAAGCGGTAACTGGCTCATGAACGGATTGTCCTCCCTGAGAGGCCACAGACGCACTTCCTCGGGGGAAAGGTCAACACGAGACCGTGACTCAACCGGTTCCTCGCAGAGACTGTCCACCTACGACAATGTTACCTCCTCCTCCAGCACGGCTAGTGTTCAGAGTGTGGGTAGCACCCCTTGGTCCACCTCCTCTTGCGAGATCTCCGTTCCAGATTCAGGGGGCGGCGATCCCTCGGCTGCTGGGGACAAAGGGGACTGGGCGGAGGAGGTTCGATGTCCGGATGGTGGGATGGCGGCGGATCCTGGTCCTGAAGGGGATGGTGGCGAGGCAATGGAGTTGTGTGGTGGTGGAGAGAATGGAAATGGGAGTGGAACCGTCGCCAGGGTACCGTCTGTCGTGGTGTTGGACCAAGAGGACGGGACCGGGATTTCCGTGGGCGCCATGGTAGAGGACCTCAAGGAAGAACTCAGGAAACAGAAGTCCACTTACGAGGCCAGGATTCAAAAGTAAGTAGATGCAACCATCGTAGGCACTTGACCAGATCGTGATGGCGCTTTTGCACTTTTGCCCGCAGGTTAGAGGACTCCAGTGCCGCTCTGTGCGCACACGTACAGCGTTTGGAACGGGAAATGGAGCAAGAGAAGAAGAGACAACGCATGCTAGAGATCAAACTGGGAAACTCGGAGAGAGCTCGGGAAGACGCCGAGGGCCGCAACAAACTTTTGGAGAAGGAGATGGAGGATTTCTTTTCCACTTTGGGAGATTTGACCACCAGTTCCAGGACCAGTGACATTTGAGCAGACCTGAGGGAAGGTTTGGTTGTTTTTTTTCTTTGGAAAAGGGTTGCCTACCGTTATCCTGAGGCCATTTCAGAGTATGAGAAGGAAACGGGGTCCGGTTTTTGAGCCCCACTACAGCCAACAGGACTGGTAAGCACTGACCCACGTGACCAATCTGTAGCAAAATACGTACGATAAATGAATGCAATATCTATCTCTGCTGTTTTAAAAGTTGAGGATGACTCAACCCCGAAAAATCAGAAACGGGAAAACCCGCTATTCGTAGAGGGGGCGGAGACTGAGCCAAGAAAGACCAACAAAGCCTCCCCTTTGTATAGAATTGCCTACATTGGCTTAGAATCCAAAACTACGAACAAAAAACTAAATTTTACAGATGTAGAGCTTAGAAAAGGTGAGTTTCGTCGTTTAGACTTCATTTGAGACCGATGACTACTTTCCTATTAGTCAGGGTTTTGGCAGAATGCTAGCATTTTGAGAAAAGAGTACAAAATACGTAGAAAAAACAATTGGAAACATCCCTGTAGTGGCTTTAAAGTATTTTGTTGACATTCAAGGAAGAAAATGACTCTTGTACTCGATAGCTAGTCTGATAAAAGTGTGTCTGACCTGACTTTGACGCAGAAATAGCTCAACACTGCCCCCTAGAAGAGAAAAAACACGGTCATTTCTGCTTGTGCCTTTGTGGAAGTCCTTTTGATTAAAATTAAAACGAAAAAAGACGTAAAATTGCATTTATCGCTAAGTGCTCGTGACCGATTTAGGTGCCATTTATCGTGATTTTTGTGCTTTTCAATAGAAACGAACGACAAAAAAACGAAAAAATCATGTCCTCTTCGTAGTGAATGTAAAATGGTGTTTGACCAAGCCAGCTCAAGAGGAAATGCACTGGTCAGCGTTGTCCTCCATTTTGTGTCTTTGACTAAACTCTTAGGAACGAATCATATTTGCTGACTGAGCTACTGCATGCTAACGAAAAATGTTAACTCAAAAAGGGCCTAACGATAGAAAAGTGCTTTAATACTCTGACTGTTCCATATTTCAATGATACTACTGCATTTGTAGGATTTTTAATGCACAGTACGTAACGTCCAGGAAGACGACGAACGGCCATCTTACAACGATTATCACACAGACCAAGAGAAATATGTATTTCCCTCGAAAGTAAGTCTATGTACAGATACGTCACGGCTAAAGTTTGTTTTTTTAAGGGTCCTCAATGGTGCTTTTTATTTATTAAGTTATACATGATTGTAAAAGATGGACACGTGCGGAAAATACAATTAAAAGCAAGTTGATCTAATTTGTCCAATTTTTTTTTAGCAAGTTTTTGGAATGTGGGAGGAAACCGGAGTACCTGGAGGAGCCCCACGCAAGGTAAACCGTCCTGGATTCGAACCCAGAACGGAAAAAAACAAGACATTGACATTGTTCAAAGTGTATTGGTTTATTGGTAGTACACAGTTTTTGTTCTTACATTGTATTGAGTTGAAGAGGCAAAGTTTTTTTGTTTTTTTATTGGGAATTCTTTAGCTTTTTTGGGCTGGTGTCAATTTTTAAACAAGTCCAAACCAGCACCATACATATGATATGATTATTGTTGTTATTATTATTAGCGTCATTGTTCATCAAGGCCAAAGATTTCAAATTAAAATAAAAAAATAGGGTGATAATGGAGCAGTACCAACACTTTTTTGGATTACCTTCAGGCAACGTTTAATAACAGAGCAAAGTTTGCCCAAGTGAAGGTATTGCACATTGAAAACAACAAGAAAATACATAGAAGGATTCTCTTCCAGGTGTGTAGGTCAACTTTACATTATGTACAAAAATGGAAGGAACGCAACAAAGGGTATGTATCACTCTTTCCTCAGTCAAATAAATAATAATGTCATCTGATATTCACATGTCTTTTCTAGAAGTGTCCCAAATGTCATCGTGAGGTTGTTCATCAAAGTCCACAAGTCATTAATCCAAAGGAGGAGAAGGAAATTAAGAGTAAGAGCACTTTTAAAATTGTTTAATTTTTTGGGAGGGGAAGAAATTGTTGGAAATTCTCTATTACAATTTGTATATTTAACTCTGTGTTCGCAGGCTAAACTCAACGAAAAATGTGCACTAAACAGGTTAGAGTTTGATTTTGCTAAGATAATAGGTGATACTTAATATCTGTCTCTATGTACTAGGTGGGCTAATGGCGTACTACCTTGAAAATGCCTGAAATTAAGCAAGATCGGACCTAGTTGAGGGACTTGGATGGAAGACTGCCTTGGAAATCCAGGTAAGGTAAGTTCTTATAAGTTACCAAAGTGAAATTAGCTCGGTGGTTGGTGCAACAGCTTCACAGGTCTGGCGTCCTGGGTTCAAATCTCTGCCAGGTAATGTAAACCTGTATGCTACCAAAGGGAATTAGCTCAAGTGGTAAAGTGCTCACTTAGTCTGTGAGAAGCGGTGGGATCTACAATATACACGGACTCTAAAGGGGGCCCATGGCCTAGGTAGTTAGGTACGTCAACTTCGAAAATCCGGGCGACCTAACGTGTGGGTGACCAAACTTGTGCGCGACCAAACGTGAGCGCGACCAAACGTGAGCGCGACCAAACGTGCGCGCGACCAAACGTGTGCGCGACCAAACGTGTGCGCGACCAAACGTGTGCGCGACCAAACGTGTGCGCGACCAAACGTCCCGAGTACTGGTAGCTGTGAGACTGACGCAATGACTACCTTGACCGCAGGGCCCCTTACGAGTCCGTACATATTATAGATCCCACCACTTCTCACAGACTAAGTGAGCACTTTCCCACTTGAACTAATTCCCTTCGGTAACATACGGGTTTACATTACCTGGAAGGGACTTGAACCCAGGACGCCAGACCTGTGAAGCAATTGCAACAACCACCGACCCAATTCTACTTTGGAAACTCATAAGAACTTACCTTACCTGGAATTCCAGGGTCAGTCTTCCATCCAAGTCCCCAAACCAAGTCCAATCTTGCTTAATTCCAGGCATTTCAAGGTAGTACACCATTAGCCCACCTAGAACATAGAGACAGATATATTAAGTATCACCTATTATCTTAGCAAAATCAAACTCTTACCTGTTCAGTGCACATTTATCATTGAGTTTGGCTCACAAATAAGTATTAACAATTAAAAGTTATGGAGGTAAACTTACTTAATAACTATACAAACTATTCCAGCCTGGTTCAAGATGTCCTGTTTTAACGACGATTACTAAACTTTGATGAACGACCTTCCTCAGACACATCACATCAATCCCCAACACTTCCCCACCTAAGATCGAAATAAAAACCAAAGTATAAAAATATACAAATGCATTTCTTGTTGTTTGTTTTTGTTCCTCCTGCCTTCCAAACAACAAACGACCGTTTACAGTACAACAGGCACTTTCCTCTTTTTTGTACAAACACCACAACATTATTGCATAAAGTAAGAGTGGTTGGCTTTCTTAATTTTTTAAACGCGGATTGCTGGTTTAAACGTGCAACTTACTGGGCTCTTTTTTAAAAAAATAGTCAACACACACGACAGTCTTCGGAGTTACTAATAACGGGATGTTGTTTGCAATTTATCATCCAAAAAAATAACAAACCAGAGGCTACAACCTGAAAACTTTTCAACATCCACTTGTCTAAATGTAGGTCCATCTCCTTCTATTCTATTCGTACACAGTGGAACCTCCAAAGTGGATCAATATTCTCTAAAAATTAAGATTTGGGATTTTTAAGAGTAACATTGGGAATTGTGGCTTACAGATCAATTCCTTAGACGACGATTGGCAACTGAAACTTCAACTTTGGGCTATTAAAATGTCTCCAAATATTTTTTCCCACAAATAATGACAGTCCTTGTTTCATGTAAACAATTAAAACCTTAAAACAATCTAATACAATCTAGAAAATGCCTAAAATCATCTTATATTGGTCTTGTTAAAGTGTGATTGTCTATGGCAGAGTTGACTAACTCTGGTTCTGGAGATACTGAATCCAATCTGTTTTCCATATCTCCACCCCTCTACCACACCTGAATCAAATGATCAAATCATTATCAAGCCGTCGACAAACTTGATAATGATCCAGATTATTGGATTCAGAAGTGTTGGTAGTGGGGGGGTAGATATGGAAAACAGACTAAATCCAGAATCTCCAGAACCGGAGTTGGCCAACTCTGCCATACACAAATACATTTCAACAATCCCAATTAAAGATTATTCTAGTCATTTCTAATTTGTATTAGATATTTTTTAAAGGTTCTAATTGTACATGTAACAAGTACAGTCGGTATTTGCGGAAAAAAAATATTTGTAGCCATTTTAATAGCCAAAAGTAGAAGAGTCAGTATTGCTATATTAGCGATGTATAGTGTCTAAACGCTTAATTTTTTTTAGTGACTTAAATTAGCACGAAATAGGGCAAAATTTAGCGTTAAATAGTAGTATGGTAAAAAAAAACCTAAGTGCCAGTAATGTGAAAAGCCAGACGGGATTGCTAATTAAAGATAATTCTATACATTTCTAATAGGTTTTAAAAAAATGTTTAAGGTTCTAATTGTACATGCAACAAGTACAGTCGGTATTTGCAGAAAAAAAATATTTGTAGCTATTTTAATAGCCCAAACTAGAAGAGTCAGTATTGCTAAATTAGCGCTTTAGTGTCTAAACGCTTACATTTTTTAGTGACTTAAATTAGCACTATATCGGTCAAACTTTTATCGTTGAATAGCAGTACCATCTTAAAACTTTGGAGGTTCCACTCAACGGAAATCCTTGGTTATGTAAACGACGAATGAGGGAGTGTTAATGAACTAGCGACTATCTAGTGTACAAAGTCACTGGATGTATACCACGTAAATGACAGATTTTTACCGAGTTATAGCTTAAGAGCGTTTCCACATTCAAACACGCAAACGGGTCGTCACAGTCTGGTCATTACAAACTGCGGCTAAAATTGTCTCTGGCCAAAAAGGAACTTTTAAAAAATAAAGTAAAAGACCTGTTCAAGAGGAGGCGGCTGACGAGATTATCGTCAATGGCGCCAACTGATTCAGCATCTGTGGACGTGGGTAGGAGGGGCGAGGTGGGCCTGGGAGGGCGGGGCTTCGGGGGTGGGTGCTCACTGTTGTACCTGGGCTGTAGGGGGGGGGGGGGGGGGGGGGGGGGGGGGACATGTGGTTGAGTACTACATTTATGCAATTACAGGGCGTTTTGTTACGTGGAAAAACCAAAAATCGCAAAAAATGTATTCTCTCGCATATAAGCCGCACTCATAGATAAGTCGCATCTGCATATAAGACGGACCCTTTTAATTGCCTTAAAATTGTTGAATTTTTTTATTTTATCTTGATATAAAGGAATTTTTTAAGAAAAATCACGTGGTATTTTTTACTGTATAATTTGAAAGGGTCATCTAGATTCCACATTATTCAGGTCAATATCATAAGTTAATATGTCTGTTTTAGTTATTGCAAAAAGAAATAAATCTATCTTGACGAGTACCTAATACTTTTGACAATTTACTTACCAGAAGTAGAAGCTGTTGTGGCGGCCATATTGCTTCTATGCGATAAATTAAGCTAGGTAATTTAACAAATAGTTTGCTACTAACCTATGGACGCTGGCGGTCCTCGGATGACGCCGTTTTTTGTTCTTTCCTCCCAGTCGAGGACTTCTTTGTAGATCAGTTCTAAAAGCAAAAGACAAGTCACGGGTTAGATTCCTATTGTTTATCATTTACATAAAATGGCTAAAATCTCTGCTACCTTTCCACTCGTCTACCGTATGCTCCCGCTCGTCCAGTTGTTTGTCGGTGATGGCCGGCGGTGGCTGAAACAACGAAGTTGACGCTGGTTCAAAGACCCTGGTCCAATCCAAGCGGGCGAGTATTTTTGATGGAGTACTACTTACCGCCTCCACTTCTGCGGGGTCATACCAGACGTTGATATAAGAGTGCTGGAGGGCTTCGTCCACCGAGATCCGTTTGGAAGCATCGATGACCAGCATCTTGGACAGCAGGTCTCTGGCTTGGCTTGCTGATTTTTGGGAAGACAAAAAAATAATGAATAAAAAAATCTCATGCTGAACCAACTGTTGTCATTTTCAATGTTATATCAAAACTTTGAATTTGGGAGGCCCTTATTTTGTAGCCATATTCTATTCATTTCAACACTAAAACCAATAGAAAGAATTTTTAAGGTAGCCCTAAAAATATAGGACAGAAAACCAAAAAATTAAAAATCAACATGGGCCAAAAAGAACCAAAAACCAACTGTCAGACATTAAAAAAACAAAAGTCTAAACTGGAATAATACTGTAAAATATCACAGATCCCACCTTAGTTTCCAAAATCTTCCAACAAAAAATTCCTCCTCCACAGCAAAATTTTCTACCAAAAAACTCCAATACAACAACTTTGGCTGGCTCTAGAGGTGACTGTGTAGTTCCCTTCAAAAAAACTGCTATGTACCTTCATTCCTAGAACTCAATACCAATTAAATTATGTCTTTGAAACTTTTGACCAATCTTTTTTAAGCTATTAAACGTTTAAAATTACAATCACAATCCTGTCTTGATTAACAAGCGCAACCATTCGGAACTAACTCTCTATATTCTCCCTCGCCTGACCTAAATGGACCTGACAGGGAACCCAGTTGTCAAATCAAATTCTCCCTAGCATGCATTAATTAAGACAAAAACAAGATGTCCGTGTAACTCCCCAACAGCTTTGCATCATCCCTCCATTTCCTCACCAAGGCACGCTTCAGGTAAAATAGCATTTTAGTAAACAACTTGTCACTTTCCCTATTAAGAAATTCTTCCAAATGGGTGAACATCCGAGAATCGCTAGGTATGACGGCGAGTATTAACACGCCAGCCTCCAAAAGTCCAATAAAATGTCTTCATCTGAACTCGATTTAAGGCCAACATTGTCTGTCTCAACACGTTTAGATAATGTTGCATAACGCTGCGTTTTCTTTGAGCCTAGAACACGTGATAGGACGGAAATAGAGGCATGAATGTAAGTAAATACTACACTGTCTTGTGGATGGTTACCTTTCAGCTTGTTGTGTTCGGAATCGGCGGGGAAGAGGACATCGGGAAAGAGCTTGTCGAAGCTGTAGCCGGCGTAGCGCGGTCGGTTCTCCACGTAGGTCCTGACCGATTGGTTGAGCTTCATCAGGAACTCCTGAGATGGCGTCCCCAACTGCTCGATCACCTTATTCCACTGGTCAATATCTTGGAGTGGCAACGTTAGGAGAATAGCCCACATTCGGGAATTTGCTGGACGTCGACTCAACTTAAGAGATGAAAAAAAACATACTGTGTGACCAAAAATATGTGGGAAGAGGTGCTCGGACGTTTGGTCGTCGGTCAAATGGTGACAGAGAGTTTACTGTTGAAAGCAGCTCTCAAAATTATATTCATGAGAGAAGAGTAATATATCTAAGAGAGTTTAATATATAAGTACTGTTGAAAACAGTAGATTTAGATATTAAACTGTCATGAATATAATTTTGAGAGATATTAAACTGTTCGGTAATAAACTCTTCGGTTTTAAACTCTCTCATCAATTTTAAACTCTCTCTCGTCGGTTTTAGACTCTCTCTCGTCGATTTTAAACTCTCTCGTCGATTTTAAACTCTCTCGTCGATTTTAAACTCTCTCGTCGATATTAAACTCTCTCGTCGATATTAAACTCTCTCTCGTCGATTTTAAACTCTCGTCGATTTTAAACTCTCGTCGATTTTAAACTCTCGTCGATTTTAAACTCTCGTCGATTTTAAACTCTCGTCGATTTTAAACTCTCTCTCTTCGATTTTAAACTCTCTCGTCGATTTTAAACTCTCGTCGATTTTAAACTCTCGTCGATTTTAAACTCTCGTCGATTTTAAACTCTCTCTCGTCGATTTTAAACTCTCTCTTCGATATTAAACTCTCTCTTAGATATTAAACTCTCTCAAGAATATAATTTTGAGAGCTGGTTTCAACAGTAAACTCTTTCACCAATCGTCCGGGCTACCAAACGTCCGGGCTACCAAACGTCCGGGCTACCAAACACGTCCGGTCACGGTGTGTGGGAAGATGTCCTTTTGGATGAAGGTCGGACTTAAGGATACAATCTGTGCCTGGAAACAACACACTACCTCGGACCATTTCAGCCATGATGCAGCCCACAGACCAGACATCAACTGAAAAAATGGGATGACAACCGCAAAATTAGCATGCAAGACGGAAAAAATATATAACTTAAAAAAAGACAGACAAAAAATAGATGAAAACATGGAACAAATAGATGTTTGCATACTGTTTGGCAAGGCAACAAAAATATAAAAAAAGAAATTACATGCACTCGAACCAAAAAGGGAAAATTAAATCAATTCGGTATGGTAAAAACGATCCAATATTTGACGAAAAGGGGAAATGAAAGCGCAAAAGAATTGGATGTAAAACATTTGTTTTTTTGGCGAGTACTTCGAAGCCTGCAAGGATACAATCCCTTCCCGGAAAAAGGATTTTGTGGCGGACCATTTCTGCCATAATGCAGCCCACGGCCCAAATATCCACTAAAAAATGTGCAGCGTTAAAAAGGAAGAAGACAAAGTCAGCAACACAAGTCCATTTTTTTTTGACATCACACATGCCAGAGGTTGTCAATCATGCCAAGATAGCAGCACAATAGGCTGCAACCATTGGAAGAACAAAAAAAAAAACACAAAAACTAAGCAAAATTTGTTTAAAAAACCACTCACCGTTAGCTTGATAGCCCATACCAAGAATAACTTCAGGTGCACGGTAGTAGCGGGTGACGACGTATGGCGTCATGAGGAGCCCAGTGGCAGCCGTCCTGGCTAGACCAAAGTCCAGAATCTTCAGTGTGCAGTCGGACTTGACCACAATGTTGCTTGGTTTCAGATCCTGCGTACACACATGAAAATAAGTCATGCATTAGTCCAAAACAATTTTCAAAATGACCATTTGCAGCATCCCCCTTAACATTAAACGAGTCCCTCCCTCGCTGACAGCCATGTTTGATGTAAATGTCAGTGAATCCAAATGTGAAGCAACTGACCCTGTGGATGATTCCAGCGGCGTGCAAGTGTTTGATTCCACACAGCATCTGGTAGAGCAAGTAGGAGAGCCTCTCGTGGTCCAGCTCCATCTGAATAACCTGACAGAGGTTGGCATCCATCAGCTCCATGACAAGATATCTAGAAACATGTCAGGGCGTGTTAATACAACATTGAGAGCAGGTTTTTATTTAAATTTACTCAAATTACAAAGCAAAAATCACATCAACTATCCCATACCTACCCTGTCCAGCCTCGGTGAATTTTTATGCATTCTTTGTTTTGTAAAGTTTCTCTCACTAGTTTATATATAAATATATAGTAGAAAACAGTATTTTTTTGCAAAATACTTCTGGATTATTTGAATTGGCAAAATGCAATGGAATAAATTGAGCTGTCTTAATTGTAATTTTCTTGACTTTTTATATTCCTGGACATATTCTGTGTTCTACAAAGTTTATTTCACTAGTAAAAAATATAAACGAATATTACCGACCTATGTATATTTTTTTGCAATTTATCTCAGGATAATTTTGCCATTTACCACCAAAACAAATTTTTCAAAAATAACAACATGACATCTAACAACTGTTCCATCTCCAAAATATGGCCAAAAACTTTTAGATTTCCGTCCAATAGGACAACATTGTCCACTACATTAAATCACTTAGCCAAGATAACTCGTACTACAATTTCCAAAGACTTCTTAACAGAACGTAGTCAGATCTAACACAGAATAATATGTAGAAGTAATCTTGACTAGAGTACACGAGTCTTACACAACCTTACTGCAAGCCTGGAAGCGGCTCCAAAATGTCAGCCAATATAATCCGACCCCCCTCGGTGCGTATCTTCCGGCATTCATGGACACTAGTGATGAGTGGTCTGACTCATGAAATGCTTTCTACTCACACATCCTGGAACTCTTCCAATGTCTTCTGTGGCGTGAATACATTTAGTAAACCGATGATCTGTCAAAAGTAGACTGAGGTTTATTACTCGGCAGCAGATAGTTATAAAATGCAGTATTTTGAATAAAGCAGTTTTTCTTATTACTTGGTATAATTTAATAGGCTTAAAATGAAAATGTCAGGATAGAAAATAAGTCCTATTCTTCCACAAAATGGTCTTCTTGAAGGAATGTACGAAAATTGATGCTCAGATATTTTTTAAAAAAATAAGACCAAAATCTATCGTGCATATTTATATTAGCATAACATAAAAAAATGAATAAGCAAGAAGCAAAACATACATTCTTGTGGTTGACACATTTCATGAAGACCAGTTCTCTGTAGGCTCGCTTGGCGTGGGTTTGATTCTGAAAGGGTCTGCTCAGCTTCTTAATGGCGACGTTTCTCTCCAAGTTGTGGTCGTAAGATGAACTAAAGTTGAAACAAAAACAAAAAAAAACATAACAAAAATTCAGGCAACTAAGTCTTAATTCTCTCCAAAATAGACAGGGCGCCCTATAATCCAGTGTACTTTATATATGGAAAAATAATTAAAGTGTCATTCGTTGAGGGTGCGCCTTTAAATGTGGTGCGTCGTATAGTCGTGAAAATACAGTACTTTTGATTGCCATTCCACTTTTAGACAGGCAATTCTGTTAAGTTAAGCACCAAGTGTAAGGAAATAGATCCCATTTACTGACTGGTTTTAGATCCAAATAAGAAAATTTAAAAATGAAAAGCAGACCAAACAATTCCTTGAGCTCCCGATCCAATGGGTCTAAGGTTCTGGTAGCGCTTCAAAACCATGAAGGTGGAGTCGCCAACATCGATGCTGTAGTATTCCTTCTCGCGCTTGTTCCGGTTCATCATTTGGCCGGAAACTGCGGATTGGCATCCGCCTTGAGGTTTTCACTTTATACCTGAAGACAAGAAGAAAATATTTTAATTTCAAGGATGCTTATCGGGTAAAAGTTGGTGCAGTTCATGATGAGTAGCAATGGATGGCTAAGATTGATACTGGCTGCTAAGGCAAAAAAAAATCATTAGCTGGATTAGGATCATGTCGTTGAAGAGAACATTTCGACTCCGATGGTTGACTTGATGTGATCTGCATTTCTGTGACTAACAACCAAGTCTTTTTTCAGCGCCAACTCGTCTTCAAACATCCATTTCACTTTTTCTATTCTATTGTCATCCACATTCAAATCATTCACTCAGTTTTGACAAATCCCTGCTTTGCCTTTCCCAATGTAGATGTGAATTATTACCAAGTATATAAAAAACACAACATGGCATGAGGACATGATTTGATTGCTATTCGTGTAGGTGCATGAATTTGTAGCGGAAAAAAATATGCGTGGAATGTAACAACTTAAATTGAAGGATGAGTAGATTCCTGGAATTGCGTCCGAGTATCTTTTTTTTTAAAGCAGCTACTTTATTAAAATTCTAAATTATGAGATCATTATGAGAAATTATCGGATCACGTCAGCAAAATCACTCAGTTACAGGTCATGGTTCGAGTCCTGGCTATGACAGTCCACTATAAAAGTGTCCTTTCTTAATTTAATACATTTAAAATCACGGTAAATTGTCAAAACGCGATTTTCAAAACGCGATTTTTTGCGCTGCTTTAAATATAAACCAACTAGCATTTAATGCACAGCAGGAAATACCCACAGTGAAAAGTATACATTTGTTTACACAGGCAGATCTTCGGTATATAGTCGTCCATAGTAAATCGCAACATTTGTCAAACAAACACTGTTGTGGACGGACGCATATTCCTACTTTATGGTCACAGGTGCAAAAATAGAAGCGAAAAAAATCGAAGTATTAAAGTATGCGCTGGGTAGCAGTAGTTATAGGCCGGACCTGTCGTAGTGGCCGTGCGGAAGCGAACACCTACCGAAGGTTGCAAACGTGATCTAAATTCAACAGTAGCCATCTCCAGCTATTAGCTGTTGACAATAAAAACTCAGAAAATGCAGTTAAACATGAATGTAAAACAATATTAGAGTTCGATCTCACCACTACTGTCCGGAGGATTCCAACGGTGTCCACCCGCAGTCGCCTCGTCGCGCTGCCCGGCTGCCGTACACCCAAACTGGGCGGCTTGTGGAGACGAAACGACGTCAAATTATCGGGCCTGATGGCCCTTAAATTAATAGGCCGGGATCCCTGCAATGGGGAAAGGTGGCTGCGATGTAAGATGATGTTTGAGCTTCCGCGATCGCAGCTGTTTCTGCCATTTCATACCGACAGACGTCGGCGGAACCTTGCGACGTTCCCTCGGATGCACAATGAGGAACGCTGGGGGGGACGTTCCGGAGCTCCTGCGCCTGGCCTGTTCTTGTCTACTTCCGGCGGATAGCGGAAACGACGACATTTCAACGTTTTTTTATTGCGATAATTTTAAATTCTTTATTTTAATTATGGAAGTTTAAAAATTATATTCAGGTGTTTTCTTGACATGTTTTTATCTGTACATCTATCCCACTGTCTTGATGAAAAAAACATAAATAAATAAAAATATTATATCTATGTCCATTGACAGCTGCCTGATGACTCATCTCTATGGAAAACAATAATACACAATTATAGAGAAATAAAGAAAAATAGCCTGTCTAATGTGGCTAAAACCGACTTAAATTCTTTCTTTAAAGTCAAATTAATAAATCAATCAAATGTGCTCAGAAGTCCTACATTGTGTTTTTTATAAAATTATATTTATAATTGTTTTGAATTAGTGATTTTCAAAACACCACAAAGAAGTGGTAATTATAATTAAATTATGTCTATTCTCATTTAGTGGAAAGTCATTCAATTATGGCTGACATAACAAGATGAACAAATTATTAAAACTATTTTTAATTTTTAGGCTGATATAAATTTGATTTTTTGGGGGGACGAAATACTATTTAAAGAGGTGCTTGAATGATATTAAGCTTTAAAAAAGTTTAAAAATAAATACTTATTTTTGCCTCTAGTCCAGACCTTCTCATTTTAACGAGAAACGGCTTAAAAACTCAATGGGAGAAAGTGAACTAATACCCAAAGACAACAGCTTTTTGTGGATGAAATGGCTCACTAACACAGTTAACACCCCCAAGCAGCCCTCCATTGGTTTGCCCCTTCACTTGCCCCAATAGTCATTAGCTTGTCCGGCAAATCCAATTATGTGCTTATGCGGCCGTTCTAAAAATAGGCGAAAATGAGGGAAAACAGAATCAACACGTCACTAGCTGTCAGCGCCGAGGAAATCATATCTGTGGATTTTGCTCCCCACGGATACAATGGATCGGTCGTGAGGGAAATGAGGACGACAGGTAACAAAGTGACGGATGGGGACTGATTCGGACGGCAGTGGGCGACATGTAAGGATTAAATTCACAAGGCTGATGTCTGAGGGAAGTTAGGCAGAATAAGGTAAGCCATTTTACATGTCGGGAATTCGTTAGGGCTCCAAACGTGGTTAAGAAAATGACAAAATTACTGGAAGGGGCAGTCTAAACTCTGGATTTTGGCATGGTACTTTGTTTTTTTATAACTTTACATGACCAGAAACTGATTTTTTTTTTGCATTTTTTCGTAATGTACGTCCAGATTTTTTTTGGGGGGTAGTTTCCGGTATTTTACTTGACAGTTGGGCCATTGGATTCAAGATTTTAAGGTGAAAGCATCTCTCAAAATGTCAGATTGGTCGTGTACTCACTTAAGAAAAACTAGTTTAGGTCCAAATCTGAATTGGAATCAAGTAGGCGGACCAATTCCAGAATAAAACAGTATTCAGTCTGTATTTTGACCATTGGATCGATGCAAAATTTGAGATTTGTTATGTTCTTTTAGTTAAAAAAAATGTTAAAATGTCCATGTTCTTCACTTGTGAAGTTTTTGGTACATTTTGAGTCAGTTTGCTGACACAAAGGTCTGTTTTTTGCGTAAAGATGGGGACATTCGTGACCCTGGCCGAGGTTTTGGAGGCCAGGGGATCGGCGCTAGACGAAGACGAAGTCTGGTGTCTGCTTCTTATCACCACCGAGGCCTTAATAGATGTTTCCAAGAAAGGTAATTAACCTCGACCTCGCGCTCTTCCTTCCGCCAAGAAATCTAGCCGTTATCCCCTTACGGTTTCCGTCATCTTCCGTTTAGGGTCTAGGAACATATGCGGCGTGCTCAGCCCCGGCTCGGTGCTACTGTCTTCCAATGGGCGTATGGCCTTTAAGAGCTGTGGGCGGAATGACGACGTGGCCTCCTTCGTGGCCCCTGAAGTCCTTCAGGGTCACGCTAGAACCTCAACAGAAAAGGTGGTGAAAACAAACCACTCCGCAACCTTCAAATCGATACGTAGTGCGCCTAGATGGGTTTTCAGCGGGCATACCGCAGACATAAACACAATAAAGGGTGCCTGGACGTTGGGTTGCCTGTCTTTTGGTCGCTGGTCAAATGTACTTGGCTATTAAACTGTAGTACTTGGCTATGAAACTGTGGTACTTGGCTATGAGACTGTGGTACTTGGCTATTAAACTGTGGTACTTGGCTATGAGACTGTAGTACTTGGCTATGAGACTGCAGTACTTGGCTATGAAACAGTAGTACTTGGCTATGAAACTGTAGTACTTGGCTATGAAACTGTAGTACTTGGCTATGAAACTGTAGTACTTGGCTATGAAACTGTAGTACTTGGCTATGAAACTGTAGTACTTGGCTATGAAACTGTAGTACTTGGCTATAAAACTGTAGTACTTGGCTATAAAACTGTAGTACTTGGCTATGAAACTGTAGTACTTGGCTATGAAACTGTAGTACTTGGCTATGAAACTGTAGTACTTGGCTATGAAACTGTAGTACTTGGCTATGAAACTGTAGTACTTGGGTATTAAACTCTCATGATTATAATTTTGAGAGCTGGCTTCAACAGTAAACTATGTTACCATTTGACCGGCGACCAAACGTCCGAGCACCCAACAAAGCAGTGCCCCGGCCGATAACTTCAATATATTTTCCATCTCTGCTTCCCTACAGTCTCTTGTGTACTCACTAGGGATGACTTTTTACTGGTGCGTGGATTACCAACTACCTCAAAACCAGGTACGTAACCCCCTTCATTATTATCATTATTAATTCAACTCCTACCAAAATGACAAGTCCCAAACTTTCCTCTCCAGCCCGTCCAGCTTAGTGGCGAGCTGGACAATTTACTCTTGAGCATGTGCGAGGACACGTTAGCGAGGCGTAACGATCTAATGACGGTACTCGAAACCTGCGAGCTACACCACAAGACCTTCATGCTTCCTCCGGCTGAGCGTCTAGTTAAGCAATTGGTAGAAGACATCTACAGAAATTCGGTCAGTTGGACGACACACTACCGCCGCTTGATCGCGTTTGTTTCCGTAGTTGTTTTTGGTTTAGTTTTGTTTAGTTTTTTTTACTGGCAGCACGAAAATACTTCTGACAGGTCCATCCCGTGCTGACGGCAGAAAACGGAACGCTACTGAGGGATCGGAGTCAGATTATCCGAGACAAGTTACACGGTAGGACAAAAAAAAATGGACTAATCGCAAGTACCTAATATACCTGACTATCTCCTGGGTTGTCATTTTCAGGGCGCTCTATTTGTAACAATACCTGGCTGACAAAAAATAAGATCTCCAGAACATTCTCAGGAGCGTCTTTTACACCAGAGTCTACGGGGTATAAAAAGCTAAATGTTTTGTTAGCATAACTGACTGACAGATTGAGAAGAATAACAAAGTCCTACCTGTCTAGGATCCCATCAGGATGTCGGCGTACTGGGAGTAATGGGAGTTGGCAGAACTTCAATCGCCAAGTGTGTAGCCCGTACCTGGACGCCGGTCGAAGGGCTAACTCTCAATTGCTGGCCCAGTTTGCCTCCACGATGAGTCTAAATGAGAAGAAGATGAAGGTCAGAAAAAAATACCATGTCAACCGGCAATGTTCCCTCTACGCAGTAAATAAAATCCAAACTGTTTTTTTTTACTCCTTTCCCCATGATGGCGCTGTTTACGCGGCAGTAGCTCTGTCCACTCTTATGTTTTTTGGTGTTTTACAGCATGTTTTACATGAAAAATTATAGGGAACATTGACATGCACTTGCTTATGGCAGTTCTGATACTAGTGTGCCCATGGCGAGCAATGATGATGTCACACACTGGTACTCAGTGCGCTCAGGGAGGTTGTCTTTCTGCCCAGATACAACAAAAAATTAGAGGGAACATTGCTTTAGAGGCCTTAATTCTGACACATTGGCTTTCCACACAAAGGCCGGGCAAGAATCAGAATAAACTTAAGAGAGTTTCTGATCATCTGGTTTGAAAATGTTCTATCTTGTGTTGTATAGGACACGGGTCCAGAGTTCATTAGGATGGCCGATGAACCAGCGGTAGTCCTGGAGCTGCCTGGATCCATTTTGGTGAGAACCCAAAGAAATTCATTCGTCATTATTCAATTAAGTGAGCATCTATTGGAGTTAGACAAAATGGTCATCATATCTTTCTTGTAAGGTCAGCACGACCCTAGCTCATAAAAATAAATAATCCCACAAAAATAAGTGCTAACTAAACTAACGGGTCCTATAATATTCCAAAAAAAAAAATACACTACCTGCAGGCCACTATAGCATCATATTCATAGATAACAGAAAATGGAATTGATCCATTATACAAAGGCTACTGTATAAAAAATTAAAAGCACACTACAGGCTACAGAAATGTTTTTTAAATGAAATGTTAAGACTTTTCCATCTTCTGTTGTTTTTCCTGGTGTAGTCCAAAAAAGGGAAATCTCCCAACACGCAAAGAGAGCTAACGGTGGTGATGCCAAACGGTCAGAATATCGCCATCAAATGCGAAGTCAAATCCAGAGGCGGAGACGTCTTTGACATGATTGTAGCTCATGCCAACTTGGTGGAACACTTTTACTTTGGCCTTGCTTATATTGATGGTAAGTATGATGGTATGTACACCCTTATTTTATATGGGAGGGCAAATGATTTACGTTAAATCTCTTCCTTTGTGGTCAGATAATGAATTTTTCTTTGTGGACAACGATACCAAAATCTCCAAAGTTGCTCCGGACAGTTGGAAAAAAGTGCCTTCAACCACCTTTGTCCTTTTCTTCAGGGTCAAATTCTTTGTCAACGACATTTCTACTATTTTGTAAGTACTTTTGTTTCCTGGTTACTGCATCCAAAACATTTTACTGTTACTAATTGACAGAAATACCGTATATTCCTGGATATAAGTCGTACATTTTTTCCACCTAATTGGCTAGACCTGTTGACTAATATAATATATCAACCCTATGTTGACAGGAGCCTATTTTTTAGCCCAGGGGTTGGGAACCTTTTTGACAAAGAGAGTCATAAACAATTCATATTTTCCAATGTTATTTCTTATGAGCATACAACAAATTTCAAAGTCAAAATACATACATGTACACAAATGACTTTTCAATGTTTTTTTAGTAATTTCACCACTTTTAAAGTACAAAAAAAGAATATTTTTTTAAAAGATTCGTATGCTCTTGCTAATCAATGCATTCCAGAAGAGTTTACTGCAAAAAAATGAATATTAAAGCACTTCTAGATGTAATATCTCACTTCTGTCTTCAGCAATTTCCATATTTTAGCTCACAGGTTAACACAAAGCCAGATGCACCCATTAAAAGAGCCACATTTGGTTCCCAAGCCATATGTTCCCTACCCCTGAATTAGCCTATTGTTACCCTAAGGTAAAAAAAAAAATGGCCCTCTCAAAAGGTGCGACTTATAGTCCAGTACGACGTACTGGAAGCCGAAAAATCGGGTAAATCCAAAGTCTCGTGTGGCCAGGCACAAACAGACCCACCACCAGTTCTACCTCCAACTCCGAAAAGACCTATTGGACGACAGATTGTCCTGCCACGAGGAGACGGCTCTTTACCTGGGAGCTCTGGCCTTGCAGACAGAGTACGGCGACTGCATGCCTGAGGTACGAAAAAGTATTAGCTCCAAGAATTAGGAACCTAAAAAGATAATTCCGCTCTTGTTTCAGGTTTACGGTAGAAACTACTATCGCCCCGATCAATATGTCCCTAAAAGTGTTATGGAGAAACGTGCCTTGCCTTGCATTCTGGGAGAATTGCAACGACTCCATTCGAACAACAGCCAAATGTTGGCGGAGGAATCGGAAGTGGAGTTCCTTAAGGTGAGGCGTTGCTTCGGGAAGGTCTGGATTCTCTGAAATCTGGTTTGGACTCAAGAAAAGTCTTGTTGAGCAGGTGTGTCTTCAATTGCCTGAATACGGGGTTTTATTCCATCGCGTAACGCGGGAGAAAAAGCCTGTGGAAGGAGAAATTATGCTTGGAGTCTGTGCCAAAGGTCTTATCGTCTACGAGGTGAAGGACGGATCTCGGAGTAGTAGCCAGATTTTTTACTGGAGGGAGACAGCCACTATTTCTTCTAATGTGAGTCCCACTAGAAACTGGAAAATGACAATCGTTATATGATGACGATTGTGGTTCTTGTCTTTTCCCAGAGGCATAAATTTATAATCGAGTGCCGGGCCAGTAAGAAGAAACACACCTTCATTACGGAGACGTCCAAAATCGCCAAATACTTGTGCAAGTTGTGTTCCTCCCAGCACAAGTTCAGCAATGAAATGAATTCGCGCCAGCTACATCATAGCATGCTCTCGGGTTCGTTAACATCGGACTTGACTTAGACCACCATCAGACCCGAGACCGCTTGGTGGATGAACTCTTGGTCTTTGTTTCCAGAAGAGAGTATTCCTCAATACGGTGCAACGGCGTCCCGACCCGGAAAAAGCCGCTTCAATTCGGCGTTGGATTCCGAAACGCCGCAAGACGATAGCGGTTTAACCACTCCTCGACGGGAGTCCCTGACCAGGCTTTGTGAGGATGTGGCGGCCAGGATCGAGGCTCGTTTCAAGCAACAGCGCCAGAGCCTTTACGAACAAAGGTACAGGACCGCCCCTTATTTAACGGAAGCCTCCCGTGTTTGAACGCAATGCATTTATGGCACTTGCTAGCACATGTTCCAGTAGTCAGTGCGGTAGCACTGGCATGCGCTCTCCAGCCTGTTCTCAGAAAAGTGGATCCGAGGTTCCTCTGGGATCACCGGCGGCTAGAGGTACCATTTTTATTTCGTCCTATCTACAGCCGTGAGTATAGAACATGTTTTTTTTGTGGGACACAGAAAGCCAGCATAAACAAGGTCCGTCTTCAGAGAGAGAGGTCATTTGTGTTTCCCTCAAGAAAGACCCCAAGCTGGGCCTTGGTGAGATTTCCTTTCCCATTCAGAAGAGATGTCAGTGATTTTTTGTAGTAGATCCAATGGCGTCTAACCAAATTGGTCCTACAGGCATCATGATTGTAGGGGAGGACAGCGTGGGACGTTACGAACTAGGGATTTTCATTGCCTCGGTGGTCCCGGGGGGACCTGCAGATAAGGATGGACGAATAAGACCGGGTCTTAATCTTATTGTTGTTATTTTATTTTTAGTCAGTCCATGTAGAAACGTTGCTCAGGCTTGGTAATTTGTGTCAAGTCCAGTTTGGTCCAGGTTGAAGGATTTAGCTAGGCCATGTTGGTGATAAAGAACAGGGTTTTGAAGAACAAATGTCAGTGACCTTTTACCCCTCAGGTGGTCGCCTGATCTCTCTGAACCACATCAGCTTGGAGGGCGCCACCTTTAGCGAGGCGGCAGAGGTCATGCAGAGTAGCCCAGAGGAAGTACAGCTCATTATTTCACAGCCAAAAGGTCTCTGTGTGTGTAGTAGTAGCTCTACCGGCTCTACACTGTACAGAAAGGGGAAAACTAAATCAATGTTGATATTTTTCATTATGTAACCTTCAGCTCCTCAAACTCCAAACATTCTGCGGCCTTCCGCGTTGAGGAATTACGAATCCCAAAGCACGTTGATGGCCTGTGGACAGTTGGGTGACAGCCTAGATGAGATTGTTTCGGTTATGATGGAGCCAAAGACTAGCAACAGACTGCACCCTCCTCAAGAAGTCCGGATCTTGAATGCACAGGTAGAGAGTTTTTAGGTTTTGAGATGTTTTGGATTCTACAGCGAACAGTTTGGGGGAATTTGAAGACCAAAGTTGATGGTTTCCAAGTAGAACTGTACTTTGGTATCATTGACTTCTCGCGTTTACTTCCTAGATCTGTAATTGTTTTGTATTAATCAGAATGGTGGATAACAATGGGTTTTTTGGGGGTTGTTTTCAGGACGGTTGCCCACTTTCTTCCTACGCAAACTTTGTGAGGTCGGTAGAGAGCACAGTGAAGCTCAAGAAGGTGGCTGGAAGTCTGGGAATCAGCATCACGGTAAGTCAGTCTTCCTGACTGTAGTAGTGTGTCAAAAAATAAGATGTCTGACTTCAACGATTGATCAAATCATTGTTCTTTTAAGGGTGGGGTCAATACCAATGTCCCCAACGGTGGAATCTACATCAAGAGCCTGGTTCCAGGAGGGCCTGCCGAGAAGGAGGGCCGCGTACGTGCAGGTATTCTACAAAAATCTGACTGGAAAAACATAAATCGATACATCATTATTGTACTTTTGTTGTAGGTGATAGAATCGTAGAAGTTGATGGAATCAGTTTTCAAGGCATTACCTATGAGCAAGCTGTGGAGTGTCTGTGCAAAACTGGGGAGGTAAAGCACAGGGAAATTAGCCAATTGCTTCATAATCCATGGAGATTTAATCAAAAACATTGAAAAATAGATGAATAAACCACCCTTTATCCATATAATTTTACAGATGGTGACTTTAGTGGTGGATAGCGCCCCTGTGAGCTTTCCCCAGGTTTCTATGAGTGCCTACAACGAGGCTAGCGAAGTCACCCATGACCTAGACATGGCCTCCAAGAACCCCCGGATCAATAACACCCCTTCCCACGTCTTCTGTGAGCGACCTAAGGACTACAATTTTGTGACTCAAGGTACGGGAGCTTCTTATTTGTCCAAAAACTGCACCAAAGACGGGTACAGTTCTGGTAAAGATCTTGATCTTCCTTTCCCACTCTGGCCTTCTTTATCTGGGGGTCTGCCGGTTCTCTCGCCCAACCAAAACCTCTCAGAAAACACCCTGGAAGTGACCCTAACCAAGAACACCAAAGGTCTGGGCTTCAGCTTCGTTATGTGCGAGGTGGACCCACCCGTTCCAGACTTTTGCAGCCTGATCCGGATAAAGGAACTATTCCCTGGTCAGCCGGCCCAATTGAGTGGGAGGATCAACGAGGGGGACGTCCTATTGGCCATCAATGGACTGTCACTCAGAGACTTGTCTTATCCGGTATGAATTTATGGATTGAGCTAATGTCCAATGCCATTCTACTCCAATGTAAAGGTACATTCTTTGAATGTTCTGATGGTTTCTACGTTATTTTTCTTGGGTAGAAAGTCCTCAAGTTGTTCAAGACGTCACCCCACGAAGTCCGATTGACGCTGTGTAGGCCTTCACCCGGTACTTCAACGCATGGCGTCCACAAGGAACTGTTCGCTGATACTTATTTGACTTTTGCGCTTGGTGTTTTCCTTCAGGAATCCTTCCGTCTATCCATGAGCTCACGGGAACATGAAGGTGTACGTCTTCAATGACAAATGAGAACATTTGCCAAGTGCTTTGGACAAGCGGGATTGAGCTACTGAGAAAATTATCTTGGTTGGGAACAGGTCGGTACAAAGTTTGGATGTTAATGAGGAGGGATGGGTCTTAAAAAATGTGATTTATATATATTTTTTGCTCCTAGTGGTCAAGAAAGCAATCAACTGACTCCAGATGTAACAGGAGTTTCAGTCAAATGTTTGTGGAGAAGAATTAAAGTCAAGGTGAGAAACTATTACTAAAAATGATTCAAAGTGCCTTTCAAAACACAGAAAAAAAACACATTTAAAGCAAAATTACAGAACCGAAATCATAACATTAACCATAACATTCCATTTGGCATTTGTAAGACTTACCTGAATGTTTACTACTTACAATTTTCATTATTAAGTCTCATATAAATTATGAAGTAAGCAACAAGCAGTCAGATCCATGACAGGTAAAATTGCCTACCATAAGGTGGCAGACTTGTGCCATAAATACTCACCAGACCATTTTCTCTTGTGATTTGTTGAACATTATTTCACCAAATATAAGCCAGTAGTCGCAGTTTATTATTTTTGTATATTTCCTTCCAACTGAAACCGCAATAGTTACTTCTAAACTAATATTAAATTAGATTAGAATCTTATTTTTAATCCCGTATTGGGGAAATTCCTTGTTAGCAATAGCAAGAGAAACACAAGACAGAGAACCAATGTCCCCTCAAAAAATGCGCACTATATTAGCAATAAACAAAAACTAGCATTCCATCCAATCAACTTGGTTGCCCTTTCTTTAAATAGACACGTCCTTTGTTATTGTTTGCCGGCCTTGACCCTTTGACCCCGTCCGCCAGTAACCCGGCCGGTTCCGGGACCTCCCTTCGTTATCGCCCTGGAGTGTTTACAGTGTCTTCATTAGCGTCCTCAGCTCCCGCGATAACCGGGCTTAAAAAAGGCCATCAATGGCGGCGATAAGCGTGGCGGTGCTACTATTTCGGTGGACGCCAGTCCCACCGTGTTTACTCTTTGGGAGCATGGGAGTGGACATCGCCACCGAGGGTCTCCGAGGGTCCCAAATCGCGATTCTTTCCAGAAAATGAACCACTGCGGGAGCTTCTTCTTGCAGCTGTGCATGAGTTTGCTGTTGTCGGCGGGTCGTTGCGCTTGCAAACCCATCGGCAAGGAGATGGGCGCCGAGGGGGTCCGGGGGGGACCGTACTCGCCGCCGGGTCTCCCGGAGGAGGACGACGAGGACTTAGGAGGGATGGCTAAACTCTTGGGGAGCATGAAAGAAGACTTTTTGAGGAAACTCAATCTTTCCGAGGTTCCTCGAGAGAAGGGCAAGGTGGATCCGCCTCAGTTCATGATGGAACTTTACAATATGTACGCGTCTGACAGCAGGGCCGTCCCCCAATCGGATGTTATACGCAGTTTCGGCGTCCAAGGTGGGCTCATTTCACAAATGTGTTATGAAATTGGAAGTCCTACGAATGCCAAATGGTTGCCATTTTTACTGTTGTTACTCAAAGTTATGTTTGTTCTTGGTTTCTGATCAAATAATGAATGGAACTGCCAAAAATCTGACTTGTAGTCCAATGATGCATCCATCTTTTCTTCTCATATTTGTGTATTCTTCAGCTGAGGTGACTTATAGTTCTAAAAAATACGGTACATAATAATTTATAGTTGGATTTGGGTCTTCAAGAGGTCAAATTGGTGGAAAATAGTCATTTTTTCTGGTCCTGAGAAGCTGAAAAGTTCTAAAAAAATTTCATTTATTTGGTCAGGAGAAGCTGTAAAGTTCCAAAATGGACAACTGATGATATCTTCTGAATTACAAATACTGACTTGTCCCCATTTGAGTTCCAGATATCAGCTGGTCCTCAACGGATGGTGCCAAGTCAAGAATGCTATTCAACCTCAGCCTACCGAGCCACGAGAAGGTCATCAAAGTCCAATTACATCTCTTCGTCCTCCCGGATGCCGGTCCCAAGGCGTCTTCCCACCCTGGCGGGACCCACATCGAGGTTTACGGTCCAGACTACGAAGGCAAGACTTCCGGCAATCGGCTTCTGGCTTGGAAAGAGTGGACCAGCACTTCCAATCGCTGGCTAACCTTGGACGTCACGGCAGCCATACGAGACGGACCGCCCTCAAAGCGTGCCAACACCTGGTTTGACGTGGCGGTAGTCGGCAAGGGAACCCGGGTCAGCCTTACGGTAGGAGGCAACACCTCGGCCGCCTTGTTGGTCTTCTCGGACGACCTTGGTAGTAGGCGAAGGGAAGCCGGGAAAGAACTCCGGGAAATGATGCTCCACCAAGAAGAAAGCTTCTTCCAATTGGAAGCCGGGGAAACCCTTCCCTTGGTTCGGCACCCTCGCAAAAAGAGGAAAGCGGAGCGAGAGTATTGCAGAAGGACGTCTCTCAAGGTCAACTTCAGGGACATCGGATGGGACAGTTGGATCGTGGCGCCTCCGGAATACGATGCCTTCGAATGTAGGGGGCTTTGCTACCACCCACTGACCGATGAGTCCACGCCGTCCAAGCACGCCCTGATCCAGACGCTGATGAATATCCGGAATCCCAAGAAGGCTAATATGGCGTGTTGTGTCCCCATTAAACTGGACCCCATCACGGTTATGTATCAGGAGAATGGACGGGTTACTATCAGATATTTGTATGAGGAGATGAAGGTGGCCGAATGTGGGTGCAGGTAGTCTGACAGTAACCGATGATAATAGGCCAGTATTATGATGTTTAAAAAGTATTAAAAACGGTATTTATGTTTTTCCTGTTAGTTGATAAAATGCATGTAAATCTGTACATTTGTAATTTCAATATATACTTTCATATTAAGTGGAAGAATATACAGTGTGGAAAGTCGACAATAAACATTTGCTGTTTTGTCAATGTACATTTTTGGTGTTTTTTTTCACTGTACTGGAGATTATTCAAGATTTTTCACATTTTTTTTGAAGAAGAGAACTGCAATATTGCACTTCATTCAAATTGAACGTCCTTAGCCTACAGAATGCTAATGCTAATCTGTGAACAACCACACTTTGGCCCACTCTTGTTTGTTAAGTTAGTGAAATCTCTCAGAAGTCTAAAAATGCTAAGTAGATTAGCGATGTAATGTCTGGCGTTGGGCACCAACTCTCATGTTAATGAACTAAAAAAGATTATCCCAAGTACAGCCTCGTCATTATAGAATATGTGTACATACTTTATCCCCAAATATTTAGAGGTGGGCCCCATTAAATCAAAATATGACAAAAAGCTAATGTGTTTTTCCAATGAGCTAGTTTTGCGTTACACAAGTCTCACGGTGATAACCAAGACAAAGAGTTAAGATTAGTTGCATTGGGATAAAGACTGTTGCTGCAATAAGACTTAAGCTTCAGAGTACAGACGTTTCCGGTCCTCAAATGACCCCAAACTACAAGGTTCAACATTTACTTGGGTATAGCAACGTTGATGGGTGGCAGGTTAACTTTGTTCTGGTTTCTAACATGGCGGAATCTGTGATTTGAAGCAGCCATGGCATCCCATAACGCTTGTCCAAGGGCTCTCGGCCATGACACGACCCAGACGTGAACACTTGAAGGCCCCTAAGTACACCATTACTTGGAGCTTTCATAATATGGCGGCGGGGTAAGTATGATCAGGCTTTTCGGCATACTTCAAGTACTTAAAAGTTGGGGTTGCTGGGAATTTATGGTCAATGTTATCCTGTTCCTGGTCAGCTTTAAAAATCGGAATTAATTGGGAAATACAGGAACAAGTTTTTCCTTCTTTCACACAGACCTTCAAGATAGTTTTTATGGTTTCTAACTGACTAAATGTACTATTGTATTTATGGCCAGAAGAGGGAGACACTGCATGAAATAAAATCTACGTGTGGATCCTTTGAAAAATTCCGTTGTTTTATTATAAAGTCGGAATGTAACAAGAAAAATGTATGATTACAATAAAGTTTTTTAAGGAAACATTTGTTTGTGTGTATTGAACTTTGGCCTATAATGATGTTCGTCTTTTAAAGTCATGGAATGCTAATTTTGCCTTTGTTAAATTTGCTACAGTATATATAGAAAGGTTTCCCGGTTGTCCCGCCCACTTGGCAATCTTGTTATTGCCTTACGAAAGGTATAATGCGATTAGCGGTTTATTGTGGGTGAAATCCTCTTATGGGCGCGTTAACAGAAATCGTGCAGTCGGCATTTGAGCCAGAGTTTGTCTACCCGCGGGCACAGGTAGGTTCCACCAGTTGCACTTCGTTCTGCTTTGGCGAAAGAAGGCAAAATGGCAAAGGTTCTGTTAGCGGTGTTGTCGCTTCTCATTTTGGGAAACGCTTCCGTGGTCCACACCGCGTTTCCACCCAGCCTCATCGTAGACATGGTCAAGATCGTCCTGGACAATTACTGCTCGCCGGAAAAGCTAGCCGGACTGAAGGAAGCCATCGCGGCGGCGGGCGGCAACACAGAAATCCTCAAAATTCCAGACGGCGAATCTCTATCCCGAGTCCTCAGCGCCGGACTCCAGACAACCATCGGCGACCCGCGTTTGAGCCTTTCCTACGAGCCGGCTTTCGTACCCGCCGCTGCCCCGCCGATGCCGGCCCTCCCCCCTCAACAACTGGCGGCCATGCTCCAGAACGCCATCAAGCTGGACATATTGGAGGGCGACATCGGCTACATTAGGATCGACCACATCCTCGGGGAGGCGGTGGCGGACAAGATCGGCCCCCTGCTGGTTGACATGGTCTGGAACAAAGTCCTGCCAACCTCGGCGCTCATTTTTGACCTGCGCCACACCGGCAGCGGGGACATGACGGGACTGTCCTACATTGTCTCCTACTTTACGGCAGGCGAGTCTTTGATTCACATCGACAGCGTCTATGACCGGCCGTCCAATCAGACCACCAAGCTGATGTCCATGCCCACACTGTTGGGTCAGAGGTACGAAACGAGCAAACCCCTGGTCATCCTGACTAGCAAGAACACTAGGGGCGTCGCCGAAGACGTGGCGTACTGCTTACAAAACCTGAAGAGGGCTACCGTAGTCGGAGAGAAAACCGCCGGGGGCTCGGTCAAAGTAGATCAATTCAAAGTAGGAGACTCGGACTTCTACATTAGCTTACCCACGGCTAAGTCCATAAACCCCATCACCGGTTCCAGCTGGGAGCAAACGGGTGTGACGCCCGATGTCAAAGTCAAGGCAGAGGACGCCCTGGCTACGGCTATTAAGATACTTCAACTCCGAGCCCAAGTACCCGCCATCGTGGAGGGTACGGCGGCGCTAGTCGCCGACAACTACGCCTTCAAGGAGAAGGCGGTGGGTATTGCCGCAAAACTGAAAGGCCTTCTTCAGAATGGCGACTACGCCATGCTGGTTTCCAAGAGCGACCTTGAGGAGAAACTGACTGCTGACCTGAAAACTCTGTCTGGGGACAAGAACCTGAAGACAGCAGCTGACACTCCAGTCCCGCCCCCAGTTGTAAGAGAGTGCTGACCGACTGCCCTTGCTGTAATTTATCGTCCATAATTGGTTTTGCTTGTGTTTCCTCCTCAGAACTTCACTCCAGAGATGTTCATTGAACTGATCAAAGTCTCCTTCCAAACAGACGTCTTTGAGAACAACATTGGCTACCTGCGTTTTGATATGTTTGGAGACTTTGAGGAGGTCAAGGCCATCGCACAGATTGTTGTTGAGCACGTCTGGAACAAAGTGGTCAACACAAAGGCCATGATCGTTGACCTCAGGTAGGTTTCGGTCCAAATGTGTGGTTCGTTGTCCACTTGTGCCAGTATCCTTTTGCCATAAAGCTTTTCAAAATAGTTGTAGGCTTGTTGATAGTGCAGTAGTTCACACAGCCAGCTTCTCTTTGGTGTTAATGTAGTTGCCAGCTATTCCACTGTCCAATAGAATTGGCTTTTGTCATTGGTAAAGACAGTGAATGAGTTAATAATCCCAAGAGTCGAGTACTCGGATGGGACGCTTACAGGAAACGAGTAGACGGATCGCAAGATTGCGGTGGGCTGTTCCAAAGCCAGGACAAAATGTTCGGGAAATAAAGAGTTGACTAAACCAAAATACAGAGAAACAGGGGCACAATGGTTCCACTCTAGTTGCAGTTAGAATCCAATTTCACAATTTCCCAACGTTTGACTGGCATGTGGCCCACATACTCGTCAACCCTTACAAAAAAGGGATGAATGAGTCACTTAGGTAGAAGAACTAAATCCACATTGGGTGGCTTAAGTCAAACTCGATGAGGAAAACCATCTTGTGTAAATGTCAGACCAGCGTACATTTTGTAGTTGACATTTTTAAAATACTTGCAGGAACAACCTCGGTGGACCAACTACATCCATCGCCGGATTCTGCTCGTACTTCTTTGACGCCGACAAGCAAATTGTACTTGACAAACTGACAGATAGACAATCCGGGACCTCAACGGAACTCAAGACCCTGCCTGAACTCACGGGTAACTAGATATGTTGCCGTTTTGTGCTGCTTTCTGACACGGTGGCTACCGCGGACTTGGATCCGTGACTCGGTCTTCTTCGCGGTTTCAGGTCCCAGGTTCGGCTCCAAGAAAAGCCTGATCATCCTGACCAGTGGGGCGACTGCCGGGGCGGCGGAGGAGTTTGTCTTCATCATGAAGAGGCTGGGGCGTGCCATGATTGTGGGGGAGACAACTTTCGGGGGATCCCACCCGCCTAAAACCTTCCAAGTCGGCAAGACCGACGTCTTCCTCCAAATCCCTACCATTCATTCGGACGATAGTATGGCGCCCTCTTGGGAAAACAGCGGAGTTGCACCACATATTCCTGTGGCGGCGAGCGCGGCTTTGGAGACGGCTAAGGGTATTTTTAATAAGCATTTGGCTGCTAAGAAGTGAATGGAATCCACCATTAAAGTTAAATATTTCTTTGAGAAACTTGATGAAATCTAGACTTGATTGAAGAGAAAATATATCTTGAGAATGTGATTATATTTTGAACTAATTACTCGATTTTTAACATAGGTTATTTGCTTAAGGATGCTAACATTGTTAATTTTTTTTGTGAAACTACCTGATTAAGGATCATTTTTTGTTGCTGCTTTCTTATTGGATGCTGTAAACTGTGTCAAAATTTGCTTTTTGTGTGTGTTGTAAACATTGAATATTCTTTTTTTCCCCATCTGTTATCTTTATGTGATGAAAACTTACTTGGAATTCTGTTCTAAGGGCCACACCATATTAAAATATACTCTAAAAAAAGATCAAAAGTTTGTTGGCCGTCTTAAATTAGAGAGTAACGAATTTGGTTATGAGATCAGATCCGATCTGGTAGTTATTTGCTTTTTGGCTGCTGTTTAGGATTTGTTTATGACGGGATACTTGATATTTAGCATGATTTTACTGGTCTAGTCTATCAGTATTGACAAAAAAATCTAAACATCATCAGAACAAGCATACTATGAACATGTTTCTTCAACATAGCTAGCTACTGATATTGTAGATGCCATTACAGCGTATAAACATCATTTATAGTCATTGCTCTTGTACAAGGCAAAAATCGAACTACAAATATTATAAAATATACTCTTATTACCAGTAAAGGAGTTAAAAATGGCCCTATTTCTTCAAAGATCCTAGTCCTTAGATTCTTAGGATCATCATCCCATTGGACTCTGACTCCCATCTTGATTGTGGGAGGAGCAAAATGCAAGGCCGACCCATTTTTTTCTCTCCTTGGTTTTCTATCCTTCTCATTCTCCTATTTTTTGGTGGCTCCCTCACCCTCCCTCATTCCCTCTCTCTCTTTCTCTCTCTCGCTTTCCCTGACGATGAAATGTGAAACCTGGTCCATTTGAGTCCAGATTGTCCCACGGGCTCCCAGAGCTTCCATTGCCAACAACCCTGCACTTCACCTCCGTTTTTTTTGCCCCACTTTCAGTACATTTTGGAAACTTTTCCTGTTTTTTGATCGTTTTTTTGCAAAGAACAAAGTCTCCGATTTTTTCTTTGTCTTCTTTGCATCCCTTTTCCAGTTTCAAGTGGACTTGGGATGTGACAGCACTCGGGACATCGGCGTGTCTTATTTCCAAGGACTAATTTTCTCAAAGAAGACACTTGTGCCAAGATTATCGCGGAGCATGTCTCTCGCTCCGCTTTTGTTTGGATTATTTCTAATCACTTGCTCGATGGCCAGGGCAGAACCAGAGTTGCGGGACGAAGAAGATGAGGACCAAGAGAGTTCTTGTCAAGGAGCTTTCGACCTCTACTTTGTGCTGGATAAGTACGTTGTTTTTTTGTCTTTTGGCGAGTGAGTCTACACGTTTTGGTGCTTAATTTTTGCCAGAAATTGGACTGGTTAATACGAGGGTGACCGCGGGATGGCTTTGGAGGCGCATTCTGCAGCCGTGCGGTGACGTGACGCAACAGGAGAGGCGGTCTTGCGGTTTTGCTGAATCGGCAGAAATTGTTTGGATCATATGGTCATGTTCTGGGTAGACCCTTCTTTGTCCTCACATTTAAACAAAGACATTGAGAGAAGAATAGATTTTTTAGATCTGTGCAGACGTCTCTTGAGTTGTCTCAAAGTTTGCTTACTCTGTCATTAGCATTTCTTGATTCCCCACAATGGAAAGAACGCAGTGGTTTGGAGGGACATTTTGCAGTTCTGCAGTGAGAAGACAAGTTGGACTTGCATTTGAGGGATAATCCTAGCTTAAGGGTCTGCAAACTAGTGCTGGAGGGCCACTGTGGGAGCAGGTTTTGTTCCAACCAATCCATATTAATACTTGAACCAATGAGATGTCTGCAGAAAACAAGAAGTACCAGTACACTGATTGTACTTGTAGGACAACAGATTGGTGAAAAGGTGTCCTCTGGGTTGGAATGAAAACCTGCACCCACTGTGGACCTCTGTAGAATAGTTTGGACACCCCTGTCCTAGATCATAAAGTGACAAAATTCAACAACAATATAGAATGTAAGTAAAAAATGGGAAGTCTAAGACATAGCATTTATGTATCGATGTTATGTTTTGTAGAAAACTAGCTACTGAAGAGGTCATGCTGTACATATTCAGAAAAACAATGTTTGTTATTCCAACGAGCCGTCCATCATGTGGGTGCTACAAGAAGGAATACTCAAGACTCGTTTTGGTGACCTTTACAACACGACCTCTCCAGGGAACTGCTTTATCAGCAAAAAAAAAAAACAATCTTCTAACGGCCTGCCAGCATCTGCTACGCTAGTCAAATCAAAAGCTGTCCAGATGTGCGGAGGACATTGTTGACTCGCTTTGTTGCCTAAAACACAAACGTAGGCTAAAAATAACGCTAGTATGGGCCACTTTTATTGCGAAATCTCGTGCTAGGTTCAGTGTCAGGACTTTTGAGACAGGAATCTAACCTTAAAGTCATACCTTAGGTGTTTTTTCACAGATAATGGATGACAGAAATTGGATTTTTTAGGGGTTTAAAATATTTTGTTGGGAATTGGAATAGTGCCACCCCCAAAACAATAAAAAATAAGGCCAAGTATTTTGTTGAAGGCAATGAAGTCTCATCACTTGCCCATTTCGTCAAAAATATGTCAATGCCTGTGTGCATTAGCTCAGCAGTGGTCCAGCGCTAACTGTAAAAGTAGGTTAGCGGTTTTAAACAAACATATCTTTGTGCCCAGTCAGTTAAATTGGAGCTCCGTCATTGGCTACAGGCCGGGGTGGTCTGGATGGGCCCAGCTGGAATGGCAGACAGCCGTCTTGGTCGCAGTAGGGATTTTTCAAATTTGATTTTTCCGTCTTGAACACTTTGTTAGCAGCGTGAGAATGAAGACCAAAGCCACAAAGACTCGGGACCAACCAGGGTTTTTTTCCCACCAAACTTCTAAATGGAAATCATGTTTTTTGCCAAGTTTGTCTTAAAGAAACCTACTTTAACGACCTATAGTTTTATCCACACTCCAAATGAACTAAATTAGCTTTTTCCAGTCAATTCCCGGATGTTGTTGATCATCTTATCTCACTAGCTCACCATTTTTTTGACAAATATCCTCCTCTAGATCTCCACAAGAGACTCTGACTCACATTTTTTTTTTAAACAGAACGACTCATGTTTGTCCTACTCAGCAGGATAATGTTGAATAATAGCTTACGTGTGTGTTTAAAGTCCAGCGCCAACAACTGTTTTGACTTGAGCAGGTTGCGTATAAACTTGGCCTCCAAAAACAGAAGTTTTTTTGCTAAATGAGCGGTGCTCTATCTGGCAGATGCGGCAGTGTTTTCAAATGACCTCACTCAAGTTCTGTCGTCCCACAGACAAAGATCGGTGCTGCAACGTGGGAACGAACGACATTGTTTCCAGTAGACGGGTGCTATGACTGGCAGTGGCCGTGAAGTTTAGTTGCCTAGCAATACAGCCATAATATATGCCCACTTGTCCACAAAAGAATAATATGCCATGACCACGAGGGTTCTAACGCTGTAGAAAAGGATTGGATAGAAATTCTGATGGGAAATGAAGTGTCCTGCCAAATATCAAACCGGACGGCCTCGGTTTTGTTGATTTTACGTCTTGGACACTTTCAAAATTTGAGGCCACACAAGATGAGGGGAAAATATTCAAGTGTGGGGTTACTGCCCCTTTAAGTGTCTGGTGAAAGTGAAAGCAAATTACAACACACAAAACTCTGAAAATACAAAAAGTCAGAGTCAACAAGACTAATAGATCTTTTAAATATGTCAAGTAAAGCCTCAATACTCAAATTCAATGTTCAAATATTCAAAGTTTCCAAAGATAGGATAATTATAATATATATTGTAAAAAAAATTCCAAAAAATGTACAGTATTTTCTCACATGTACACTGAATTTTTCACTCAAAAAATGACAGAAAATTACTTGATATGCATGAAACTATTGTTATAAGTGTTGCTGTCTATTTTGGAGAAAATTTCAGACTTTTAAGTGCACCCTATCGTCGTGAAAATACGGTATATATTTAAACGAGAAATTGTAAAGATTTTGAGGCAATTTTAAGGGTACGGCTTATACTTAGAGGCAGCTAATATCCCAGAAAATATGGTAATTCAGCTCTTGCTAGCTAGTGTGGATCCTTAATGGTTTAAAAAGGATGGAAGTTGGCCTTAGTTAGCTTTCCTCCCAAATTCTGTCCCCACACCCCCTTTCCAAAACCTTTGAAGAACCTCAAACCACTTAAGGTTAGGACCCAACTCAAACCGCTGAGCTTAAAAGTATATAAAAATTAGCAAAGGGGAAGCAGTCCACATAAAATATTAGTCATACAATGAATAAACCACTTCCTGGCCTTTGCCTGTTTAAACAGGTGAAAGAAACTGCAAGCTAGACCTCCATAAATGGGAGGAGCTTAAGCAAAACAACAAGTATCGGGAAATCAATCTGTTTGTTTTCCAAGTTAAAATACTGCAATAAAGGGAGTTGTTTGGAAATACTTTGAGTAAACTGTACAACCAAACCTGCATGCACTTAGGCCATTTAAACATGTTTATCTTTAAGGTCTGGGCTTTTTATCTTAGCTTAGTCAGCATTACGAGATGTGAGGGGGGGGATTGACCTGAAAATGCTGAGCTGGAATAATGGCGGCCATTTGTTTAAGCAGACGCCAGAGTTGGTGGAGTCCGTCCTTGTTTTTGTGGAAGACCTTTTTGGGGTTGAGGGGAGATATTTTTACAGACTATGTGGTCAAAATGGGGAATTCTCAAACTTCAAGTCACGGAAGGGGGACCTTTCAGTAATTGTTCTTACTGGTTAGGGTTCCAAACCCTGAGCTAATTCCGCTAACGCTTTTCAAATTGTTAGAAATCTGGAATTGGATTAGGTATAAGGGTCTTCTTTACATGGCATGCCAAAAGCTATCAATTCAAGGAATGACCTCAGTCAAAGTATTTAACGTTGCTGCAACATAGCGGGAGTGGCTTGTACTATTTGGTTTTTGTCTGGAGTATGTGTGGGTTTTCTCTTGGGATTTCGACTTCCTTCTATAACACAAAGACTTTTGTTGGGTGAATTGAAAAAGCCTAATATACGACCGATGGAGTTCCCAATTGAATCAATTTCCTGGGCGTGGAACATTTCAGGATAGTAGACCCTCACAGGCACGTGTTTTTCGTGATTGGACGTTTGGCCGCCAGACGTTTGGCCGCCAGTCAAATGAACTTAGATATTAAACTCTCTCTCTCTCTTAGATATTAAACTATCTTAGATATTAAATTATCTTAAAATATTAAACTCTCAGATATTAACCTCTCTCAGGTATTAAACTCTCGGGTATTAAACTCTCAGATATTAAACTCTTAGATATTAAACTTTTAGATATTAAACTCTCTTAGATATTAAACTCTCTCTCATGAATATAATTTTGAGAGCTGTCTTTAACAGTAAACTCTCTGTCACCATTTGACCGGCGACCAAAACACCGTCGACCAAAACTCCGAGCACCGTGTATTTCAGTTAGGCTGAGGCTTGAAAAACTCTTGGAAAGCACAGCATTTGACCTCCTGTCCCTTTCCAGTAGGAAGCGGCCACTCACGTTGCCTTGTTCTCTTTAATCTGGTTACATCAGTCAGTCAGTCAGCACCTACAAAAACATTCAGTCTCCCTTGAACTGGGTTCCGAGTGGGCGTCGTTTTTCCTGACGGAGGCTGCACTTTTACCGCGATGGCTTAGCTCATTTCCCACGTGTCACCCCTCTCCAAAAAGTGATGAGTCGTCACATTGCATCCTTACAAGTTGCTTACTCCAAAATTAAAAGATCACAACTACAAGAACTGATCTAGGTATTTCTTTGTTCTTTCAGGTCTGGAAGTGTACAGAATCACTGGGATGAAATCTACTACTTTGTAGAAAACCTTGCTGAGAAATTCAAAAGGTAAGAATGCTAAAACTATTAGCATACTCGGCTAAACAATGCTATCTGAAGACCATTAGGAATATTTTTTGCATGAGTTTCCAAGACTTTTGACTCCACGTAGACAGTAAGTAGTTTTAGAAAAAGAATTTACGACTGCGGACATATTGAAAAGGTCTTTCCTCATCTGTACTTCCTGGAGCGCCACCATGAAGTTCTCCACATAGAAACACACACACACAAAAACTAAAAGCCAATTAAACGTATCCGACCACTACTTCATATGTTCAAGTACTTAATACTAGTATGTGTTTACCTTACAGAATTCTTCTTGGAAGGCAAGCATGTCCATTAAAATCCACAAAGAACAAAATACGCCTAAACCAAGGTTATTTTAAAAGAACAAAGTCTAAGTCTCCATTTAAAGCAAAATTTCTACTAAATGCATTAATACAATTACCATAAGTACACTGACTAATCAATTTTGTTACAAACTGTTTCTAAATAATAATTTAAACTTAGATCGTCTATAGTGTTTGCTTCTGTTTCTTTAAAAAAAAACTAATATCGTATTTTCCCGTATATAAGGCGCACCACATTTAAAGGCGCACCCTCAATGAATGACACATTTTAATTTTTTTCCATATATAAAGCACCTTGTCTATTTTGCAGATAAATTTAAGACTTAAGTGCGCCTCATAGTCGTAAAAATACGATAATAAAAATGATGATCCTCTTTTTGACCAAATCCTGACATTATTTTGTATTTTTCCTCCAGTCCCATGCTTAGGATGTCTTTCATAACATTCTCCTCAAGAGCGTTCACCATCCTAAAACTTACAGAGAAAAGGTAAGCGTATAATCTTACAATAATATTAATAACCCTAAATCACCATGCTCCATCTCTCAATGTTACTACATCAAACTTGTTGGCTTTTTTTTGAGAACCACAATTCCAAACAAAACAACAGCTTAAAACTTATGTTATCTTTTCCAGAGTGGAGATCCAAAAGGGTCTAAACGCCCTTAAAAGAGAAACTCCAGGTGGAGACACTTTTATGCATCTCGGACTATTAAGGGTAGGCAATTCAAAATGGCTATTAACTAGCAATTAGCTAAAATATGACAACACAATCTGATCTAGCGATCTTGTCTTTAAAGGCTAATGAGCAGATATCCCAGGAGAACTTTGGTGAGCACTCCTTATAAAAAAAGATGATTCCTTTATTTTTTTGGAAGACAATTTGTTGTGGCTAGCCTGTAGCGTTGCTTGCTTTGACTTTACAGGCAAGGCTAGCGTGATTATAGCATTGACGGACGGAGAACTGCAAGAACATCAACTCGTCACCGCACAGCAGGAGGTAGCAAAATGCACTATTTAACTTTGCCTTATTAGAAGCCAAGAAAGCGACACCTACTGTTTAATAGCGTGATTTGCTGGGAATAAAGCTGGCTGTTTTTTTTAACAGGCTGAACGAGCCAGATCCCTGGGCGCCATTGTGTACTGTGTCGGTGTTAAAGACTTTAATGAGACTCAGGTATCTCCTTATTTAAGTCTAAAAAATGTCTTTTTCTGTGTCTATATTCTCAGCTACTATTGCTACTGTGACAATGCATTTCCCAAATACTAAACTAATCTAAAATGATATAATCTAATTTAGGCGTTCTGGATTTTCTTTCCATTCCCAACTAATGTCTTCCCTTATTGATACATAGCTGGCGACCATCGCGGATACCATCGAACATGTTTTCCCCGTGATGGGCGGCTTCCACGCCCTTCGGGGTGTTATCAATTCGGTAAATAAAGTCTTGATTGTATTTTTCTTGAATTTTCGGTCTTGATTTTGTCACTATTCCCTTTCAGATCATCAAGAAATCGTGCATTGAGATCTTAGCGGCCGAGCCTTCTAGCGTATGTGCAGGAGGTGGGTACTCTATAAAACTATTCTTAAAAATTTATATATTAAGTATATATATGTATTGTTTTCCTATGTTTTGAGAGTCAGATAATATTGGATTTTGCTTGGACTATGATATTTACTGGTTATAATATACGGCTTGATCTTTTTGTTGGTATTAAAAGTCTAATGAGTCCAAAATGTTGTCTTGTCACCAGAGACGTTTCAAGTAGTGGTGAGGGGCAACGGATTTTTGCATGCCAGGAACATCAACCAGGTGCTGTGCAGCTTTAAAATCAACGACACCATCACAATTAGTAAGTGGAAGTCCATAGTATTGTCCCATTGTTTTTGAATGGGGGTTTGGTGACAATGCAGTGGAATGGACTTGTAGTATGTGTATGAAAACTTGATGTTTTTATATTGTAGATGTGAAGCCTGCAGGTGTAGAAAATACTTTCCTGTTGTGCCCTGCGCCTGTCATTGATGAAGTTGGGAAGTAAGTGGTTTTCGTATACAGTAATCGCTCAAATATCGCAGTTAATGAAGACCAAACATGGCCGCCACAATTGAAAAATCGCCAACTAGGGTCACCACTATTTAAAATACATATATGCGATAATGCAGGTATTACTGTAGTGCATGTTTTTAAAATTAGTTTGAACTGATAGAAATGACAACAAATATCTGGGAACATTACATTTCAAATAAATAAATCATCAAAATCTCAAAAAAGCTCACTATTTTGTTCTTGAACAACAACCAACCAAAAACTTTTATCTCAGCTTAAAACACAACAACTTTTACACGTTATGTGATGTCAAAACAGAACTATTTCAATCAACCAATCCAACACACACAATTGAACAAACGAGATTTCTAGCAAAACAAGAAGCACCTCACTACAATCCACCGTTTCCCCTTTTAAAATACCCGATTGGTGGAAAGCTTTTAGAACGAAAACCCGCACCCACTGCATCCCTTTCTACAGTAGTTTAAAAAAAAAAAAACCCTGTTCTCGAACCTACCCATCATAGCCTTGAATGACATTATTCAGTCCCAATTACAATGACTTCATCCATCAAAGCTCATAAAAAAAACAGCTTGGCGTGAACCCGTATATTCCATTCCCGAATAAAAAAAATGACGCTTGCTGTTTTGTTTCAGGGTGATTTATCTCCAAGTGAGCATGAACGACGGTCTGTCTTTCATCAGCAGCAATGTGCACATAACCACCACCGAGTGTGTAAGTGGCAGCTTCTTTTCAAAACGTACTGGTCTTTAGCGTACTTTTGATATCTGGATTGGCCGCCTGTTAGCTATCTTCGTGTACTCTTTAACAGTAGCCTCGTATATCAACTATGTGACAAGAGTTATTGCCTCAAAACAGGCCCAAAATATGAAGAGATTGACATGGAGACATGGTCTAGAAATGTCCAAATTCCGTCGTCTGAAGTCATGTTGCGCCATTGCGCCTTTTGCGTCATTCCCGTGGCAACGAATGAGCCGTTTTCATGGAAATCACAAAGGTACTATGTGACTTCTAGGAAAGAGTTCATCAATCTGACTTTCTACGAAGCTAGCACTGATTTGTGATGAAGAGTTTGTGTCTATGCCCGCAAGAGAAGTGGGTTTTAGTCAACTCACATCTGATTCTCATCTGAAGGCCTTAATCGGAACCAGACTTGGCCCAGATATGCTGAGCTCAACGTTGTTGATGGATTCGCTCGGGGAGATCCCAGAGTACATGAACTGCTGTTTTCAAGAGGGGAAAAAACAAAACAAAACAAAAGAACAACTACAGGCAGTAGAAGCCTGATGTAAGATCTTTCCATTTAGCTAACGATAGCCTTAATTCTGTACTTATTAACCCTGTACAAAAACTAGTTACTGCATAGAAGATTGTCTATGAATTACGGTCACTTGCGCATATGTGACGATGAATGAACCTACTGTACTGGTTCTAGTCCGATTGACACTCCATACTGGACAAGAACCCAATTTATCTATGCAAGAACATGAAAGCAGTCAAAGTTATTTAGATTCTTGACTCGTGCTACTCTTTGACAAGATAGCTTTTGCAATTTTTCCCTAAATCCGATGCTAAATGTGTTTCCCTACTCAGTTTGATGGCACTATTCTACTCATCACTTTGCTGGTGTTGTTTCTTCTCCTGGCTCTGCTCCTCATGTGGTGGTTCTGGCCTCTCTGCTGTACTGTGGTAAGACCATAAGAAGGGAACATTTGTCTAAAAACTACAGGAATGTGAGGACTTTCCAAAATGAAGCCAAGACGGTTGCGAAAAGCAACTCTAATGACATTGTTTTTCACATTTGTTTAGTATCATTATTGTGTTCACTTCTTTCTAGGTGATTAAAGAACTTCCTCCACCACCTCCTCCTGAGCCTGTAAGTTCTGTAAATTCTGTTCATCCGACTTTAGGTGAACCATTTTGGCTACTTATATTATAATGTCCCTTTTTGATAGGAGTCAGATGATGAAGATGGTCTTCCAAAGAAAAAGTGGCCCACAGTGGATGCCTCGTATTATGGAGGGAGGGGTATCGGAGGGATCAAGAGGATGGAGGTGATGCTAATAAACGAGTGACCGGGGCGACCAATCGATAGTGCCATTCACAATTTCTGTCTTCAGGTTCGTTGGGGTGGAAAGGGCTCGACTGAAGAAGGAGCCAAGCTGGAGAAACCCAAGAATGCGGTGGTGAAAATGCCAGAACAGGAATACGAACCCTTCGAGCCCAAACCCAAGAAATCGCCCAAGAAGCCACCTCAGAATCGAAAGTGGTACACACCCATTCGGGTAAAAAAAAATGCACAACTGTGCTTCTATTCATGCTCTTAATCCATGTTGTGTTTTAGACTCAAAGTAGGAGACATCAAACTAGTCCAAGATGACAAAAATAAATCGATAAGCATAACATATTTTGCTTTTTACGTGGGTTTGAGTAAGATAGAAACATTAAGGCTAAACTCTGTAGCGTTAAATATAGAAACATTAAGGCTAAACACTGTAGTATTATTCAACTTGGTGTTAGTACTTTTTGAGCCTTTAGCGCACGAAAAACTGTAACAAAACTGGCCATTCAGAAGTAAAACAGCGCTTACTGTTATCTGTACACGACACAACTTGAACTGTACACCCTGTGTACTACAACACGAGTCCTGCACTGAGAAGTAAAACTACTCAAAGTCAGCAGTAGGGGGAGAAAAAATAGGGCCAGTCATTATGTATGCCGACTGGTAAGGGCATTTTCCTCTAGTTTCAGGATGAATACTTAAAATGTAAGATTGGGAACTGACAGTTGTCAAAAGTCTGTTATTTGCGTGAAGGAATGAAGTGGAATTGTAAACACAAGGGTAGCGAGTAGAATAGAGATTAGAATGTCTGGTTTTACTGAAGAGAGCTTTGGTTTTTGGGCTTCGGCTCAAGACGCCGCCCGCCACTTGACTAAATAAACATCAAGTCAAATAGAGTAGCACACTGGACTCTTGGTAAATATGTCGGCCTTACGGTTCTGAGGTTTGGGATTCCTACATGGATTCTGGACTAACGTTAACAGAAGAGTTCTTTAACCGCACGTGGGCAGACGTGGCAAGTTAAAAAGATGAATTGTAGGTGAAAGTTTAAGTTCTAGAAGAGATTCTACAAGACTGAATTGAAATACTAAATGTTTCCAGTTAATCAACTGCTTTTTTCTGGTCTTATTCAGGGTAAACTGGATGCTATCTGGGCTTTGTTTCGTCGTGGGTATGATCAGGTGTCTTTGATGAGGCCTCAGCCTGGTGATCATGTAAGTACTCCATAGAATATTACAGTTCTTAAAGTAAAGTACTACGGTAATGGGGGTTTTGTTGAAAAAGATGGGATGACAAATCTATCCAAAAAGTCTAGAAAAGGCTTACTGTATTTTCTGGCGTATTAGCCGCCTCTGCGTATAAGCCGTACCCTTAAAATTGTTGATTTTTGACAATTTCCCTCGTATAAGCCGCCCCTTGAATCACAATTTTCATACGGTTTATTTATTTCTTTATTCAAAGAAGTCAAAATACATTTTATTAAGCATTGTTTTTTGTTATGGCGTTTTGTCTTTGTAACCTTGCAGTTTTGTGGATGTCAAGTCTAATTTATGCGCATATAAGCCATACCCTCGATTTTTGAGCAAAAACTTCAACTTATACGTGAAAAAAATGCAGTAATAATTCAATAAATTCTGATGAGTCCCTTTTTAAACTGCCTATTTCAAAATCTCTGTTTTTAAGTCTATTCGCAAACTACCGATAGACACGCTATTGGTTCGTTGCGGTGTGAGCATTCTGTTATGATTTACAAGCTAGCACGTCAATACAAAGCTAATTATCAATTATACTTGAATTACTGGGAAAAAAATGGGCGTTCCATGACCAATTGTTTACGAATTACTCATAACAAAATGAATCCATTTACAAAAGAATTGGCTCTAGCACGCAAAAAAAATGGCATCTGGATCTTACTTTCCAAAAAAAAAAGCACCCACATTTCAACACCAAAGATTAAATATCGACTCTCCAAGTTTTCCATGAATTCATGACGTTGGGTGACCCGCATTACAGTTTACGCGGAACCAATTCCCAAATCATGTAGCGCACAGTATTGATGAAACAGCTGTTAACTCAGCATGAACAAGCATTCGCTGGCCAGTTCGCCGCTACGATTTATTCGAAGAATGCCAGTTTTCGGACCGTGTCATTTGGCAAGAGTTTTTGTCCAAATAAAGTTTTTAAATGGAAGGATTACATTGAAAGATGCTGGTTTCCACTGGGAGTGAAATATGGCATTCTGGTCGGTGCCTGGAAATGAGCTGGCCTGCAGATATTTCCAAGGCCTCATCGCAAAACCGCGAGTGACTTTGGTGGAAAAAAATGGCATGATTGCCTTTCTCAAGGCTTCTATTGCCTCATGCGAACGGCCATGGCGGAAATCGAAGGGTTTTTCATGCCCAAACGAATGGCGACTTACAGTCTCCAGGGCGGTGTATCCTTGCCATGCCAAAGAGAAACTTTTGAAAGCCTGTTAAAAGAATTATTGGAACATTTTCTACTTGGATGGAAGTTTTTAGGACATTAACGTTAGAGCTGAGTGGATAAAAACTAAGTAGGGGATGAAAGGAAGATAAATGGGAGTCATGTTTGAAGACAAAATGACTTTTTAAAGCGGGGAATTAATGTGTATTCAACTGTGTGAAATAGAGATCACTTCCAAGATCTTTCTTAATGAAGTAGGATCTTATCGGACTTTTAGTGGAAGCCTGCCAAGTACTCAAATGGACTCTTAAGTCCTTTATTGACGTGTAATGCGGAGCAGTTGTTCAAATAAAGGAGGCCGGTCTTGGAAAATGTTAGCGAATCTGAGAAAATGAGGGAATTGGTCATTTTTTTTTAGCAAAGGGTGGATCAGGATGTAAGAATTCAATAAAATACTGTATTTTCTGGCATGTACGCCGTATTTATCGCTAAAAAAATGATGATTAAATCATGAGTACGGCTTATATGCGCATAAATTAGACTTGACATGCAGGAAACTGCAAGGTTTGACAAAGACAATACTTAACAAAATGTATCTTGATGTCTATGAATACAATTCAAGAAAAAATATTGCATAAAACATGACTTACTTGTGCCTGCCATTGATTGCTGAGGGCGCCGCCATTTTATCTAGGGATGAAAAATTAGACCACTACGGACACAATTCCTTGAATTTGTGAAAGTTGTGAATCAAGTTGGCGTCTTATAAGAGAGAAATTGTCAAATTCAGCCATTTTAAGAGTGAGGCTTATACACAGATGCGACTTATGCACAGATGCGACTTATACACAGATGCGACTTATACACAGATGCGACTTATACACAGATGCGACTTATACACAGATGCGACTTATATGTGAATTTAGCTAATGTTTTCTACAAAATTGGTGCCTTACATTTACTGTGGCAAGCAAGCTACACTCCATGTTGGTACATATGATGACACTGCATGTCTGACCAGTGACAGACACGCTAGTCTTACGGCTAACAGACACACACACACACAGAGAAACACAGCTAGCCACACACTTCTTTCCACTCTGAAATAAACTCAGTAACCCTTGCTGGAAACCACAGCATTTCGCTTGACGTCAGAGGGTGCATGAGGTTGAGCTAGGAGCAGAAAAAAAAGACAACTATACACACATTCGTCCAAACATACTTTGTAGGGAGGTCCACTTTACATTTTATTCACTTAGTGCACATCTCCTAAGCTTTTTTAGATAAAATCGGTGATGCAAAACTGTCATTCATATTGCGACTCAAACACAAAAACATGGAGACACACCACACATGGTCTACATCATCCTATGACCAAAAAGATGGGTTCAACTGGGATCAAGTAGTCATAATAATCATGAATAAACACAAACCCAGATGCTGTGTTTTTACAAACTTCCATAGATCCTGTTAGAATTTGAGTAGAAAACGGCAAATACAAAGCTCCAATTTCTATAGGTAGTTTGAGGACTAAAGGGTGGACAATTGATGGCGAGAACTAGGAGAGAAAATGCAAAACCTAAATGTAAACAATCAAAGGAGAAACAAACATCAACATGTGGAAAAAATGAAGTCAAAAAATAAATCCATACCACATCCCTAAACACAAAATGAATACCAAACAACAAGCTTAAAAGAAAAACAATTTCTACTAGAATCTATTTTAACCACTTGACATTTTTACGGTTTTGCCTTTTGTCAAGGCCAACATTTGCATCACAAGTTTTCTTTTTGTAATAAAACCACATCCTAATAATTCATATGTGACAATATTGTCTTTTTTGGTTTTCAGGGCCGTTGCATCAACTTCACAAGAGTGAAAGAAGGTTCGCAAGCACCCAGGTCGCCACCCCCTCGCACCCCGATCCATACACCCTCGGCGCCGCCTCCCGACTACCGCCACCTACCGGAATCCCCCGCCACTTGCAGCCCTCCAGCCAGAGCGCCACCTGTAGCCCATCTCCCACCGGGACCCCCACCATCCCGCCTCCCCCCCGGGCTGCCATGCCCTCCGCCATCACGCCCCCCGCCCAGCCTGAATGACCGGCCTTACTAAACTTTTATTTTGTTTTCTTTTAACAGAGTATTTTCAATGATTTCATATTTCATGTAGTTAAAGCTAATGTTGCAAAGTATTCCAGGGATTTTTTTTTTTTTAGACGGGACGATTGTTGCAGGACAGCAAAAACATTTTTTTAGGGACGCAAGTCAACAGAAGCAATAAATATGATCTATTGGATGTTCTATTTTTTTTTATTAACTACTGAGTTATGCCTTTGCCAACACGAATTAAAAAGGGAATAAATAAGGGTTTAGAATCCTGGAAAAATTAGAGTCGTGTTCCAAAGATCCGACAAAATGGTGGTGCTATTTTTTGTTAGTGTGTTTTATTAGTTTTGGGCACCAAAAAATGCATTTTTAATTTTTGGGGAATTGGGGAAAAGTCCTTTTTAAAAACGCAATACATTTTTTTTCTATGTGATGACAGGGACATGTACAGTTTTTTGGGCTATTTTCTTTCTATTTTCACAATGTGCTATTGCTTTTTGTTTGATTTTTGGTTTTTGTCTTTATAGCACATGGTTTGATGTACAACACAGCACAGAGACAATGTTCCTTCTAATTTTTCATGTAAAAAAAGATATAAAACACAAAAAAAAACATAAGAGTGGACAGAGCTACTGCCACAAAAAAATTGAATTTTATTTACTGCGCGCCATATGATTGCTGCTGTGCAGAGAAGACAAGTTTAGAGGAAACATTGCACAGAGCAATGCCATTTTTGGTCTATTTTTTTGTTAGCTTGTTTTCTATCTAAAAACAGACTGCTGGGACACAGTATGCTGTTTTAGTTAGCATATATAAAAACATAAATCAGGTTAATTAATGACTCTCCATGTTTTCTTTCCAAATCCATCCCGGTATTCCGCTTTTTTATATATATTACGGCACAATAAGTCTCATTTTTGAGTGAAAAACAGTCACATTTGCAACTGCAGGGCAGTTCACAGAGCATCTAATTTATTTCCCGAGAGAAATAGAGGAGAGTACTTGAATTAATGACAAAGTGTCCAAACACGAACACGTACCGGCTTTTTAAATGTCACTCACCTCTGCATGCTCAAATAGAAGGGAAGAATATTTAAGTCATATAGCACGCGTGTACTCACAAATCCTAATGCTAGATCTAATTGTGTTGTACCTAATGATATGTCCGCTTTGTGAATTTTGGAGGTATTTTTAAAAAAAGAGAAAAGCTGGGAAAGGATAGTATTCATTTTCATATTCTTTTCTTTTTTATGTTCTATCCTATTTCTTGTGTTTTTTATTAGTCAAGCCATGTAGTAGTGGTGTTACAAGATGCATCATTTTTACTTCAAAAAACTGCTTGGACAAAAAAAATTAGGATTTCATTTGTTTTGCGATTTTGCTACACCAAATTTTTGAGTATTTTGTAAAAAGTTGATTTTGAAATGTTATTGCACCATCAATTCACTCAAAAATTGTTGAGACTGACAAAAAACTAAAATAAATGGGTGAAAAAACACATTTTCAACATATTTTCAGGGTATTTTGAATACAATTGATAAATTTGTACATGTACAGTAAACAATTTAAGTGCCTTAATAAAAGGGAACAATTACTTCATTCCTGAGACCTGTTATGCTAATCAGGGTACTTACCTGTGCAGTATTACAAAAAAAATGCAGGATTGAAACATATATGAACTTTTTCAATGTTTGATATTTTCAAATGTATCAATAAAGGTTGATTTCCAAGCTTCTATCAGGTTACTTACCGTGTTGTCGTTGAAAAAAAAATGGTCAGAAGAGTTCACACATCTATACTGCATATTTCATATACATTGCAAATACATTCTTTATTATCAGTTGTAATATATTTCCATATTTCCACAAGGGGATGAATAAATGTGGTCAGAGTATGACCTAAAGTAAGTTTACAGGGGTACCTCTACTTACAAAATTAATTGGTTCCAAGACTTTTTTCATAACTTGAAAATTTCGTAAGTAGAAGTGTACTTTATATGTAAAGTCTCTAATTTGGTCCCCACATAACTACCTACTAAAAACCCTATAAAATTGATCAAAGTGTCCCAATTTTGTATGAAAGTGAGTACAAAAATGAGATAAAATTATAAGGAAATTATTTATTAATGTTTTAAAATAAATAAAAGCATTTTCCTAGCCTATCATTCTTAGTGACCCAGACATAAACCTGATAATATACTAATATTTAATCTTCATCTCACATTACCCGAGACGAGAGACTCACTGACCTGATGCAAAAATAACTTAGCAGAGAAGTTGGTATGATGAGTCATTGTTTCCAGGGTTTTCCGGGTCACCGTGGCGACTCAAATAAATGTCAAAACAATCGCTGTCATTTTCTGAATGACTTTGTCGAGCTGCAAGAAAAAAAAATGAAGTTAACAGGTAATTATGATTGATTTTTTTCACTTTATTTATCCAGTAATCCCTCAAATATCGCGTTTTTTGCAGAAAATCGCCAAGTAGTGAATAGCATTTTAGGGTATCGTTAGATTCAAACATTTTTTTAGTGATATTTTCTACTCTGGTGGGTCATTAGTATGCTCAGGCCAAGTTTTGATAGCTTTATGCCATTTTAAGTCAACAAACAGCGCATACTAGTGACAATTTGTGGTATTGCAGCCAAGAATCAACTTGTACCTGGATTGTCTTTCCATTTCCTGAAAAAAAGAAACATTGGGATTTAAATGTTTTACGCACTAGCTTAAGTTTTTGGAATCGATGGACGCATCTTTCCATTTTAGCAGTCCCACTAAGACGTCACTATGTTGTTTTTACCCCAAAAATGTGATGAATGTGAGTTTCCCTTCAATCCGCAGTGAAGATTAGCCAAGTAATTTTCAACAGTGGAACACGATAGCATAAGAGAGCCACACAAATTGTCATTTTCCACTGTGGGCCCTGTCATGCGGTTTTGGTAAAGTCTTATGTAGGCCGCTTTTGTGAAGATGGCTAATAGATCTCTAATCGGCCACGCTATTAAATCCGTGGCGCTATTGTGGTTAATTTACGGGTTTATTAGGCTGGCATTTAAAAAATCCCAAATGCAAACTAGACGGAAAAGCATGTGAAAAACAATTACATTAAAATAAGTATGAATGTATTTGTTTACTGTCCAAATTCATTTAATCTGAAAAGATTCAATTTTTTTTAATTCTAAATTAATTCCTGATTGGCCGACCCAGCGCCTTGAGTGGTTAACATGTCAGCCTCGCAGCTCTGTGGTCCTGGGTTCAAATCCAGGTCGGTCCACCTATCTGAAATTTGCATGTTCTTCCCCGGGCCTTTGTGGGTTTTCTCTGGGTACTCCCATTTCCTTCCACATTCCTAAAAAAATGCATGATAGGCTGATTGGACACTAAATTGGTATGATTGGTTGTCTGGGATTGACAGGCAATCAATTCCGGGTGTCTGGGATATGCTCCAGCACCCCCTGCGACCCTAGTGAAAATAAAGCAGTTCAGAAAATGAATGAATGAATAATTCCTGATTATTATTTTAAGATGTTGACGCCGTCCATTCGCCACCTTCCGTTGGACGTGGTCCAAGTGGGCTAGAGGGGGTGACGGAGCAGGTTACGGTAAAAGCTAAGGTGACAAAAACACGCATTAGGTAAATGGATAAGAGGTCAGTGAAAGTAGGAGACAGTGGATTAAGACGCCATAACTAGATGTTACAAACACTGTGGCTTTTAAGAGGATTTGATACCATTCCATGGAGTCTACTCACTGTCTTCTGTTATTCTGGTACAAGACTTTGCATAACATTCTATTATTAACCACAGTGAGCGCACATTATAACATAGATAGACATCTTTAGTGTCTTGGATATTATTTTGTTGCCTGTAGCCTTTTAAGCTTTCAATGCTATTGACATAAAGAGACAATTACATTTCAATGCTATCGACATTCAGACCTACGATTTACAAAATGGACGCCTTCAATGGCAGCTAAAGAGTAAACACTTTAAATGTATATACATTTTCTGACTATACGGCGACAATGATAGACTAACAATACAAAAAGTTAACACTTTAAATAGATAGACCACAATTTCTGACCGTATGGCGACAATGGTAGAATAACAATATATGATTAAAATATGTACAGGACTTGAACTTCAGCTTTTAGCTCAACACTAAACATGGCTATAACATAAATGTTCTGTAAAACTTACCATTTTCCGACGTCAATGGCAGCCAAATGTACGCACGGGGAAAAATGCATTATGTGGCCATAGTATCTGAAAACGACATTGCGTCCAGGTTAGAAATAGAAAAAAACAACCCGTTATTAATTTAAAAAAAAATCGACAAAACTTGAACGAAGCTAATCATCGCTAGCTTGCACAGACAGCGTAAATTGACTGTAAACTTACCCTTGTAAGTATCAAGAAAACTTGACAGCCTGCATTTTATAACCTTTGCGCACAATGGGAGTTTAAAATGGTCATCTTGTTGGAACCCGAACGGGGGGAATATAGTACAATTTTTGTCAGAACTTTTCGTGCCCAAACACTATGCTCAAAGGTAAACAAAATGGAAGGCTCGTAGGTAATTTTAGAAATAGAATCAGGTCCAATTGGAGGTGCGTTCAGGTACCGCCCAAAAAGGATATTTCAAGTGGTTTTCTGTCTATGCTTTCGCCTAAACAAAGAGGGCGAGGAAAAATAAATGAAAAGACAAAATCTCTGCTCTGTGAACAATATGACCCTTCTCCAAACCTCATGAATAGAATTGGCTACAGTGGTAAAGGGCAAGATCGCCCTTGGGCTGGCGCTTTGGAAAGAGTGCTGAATGGGCCGAGCTTCACAGAGTGACCACAAACGTGTCGCTCCCAGTGAAATTCCACTTTCAATAGGGGCTTTTTACTGGGACCACAATCCTCCACAGACCCTCAACTGACTCACTAAGTTTGTAGAGAGGTAGAGGAAGTGTGTGTTGCTTTGCTTTTAAAAGATACTTCTTGGATTTCAACGTGGCCTTAGTTTTACGGGTGCCAGCGCCTAGAAGTGTTTGTTTCAAGTTAGCACCCTCTTGTGGTTTATTGTGGCAATCGCATTTTAATACAGCATTCTCAATTTCTGAGCAGCACCTTTTAATTACCCAATTCCAATCTTCTGAAAAGCTCTTTGATTGACAAAACAAACACTGACATCAATCATTTTCAATAAATCTTAATTTTTATTCCCCCCACCCCAAAAAAAGAGCTCCGAGCAACAACTTAGAAACAAAGTGTCAAAGGTCAACAAATAGCTGACTCATACGCAGAAAGGTCGTCGCCGCTCCCGTTTCGATAACCAATGGTGGCTTTTATCAGATCGGCGGTTACCCCAGACGACTTCTATCGTGTATTTATTGCACGTACGGATTATAAACGCTTATTCACATTTTGCACATTACGAGTGAGAAAGCCATCCCAACGGCAGAACTGCGAAAAGGAGGTGCGGTTCAAAAAGCGTTTCCGCCACTGACCTCATTTAAATCATAGCAGATGTGAGCCAGAATTCCAAAAACAAAGCATTGCAAAACAATGATGTCGCTTGCTCATTTTAAAAGGGATTGTCAAAAAGTCTTTACATTTAACTTTGAGGATGATTGCGCTGTTGCTAGGGAGATTTTTTTCCAGATAGGAACATTCACCACACGGCTATTTAATAGCAATAAATTTATTCATTGGCTTTCAGACTTTTTTTTTTAATTTTCCTCCATCCCAGCTGGCAAAAAGCAAGTTTTTTGCAAGAAAGTATTCGTTTTTGCTGGTGTAGTCTTCTTAAAAATAAAAAAATGGGTGTTTTTGAAGAACTACCCCTGTTTAAGTGGGAATTGTGCGGGTTGTTTGCTATGCTAATGTGGGAAAAGATGAACTTTATCCATGTAAATATCTGGAAGCCATGTTTTTTTTAGAGAAAATCAAACCTGAAATGGATAGCATTTGAATTTAAGATAAATAGCAGCTAAAAATGGGTATTAGCAGTAGGCTAATGCGCTATTTTGGGGTTGAGATGGTTCAGGGATGAGGAAATAATCACAATAAAGACTTTTTTTGTGATGTAAATGATGCAAAGTATTCGATTTAACGATTCCTAGTGGTAAATAATTGTGTTCAAAAATGGTGGCACAATGACAAAGGGTCATTGGACTTGTAATAGATTCAATAAAAGAGAGAAAAAAGCTCCTGTTAGCATAGCATAGCTAGCAGACATTGCATCCTATTTAGATAGGAATTCCTAATTTCCTGAATAAGCTATATATTGCAATTCCTGTCGAGAATATTCAATAAAGTAACTGTAATATATTTCTGTACACACACACATACACACAAACTTGTTCAAAAGCTTGATCTGACTTTTTAAAAAGGGCATTTCAACTCTCCACGTGGATGTCAACCCTTGATTATTTTCTTGTAGAAGGCACCAAAATTCTCTTTTAAAAAAAAACTTATTTTCCAAAATATAAGAAAGTTTACAAGATTGTTTTTTTTTTCTTCACCCTTATTCCGGCTCGGCGGGGGGCGTGGCCTCAGACGTGGTGGGTGACATTCTCAGGAGAGCCTGAGGGTTGAGGATGACCTGGATGACAAAGTCCTTCTGGATTTTGGTGTCCTGGAGACGCGTCTTGTCCGTCAGGAGCTTCCCCGAGAAGAACCAACGTTGGTGGGTGGGCTCGATGTCCTCCTGGATGTGGAGTTGCTTTTTCAGTTGGCCGATTGTGTCCGTCATACTGGCGCTCAAACGCAGGTCTTTTCCCGTGGATAGCCGCACCTGTCGGGGTAGGGGAGGAAAGGGTTGGTTGTCATGGTGGTTGGTTGAGGGAGCGGTGGGGGGGGGGGGGGGGGGTGCTTTCGTATAGCCGTGATCGGAATACAGTGTCATTTTTGGGAGGACAATGGTTTCTATGTATTTTATTTGTTTATGTATTATTATTATTATTTATTTATCTATTCATTTATTTTATTATTTACTCATTTATTTTATTATTTACTCATTTATTTTATTATGTATTCATTGACTTTATTATTCATTCATTTATTTTATTATTTATTCTATTATTTATCCATTTATTTTATTGTTTACTCATTTAGTTTTATTATGTATTTATTTATTTATTTTATTATTTATTGAGCTATTTTATTTTTCATTTATTTTATTTGTTATTCATTTATTTTATGGCCATTTTTCCTTTTGTGGATCATAAAAAAACATTTTCTTGTTGTTATACCGGTACTATAGCTACAGTTTTGATTCTTTTACGGTTAGCCTGTTGCTGCTAGCTTAACTTTTAAGCGATAGCTCAATCACAACTTGGACGCCATTGGCTGTCACTCCCGTCATACCTTCAGCTGAAATTCCTTTTTGGCCACGCCCGAAAGTTGAGGGCTGTCACTCGGATCGTCGTCACTGCACTCCGAAATGAGGTTGACGGGCGGAGCCAAGCAGTAGACCGGCAGCTGATAGCGATTCCCCAATTCGTCGTAACACTCTGTCAAAGCGCCTGCCAAAAAAAGACGTTTGAGAAGCCAATTCGAGCCATTTTTTTGAAATTTGCGGCGCTAACACGTACCGTGCGGCAACGTGATGCTAGCCCCGTCCACGATAGCTTGGGCTAGCTCGTGGTCGTTGCATTCCAGAGCCACGGCGGCGGCTTTCAGGGCATCCCAGATCTCCTTGCGGCCGTCAAAAGCCGGCGCCGTATCCCAGAATTCATCCCGCTTGCTTCGGAGCTGCCCTTCCGTCATCGGGTAGTCGCTTTTCCATTTGGGGCGCTCTTTCTTTAGCGGCTGGTTACGAGCTGTGGACAGAAAGACATAGCAACGTGCTCGTAACATAAACAAATTGGATTACAATGCAGACACACTCAAAAATAAGTTGAATCAAACTTTACACTAAACTTAATTGTAATTTTGTTTGATATCTTGATACCTTTCTTCTCCCAGGACGGCTCTATTGGCAACGGAAAATAAGAGCAAGAGAGGTCGCCTTTCTTTCAAACTAATTATTTAACAATCTGCCGGCTTGAAGACAAGGACATGGTGTCAGGGTGTACGAGTGTCAAACAAACTTTCCAAAACAAAGAGAAAATGCCCAAAGGTCAATATAATGACCATCAATAAAGTCCATAAGAAAAGAAGAAATAAAAAGAACACAAAGATAAAGGATTAGCTAAGAGAGTATGGACTACTTTCCTTTTAATGGAATTTATCTTATCATCATAGCACTTCCACCTTCTGTGACTAAAGATAAGAAAAGCAAGCTAACTTTTTAACCCTTAACACACTTGTGCCTTATAAACTAGCTTATTTTATCCTAATTCTAAGTTACAAAGTGGGAATAAAAGTTATTTGGGTTAAACTCCAGTTTTCACTTGACACACTTGCTAAATTGTAGCATTACATTTGCTAAATTGTAGCTTTACACTTGCTAAATTGTAGCTTTACACTTGCTAAATTGTAGCTTTACACTTGCCCAATTTTAGCATTATCGCCACCTACTGGTTTGGAGTACGGAAGTCAGAGTAGTGTATTATTATTGTAAGTTTATACCTATTTATTGATTGATAGATTTATTTATCTTACATCACTTTCATCCTTCTAAACAATAACCCCTTTAAATTTCACTTGTAATTATATTAAAGTATGGTTGCTGGTGTAATATTTACTTTTCTTAAGTGCTCCTGTACTTACAAATGAGGAAGAAAAATTGGGAGTACTCCACTGTTTATCTTTTGAAGAGAGTTAAATCCCGGAAAGGGAATAGAAAAATTAAGCCTTCCCAAAAATAATGACGTCATACATCATAGGTATTCCCATTGAGAACATTCTTTGTATTACAGTTCCTCTCTTTAATAAAACAACCCCATTTTAGGGTGTGCATGACAGCATATTTTAATAATGAGCACATATATGTTGCTAAGGGAAATAATCTAGTATGTCGCCCTTTTTCTACCCTACAAAAGCTGGTTTGGAGTTTGCAAAAACGAGGAAATACAATGGCAAAGTTGACAAACTGATGTATACAAACAAAAGTCGTGCAGGATCTAGTTCTTACCTCCTCGTCCACCATTCCTGGACGATGCTCTACTTTGAGTGTCATCCCATCGTTGCCAGTATCTCCCCACACATCCTCCCATGGTGAGTGAGGAGGATGCACTCTGCAAGCCAGCGTCCTACCAACTCTGCAGGGGCCCCATAACAAAAAAAAACACCGTAGCCCAGCGGGGAGGACGGGCTGCGGATCGGGTCCGATCGCTGCAAGCCCCGGTGGTCAGATCACTGCGCGTAACCTGAATCACTTGTGCTCAAACGCAATGAAATAGCGTCACAACTCGTGGGCCACAATACTACCGTTCAAAGACTTTGATGGGCGACTCGAGATTCTGTCAAAACGCCGGGTGAGAATATTAGGTCATCACATCAAAACTAGCTTTGTTCCCAAGTGTCCGTCGTTGTGGTGTTGACAGATCGTTCACTTTTCTCGACCCTTGCTAATCACGTTAGCCAGTTAGCTTCCGCGTCAGGAAAACAAACTTGGAGAGCGAGTGGTGCTTCTCCCCCTCCCCCCACAACAAAGTTATTTTCCTGACCGTCTACAGATCATCGCCATGCACGATCACTTCCGTGGATCTTTTTCTATTACGCATATTTAGTTGTCAGCTTCCCATTTAAATCCTAAAATCGGTTCTCTGCCTGCGAAAGGTTACTGACGGAGATCTATCTACTCAGCTGAACTTTTTTGCGCATGCGTTTTGGATACGGCATGATGACGAGTTCAAGGGAATCGGGGGATTTGGGCTTTTTATTCAATAACTGCAAAATTCACGACAAAGCGAACTCAGGTACAACCAATAATCGCTTTTCCCTATGTATTATTATCATAACTGTTCTAATAAGACAATTGGAAATACATATAAATGACCATTTAGTAAAATAAGCGTTGTTCCTGAAGTCATTATAAAAACATGAATTAAGTGTAAATTATAAGTTAAATTGTCTTTTCCCAAATGAATTCTGTTTAAATATAAACATGAAATAAGCGACACGTATAAGTTAAATTATCTTTTGGCAAATATATTCTGTTTAAATGTAAACATGGTTACATTTACACTGTGTGTCTGTGTGCTTCGTTTAAAATAAACTATTCGTTTGACATTTCATGTCGCCGCTCAACTTTGCGCGCATGCGTCATTCCAGTGGCATGAAGAGGCAGGATGGCTGAAGAAAGTGCCGTGCTGGTGTCACTAGTGGAGGAATTTGTCTCGGGGTTACAGGACAGCAAAGCCAAAGAGACAGCCTCAGGTGAAGAAATATGTTTACAATTTGGCACTATAATGAATACCTTTTTTTACCGTTTCTTTTAAGTTGGTGCAAAGAGTATGGTGGTGAACTAGCTAACTTAGCATCTCAACATCCTGTTTCGTTATGAACTGCATGACACATGACATTTTTTACCAGCTGGTTGTTTTTCATACAAATGTGGAATAATTATACACCAAACACTGCTTTGGGGGGTTGACATATTGAAAAGAGAGTTCTGTGTCGCGTGGTTAAAGATTAAGTGCACGTTACTAGTTAGCATACTGTCAATGAACTCCAACCTTTTGACCCGCCTGATTTTACTTCCTCTTTCACGTGTGTACTATCAAATGGCGCGTTTGTTTACTTTTGTTTGTTTTGGTTTGGTTTTCAGGTATCAAAAATAAAGAATTCACGGTTCTACAACTGGTCGAAGCTTTGGGGTGAGCTGTTATTTATTATTTTCTTCAATAGAATAGCATATTCTCTTTATTTCTTTGTGTTTTTTTTACACATTTCGACGAAACTTTATTTACATTAGACATGCAATTAGCTCGTGGCCGGTGCAAGGTGCGCTTAGTCTTTGAACCAGAAAGAATTGTCTCATATTGTAGTTGTTTTTCCCATTTTAAAATAAGTTTAAACTTTTGGTTTGCCTGTAGATTAAGTTTGACCAGCACACAGCCCCAAACTCGGGCCAGAGGAGTCAAACTACTTTCAGAGGTCTTGGAGGACTGCTACGGAAACCTAACAGAGAAAGAAGGTGCCATTTTGTATTTATTGGCAACAGCTGTGGATGCCATTTTAGTTTGTGTGTCACAACACAACATTGCACTGAAACCAAAATAAACTTAATATTATCCTATTCCTTTATTCTATAAGATAATATCTGTGTTTTTTAGTGGAAGTCCTCATAGCTTTCTACGAAAACCGGCTAAAAGACCATTATGTCACCACGCCACCTGTTTTACAGGGTCTCGGAATACTGGTTAGTGTTTAATACACATTAATTAATGATAGGTTTATTACGATTTTTTTTTTTATTTTCCCCAGACAAAATGCCCCATGTTGCCTCCTGGTGCAGCTATTTCAATATTAAAGTCTGTGTTTCAAGATGTCCATGTTCAGGTGAGTTATTATTTGGGGATGCCAAAAAAAAAAAAAACTTGATTGAACTGCTTGTTTTTTTGCTATTTTTGCTTAGTCATTGACGCTACTTGACCGAGCAGCTGTCTATAAAATGCTCATCAATGTAATGGACACAAGAGAAACTGGTAATAATACTTATATTTTTTGAACAGCTGTCACTTTTTTTGTGTGTTTAACTCCAATGTTTGTCCACAGAATTGAAGAATTTGGGGGCAGACTTTGTGTTCGGTTTTGTCCAGTCAATGGACGGCGAAAGGGACCCTCGAAACTTACTTTTAGCATTCCAAATTGCTAAGAAGATTGTCCACAGAGGTTACAATTTAGGTGAAAAAAATGGCAAAATAAAACTTTTTGGAGAAAGATGGCTATTGTCAACATTTTTTGCTTAATGTCAATGCAGGGAAATTTACAGAGGAACTTTTCGAAGTGACGTCCTGCTATTTCCCCATTGATTTCACCCCTGTAAGTTATTTTCACTCTTTTGGTGTAAAGTAATTATACAAGTAATTAGTTGTGTATGACCTAAGAATAAATCTGGAATAAAGGCTCATTGAGGAATTTCTTTATTTTTTTTTTGAGGTTTTGGTTTGATGTTTTTTGTTGTTTTTTTCAGCCTCCCAATGACCCCCACGGTATCACCAGAGACGAACTGATCCAAGAACTGAGACAAGTCCTGGCGGGGACTCCCAAATTTGCTGAGGTATTTGCATACTACATTAACCTTCAAATGGATCTGTCATGGCTGATTTCATTTCAATTGGCCATTTTCTTAGTTTCTGTTACCCCTCATCATTGAGAAGCTGGATTCGGATGTTCAAAGCGCCAAGCTGGACTCCCTTCAAACCTTGGTGAGAACTCTCATTCTTTCAGGGATAGGCCCGGTGTCCATTTTAGTTTATAGTTAGGTTCATCAATAATTATACTTTAATATACTTATAAAACAATACAGGGGGGACATCTGATTTAATTAATTTGGCATCTCTGTCACCAATGATATTGTCATGACATTTTTATATTTTTTAGGGCGCTTGCGTGGCACTCTACGAACACAAAGACTTGGCGGAATTCCTCGAGGGATTGTGGGCATCCCTGCGCAAAGAGGTTTGGCATCTCACCTTATGCGTTAAGTTTCTAAATATGTGACTGAAGTTTGTTTTCTTTTCAGGTGTTTCAAACGTCGAGCGAAAAAATCGAGTCGGCGGGCCTGGCTGCACTCACCGCCATCGCATCCTGTCTTTCACGCTCGGTTCTGGACTCGGCTTCTGAAGACGCCCTCAGCACTTTCCTGGATATGGTTATCAAAGGTGTGTAGATGTTTAAAATTTGACTGTCATAACAAGAGTCAGCAAAGGAAACTGTTTGGTCAAACTCCTCAGAACGGCCATTTTGGCTCCAAACTTGGGCAGCTACTCGTTGATGATCAAATGATGATTTTTTTTTCAGATTGCAAGCATCACTTATGTGAGCCAGACCTCAAGTTGGTGTGGCCCAGCGCCAAACTCATGCAGGCTGCCTGCCGCGCCTCCTACAGGGCCAGTCACATCATAACGGCAGCAGTCATGCCTGCGCTCATTGAGCAATACAATAGTAGAAACCAGGTAGGTTGCTAATCAATATGATTGGATTGGATAACTTTATTTTGGAACTTTCATTGTCATAGTAGCAAGATGGAGAGAGTACAGACACAGAAAAATAAATTTTAGACATTTATAGATAGGTCATAAGTAAGTTAATAAATAAATGAATAAATAAATAAATACATTAAAAATATATGGCAATTAATAAATATTTTTTTATTTTTTTATATATATATTTTAAAATTTATATTTATTCCCTAATCAATATATAAATACACATGTCAGCTTTTTTATTGCCTTTTGAACAGTGTTCCCAAAGACGCACCTTATTAGAAGTCATGCAGAAGTTTATACAATCCGTCAAAAGCTGCGAATCCTCTGAAAAAGGTGAGTGACATGACATATTTTTCTTTCAAATAACCAAGATGAAGTTGAGTTGTCACCATTTTAAAATGTCTCCTTTAATTCCTACCCCCTTCAGAGGAACCAGTGCTTTCTGGCATCTGCTCGTCATTGTGTTGCGTGGCCTTCGCCGCTCTATCGGAGACCAACGGCAGTCTTCAGGTCACCGCCACGTTTGTGCTTCTTTCGCTAGCTCGGCAAAATGGTGAGGCCCGCTTAACACATTTAAGAAAAAATGACCAATCATTCCCAAATGAATCCTTGTAAGTATTTTTTATTTTAAGGTCTGCTATCAAATTCGCAAATCGAACTAGCCGTTGATCACTTGGCTCAACTGGTACTGACAGAAGATGACAACCAAGTCAGGTCAGCTGACTTTCAGGTTTTTTTGCACCCAATTACAACCACCATACATGACCGTCCCTCCATCTCCAACAGCCTGGCCGTGGTCGCCTGCGCGGAAGGCCTCGCGGAACTCCACCCCACTGTTTTCATCACCAATATGATTCCCAGGATAAAGAAAGTCCTCTTTTCTGGTAACCCGGGCAATCAACCATTTACAGAGGTTTTACAACCTACAACATGAAGTCTGCTACATCATAGCTCCGTTTAGCTAGCTAGCTAGCTAGCTAGCTAGCACACAGCTAATGCCTATTTTGTTTTTTTTTGGTCCCCAAATAATAAAGATTTTTACATTCAGTGACTTAACCCCAAATATTTACCATATTTCCCAACATAATATTTATTTATCATTTCCCACACACAGAGTCAATGGCGCAAGATGGAGATTCCTCGCAATGTAAACAACCTTTAGTGCGGCCGCGCTGTTTGTCCGCATTGGCGGCCATTTCCACTAAATCAAGTGTGGCTCAAGAGACTGTGCCTGTCCTTTTGGAAGTCCTCGCCGCAGCACATTCTGGTAAAAAAAAAAAAAAACGTGAAAAATTTGATAGTGTTGGCAAAAATTATCATGTTTTACAGAGAAAAAATGTCTTTTCCAGGGGAAGCCGGTTTCTCATTGGAGGAGGCCGTGCTGGCGTGCCGGAGCTTAAAACGAATAGCCGAGCGGGTGGAAGACGACCGGGACTCCGGGCGATGCTTCCATGACGGCGTTATCCCGCGGCTACTATCGCTAGCGCTGCAGGCGGCGCTTCTGGGTGTGTGAGAGCTCAATTTTTAGATTCTGTGCAGGGATGGTGTCCTGATATTTTCAGATTTTGTTTCAGAAGAGAATTCATCTGCTCATCACAGTCCTCTGGGGGATGACGTTGTCCTCTCTGGGATGGTGGATGTCGTCAGCACGGCCTGCTGCAGACTCCAACCTTTGTAAGTAAAAACAACTGCCTAACCAGCCAATTAATCATTACATTTGATCACCAAAATGAACATTTTAGTGGATATTTTGTTGGTATTGATAGAAGAAAATAGCACTGACAGGTTTTGTTCAAAAAAACATATTTCCAAATTTATAATCATAGTAACCCCACATTTTATTTCCCTACTTATTCACAAACCAATACTATGTGGCCCCTTATAGTCTAAATAAATTACAGTGCTAGCCAATGAGTTAGCATTGGTAAAAAAAAATACTCCTGGTCAATGGAGGATATCTTTGTAAGCTTTCTGTAAATGTTTACGTGTGTTGCTCAAGTTTTGACTTCCCGTTGTGGTGTCTTGTCTCCTCTGGCTATTTTTAGATTGGCGGCCCAGACAGCCGTGCGATTTGCTTCGCTCTTCCTGGACGGTGACGTCTCCTTTTTGCCCGGGAACTCTCTCCCTTCACATATCAAGTTGCTTTCCAATGTACGCTCCTGACTCTGTTTACATTGTAAAAATGAGACGTTTTGGATGGCGGATTGTACAAATGCCTCTACTTGGGTTTGTGACACCAACTTGCCATTATTTGTTCTACCCCAAAGCAGCAGGGGGCGTCTTGGAGGCAGTCCCAGATGGTTTGTTTGCTGATGGCATGTGTGTGTTCGTTACCTCGCAATGTGAGTCTCACCTAAATGCAATTTTTGGACTCACTGAAAACAAAAGACTCCAATCAAATTATTAATTAATATTATTTTTTCAGGTGGAGATTCCCCAAATGGAGCGACTGCTTTCCGGCCTGGAAGAGATGAGCTATACTTGTAGCCACCCTATTTCGTACACGTCCGCTGCCAAATGCTTTGCTGGGCTGGTCAACAAAATCCCTGAGGGTTGGTTCATTTGTAAGTTGTTTTTGGGTCAAAAAGTTGAAATATTCTATTTTAGGTGAGGCTCTGGATGCTCTACTTCAGAAGACAATCAGCAGAATCTTGAACCAGTTGAATTTGGAAGCTTCAAGTGCTCGAATGCAGGCGTACACACTCATGATTTGGGTATTTTGTTTAATATTGATAATAAATGATGAAAATGTTCTGTTGTAGGTGCATTGTACAGTAATCCCTCGAATATTTCGATTTGGCTTCTGCTTACAAGTTTCAGTGCGGATTTTTTACAATTTAATGAACTTTAAAATATGTATATATAATTTTTAATGATTAATAGCAAGAAAAAAATGGAAAACAAGTGAATTCGCTGTAAGTGAAGTTGTGATAATTGAGGGAAGACTGTATTCATATGTTGTATAATATATAAAAATACAACATTTCAGAATCGATACTATTAGCAACCCGAGAAGATATTCAAGTGTAAAAAATGGCGACATATGTATTACAAAAATGGCTCATGTTTCCAGGTTACCAAGGCTCTACTTCTTCGTTACCACCCAGCATACACAACACTGACAGACAAGGTATACCAACTATTTTAGTAGCGGACTAAAGCTCATACCATATCAAATTATATTCCTCTCTTTATTTTTTCTCCCTTTTCAGCTTTTCTCACTGCTGGAAGACGGCCAACTGGGTCCCGTGGCGGCCGAAGGCTTTTCGCTACTGATGTGCGACTCGCCAGACGTGCTGAACCGCACTTGCCACGCCGACGTGCGCATTATGTACCGCCAACGCTTCTTTAGTGAGAATTCCGCCAAGTTGGTGCAAGGTTTCAACGCGGCGGCACAAGGTGAAATTTTGAAAAAAAACATCTTTTTTTGTAGCCGGACGTTTGGTAGCCGGACGTTTGGAAAGCCGGACATTTGGTAGCCGGACGTTTGATTTATTTGGATTTTTTTTTTTTTGCCTTCTCCAGAGAAAAAACCCAACTACCTGAAGGCTCTGTCCAACATAGTCAACAAACTACCAAAACAGGTCCAAGTGACCGAACTCCCATCGGTAAGGCAACAACACAAGAAGCCACATTCTCTGTATGTTGTGATTCCAATATATTTTTTGTGTATGTCTATCCAGCTGCTGACACTCTTGCTGGAGGCTTTGACGTATCCCGACCAAGGCGTCCAGCTGTCCACTCTGTCCTGCCTGGAGCCCGTCATCGCCGACCCGCCGCCGGCGCTGGTCCGACAGCTGGAGGCTTTAGTGGGAAGGCTCCTGCGACTCACGTCCAGTCCTGCTATGGTTGGTTACAACTCTTAGCTAGAACTGTGTGGAACAAAAATATTTTTAAAAATAAATAAATAGAGATACACTGGAACTCATTCAGGGAAAATGGCCGCCTCACTTTACCAATAGGTAGATCTGTGGAAAAGTTCAAAGATATATTAATCCTAATATGGCTGTCTTTCAGAACGTGAAGATGGCCACGCTGCGTTGCATCCACGCTCTTTCCCGCTTCCCTGAACACGAGGTAAGATGAATCCAAGCCAGAGCAGTACCAGTAGTAACCGCCATCAATTTCTACTCGCAGGTGTTGCCATTTCGGGCCAGAGTACTTCGAGCCTTGGCCAAACCGCTGGATGATAAAAAGAGGCTCGTCAGAAACGAAGCGGTTCAGGCACGAGGAGCGTGGTACGAATGCAGTACAAATTCATTAGCATCAGTAAATTTGGAAAATTTGGTTACTTTATTTTTCCTCTGTGCTCAAATATTATTTTTTCCCCTTCAAGGTTCTTTTTAGGAAGTCCTGGAGGAAGTTGATTTTTATTCTCCTCAAAAATAACCATCCACATGCCAAGAATAAAGAAGATTCAAGTCCTCCATTCACATTTCCTTATTTTACTGCAGATTTTTTTGCCTTTCTGCTTAAATTTCATACTTCCATAACGCACAACTGAGGGAAAAAAAGAGTAAATATTTACTTAAATATGTATCAAGCAGTTTTCTTGTTGAATGTGCCTCCTCTGGCGAATGAAATGAGCGAGTAGGAACATAAAATATTATTTAAAATTTTAACCATGGATTAAAGTCAAGAAACAAATGGACTGAAACTATCTTTTCCCCATTTGAGGTCATAAATGTGTTCAGATTTTTTTATGGATCACAAAATGCAGCTCAGTAAGAAGTTTTTTTTATTAAAAAGAACAATATTTGAATAGAGCACAGCTCATTTTGGGGGGTGGGGGATCAGTCACAGGTTGTCATGGCAACTAATTACTGCCTTGTTAATTCACAGGTTTGGAATGCCGTCTCTTTTTCCCCCCAAAACTTTGGCAACAGCTCTCTTACTAATTTATGCAGATATGCATCACATCATACACAAAAACACACTAACATATTTTCAACTCATAAAAATCAACTGTCTTCTTTTTCCACTATAAAGTGTCTCAGTGCAAAAAAAATTCAGTCCAGTGAAAATTTGCAATAGAAACACCATCCACACTCACTTTATAATTTGTGAAGTATTTTTGTAAAGCACAAAATCATCATTTCCAATTATGATTTCATACTCCATTCACTTTTAACAATACAACTGCTCTGATATAACAAAAACAAACTGTGATTGGCCCCTCATTCAATTTGCCCTTCCCCCTGAAAAGTGAACTTACACTTGCTGCTATTGATGATGTGAAATACTTTGGAAAAAAAAAAAAAAAAGTGATAGTGTGATGCAAAGATGGCCCACACATGCTAACATGTCCGCTAACATTTCAGAGTGTATTCTAGAGTCTTCCACTAGGCACAAAGGTGGTCCAAACTAGACCAGCGGCTGGTTGATTTTCCTCGGAGTGGATCTTCAAGATGCAGATGATGGAGAAAAAAACCCAAGACAGCATTGTTGTGTTGAGGTATGACATTTGAGAACATCAGATGGCCACGGGGTCTCTCTTAGATAACGTCCAGTCCCATAAAATGCCATTTCCCGTCACAGGATGGCTGGAGGGTAGCAGAACGCGTGTCAACCAATGGCTGGATAACCAAAAAAAATGACAAGGATGGACGGTTAATGGAATTTGGTCAAGTGGTGTCTGGTCTCAGAACAGTACCGGAAACAAGTCCACCAACCTTTGAGTCTCCACCCCAAGTAAGCGCTTCCAATTATCCATCTTCCCAAAATGATATGGATTTTTGAACACCTAAAAAGGCAAGCACATCTTTCTATTATTCCAGTTTTTAGCCATTATGTTCCAATAAAATGGTGCATATTTTATAAACAATACTTGCTAGGTTCGTGGGGGTGCTGGAGCCTATCCCAGCTGACTTTGGGCCATAACCGGAGGACACCCTGAAACAACCAATCATAGCAAAAGGCAATTTAGAGTGTCCAATCAGCCTACTATGCATGTTTTTGGAATGTGGGAGGAAATTGGTGTACCCAAAGAAAACCCATGCAGGCCCAGAGATGACATGCAAACTGGATTTGAACCCAGAACCTCAAAGCTGTGAGGCAGACGGATGGACTAACCACTCAATTTGCCGGGGCTGCTTCCAAATTAAACTATTTTATTTGATTTTTTTTTTAATTCAAAAGGGTCAATGCCACCTAGCCACCGCCATGTTTGTTTACCTTCCCCTGCAAGTTGAGTCTTTTTCTCTCTTTGCGATTAATATGGCGCTCCACACTGGTCTCCCCTCGGCTGATGAGTGCCGCGTGCCATAGAGTTAAACCTCCCAGGGCCACGGCCACAGAACTGGGAGGAAAAACACCGGGTCGGGGGAAGGGCGGTTTTACGACATGGCATCTCGTTGAAGGCAATTGAACTCACCTTGTCAGCACCCACAGAAAGATGACACATTTGTGACCAGTGGTTTCAGTGGACGTAAAAGCCGGTGGAACAGTTTGAAAGTAACTCTAAGGACACAAAAACAATATTAAACCATGTATATGTATTATAAAAAAATGCTCCTTTTTATATTGCCACAATTAATAGTCTTCTACTTGCATTTTTTTGATTTTTTAAGTAGAAACAGGATTCTTAACATTTCAAATTATGATGAGAAAAAAATGTAACAATAATTTTAATTAAGATTTAAAATAAAAGACTTAGACAACAGGTCTCCACACTGTTTTCAAGACATGCCCACTTAAGCCAAATCCAAATGAGGTAGGAAGGACACGCCCACAGGCATGGAAAACATCCAATTGAAGGAATGTACAAAGTATATGTAGTATTCCTCTTGTTTTTAGTTTATAGACATGTTTTTTTTTGTTTATGTCTACAGCACATGTTTAAAAATACTATATATTTCCTCCCATTTGTTATGAATGATGGCTATATAACAATAAATATTACCTCCACAGCACTGTAAGCCTTCAGAAACATTTCTCTACTGCTGACACTGCAGTAAATGCAGCCTAAAGTCATGTAAAGGCAGAAGGAGAAAAAGTAGCGGTGGTTGAAATGGCCTACGCAGTTGTTGAGCCAAGCTGGATGGAGATCAGTTAAGTCCACAACAATTTACAAGGTTGAAAATAGCTTGTCTTTTAGCTTTAGAATGATTTTCTGACCCATGTATCAATCATTGTTATATATTGCCATATTGTGAGCAATCTGTGTAGAGATATATAGATATTTGTTGTTTTTTAAACAAGGATACGACAGTGATGGTCCATCTTTAAGACACAGCTGAAACACAAGCAGAGTAAATATGAGTTATAAAGAAGTTATTAGCCAATTAGATTATTATAAAGGATGACACAATCATTTTTTTAACAATATAATGACTACATACGTGTTGCAGATGCTGCAGTGATGCGTCCTGGCCGGTTTTGGATTGATACATTTCTTACAAATGGAGACGGAAGCAAGGTGGATATCATCCTTGAAGAAGTAAAAGACAAAGAATTATGTCAAGGTGAGGACTGGAGAGTTATAAAGTGCGACTTATAGTCCAGAAAATGCATCAAATTGAATTCACCTTAAACCAGCATGTTGAAACTTGTCCATATTGTGATGGATAACGATATTATTATGGGTACGCTACCTTGGGCGGATTTCCCGGAGAAGTGGTGGTGGCCTTGTAGTAATGGAAGACCACCATCACCAGGAGCCAGTGTCCGCAGACCAGATGCCAGGCGATCCAGATGGCGCCGTACGTGGCCAAGATGGTGGGGAGGACGTAGGCGTAGACGATGGCCACCACCGAGCTCGTCAGGAGGACCACCAGAGTCACAAAAACCTGGAGGTAAAAAAAATATGCAGATAGCGTTAAAGCAGAGTAGGTTGAATTTAAGCTTCTTGTGTGGGCCAACATCTTATCATTGAAATGCTACTCACTACTCCAAACCAGCGAGTCACCCTGTCCACAATCCAGTACACGGGTTCAAAGGCGCAGTCGATCAAGGTGTCCGAGTTGGTCAGGCTATTATAGTAAAGGGACTTGAGCACTAGCTTAGCGTAGCGACGTAGCCTAGCCAGGGGCGCCAGACGACCGCGAGCGCCCGTCTTGTGACGGCACCAGGGCAGCGTCAATCGCATGGCCCGCGAGAGACGGCGACTCCAGCTGCCGCCCAATCGCATCCCAGCGTGGACGCCGGGCCCGCACGCCTGGCCTTCCAAACACACGCAAACAAAGAGACAGGCGCACCAACAGTTAGAGATACAAGCGGCGTAAAATAGGAGTTCTTCGTAACGTAGGCGGACAACTAGAGATGTTTCCATGATGGGTGACGGATCGGGAATGTAGATGGCGGGTCATCTACAGAGAATGAGGACTTTGAAAGCAAAAAAAAATCAGATTAATAATTCACAGGTCCAAAACCAGTAGGCAGATGGAAAGTGGTAACCCAGTAAGAAGGATCTACAAAGATGCTGAATGTCTTGAAGGGGGAAAATGGGGATACCCGATCCCAGCGTATTATTTACATAGATTAAATGTTTTTTTTTTTTGTTCTTTAGGATGACATTACTTATGCGAGGCCAAGGAAAGTCCTACACTTTCATCATTACATGATTTTTTAATGAAGTATTATTATGGGATTGGTATTTATGCCCAATGTAAGTGACCCAGAGATTTTTTATCTATATAGATTCTAATAGAATAAACTGAAACTCTTAGCTAGACTAATCAGCAATTCTAGAATGAGTTTTTCCCTATATTGTTGTTGTTGTTATTGTTTTTATTTCTACCCTTAACATTATTGTACATTTTTTTTCAACAGGTCCCAGGCTGGGGAGATCCAACATATTTATTTGCTCCTTTATTCCTGTGATATGTCGATTATTTGACTAAATCCACTGATCAGCCTTCTGTTCTATCGTTTCTCATCCTGTTTTGGCATGAGTGTTAGCCACATGCTATCTGTCTACACAGAACCTCTCAAATCGTCCAGATTAAGGCCGTTTAAGTACACATTACAACAGATCTTAATGCTGACATACATTACCTGTTTAGGTGAACGGTATACACATTCAGATAAGGTGACAGCCTCGGGGTCACGTCATATTTGGAGGATTTCCGCACATTTTGAGATGGGTACCAAAAGGAGCTGATGCTACAGAGATCGTCTATTTGATAAGAGCTACTTAGAAAGAAGGAATATTTTATTCGATTGGAGTCCTAAATGATTTGAAAAATTAAATTTGTTTGGAAAATAAGATTCAGATTTTGATAGTGAATTCTGCACAGTAATAAAATATCTGAGTAGTTAAGCAAGAAGTAACGCATTAGCCGGCAACACATCACGTTATTGCGTAATCTTTGAAGGTTAGAAATGGTTGTTTCAAGATGGCTGCGTTTACAAACGTTGAAGGCTCTAACTTTTCACATCTAGTGATTATAAACATGTCATCTACAGTCTATATGTCATATGATCATTGAAAATGGCTGCGGTGATTTGGTAAGATGCTTTTCATTAAACTGAAATAAAAACAATGTTAGCACAGTTTGATTTGGTTGTCCGATTTTGCAAACTGTCTGCTTATCTAGCAAGGTGTCTATCCCAAGTCGAAAAGTTTAGTGGGTCTACAAACATGTATTTTTGTCATGTTATTTGTTAAATGTGACCACAGGTCTTAGCATAAAAATTAATAAGTAGTTGTGGTTATTCTGGTCAGATACACCAAAACCTCAACTGCTTTCATTATCTATTAACCACCTCGTCGCCAAGAGTAATAATAAAATGTATAAACACAAAACAATGGAATACGTGGACCCAAAAAAATACCACTAATATTAAAGTAAAAAATTAAATAAAAATTCCCAAGTGAGAAATACTTATCTTTTTTCATAATTTCACTGTAATATTGAATTGTACATCATCACAATATACAATATGTAAATGTCTATTACTAAAGACTGCAAAAAATATATATATTTGTTTTTTATGATTAATATTATTCATATGCGTTTCTCCAGGCGTTCCAGATGGCGCAAATATGACGCCGAGTTGCAGCAAGCCCGCGTGGAGGCCATTCCACTGGAATTCTCCGATTCCCATCCCCTCAAACCTATTTTGGTGAGTATGTAATTTCTTGGCTGTATAGTTCTTTTCTCTCTCTAAATTGAAATCCATTTTTTTAAGGTAACCGACAGCAAACCACGGCGGGGTACTCGCAAAGGCAGCACCTCCTCTTCGTCCTCCTCCTCATCCTCCGTCCCACCGGACCCCCTCACCTCCATGTTGGACGGAAGCGATCCGCTGTCCGTCTTTGCGGCGGAAAGTCCGCCCGCTACCCACAACGCTTCCGCTGGGGTTTGCTTGCTTCTTTTTTTTACAACCCCCATTTATTTTAAAAAGGGAAAAAATCGATGTATTTTTTCCCTTGCAGGATGCCAGGAAGAAAGGCGAAAAGGAGGAGGAGCATGTCGGGGCAGACTTCGAACCGTGGTCCATGAGGAGAGGAGAAATCCTGGCCCGGTTCACCACTACTGAAAAACTTTCAATTGTAAGTCATCCTCACAACATATCATATATAAGCATCCCGAGCTAATTTTTCTTATTATCATTTTTTTAGAATCTATGCATGGGCTCTGATGGCGGTAAGCAATGCATTTTTTCGCATTAAAAACGCCATAGGAACATGAAAATAATGTCTAAAATTCATTTTTCTTCTCTTTTTAACCTTTCTTCACATATCCACGCTTGGACTGGATAGCAAATTCCCCGAATCCCGGCGTATCGGCCGTCTCGGAGAAAGTCCGCACTCGACTGGAGGAACTGGACGACCTGGAAGAAGGTTCCCAGAGAGAGCTGCTCAATCTGTCCCAGCAGGAGTACGCTAACCGCATCGAGGAGCTCAACCAGTCCCTGAAGGAGGCCTGGGCCGCAGACCAGAAGGTCAAAGCCCTGAAGATTGTCATCCAGGTAAAAAAAAGGTGGTGCCCAATCAAAACTTTTTGAATGGGAAACTAATTGAATTGTTTGTTTACTCCCGTCCACACGGTGGCAGTGCGCTAAGCTTCTGTCTGACACGTCCGTCATCCGCTTCTACCCCAGCAAGTTTGTCCTCATTACCGACATACTCGATACTTTTGGTACGTAGAAACCGCCATTTAGGGGAAAAAATAGAAGTTTCTTCTATTGAATATTTGAGATATTGTACATATAAGCATATTTTCACTTAATTTGGTTGTCCAATGCATTTCAAGTGGGAGGGTTGGCAGCAAATGAAAAAAGGGGCATTAAAGGGACTGATATTGATATACAATTGTAACTATAGTATTTAACCCAGTGTCAATATATTGTTTTTTTTGCTTATTTTATTTCTTTTTTTTAATTTAAAATCTTGTTATTTATTTTTTCATGCCTAGGTCGGCTTGTGTACGACAGAATTTGGACCCTGTGTTCGGACCCCAGACCTTTACCAGGTATGAATTTCATCGTGTCATACATAGGAGCGTCCAGTAGAGGGCGATTCTTCAGCTTGACTTATGTTTTATTTATTTTTCTTGCCAGAATCATTTACAGTGGATGATGTCAACGACACGGCCAAAGAGACGTGCCTCAACTGGTTCTTCAAGATCGCCTCCATTCGAGAACTCATCCCCCGACTGTATCCCCCCCCCAAAAAAAATTGTGGTCACTGCACTCCTTTTCATAAGTTGATGTCCTTGACAATTGTTGCAAACAGATACGTGGAAGCCTCCATTTTGAAGTGCAATCGCTTCTTAAATCAAGGGTGAGTCATCCAAATTGGGGGGTGACGGGGCTATTTTTTCAAACATAAACTTTGCCACTCCCCCTCAGCGCCATTCAAGAGACCCTCCCGCGGCTTACCGCCATGGTCAGGGGGATCGGAGACCCTTTGGTGGCCGCCTACACTCGAGCTTACCTTTGCAGGGTACAAATATACTTTTGTCTATTTTTATACATCGATATATGTAATGTATATGACTTTTTTGTCCTCTCCTCATAAAGGTGGGCATGGAAGTGGCCCCCGGCCTGCGAGACGTCCTAAAACGAAGCTTCTTCGACTTTCTCGGAACCTTCCGGCAAATGGGCGGTGAGGCCGTGGGTGGTCAACTGCAGGCCCAGAGGGTGGAAATGCCCGAGTACCTGACTCTCTATTCGCCCGCCATCAACTGGATCCTTCAGTGTAGTGCTTACAGAGCCCCCGAGGTACGGACTCATCCACATACAACGCAATAGCGGCCATTTTCTTTTGTTATTGTTTTTCCAAAGAGCCACATTTTGCTTATTTGTTGTTTTTCCAACAGTCTCGCCTCACCGAGATGATGGAGCGATGCAAGAAGCTGGGCAACAAGTGAGTAACAGAGTTGGATTCGTCACGAAAGATGACCTTATGTCAAATTTCCACGCCGACAGCGCCTTGCTGCTCAATTCCGTCATGCGAGCCTTCCGAGCCGAGTTTGTGGCCGCCAGAGCCGCCGACTTCATCGCCATGATCAAGGACTGCGACGAAGCCGGATTCCCCAAGGTGGGTGGGAGCCATTTCTCATCCCAGGACCCCCTTAAACCCAACAGAAAGCCAATTAAGGGTGTCCAAACTACAGCCTGTTTTCAATTAGGCAAAAAATAAATACATTGAATACGGCTCACACAAAAATATTGATGCTGACCATCAAATTGATAACTTGGCTATTTTAAACATCACATTCCAATTCCCATCTTCTGTTGACATTGATTTTTCTCTCGGGCAAAAGTTTGGACACCCCTGAACTCACTAATCACCCAAATTTGAAGAAAATCCACCAAAATGCCTGTCCAAAAATGTCTTCCAACTTTTTAGCATTTATTATTTGGATCTCTGGGACGCTGCCTGGCCTGCGCCGACCCTCCCGAATCGGAACGCTTGACCATCCTCAACGAAGCCTGGAAAGTCATCACCAAAGTCCGCAATCCTCGGGTAACATGCCAAAACACCACGACACCATTTTGGAGACATTTTTTAGCCATTTTCCAACCGTTAAACAAACTAATTTTGTTTCTATGACTTGCAGGATTACATCAACTGCGCCGAGATTTGGGTGGAGTTCACCTGCCGACATTTCACGGTGAGCAATGCCGACATTTTGGGGGAAATCCGCCATTTTGGGAACCAATCAATTATGTCGATCGTAAGAAACGTGAGGCCAACACGGTCCTGGGAGACGTCATCAAACACATGACCCCCGATCGGGCCTTCGAGGACGCCTATGCTCAGGTTTGGACGCCGTTTTCGTTTTGGAATCTCGTCATGGTGGCGCCGCCCTTCTGGTAACTAACTGGAACTTGTCATTTTAGCTCCAGTCCGTGATCGGGAAGATCCTTTCACACTACCATGACTTCTCCGTCCTATTTTCCATGGTAAGGCAATGGGAAATATACCCATGATGGCCAAAATTGTATAACACATCAATGGAATGTAGTTAATCCAGATTACCATGGTCTACTCTTGGTAAATAGCAACATATTTCTCAATGTCACTCGTTTTTTTGTGTGTGTTTGTGGTTTTAGGAACGCTTCCTCCCATTTCTGGACATGTTCCAGAAGGACAGCGTCAGGGTGGAGGTGTGCAGGTCCATCACGGAGGTCTTCATCAAGTAAGATCTACTTTCCCGCCTTTTGGGAGTCTCACAAAATGAAATCTGGCTCCAACCTCCAGACAGCAACTGGAGCCAACGCGAGACCCGGTCATCCTCAATGCCATGATGCACATCTGCAAGACCATGCACGACTCTGTCAAGTAAGACAAAAAATAATAATAATAATATAGTAATGTCAGGTGAATGAGATTGAAAAAGCATTTGTTGCTATTTTTTACAGCGCGCTCACTCTGGAGGATGAAAAACGATCTTTGTCTGTGCTGATCATCGGCTTTATGCGCATGGTAAAGTGCATTTTTTACTTTTTTAAAGAGAGTCACAATTCTTAATAAGTAATAACATTAGGGTATTTATAAAAATATAAACATTAGGCTTTTATTTTTACTTTTTTGAGTGTGTCACCCATGACAATTCCTTTGATAAGTACTAACATTAGGGTATTTATCAAAAAAATAAAATAAAAACTGTCTTATTTTTTACTTCTGATGCTTAGGTTTCCTTCGGCCGTGACTTTGAGCAGCAGTTGAGTTTTTGCGTGGAGGCTCGAGCCACCTTCTGCAACCTGGAACCGGTTTTGGTGCAGCTCATTCACGTCAGTCTCAAATCCAGGAACAAACACACACTTTTAAAAAATAATAATACAAATTAACCCCACATTGATCCACTTTTTTCATTAGACGGTGAATAAACTTGCCATGGAGACAAGAAGAGTAATGAAGGGAACTCACTCTCGGAAAACGGCGGCTTTTGTGCGGGTGAGCCTCGTCCTCCCTAATTCTTCCCATTTCTGTAAACCCACGTTAATGGGTAACTTTTCTCTCCAGGCGTGCGCCGCTTACAGTTTCATCACCATCCCATCGCTGGCCAGCATCTTCAGTCGTCTCCACCTTTACCTGTTGTCCGGCCAGGTGGCGCTGTCCAATCAGTGTCTATCTCAGGGTGTGCGGCTTGCTCTGTTCTTTTGGTTGTACCGTTGTTCCTGGCCTTATCTTTTTGCTCTGCCCCCTAGCGGATGCTTTCTTGAAAGCGGCAGTGGGTCTCCTGACCGAAGTTCCACGCAGCATCATCGTGGAAGGCAAGGCTCGATCTTCGGAGACTTTCCTGCTCGACTTCATCGCCAATTTTCTGTCCACCCTCCTGGTCGTCCCGGTAAGAAAAAAAATGATAAAAAAGGACAATTATTGATTTAAAAGGGGGAAAATCAGGAAATTTAATATACATCTATACTCTTCATTTTAATTTGATCCTAAAACAGAAACTCATAATTGAATTTCCCGGACCGTACAAAATGATGTGGTGGGCCAGATCTGGCCCCCGGGCCGCCACTTTGACACCAGTTTAATAGACGTGGGTAAATGTATTCGTAAACAAATGTCATGACGTTTGCAGGACCACCCAGAACACGGCGTGCTCTACTTAGTCCGCGGCGTGCTCAACGTGGTGCAGGATTACACATGGGAGGATAATGGCGACGCCAAAGTGCGCGTTTACGTGAGTGCACTTCCCCTGCTGGCCGCTATGAGTCAGGAGACTTACCTCTATGCCATTCCGCAAGGTAAACAAACATGTATTTTTTAGGCCTGTGCTAGTTTTGGGGTTTAGTAAACATGCAGCCTTGTATTTTCTCAGTGGACTCCAACGAGACTCTTTACGGTGGAGATCCAAAGTTCCTTTCAGAGATCGACAAGCTCTGCGAGACCCTGATTGGACAGATTTTGGACCACCTGAAGGCTCTCGGTCGGGAAGAGGTGAGACAGAGTGTTTTTTTGGGTTTCCCTTTTAAATTTTCCGTCTTTTTGGCAGAACACGCGCCGCCAAAGCGCCCTGGCCTTCTCCCTCTTCTGCGTCCTACTCGCTCACGGCGACCTGAGGAACAACAAACTGAGCCAGCTGGCCGTCAACCTTTGGAACCTCAGCCACAAACATGGACACTGCGAGACGCGCGTTTCCGTGAGTTAAGACGCAAACAACGGCGTGACCGGACGTTTGGTCCCCGGGTGTTTGGTCTGATTTTGCGAACTGGTTTCAACATTAGCATTAGTACGTCTGACAAACCCGCTCTTGTCCCGCCTCTCCCCGTCTAGGTCCGGACGCTGGAACACATGAAGCGTCAGTCCCTACAAGCCGACATGTCCCACCTGACGGACGCCATCCACAGGCTGGCGTTGACGTCCCGCACCTGACGACTTTTTCCCCCACACCAGAAAGCCACAAGCGCTAATTAAAAGCATCTTTCACGTCTAAGGCAAGTCGTTCCAAATCATTTTTTTGTGAGGTTCTAATTCCGAGTCGCAGAATCTTTGCTACTTTTCTATATTTATCGTAGTATTCAAAATATTTATATACAATCATGTTAGTTCTCGTTTTGGAAAGAAAATGGACAGGACAACAAGAAGTTCACATCAGTCTCAATCCTTTAAGTTTATTGACTCCATTAGTGTATCGGGGAAAAGGTAAGCAGCCTTTTCTTTTTGGAAAAAAAATAAAAAACAAAAAAGCAGTGACTACTGATGGCCAAAAAGGAAAAAAAAAACTTCAACACCCCCCAAAAAAAACTTCTTAAGCTGTGTGAGCAGTCTCTTTGGAAATTAGTTTAGTTGTCTAGCTTTAATTTGTCGCAGCAGTACAAGAGTATAAAAAAAGGATGCTATGCTATGCTAACCCTTTTTTTGACAATACTGTTAAACCTCCCACTTCAAATGAATTGGACATGAATAGTAATCCACCAGTTAACAAAAAAGTGCTCTCCTATGTTGACAAAAAAAATGATACTTAAATACGGGAAAGGTGTCTGAATTTAATTGTATGCCGTAGTTTTTTTGTATTTGCTGAGCTGCTTAACTTTACATGGCACGTATATCGATAACAATTCACACACGTACACTTCAAATCTATGGATAGTTTAACTTTTGGCTTAACCAGAGCTCTCCTGGCCCAAAAAACAAGTCTTTAACCACCTTAAAAAATCCAAAAGTGGTCTTGTTAGCGCAAAAAATGGGCAAATTTAAATGATGACCAACACTTTTGACAAAAACGCGCGACGTCCTCGCAAAAAAACAGCGTGAAGAAACGACCGTGGCGTCTACGAGCGCATCGATTCAAACCCAATACTCGCCAAACATAAAAGTAATCATTCAATAAACTATTGGACCGCGTTTTAATGCAATCTGACGAGTTAGAAGTGAATGGGTGCGATGACCAGGGGGCATAAAGTGCAAAACACAGCGCCCCCCACTGGGTAAAGTTGCCCCACTTTTGTTTTGCGTGTTTTTGTCGCTCTGGTGGTTCAATCCAGCTCGATAGGGCTGCTGTCCTCCCGGGCTTCCTCGCCGTCTTCGTCCTCGCCGGCGCCCATCAGGCTGTTGAGTAAGTTACCTGTTGGCACAAAATGGCGGCGACTCGGTGAGGAGGACGATGGTGGCGGTATTCCAGGCCGACGACTCACCTAGCAGGCCGCCGTACGACGGAGATTGTTTGGGGGGGACGCCGAAGAAAAGCTGTCCTATTCTGTCCAGGTACTGTGGCGAAGACAAGCACATGATTGGACGCTTTTGGACGGACGGCGATGGACGACGGGGGCGCTCACCTCGTTGTACATGGGGTCCCTCTTCAGTGAAGGTTGATATTGCTCACATAACACTGTGAAAACGGTTAATTTACCCCTGAAAAGAGGAATATGATGAGATGTAGACATTTTAAATGGAGTTATTTTAACATAAGTGATTAAAAAGTTGATATTTAACCAAAGTTGCATAGTAGTAGTGAGGTGAAATATTTAACATTATGTAATTTTGAAAATGAATAATGTTGCTTTTAAAGGAATAAGAAATGAGAGCCAAATGAAGAGTTTAGAAGTATATTAAATTGACTGATTTTCAAAAATAGCTCCAACTCCAATCCGATTGGACGCCCGGACACAGTCATGGGCAGCCAATGAAATCAAAGAATCCAATAAAAGTATCCCACAGGGCTTTAACTCACTCACCCATCCACTGCCAGCAGCAGAAACCAGATAAAGTTAAGGAGGGGCTGAACAAATGGCGGACCCCTCTCTATGGACGGGTGTTTTTCTGTATACGTGCTAAACACGATGGAAGCGCTGCTTTTGTTCTTCAGGCACAGGAACCTGGCAAATAAAGGGGACATTTGCAACAGCGGGCATTTCTTTCTCAAGACCGACACTCACTGTAGGACTGCCTGGGCCACAAACATGTCCACCTCGCTGCGGAAACCTCGGGAGGACGAGTACTCCACCAACATTTGCGCACATCCCTCACCATCCGACGAGTGCAGAAAGTGGTAACGGGATTCACTGTAGTTTTGCTCTACGGGGAAGGAAAATGAATGGCTTCCACCGAGTGAAATTGAATATCTTGCTAGTACCTTTCCACAACGTGATGGCTAGTAGCTGATGTAACTTGGGGTTCCCCAACTTGCCAGAACCCCCCGTAGACCATTTCAAGGCTCTGGATACAAAGGCGACTCGTTCCGGAGAGTTCTGCTCCATTTGGCCGAACAGCTTGGCCAGATTTTCTGCTCGGGGAAACATGACAACTTCAACTGACCGCCCCACCTGTCAATCAAGTATGGCGGTGTTAGCGAAACACTCACCTAAAATGTCTTCTTCTACTTTGCCGTCAGACTTCTCCAGCACCTCCAGAACGAGCATGGAGAGATCAGCTGCACTATTTTGCTGTGCAAAATAAGATAACAGACTTCATTGCAGAACTGGGTACGTTATTGCATTAATGAGGAGATACACTTGTTTATATACAAATGTTATTGTTTTTTCCCCATTGACAGGGATAAAGATTATTAAAGAAGAGCATTACCTGGTTATAGCTAAAGAAGAGAAGGGCACCGTTGTACATCAGCTCCCGGGCTTCACTGTGTTTTGCCTGTGACATGTACCTGTGGACAGGTAAGATATTTACATTTCAATGTATGTAATGTCATTTTGTGCAGACCAGGTGACCTTTATATAGTTATATTTATACATGGTGAATGCTAATGTTGAACTGTACCAATAAAAAGGAGAGTAGCTGCTTATACATTTTATAATTTACTACAAACCACCCCAAAAATGTACCTATATCTTTCACTCAGTTAGTTAATGCACCGTTTTACAAGAAGTGCTTTAAGTTAGATGTGAAAAGGAAAGTCAAGGTAGGACAGTACACTTGGCTACCTAGCACATCTGCATAGATAACAGTTTATTATGCACTAATAATCTCATCAGAAATCATTTTCAAACTCATAACACATCAATGTATGTTATATTCGTGTTGTTGAGCAGGTCTACATGGAAACTTCCATAGTTTAGTCCCTAAACATGTTGCAGTGTTGCTAGCTATCTTAGCTAGCTAACACTTCGCAAGTAGCCCTTTTTTAAGACAGTTGAGTAACTTCTCCGTCGTCCAATCAAATTAGCCGAAACCCCACGAGTGGGTGGGCTCATGCTGACATTCCTCCAATGATATTCGAGAGTAGATAAGCAAGGTAGGCGATAGAGCGATTTACAACAGGGCAGGCCTCAAGTTGCTAGCAACGGCAATCCAGGGCGTAATAGTCTTTTCTTACCGAAAAAATAACGTCCTATACATCTGATGTGCTTCATAGTAATCTCCCTTTTCCACGCTGGCTCGCAGTTTGCCTTCGACCCTCTGTACGCCTCCACGGTTTCTCCCACTGGAGCACCTCAGAGACTCCTGCTCCGACATCGTCGTAGCTCCGCAACGGTGCTGACTGACTGCCCCAATTGTTGACAGCGGAAACCGGAAGATATCAACACAAACTTGAGCATCTTCGCCTGCCGTAGCTACTTACCGGTAAGCAAACCTCATTTATTACAATCTAGACATTATACGAATAAAATAACAATCCCATCAATTGCACTGTATACTTTTTAAAAACCAAAAAAAGTGGTGGTGCCTCGACTTTAGTATCTTACTTGTAGGCCGTAAAAAGCATCAGTTTTTATCCATTTTGGTGTCATTAACTTAACTCTAATTCACATTGAGCTCCACTATACATGTATTTATAATTTTATTACAAAAAAATATACAAATACAATATGTACGTATTGCGTTTTACTTTTATACCTGCAGTACTTCAAGTTTACTCTAGGTGGCATTAAATACAGTGGTGCCACATGCTATTAGTAGTATTTATACTGCATTTGCATTAACCATGCTTGCAGTTTCAGTCAAATAGAATACAATACATGCATACGAATACATTGTGTATAATGTACGCTCACGAAATAAACTTTTAAAACATTGCTCGTCGTTAGAGTCATTCCGAAGCGTTCCAGAGGAGGGTTTTTCCGGTAAAGTTTCCTTTGTCATCAGGAAGTGGCAGCGGCCAGCTGGGGTATCTGACTTCTATCTTCGTGGACAAAACACACAAAGGGGCGACCATGATAAGTAAGACTAAATACATATTTCCTCCATTGTAGCTCTCACGGTCGTTAGCTCGTCATACAACGTCACTTTTTGTTATACGTCTAAATTGTTGCTGGAATTCGGCTAGGAATTAGTGGCTGTGTTTGCTGAGCACGCATGCTAACAGTGCTTGGCTAATTTAGTGTGCCTTAGCAAAGCTAGCATGGAATCCCAACAGGTTTGGTTAACCGAGTTAGCATTCGCATGATTATTAAACTCTGGTTATGTTAGAGTTATGGAATTCGTGTCTGTTGTTTTGGGGGGGTTGTTTTGTGCTAACTCCCACACCCGAAAGGGAAGCTAACAATAGCTTGTGTATGTGTTTTGGTCAGTGACAGCTGTAATACTTGCTTCTCGCCCATAACAACTATACTTATAGATAGATAGGCCTCCTCCAATGTGGACGTAAACGTTAAATGTTTTATTTTTATTTTCCATGAATCAACAAGTTGAATTATGTGGTCTTCAGAATATTTTCATATGAGTCCATTAAGCCTCTTTAATTATTTGTATACCGGCATTACAGTAAATGATCTGATTTGCTCTATTATATATACATGTATACATACATTATATATGTTTTTAAATCACGGCTTTTTATTACAAGTTGTAACCGTTGTAATAGATTATTTTTCACCCATTACAATTTGTGACCCAGAAAATACACTTCAAATACATTCGTGTACAAGAATGTTGTTCTAAAATAGCCTTTAAGAAGATGCTAATTGTTTATAGAAATGCTCCACTGAAATATTCTCATAAGATAACAGTTTTTCATCTATGTGCCAGGAAAAATGCAAAAATAAACATTGTTTATTTTTCTTTATAACAAGACTTCTATGGACACGCTTTAATGACAGATGGGATCAGATAAGTGCTAAAGATTTACTTTTTTCTGTTTTTTTGCAACAGGTACATTCATATCTGCAACCTGCTGGAATGGAAACACGCCCTTTTAAGAAAAAGTGAATCTGGTAAGTTTAATTCATGCTCATTACTCATTCAGACAGAAAAGTGCTCCTTATCTTGTTAACCAAAATTCAAAATATGTTGTTGCACTTGTCTTTAGGCATGTCTGTTTGTTGTCACTGTTCACATCTGGCTGATTTTTTTACTGTCCAATTGACATTTTTTTCAAAGGCTGGCGTTCCTGTGCTGAAAATGTTGAACGATAAGTAGTAAAAAAACAAAAAACAAAACACTGCACAATCTGTTCCAATGAGTAATTTCCAGTCGATGTGTAATACTGCATTACGTAAGCATATGCAGGCCTTTTATTAGGAATATTCCAAACATGTGTGCACCCTGCAATCTTTGATAAATCGCTATAACTCCCATAAACAATTTTTAGTCTTCCCTCAACCTTAAAAAAACAAACGCAAACCTGCAGTTTGACATCTGGATTGCGGATTTAAAATATATTTATTAAATCTATTTATTTATGTCTAAAATGTTTTTTACTGTGTCTGTATTCGCACCCTCTTGCTACTGTTTTCCAAATATGGGATGAATAAAGTTATCTAATCTAAAAAAAATAAAATTAAATGCATTGGCCACATTATTGTTATCCACCATTTTGTTTGTAAAAGTACTTTTTTGGTCACAGCTCTCTCTGGCAACGGCGCCCCACCGCTAACGGACAATATGGAAGTGACCGGGGCGGGCGTCTGGAACCAGAGCCCCCAAAGCGAAGCAGTGACCAGCGAACTCCAGGAATTGTCGCTACAGGCGGATCCTGACGAATTGCGGCTTCAAGATCGCAAAAACGGTGAGTTTGGCATGTGGATTGAACATTTTTAAAAAGTCTTTATGAATTTACGGACTTGGCAATGTGTATAGTCTTATTTGATTGGATGGACTCCATGTGTGTAGACCAGACATTTGAATATTCCTTAATACATTCCTTTTTACTTGACTCGGTACTTCATACTTTTGACTTGAATGATGAGTGATGTGTATGATAATACTTTAGTTCTTTTTTCTGTTTATGTTTCATATGTACTATTAACGGATGCACTTTTTTATATGTATCATATCTTGTGCTGACCCGGCCCCATCTGTTGCATTTTTAAAGTCAATATGGCCCCCGGCCTGGTTTAGACACTTTAAAAAAAAAAAGTATTTTTTTCCATCTTTATTACCTGCAATGGTAAATATGGCCAGGTTACCTTTGTCCATTGTTTGTACCTTCTTCCTGATACTACTATCATACAATTCTGCCCTCGTTTCCGGCCTAGACAAGACACTATTGTTTAGATTGGTCAATCATTAGGTGCTCTGTCACAATTGTCTTAAACGACTGGAATTGGGTCAAGGTTTCTACCTTCACCTTTCCCTCAACACGGGGTAATCACGTTGACATTTTGCATTTCAACCCAAGAGAAATCCCCCCGGGGCCATGTATAGCCTCCGGCCACCACTCCCTATGTTGAACAACCCCCCCATTCTGATATCTCAGAAGCCCAACGCAGCAGACATGTCGCCGCACGCCGGCCCACGAATAATCTCGAATAAAGACGCTTTAAGCTACGTTCTCTACCACGTCTGGCTGGGTGACAAAAGCGCTACACGCCCTCTCCGACCTTATCAAAGCTTTCTATCTGGCGGCGGTTATGCAACGCATTCGCCGACGGGCCGACGTGATTTACGCCGTCGGCGTGAGGTGGCGATCAAGTGCGTCCGTGATTTGACCAGAACGAGAAAGAAACACAGCTAATAATTAGCCGCTTTTTTGTGTGTGTGTGGGAAGGCCGGTTTGGAGAAGAACAAGGGGCGGGCGGGGTGGTTGAAATGTCACTATTGCGTAACTTGGAAGGAGGGGGGGGTCCGAAGGAAAGGAAGGGAAAATAAAACAAAAAAGCACGAAGCAAGAGTGTGTGGAGTCACTCCAACAGGAATTTGACAAAATGGCTTTCCCCCCTTTCTCGTATTTGGAAATAACAACAGCAAGATACAAAAAGGTGAAGCTGACAGAAGATGGCTAGCGATTGGTGGACCTCCGGCCCGTACACGCCCACTTTTTCGGGGCATGCACTCGCTTGTAGACACTTTGCAGAAAGGGAATGCCAAGTGCAACTTGTGGACTTTTTAAGGCTTCTCCCTTTTAGTGTAACTTTTCTGTAGTGTTTTTGTGTCATTTGAAACTGGGCATTGTTTACGTTTCCTACTTTTTGGAAGGATGAAGCGCTAATCTATCCCCGAGGGCCACGCTTCCTTTTGGCAATGGTGCAGAGGGATATGACTATCCCCTCAGGTGAGCTTTGTTTGGGTTTCAAGACATTGTGGGCTGGGAATGTCATCAGCACGGGTGTTTTTTATGTGTGATTGGGTACTTTTTGAAGTCATTGCATATTGTTTGAGAAACAAATTCATGTTTTTTTTATTGTCTTTGGCTATCTACGTACTTTAATATCTAAGTATACTGTTTAATATTTAAGTACTCTTTAATATCTAAGTACCGTTTGATATTTAAGTACTGTTTGATATGTAAGTACTGTTTAATATCTAATTATTGTTGAAACCAGCTCTCCAAATTATATTCATGAGAAACTATAATATCTAAATATATACTGTTTTCAACAGTACTTAGGCTAAATAGCATAGCATAACTGTTTTTTCACAACTATCGCCAAACTAAAACAACTTAAGAGAGAGAAAAAACGTGAGTATTAATCACAGGCCAAGTCAAACTAAGAAAAGGCGTGTCTTTTAGTCCATATGATACAGTAGCAACGTGGGTTGTACTTTTTCTGTCAGTTGACAAGCGAAGATAGTGATTTCCTCGGAACACATTGTTCCATTTTCCAATATAGGTTAGTGTGCGGTGCGGTCTGGTATTTTCATTTTCCTTTTCCCATGTGAAGTGTCTCATTTGAATCCCGCCTCGCTGACATTTACTTGGCGAAAATCACTTTGACTTCTGCAGGCGCCATTACAATAGTGCTTGGTGTTGAAATTCCATCGCCGTCTCCACTCTGTAGCCCGCATCATCTTGGCATGTAAACACGGACAGATATAGATCACATCCCTCAAACCCCGCCCACATGACGTCATGACCCCCCCCCCCCCCCCCCCTGTCTTCTCTTACGTAACAACAAGTGTCGCGGCCCATAGGAAGCTTAAGTGCTTTTCGTCCCCGGGACATTAAATTTGCAAAACGGCGACTCACTGGATTTTGAAGGTGGTTTTGCGAGATCACTCTGATTTTTAGGAAAGATTCTTATGTAAGGGCTCGAGAAGGAAGAATGGATTTGGAAAATAAGTTTGTGTGGTGACAAAAGATGACTACGAATGGAAAAATTGAGTCTAGGCTAATCCCAAATAAGATTTACTAAAGATCCAAAGTTGTTCTAGCCTAGCTTAGCCTAGCTTTCATGGACAGGTCCAATAATAATTAATATAAAGGTCCCAAAATGTAAAAAAATAAGATTTAATGAAGGTCCAAAGTTGTTTTAGCCTAGCTTAGCATAGCTTTCATGGACAGGTCCAATCATAATTAATATAAAGGCCCCAAAAAGTTAAATTCTGTGGAAATATTTGAACACCTGATTGTGGCATAATAATAACTGTGTGAAGGGACCAAGTAGAATAATAATAATAATAATAAATGTTAGCCATTTTTCCCTAAAGTCATTGTAATGAATGACCCAACTGCACTGTACATCAAACAAGTGGAAAAATCCAGCCTGTTGTAATCCTAAATGTACATATTTATGCAAGCGCTTTGCATTCCCAGCACACTTGTAGACTTGCACCCACCGTGACTCCAGGCGGCCGTGACTTTCACAAGACAAAACATGTACCAACAGGCCTCGTTCGCCTTCCTAGGCTTGGCGGTGTCGGATTTCAAGCGCACGGTCCGCATTGTTGTTGTTTTGAATCCATTTTTTTCCCAAGTTATAACATTTCATTTATTGCCGTCAAACTCTCAGCATCATAAAATCACAACTTGAAATGATTGTACTTGGAATCTGTTGACATCATTTACAATCACTGTGTCTTATCATATCTCTTGTTTTACAGTCATAGCCACATATAATAAATATGGCTATTCCGTCACGTTTGCGCATGAATGAAATACATCATTCTTTGGGGGATGAAGCAAAATGTGGTTTCCCATGCTGAAGTACTCTCAAAGGAACACATTGACGACTTATCCCCCACATTTCTGGCGGCTATTCAAAAACAAAGTCATAAAAGGAAAACACCAGACGCCTTTGAGAGAAAAGACCCAGCTAGCTAGCTAACTAAATCGAACCTATTAAGAAAGCCTGGCTAAGCTAACGCTAGTAAACGTAATCTTATCAACCATTGACAGTTTGCCAAGGAATTGTAACGCCATGAGTCATCTTTCCGTCCGTAGTAGCCTATTTTTTTCAGTTTTTAATGCACCTTGCATTTGTTTTTATTTGTTTTTGTAGTGATTGTGTAAAATAAATTGCCAGATAAGAGCATCCAAGGCCAAATACTAATGTTTTCAAAATCTGACTTAATGTTGTGACTGTTCACTTGTCCTCATACGGCGTATATATTTTAACGATTCACCTAATCAGGGCAGACTTTAGACCGCCATTCTTTGTAACTGGCGTGATTAATATGATTTATGAACTTGGAAATACGGCAGCTTACGATTGGTTTGCGTGGAAATGGTCTGCGTGCGTCAGATAGTCATGTTTTATTAAAGCGATGCCAAAAAAGCACGGCTTGTTTTGTCTTATGAAACATTTATTTGCTGTGAGAAAATGTGGCTTTAAGTTTTGTTGTTATTTTCCTCTCTTCAAAGTAACTTTATCCTACGAGTGCACAGGTGATCCCTTGCTTAATATAGCCACCCCCCCCCCCCTTTACTGCCAGCTGGACATGCTATTTAAAATGGAGTAGAGAGGGTGTCGGAGTCCAGTGAGAATCCACCACAACTCAAGAACTACTTTTCATTTAAATACAAGTCCCCTTATTCACATTAGCATCACAATTTTACAAAAAAAAACAACTCTAAAATGTCTAATTCGTTATATTCAACCTTAAAAAAATTGCCGGGTCCACCAATTAGAAAGAACTATCAGTTTTTGATTTAAAAAACATGTTTTTTAGCTTAAGTTATGTCTTTAAAGAAGCTACAATGTTGGACTGTTAGCGCCAATGAATTAGTATGTGACTGCTAACCTTCCTGGGACTGTAGCCTTGAATGAATGGCAACAGCTGAGCGGGAGAACTTTATCGGCTACACTCCCTACCGGCCGGTAGTGTGTGAAAATGTGTGTGCGTTACTGCATGGGTGCGCTATTGCGTGGATGTGTACGTGTCGACTGGAGATACCGGAGGAGCTGCAACCACAGCACAGTCTCCTTCAATCAGATCATTGCTTTCCTGGCTTGTGCCGCCACCAATGGACTATCGTGGATATCTTAAATTGTCGTGACCGGACAGCCGGCGCCGCAGGGAAGAGAGTGGAAAAGTCGGCACGAGACGCAAAGGCGCAACCATCGATTATAGACGACGCATTGAAAAGAGGAGAGGCTGCCTTCTTCTTCTTTGAATTTTTTTAATCCATTTTTCTATTGGTTTTTCTGGATATCTCATTTTTCTTACTAAAGAAAACTGGCAATCATCTTAGGGTTTGATTGTCAAAGCCCAGAAGAGGACGGTGGACTTGAAATGTTCAATGTTTGTTGCTATTAGCGCAGACTGGCTAACTGGTTTTGATTGTCCATGATTATGTTGGACACCAACCATTGCCTGTCCTTTCAACTCTCCCCGTTAGGCTGTCCTCCGATGGACAATGACACGGATAAGGCAGGAGCCGGGATGGATCATGATAGGCATGTCTATCATAGCCTTAAAGAAGGTGGGGAATCCATGGTGATGCTTTGTGTTTGTCGTCTAAGTCTGTCTTTACGTTATGGTGCCGTATTTGCGGGTTGTAAATAGTGGTGAGGTGGAATAGCCCTTGAAGATGCAATACACAAACTTCTATCTTGAGATCTGTGACTATAGATAGGAAGTATTTAAGTGGTCAAATGACACGGTATTTTCCCGGACGGGACCCCGCCTGGTTTTCATCCAATCTGCGTTGTTTGGAGGTTTCATTACCGGATAGTACTGTAACAATCTTCTAAGGTGGCTATTTGTATAGGTGGAGAAGCAGCAGTAATTTATTGTACTTATAGTAATGCTTAATTGTATTATAAATGGTATGACTTTGTGGATATTGGACCAAAGTGGTTAAAAAAACAGCCAATCCATGTTTTTGTGCTGTCTTGAACTTAAACAAATGCCTTGTCAATCCCTGAATTCGTGGGTATTGCTTGGGTTGGTGTTTGGTGGGCTAGACATTGGCAATTTGCTTTGTACTTTTACAAAATGAACATATTTCAGGTCGACATTAGTCTTTAAAATGGGTTAGAACATTATTTCATCCTGTTTTTGGCTAATTTCTTGGTTGCAGTAGCAAGACAGACACAGAAGACACTGTAGACCTAGTTAAAAAACCTAGAGCCACACAGAAAGTACAGCTCAACAAAGACTCATTAAGTTAAGCTATTAATTGGAGTATTTAGTGTCCGCCTGGAAGGGGATAAGACATCAGCCAGATACCAAAATAGAGCGTTACAGTTCTCTATTCCAGAATAAAGCCCAGTCTCCCCACGGCACCCTTTGGTAATCCCAGCCTTCCTTGGGCTGCACGTGAATTTCTCAAGTGTGTTTACCCTCGCAGACATCCAACATAACAGAATGTCCGTGACAGTGTTTACACCAGTCCACGCCAAATGACGTCGTCTTACTTGCTCGTTAATCCCTAAAGAGGCAGTGTGTACGCCATTGTAAATAAAAGGGAAGTCTGGGAAGGACATGGACACTTTTTTTTTCCATAACGGAAAGAAAACAGCAGCAAGAATGGCGAACCGGCCCGACCTGTACCTCTAATTCCATTTAGCATTTTGTCAGCCCAAAGTAACAGGTGATACGTGTCCTAGCGCTAGCAAAGCGCGGGTACGAGTACACTTGGAACCCTCGCTGCTATGTTGGACTTGACACGCGTCCGTAACCCATTCGAAAGGGACAGCTGGCGACTGGTGAAAGAAAAAAAAGGCTATGCATCCATTTTAGAAAAGAGGGGAGGTTCTTTCCAGGAAACGGATGGCTCGTAAAATAGCAGAATGCTAACCTTTATGCTATGTCAGTTTAAACTGAGTGTGGGTGGCTTTTTTTTTAATATGGTGTATATTTTAATCAAGTATATTTGCAGAAAGAGCATTTTTCAACTGATTTATCCCCACTAGGGTCGTGGGGGGTGCCGGAGCATATCCCTGCTGACGTTGGGCTAGAGGCGGGGGACAAGGAGACAAACAACCAATTCAAACTATTCCACAAAATGTAGCTTTTCATAAAGAGAAATACTAGGTGTCCTGCAAGTGCAATCAGTGGATCGGCATCAGCTGCTTGTTTCAGCCCAACCCCCGTTGCTTCAAGTTTGTCGGTCAGCTCGGTCGGTGCTGGACGTCTTGAGCCAAAAGCTACTACCCCCACCCTCCTCCCACGACATCCCAACCCCCATCAGTTCAACTTTTTCACCTATGTATGTGCCTTTTTCACCTCTGCAAAGCAACCCCTGCCTGGTATAAACGGTCAAAAGCCATTTTAAAAACTTTTTTTGACCTATTTCAAACATGGGCCATCAAAGTGCAAACTTTTGACCATTTTGACCCATTTAAGAGCACTTTTGTTAAATTATATTTCACCTATTTCATTCTACACAGCTGTGTAATGATGCCAAAAATGGCTTTTGATTTGATATAAAGGACTAGCATCCCATAAGACTAGGCTTTCATTTCAAACTATTCCACAAAATGTAGCTTTTCATAAAGAGCAATACTAAGTGTCGTGCAAGTGCAATCAGTGGATCGGCATCAGCTGCCTCTTCTGCCCAACCCCCGCTGGTTCAAAATCTGTCAGCTCGGTCGGTGCTGGACGTCTTGAGTCAAGAGCTACTACCCCCACCCTCCTCCCACACCATCCCAACCCCCGTCAATTCAACTTTTTCACCTATGTATGTGCCTTTGTCACCTTTGCATAGACACCATGCCTTGTATGAACTGTCAATAGCCAATTCAATACTTTTTTGACCTATTTCAAACGTGGGTCATCAAAGTGCAAACTTTAGACCATTTTCACCCATTTAAGAGCACTTTTGTTAAATTATATTTCACCTATTTCATTCTACACAGCTGTGTAATGATGAGAATAAAGGCTTTTGATTTGATATACAGGCATAGCATCCCATAATAGTAGGCTTTCATTTCAAACTATTCCACAAAATGTAGCTTTTCATAAAGAGCAATACTAAGTGTCCTGCAAGTGCAATCAATGGATCGGCATCAGGTGCCTCTTCTGCCCAACCCCCGTTGCTTCAAGTTTGTCGGTCAGCTCGGTCGGTGCTGGACGTCTTGAGTCAAGAGCTACTACCCCCACCCTCCTCCCACACCATCCCAACCCCCGTCAATTCAACTTTTTCACTTATGTATGTGCCTTTTTCACCTCTGCAAAGCAACCCCTGCCTGGTATAAACTGTCAAGAGCCAGTTCAAGACTTTTTTTACCTACTTCAAACGTGGGCCATCAAAGTGCAAATTTTTGACCATTTTGACCCATTTAAGAGCACCTTTGTTAAATGATATTTCACATATTTCATTCTACACAGCTGTGTAATGATGAGAATAATGGCTTTTGATTTGATATACAGGCATAGCATGCCATAATAGTAGGCTTTCATTTCAAACTATTCCACAAAAGTTAGGTTTTCATAAAGAGCAATACTAAGTGTCCTGCAAGTGCAATCACTGGATCGGCATCAGCTGCTTCTTCTGCCCAACCCCCGTCGCTTCAAGTTTGTCAGTCAGCTCAGTCGGTCAATGCTTGATGGCAAGAAACTTTCCCCCTGCCCCCCCCCTTCCCCCACCCACACCATCCCAACCCCCGTCCACTCAACATTGTCACCTATATACATGCCTTTGTCACCTTCTATCTTTTCTAAATGACATTTGAATATTTCTTAATACATTCCTTTTGACTTGACTTTGTACTTTATACTTTTGACTTGAATGATGAGTGATGGTGAGTATATTAATACTTGATACAAAAAAATCAAATACATATTTTGTTCCAAAGTACCCATGTCCCACGATATAATTAACCATGTCCAAGTCTAGTTCCCCTCTACCGTCTCCAAAAAGCGTCTCTCTCTCATATTATGTAACCAAAACACCTTCCTGTTTTCAAAAGATGACCCAATCCACCTCCTTCTGCACTACAATTTCCACCAAATACTTCAAATTTTCTCCTTTCTTCAATTAATTCACTTTCCTATCCCAACCTCACATTTCATTACACCCCCCTCCATCCCACAAACCCCCATTAAAACCACAAAAAACAAAATCCCCCATAAAAGCGGAAGTATATTGTACAATACTCAAGCTCTCCTGGTACCGCCTCTTTCGTTACCCAAAAAAAAAAATGTAAAGACGGAGGAAGGAGCAGCTTTTACAATGCACGTTGAAGGCGTCTGGCTTTCCTTAACGCTTTATCCATTTTAATTTTCACAATTAGGGGCATCACTTGAATTTTATTTAGCATTTTCTAAGCTAACTGACTGATTTTCTTCTATCTACCTTCCCTTCTTTTGTCTTCATGCAGTCCTTCAGCTTAAACTCCAACAGCGGCGAACGCGAGAGGAGTTGGTCAGCCAAGGAATCATGCCACGTAAGTCTTAACATTATCTTTAACGTCATATCATAAGCCGGTTTTTGCAAAATTGTCCATAAAGAGGTCATTTATGAAGTTATATGTGAGGACATGGGACTGCACTATCTCCGAAAATAATGCTTGGTCTATAAATTGGGCTGGTAGACTTTCTTCACGTTTGTTATCAAATAGAGCAGCTTCCTCTTTTTCTACATTCAACTTCCTGTTTCAGGGTCAGAATTTTTTTTTAAAAGAAGACGGTAGTGGTGTAGGATGTGAAATTTTTCTAGACAGGGTGAAGACAAGGTAAATTTTAGCTGACGTTTATCATGAACTGAGTCGTATTGAAGTGTTAGTACCCGATTTTTGGGTGTATATGTCGTATTTGTTGATAAAAAAATGGTGATTCAATTGAGGGGACGGCTTATATGCGCATAAATTAGACTTGAATTGCATGAAATTGCAAGACGAAACGCCAAAACGTGGCCGATATGGTCATTTATTTCAAAATAGAGAAACTATAAACAGATTAAATGCTTAACAAAATGTATTTTGACGTCTATGAATGAAATTCAAGATATAAAATCATCTATTTATGCAAGTATCTTGCATAAAATGTGAAAAAAACGTACTACTTTAGGCCATTGCTTGCACAGGGTGCCGCCATTTTACCTAAAGATGACAAATTAGACTGATATGGACTATGGAATTAAAACCATAAATATGGAGGTAAACATTGTTAATCTGGGGCAGTTTATACGAGAGAAATTGTAAAACTCAACAATTTTAAGGGTACGCGAAGGCGGATGATATGCCAGAAAATACGGTAGGCTTAATTTTTACTGTCTCGGACTTATTTAGTAGGATTAATAAATCTCTTTGCAGCTTTTTAATGCTAACGTGGCTATTGGTAAGCCATGGAAATAGTCAAGATGGAATGCACAAATAGAAAAATGGAGGTCAGGTTGTGTTGCACTTTGGAAAAGATGGACACCGTACGGAAAGAAAATGACATTAAGTGATATGTAATGCGGTAAGAGTGATGGACGAGCGGAACGCTAATGGCGAGCGACGGCAATGACGAAGGCGCTCCTAATTGCTACCGCAAAGAAGAATGCGGTTGTCAAGTATCATTAGAAAATGACCAGTCAGAGAAATGAATGGTTTGCAGTGGACGCTGGTCCAACTTGGAAGCGACTCAATGCCAAAGATGGACTAGACGGCGTCCATTTTGTGTCTTGTTGTGAATTGGGGGCTCTGGTTGCGTCACTGCGGGTATGTCAGGAGTCGTAACCCGAGGAATGTCGGAATGCGGACGCCGTACGCGACTCCCGGCGTGGATTTCAGCACGGCTCGCTTGACCAATCGGATGACGGCTCTCTTTCGACACTCCTAACTGTCGTTGTCTTTACAATATCCTTCCCTAAAACTTGGTTGCATTGTTTTGTTTTTAACTGGCATTCTCCACTCGGTGTATTCTAGACATGTCAACAAATCGTTTTTTGCATAGTTAGTTAGGCCATCATCATCATCTTCATTGGCGCCCGGTTCAGAAAAACGAATCCCTCGACGTCCCGCTTTACCCAATTAGCCGTTTTGTCACATTTGTGCTAGATTTCATTTTTATTTCCAACTCTCCCTCAGCGCTGAAGAGCCCGGCGGCGTTTCACGAGCAGAGACGGAGTCTGGAGCGAGCCAGGGTGAGTTCGATTCCCTCAATGGCAGCCCAAAAAAAACGACATGCATTGACATAAGTTTGAAAAGCAATTTTGGCCTTTTGTCTTCATACGTACGTTTCTTTGAACAGACCGAAGATTATCTCAAGAGGAAGATCCGGAGTCGTCCCGAGCGCTCCGAGCTCGTCAGGATGCACATTTTGGAGGGTGAGGACGCCATTTTTCTTTCCATTTAATGTTACATTCGACAACTTTGACTTTCAGGGCCTTGCGACGACCGGCTAAAATGTTCCAATTCGTAGGCGGTCCAAGAAAAATGACCTTTTGTTCCCCGACAGTTGACCTATATGTACGTTTGTGTTTCACAGAGACGTCGGCAGAACCGTCCCTGCAGGCCAAACAGCTTCAGCTGAAGAGAGCTCGCCTGGCCGACGACCTCAACGACAAGATCTCGCACAGGCCCGGTCCCATCGAACTGGTGCACAAGAACATCCTCTCCGTCTGCCCCGATCAGCCCTCGTCACCCGGTAATTCAAGGACCATTTTCTAGGTCGCGGGTGTCAAAGTGGCGGCCCGGGGGCCAAATGTGGACCCGCCGCATCATTTTGTGCGGTCCGGGAAAGTCAATCATGACTGTTTTAGGATCAAATTCAAATGAAGAGTATAGATGTATTTTGAAATTTCTGATTTTCCCCTTTTAGATTAATAATTGTCATTTTTTAACCATTTTTTGGTGTTTTTAGTTCAAAAATCATTTTGTAAAATCTAAAAATATATTGAAAAAAGCTAAAATTAACATTGTTTTAGATCTATAAAAAAAATACCACTTCTCATGTGGCTTCATGTTGTCATGGTGATTTATGATGGAATACTGTCTGTCTTTTCTGGTCTCATTTTATCCTAAAGATTCTCCAAAGGGTGCCGGAGGAGAGTGTTCGTCTCTGGACGAAGACAGTAGCGGCGACCCGCTGTCCCCAGACCTGCTAACCAATCACGACTCCCCTCTGAGTGTCGCCCCACAGCCGTCACCCTCGGATGGGCTCAGCCCCAATGGAGACGTCTCCCCCATTCAGGTTTTGTTTCGTCCAGATGAAAAACAAAGTGTTTCATTGATTGTAACCATTTTTACAATAAATATATATTTTGTTGCAGTTTGTCGCGCAAGTGGCTCCCCCGCCGCCTCCGCCCACTCCCGTGCTCAACGGATCCGGTTCCCCCCCGCCACCAAAAGTGACCAATGGGATCGTATTAACCTCTCGAACATCGTGCACTCCATTTGGGCAGCTCAAGGTGAATATACAATAGCTTTAAATAAGAAGAATGGCCAAGAGTTTTAAAGGAAACAGTGGTCACTGAAGTACAAATGTAGCTATTAAAAAGTTTACTAAAGTCTTTGTCTTTGACCTTGAAGGTTAAAAGATGCAGCTGTCAGTGGCAGGACAGTCTTCAAATTAAATGACACATTTTTTTATTTATAGAAAAAAAACATGGAGGTTTTCAAATGGAGTTTTCAAAATGTACTTAGATATTAAACAGTACTTGGATATTAAACGGTACTTGGATATCAAGCAGTACTTGTATATTAAAAAGTACTTGGATATTAAACAGTACTTGGATATTAAACAGTACTTGGATAGTAAACAGTACTTGGATAGTAAACCGTACTTGGATATTAATTCCATTTTTTGTCCTCAGTCTCACAGCAAGACGAGTTCCGAGCGTCCTCCGCTGAGATCCAAAAAAGCAAAGGACAACAAACCCAAGGTCGGTAAAGTCCATATTCGTTTTCCTCGGTCGTAGCCAACGTGATCTCAAAATCCCCCCTCCCCTCCCCGGCCATCTTTTAGGTAAAGAAGCTAAAGTACCACCAGTACATCCCCCCGGACCAGAAGGCGGACAAGGAGCGTCCGCCTCTGATGGACTCGTCCTACGCCAAACTCTTGCAGCAACAGCAGCTCTTCTTGCAGCTTCAAATTCTCAACCAGCAACAGCAGCACTACAACTACCACGCCATCTTGCCCGCACCTCCAAAGTCAGTACCCCCTCCCCCCCAAAAGAGTCCAGTGTTAGCCATTAGCAAGCATATTAGCATTCCTAATGCTAAGTGTCCTTGTTTTCAGGCCGGCCACGGAGACGCCCCTCCCGACGAATCCCAGCCCCTCCCCCACTCGCAACATTCCCACGAGCAACGCCGCGCCCCCGACCGGCGGGAACGCCCGGCAGGCCCCGCCGCCGGTGGGAGGGGCCAAACCCACCACTCTGCCGGCTAACCTGGACGAGCTCAAAGTAAGGCAAAACACGGTTATTTCCATTGGATTCATTTGGAAATGTATTTGTCAGCATGCAAATAATCTAATACTTAAGAATAATTTGAAAAGTAGTGTTTAGTTGCTATTATTATCACTTTGGTTTAAATCACTGGTGTCAAAGTGGCGGCCCGGGGGCCAAATTTGGCCCAGCATGTCATTTTGTGCGGTCTCTTTTTTGCAGGTGGCCGAGTTAAAACAAGAACTGAAACTACGCGGCTTGACCGTCTCCGGCACCAAAAACGATCTCATCGAGAGGTTGCGCAACTACCAGGAGCAAAATGGCGGCCCCACCGCAGCCATCTCCAAGAACGCCACCCCACAGCTCATTCACCCCAGCGCCATCTCCACCGAGGGAGGCTTGAAATCCCCCCCGACTCCGGCTCTCCCCGCCCGTGTGGCACGTTTCGGAAGCACCGGCTCCAGCCCACCCGTTTCCCCTTCGCCGTCGGAACGCTCGTTGGCGGGGCTCAGTCCGGATGAAACCAGTTGTAACGGAGACACCTTTGGAGAGATGGTAAGCCCTTCCCCCTTCCAAAAAATTAAATAAAAATGTCGCCTTCAGGCAGGTTTTTCAGACTTTTTCCCCCATCTTTTTTTAGGTGAGCTCCCCCCTGACCCAACTCACCCTCCACCCCTCACCCGGACACCCCTCCAGCGTCTCCCCCAACCGAGCCAAAGACGAAGGCTTCCACGGGTCCTCACCCGGCCCGGCCAATCCCTCCGAGCCTTTCTCCACCGCGGACAAAGACCAAATGCTACAGGAGAAGGACAAACAGATCGAGGAGCTGACTCGGATGCTCAGACAGAAGCAAAGGCTGGTGGAGACACTGCGCTCCCAGTTGGAGCTGGGGAAAACAGCGCCCTCCGAAGGAGCCCCCAAAGTTGACGGCCTCTTGAAGGTTAAAGAGGAGGTCGGCGAGGAAGCCATGGCGGGCGTGGTGGAGGAAGCCCAAAGCAAAAGAGTCCTCCAGCCAACACAGTGCTCCCAGGAGACGTTGCTTAAACTCCAGCAGATCAAACGACTCCAGGTCCAACAAGGTCCAACTTCGGAGCCCCCGAAAGAGGCGGAGCGAAAGAACGACGACGCCCAGATCCTGCTGAGGCAACAGCGGCAGCTCCAGCAGCTCATCATCCAGCAGACCCGGCAGAAGCAGCTTCAAGCGCAACAACACAGGCTCTCGCAGGCCCAAGGGAAGAGGAACCCAACGTCCCACAAGACCCCGCTTCAGATCAAGCAGCTGCGGGTGCAGGTTCGAAACCAGGCGGCGGCCGATCAGGGACACCAGAGGAAGCAGCTCAAGACCCAGAAAAGGCAGCAGCAGAGGCAGCCCACCACCGGCAACGTCGCCGGGGTCACCCTCGGCACCCTCGGCGCGCAGCAGGTCAACCTTTCAAACCATTTGGAAATTCCAGAATGAAATCAGTTGATGTAAATGTTTTGTTTTTCCTTTTTTCGCCTGTAGGTGGCGCCACTTTTCATCAACCAACAGAACACGCCTCAGATTCCCACTCAGGCTATCTCGTTAGACCTCCTCAAGGCCGGCGGGACTCTGGTCACGGACGCCAACGGCAACCACTACTTGATCGCGCTGGCCGCCAACGCGGCGGACGGCGCCAAGCGAGCGCCTTCGCAGGTCAAGAGCGCCAACGGGCGTGTCACGCTGCAGGTATGCCACGCCTCCTCGCGCCAAGGCCGATTGCACCTTCAACGGTTATCGTCTGTGCAGAGACTGCAGTCGACTCCCAGCGAGATGCCCGGGGCCGACGGCCAATCGCAAGCCGGGAAAATTAGCCAGAGCGTGAGCCAGCCAATCCAAAAGGTACGATGAGCATCCATCATTTTTGCCTTTGCCATCACCACAATAAATCAACAGACGTTGCTAAAACCTCAGAACTAAAGGCTCAAATGTTCCAATTTGGTTTAAGGACAAAAATCTAAATCATTTTTTTTTTAGTTTAAAAAAAAATAATTCAATTGGCATCCATCTTGGGACAGACTACCAGGAAAACATCATTCTTTCTTAGTATTAGTCAATGCCTGCCTGCATATTAATCCCATATCGGTCAAAGCAATAAATCAACCAACGTTGCTAAAACCTGAGCTGCGTAAAGAATTGGCATCCATCTTGGGACAGACGACCAGGGAAAACTATGATTTTAATCCCATGTCCCATTTTTGCCTGCTTTGCTTTAGAAAGCGGAGTTGGACTTGGACACCAACAGGGTCCCCGCTGTCGCCGCCCCCGCCGTCCCCTCCTGCGCCACGGCGCCCGCCAACATGCAGCAGCCTTTTTTCGACGACATGTCGTCGGACAGCGAAAGCCAAAGCAACCCCGGCTCGTCCTTCAAGGTACGCTTGTGGTTTGGACAATTTTTTTCTTCTTCTTCTTCATCTCACTCACTCACTTTTTTTGTGTTGACTGTGTTCATATCACCCCCGCAGAGAGCGCAAGCGTGTCCATCTTATGACCGACACACTCTGTTTACTCCTCCCTCTCCCAAACCCAACACCTTTCTTCCTACGCAACGCTCCAAAGTACGTCTTTCTTTCTCTCTTTGCCTGGCTAATATTCTTCTTTTCATTTTCCTCCCTCACTTTATCACAAGACTTAATGTTTCCTTTCTTGTTGTGGATGATGTTGTAGCACTGATGCTAATATTAGTAATAGGAAAGCCCTGAATATTCTGTTTTTATATATCTAAAACAATGTTTATTTGAGCTTTTTTAATATATGATATTTTTGAACTAAAAACAGAAAAAAATTGATTAAAAAGTTTTCTATTTGCAGGGCAATGGCGTCAACTACCAGCAGATGGATGACCTTTTTGACATCCTTCTCAAGAGTGGAGGTACTCATTATTTTAAAGCGACAGCGCTACGTTAGCACGCTAATTTCTACATTCATCTTCACTACTTTACATCCCTTTTTTTGTTTGTGTGGAGCAGAAATCAGCGGTTTTAAGGCCAACCCGGACCCTTCACTGGCGCCCCTCCACTCTGAACTGCCATCTCCCGCGTCCCCCCTCCACCTGTCGCCTCCCACCCCGCCGTCCCCCCTGATCTCGGCCGCCATCCCCCCCAGGGACGGTCGCCTTGACGACTTTTTAGAGGCGGGCGGCCTGGGGCTCATGGACGGGCTCCACGGCCAAATGCTGGGCGGCGGCGGTGGCGGCGGCCCCCTGGACCACCACTCCCCGTCCCCCATGGACACGTCCGACCTGGGTTTCTCCCCGCACTCCACGGGTTTGGACTTTGGTGACGGGGCTCTGGACAGCATGGACTGGCTGGACATCTCCATGGTGGGTGGCACGGGCGAGGGCGAGGGGAGCGGCGTCCTGACGCCCCTGGCGCCGCACACGCCGCCCAGTGTTTTTTCCGCCGACTTCCTGGACGGCACGGACTTGCAGCTCCACTTGGAGTCGTGCCTGTAGCCCCACGTGGCCCTCCGTGGTCCAATATGGCCGCTCCATGCCTTCTTTATGCTGTCTTTTGTCACTGCTGGGCTCTCTGGCGCACGCACACACGCACACGGGAAGCTTTTATGCTAGCTTATAGCGCTACTTTAATTAGCCCGTTCCTTGATGGCGGTTATTCCGATCGATTTGTGCTTTCAAAAGAGGTTACTGTTCAAAAAAGAGGATTTTACAGGTTGTAAACAAAATGTTTTACTATCAAAGCGTGTACGTTGACGACGCTAGCGTGCTAGTGTTAGCCATAGCACTCCGAGAATTTGAAGCCAGTACGTCTCTCTGTCAATGGCACTCAATGAGTTAAGGTGCTCCAATGTTTACAATTATATCGTTTTGACAGATTGTCCAACGACAGTGCAAAAAAAAACAAAACTAAATTCCATTTGAAAAACGCACACTCGCAGTAAGCAGGAATTTGTCACAGTCGTCACTCTTAATTCCATTTAAGGCTACTAGTAAGCTACATTTGACTTATGAGAGTGCCTGAAATTAAACAAAAAATACTGCTGCTCTTTAGCCACACTTGTTGTATTTGGAATAAAGTCAAAATAGTCATGGAAGCTAAGCTAGATATACAAAGGATATTAAATAAATACCAAACAGGCTTCCTCAGTCACATAAACACTGGCTTTAATACACACTACCATCTGAATTTTAAATATTAACCCACATATAGCATATCAATTAGCGTTGCACCGATACCGGCGTTACACTAATAGCACTGAATGTTTCAAATGGATCATCAGAAGTCGCTAATGTGTGTAAAGCGCGTGCGCCAGGGCCTCCTTAACTTTGCACTTGATTCGAATGGGTTTAAAGGGTCAGCTGATGAATGTCGGGCGGGGTCACGCCGCCTTTGACCTTTTGGTTGAGCGCTCAACCAAAGCCGAAGCCCACCCACACTAGTCAAAAAAAATGAAACTTAAAACACGCACGCACGACCGTCATCGGTTGCCGTTGAAATGAACCTTATCCGTGGCGACCATTTTTTGAAAACTGCGTATTATGGTAGACCACTATTGCTGTATATGGGGTGTATGATATCAATTGTTCATATGGCTATTTTTTTTTCTTTGCTGGTCGTTTAGTGGAGCTAGCCAGCTGGGGAAATAGGATAAGACATTTGGGCCTTGTCTTTAATTTTTTTAAATAAAAAAAAGTCATGAAATGTCTTGCTATTACTCTTTTTAACAGGAGATCTCAGCATAACTGGTAAAATAAAAAAATCGGCCTGCAAGTCCTTAGGTTGCCACAGGAGGGCGCTGATTCTCCGGAAAATCTTCAGCTGAGCGAGTAAGAGCTTTTCAAGGCTGTTTTACAGTGGCTTTAATTACTATTTTATTGTCTACGATACGAATTAACGCTCTTTTAAAGTTATAGCATTTATGACAAGTATTCGACGTTATTGTCCGGCAGTTTTAAAACTTTTAGGTGTCATTTATACATCTTTTGAAAGGATCTTTGCTGCAGAAGAAGCAACAAGTGTGGCCGCACAAGGAGATGGTGAGTCAAATTAAAACGATAATGTGATATTTATTTCAAATGTGAGCTAATTACGACATCATTTTTGTATGAGATCCCGAGTCAAATGGATGCATTGTCCTGTTAAATGCACCGATGTGTATTGCATACAAAAGAAGCTAAAATCTAGTTGTAATTCACCTGATACCTTCCTTGATCCAAGTTAATTATTTTGTATTTTGCACTGAGTTGTTATCTAATTTAATATTTCGCTTTTCTGTGAGAAAATATGGCCCGCACAGTAAGAGTGCAAAAGTTGCGTCGGTTTTTCAAATTGTTGTATGCAGTAATGAAAACACCGCCAGGGGGCTCTGTATCACCTCTTTTTATATGTCCACACAATCTTTTTGCTTAAAAATATAATTTTAAGTATATGTACTTACTGTAATAAAAAAAAATACCAAAAATATATGTAATTTAATCTAATAAAATAAAAGATTAATTATATACCATTATGTAAAGTTTATGTACAAAGTTGGATATAAAAAAGCCATTTTTAAAAAATACTGTTTAATTTTGTGGGCTGACAATTGTTCAAGGTAGGTCTTTTTAAGTCATATTATTTATATATTCTCATGATTTTAATGTGGTTGAAAACATGTTTTTAGCTTATGTGAACTAGATCTCGAAGAGTACATTGAGCGAGGCGCAAAATTTAAATAGGAAAGTTGACCTTTTGCGCCCATCAGCATCCGTGGAATCATTTGACTGCAAAATATCAAGCGTGAATACCAAGCTCACCTTTTTGGAAAAATTGCAAAATTGGAATTTAAAGTGATGGACAAGATAAAACTAATGCTAAGATTAAATTAAAATGCACTTTCTAGACAAACTCATTTTTCTGGCTCACTTCCTTGTTCACCTATGCACCTTTTTTAACCGTAATACATTATTTTCATAAACACGTACTCCCAGTTTATCTCACAAGAGAAAGGTTGACATGTTGAACTTTCAGCCGACAGTTGTAAACAAAAACATCCGCTGGATTTAAATCAATTTAATAGATTTAATGTCTACTGTTGAAAAGTTGACTCTGACATGCTATATACAAGTTGCCTTTATGAAAGAAAGTGCATTTTATAGTCTGAGATTTGAGCTAAAAGAAAGAAAGAATGAGGACAGGTGGAAAAAAAAATGGATTCCGATTGTGTCTTGGAGGAAAAAAAATGAGGATTGTGAGCTAAACAGGCCCAGAGGAGCGCTTTGTGCAAATGACTGGTGGCGCGCCTAAATAAAGCGCCGCATTTGCATCTCCTTTCATTTGGTTAAAGGTCAGTCGCCCCAACGTTATTCCGCCCACGGCGTCCCGTTCTTTGTGGAAATATTCCAAAGTTAGCTCATCGGACTTTTGCTATTTATGCTTCCAGTCGGTATACAAAATCCGGACTTGAAATGATAAGCTAATGCTAACAAACGATGTATTTATTTAACGTAAATATTTAAGGTATTTATTTAATTAAGTTTATTTTCCGTATTTATTTTCCGTATTTATTTTGCGCATTTATTTTACGTATTTATTTCACGTATATATTTTACATATTTATTTAATTTAGTTTTTAATTTATTTACATTATTTAATGTATTTAATTTATTTAATGTATTTAATTTAATTAATGTATTTAATTTAATTAATGTATTTAATTTAATTAATGTATTTAATTTAGTTAATTTAGTAAATTTATTAATTTATTTATGTATTTAATTGCTATTGTGACAATGACATTTCCCAAATAAAGTAATCTAATCTAATTTAATGTAATTAATCCATTGACAGAAACCACATATACACCCATCAAAAGAGCCATATGTAGCTCCCTCGCCATAGGTCCCCTACCCCCTGCGCTAATGCTATCTAGAGAGAAAAAAAAAAGCTAAAACGAACCAAAAGCCAAAAATGTTGGTTCGCAAATGACCCGGAGTAAACTTTGAATGGGCAACATTGACATTGTCTGAGTGATGTTTGCAAATGAGCCGGCCGTTAATTCTGTCCCGCGGGGACACGCCTGACCTCTTTTTGTCTTTGCTTTTCTAATTGGCCCAACCTAGCCCAGTCCAGGACCGGCCGCTACCGACTTTATTGATTGATTGATTTGTATTTTTTACACAATGTATTTGTTTCTTTCAATGCTAAATGACGGCTAGCCAACAAACAGACTTCTATACATTAAATACATAAATTAATTAAATAAATTAATTGAATACATTGAATAAATACATTGAATAAATACATTGAATAAATACATTGAATAAATACATTGAATAAATACATTGAATAAATACATTGAATAAATACATTGAATAAATACATTGAATAAATACATTGAATAAATACATTGAATAAATACATTGAATAAATACATTGAATAAATACATTGAATAAATACATTGAATAAATACATTGAATAAATACATTGAATAAACACATTGAATAAATACATTGAATAAATACATTGAATAAATACATTGAATTAATAAGTACATATTTAAATATATAAATACATTGAAAAAGTACATTGAATTAATAAGTACATATTTAAATATATAATTACATGAATAAATACATTAAAATACATTTATAAATAAATAAGAGATTAGACTTTAGACTTCATAAGCAAAAATAAACGCTAATACGATCCATTTTGCCATCAGGCTCATAAATCAAAACATCTTTTGGCAGTATTTAATATGCCGATTGATGGGTTTCTCGTCGTTGGATTCGTTGACCTTCTTCTGCCATTGACGGACATGGAAGTCATTTTCTCGGAGACGACGACAGCGAGCGGAGGGATTTCCGCAGAAGCGATTAGCGCAAAGCCGGGCAAAACCCAAAAAAGGCCCTTGTCAATCTGGCTTAGAATTTCCTGGAGAAATGTCCGCCTGACTTTTAAGGAGGGGAGAAAAGAGAAAAAAAAACATGTCTTCCATCCAAGTTGGCAAGCAAAACGACAAGCTGCGACGTGACTGGCTTTGACCGCTTCGGAATGCGACACCTGCGACGCACGCATTCCAGATTGGGGCGGGGGGGGGGGGGGGGGGACCCTCCGGGACCGCCAGGAATTACGAGGAAAGATGCCAATGGAACAAGAAGAAGAAGAAGCCAGAAAATCTGTGTGTGTGTAAGCATGAAAAGCAAAAAAACAGACGGACTGGGACAAGAGTAGAGATAAGAAAATGATGATGAGCAAGTGCGACCGCGGCAGATGTTGAGCGTCCAAACAAAATGGAGGTCAACGTCTTGGAAATGTTGCCATTTATGCGAGAAATTCAAGAGGATTTTCGGTGGTTTCATTCTGGATTGGACTTTCATTGCCGTCAATGGCAGACTGAGTTATACACTATGTGATGTCATCAAAGAAAAATCAATTCCCAGAACGAAATATGCATTTATTTACAGTCATTTTTTCCTTGTTTGATGACAAAATCTTGATTTTATTCTGAATTATTTCAGTTTTTTTTCATTGTCATGGCTTTGTTTTAGATATTTTTTGTAGTCATTTCTGTTTAAATGATTTTTCTACTTTTCTATTTAATAAAAATATATCCATAATTTACAAATAAATGCACAATTGAGTTTGAATCTGTTTTATTATAAAGGGACAATACTAAGCTACTTAAAAAGTGCAGTAATGCCATTTTGTCAGACATTTTTGTGACTTAAACAAGCTTTTTTTAATTCCAATTTGACCATAACAACACATTTCTACATAATATTCTTTAATTTAGTATATTTATTGGTCAATTTGAACTTAGTCATTTGAAATAGAGTAAAATAGCAACATTTTTTGTCCAAATGTGCACTTGCTCTCTCCTCCCTCTGCGCTGTGGTCCTGATGAGAGGGATGCAGAGGGGCTTCCATCACACACACAAACACACACACACACACACACACACACACGCACACCCGTACTCGCACACCCACGTTTCACGGACGGAGCCACTCGACTACACGAGAGCAGAAGCAAAAAAACAGCCAGTTGTTTTCCAACCCCAAAAACAGAAGATAAGGTCCGTGATGGAGAAAATGTCAAAAGAAGGAGAAGAACTCGAGAGGGGGAAGGACGCTGTGATGGCGCTCGCCAAAGTTTGCGCTGCTTTCTAGGGGGGTTGATTTCGGACTTTTACTTGCGCCACACACGGACGACAACGTTGGTTTTCCGTGTTGTTGCGTCCATTGAAAAAGACTTGCAATTTGAAAGGTGAGGCTTGTTTTCTGTGTTTTTTATTTTATTTTTATTGGGGAAAGTATACCCGCGTTTTTAGATGACAAGTTGTAGGAGTCGAGGAATTATCAAAGAAGAGTCGTCTTTTGGGGGGAGTTTGTTTCCACAATTGAGCAGAAAGCTAGAACATATGTTATGCTACATCGGAGTAGAATGTAGAATAAAGTAGGTGCCCTTTAGCTTCAGATATTTTCCCTCGGTGTCCAATTCATTTGAAGTGGGAAGTCGGCAGCAAATGTGCATGTCTTTGATAATGTCCATCATGGACAGCACCTCCTTGCATGAGTGTGTGGCGTCCCTCCAAAGCTCTTTCAGCAATAGAATCCAAACCAATAACCTGTATTTTACAAAACGTGTGTTTTAATTGGCCGGAGTGACATTTGATGGCATTTGTGCGGGTGACTAATTTCCCTCATTTTGTCTTTTTCAGCCACCGGACCGTAACGGAACAATATCCCGTGCCCTGCCCCCGTCTAGACGCCAAAGTAAGGGGCCCCTAACGGCATCATGGCGCCGGTCAGACGCGCTTTCCTCCTGTTCTTCCTATCTTGCCCACTGGGTCGTCCCACCTGGGCTCAAGATGGCGACGACGATGTCACCCGCGTCGCCCCGCCGGCGTTCCCGCTGGCGCCGCTCAACGAGACCAACGAGGACGCCGAAGTCACCCCTAACCCGTTCCGGGATGCGGGCCCGTCCACGCCCTCCGGCGGAGGCGACCCGGACGACGAGGACGGCCCCCCCGAGGGTGGAACCCGTTGCCAGGGTTACTACGACGTGATGGGCCAATGGGATCCGCCCTTCAACTGCAACGCCGGCGTCTTCCTGTACTGCTGCGGAACCTGTTTCTACCGGTTCTGCTGCCAGTTCCGCCAACAGCGCTTGGACCAGCGCATCTGCTCCAACTACGACACCCCCATTTGGGCCAACACCGGCAAACCCGTGGCCACCGTCACCGAGGGACAGGAGGACCACCAGCGAGACCGCACCCACCTCATCGTCTACATCATTTGCGGCGTGGTGGCCGTCATGGTCCTGGTGGGCATTTTCGCTAAGTTGGCCTTGGAGAAGAGTCGTGGAATTGGAGGAGGAGGAGGCGGGGCTATTGCCACAGCCGCCGCCCACGCCGACATCAGCTCCAGGTAGGAATCATGATTTACTAAGTGGGAATTCCAAGGGTTTCTATATTGTTACATGACTTGTCATGGATTTTCAAATCCAGTGGACTGGTTAGGGCAAGGGCAGTTGTGTCAAAGTGGTGGTCCGGGGGCCAAATGTGGCACGCCGCATCATTTTGTGTGGCCCGAAAAAGTCAATCATGAGTTTTTGTTTTAGGATCAAATTTAAGAGTATAGATGTATATTACATTTACTTTTCTCCCTTTTAAATCGATTATTGACGTTTTTGAATCATTTTTTTGTGTTTTTAGTTAAAAAATCATGGCCGCTCCAAGTGGATTATTGCCAATCCGTCAAAATCTGAGACACCCATTTTATCGACAAAAAAATCCCAGACTTTAGCCTGAATAGAATGCTCTCATGCACCCCCACGTCGATGGCGCCCTGGGGCGGTCTCCCACATTGCCCATAGCAAAAACCGACCCTTCAAAATGGCCATATTGCGGTAAACCTTGTCCAGATGTCGTACAGCAAAACAAGTTGCGACTGGATTTTTCGGCCTCGGGCAAGTCAGAAAAGACGTTACAAATGGGATGCTTTTTTTAGTCGTAAATTGTATTTATTTGTGTCAAAATGCAACAAAAACAACTGGTTTAAATCACAAAATGTATTATATGATTGTTTTGGTCACGTGGTTGCTATTAAGTGGCTTGTTTTGTTGACAAAAACTGTTTTTTTCCTACCAAACAGGACTCTAACAGACTTGCTAAAGCAACAAGGCGAAGAATTGATCCCGGTAGAGAACGTGGAGGGCCGCTCGCCCGGTAGAAGTCGAGCTAACGGCGTCTCGTCAAGGATGCAACGTAGCAGAAGCGGTGAGTCCAAAAAAAAGGCTCTTTTGATGGGTGTATGTGGCTCGGGAGCCATATGTGGCTCTATTGATGGGTGTATGTGGCTCTTTTGATGGGTGTATATGACTCTCCGCCTTTTTAAATCATATTGTGGTGAAATGAATCAAAAATGCTCACATCTTTATCTATTTTGACTTTTAAATTCGGAGCTATAGCAAAAAAAAACAACATAGAAAACATTCAATTGCGAAATATTGATAGCCATCCATTGGTTAGACAGTAACATTATTTGAATTTTTTTGGGGGGGATAAACTATTGGGATTTGAAGTATTTTTGCTTAGTTTCGGTGGCGCTTTTTGCCACGACCTTCATTTCAATATCAAGCGTAAGGACGGATGACATGTGTGTGACGAGAAGGTAACCATAGTAAGAAGAAAAAAAAAAAGCCTCGGGGAATAACTAGAGTGACAGACTTTGTGTGTATTTATGTGTGTAAATGTGTGTATTTGTGTGTGTGTGTGTGTGTGTGTGTGTATTTATGTGTGTATTTATGTGTATTTGTGTGTGTGTGTGTGAATATTTGAAGCACATGTGTTATGTAGCTGAGAGGAATGCAACTCTGATTGGCTCCTTTCATGCACCCAATAATACATTGATTGACACTTCTCCTGATTTACGCAAATCAAGTGGAGCAAACTTACGCAGGATTTTCAGGATTACTGACATTAACAGACTTTAGTTTATTTGTTGCAGATTTATATTGAATACTTTTATGGTCATTTTTGCAAGGATGATGGGATTTAGAGTTTATTAGAGTAATATATAATGTATTAACGTTAACTTGATTTTAGATATAATATTTAGATTTTTTTTTATATAAATGGATTAAAAGAAGTGGATTAAAAGCCCTGAATATTCCGTTTTTTATAGATGTAAAACAATGTTTATTTTAGGTTTTTTTAAATATATTTTTAGATTTTACTAAATGATTTTTGAACTAAAAACACAGAAAAAATGATTTAAAAATTACTATTATTGATTTAAAAGGGGGAAAATCAGGAAATTTAATATACATTTATACTCTTCATTTTAATTTGATCCTAAAATAGAATGATTGACTTTCCCGGGCCACACAAAATGATGCACCGGCCCAGATTTGGCCCCCGGGCCGCCACTTTGATGTTTTCTTATGAAGATATTAACAACACATGATATTTTCTTTAGTTAACAACACTATATAGTTTGTTAATTGTACTTTACGCTCCAAATGTAAATAGAAATGGCGGCATGAGACAAAATGGAACATTGAATAGATTGCATGATTGATTTTTCCAGAGTGGCTCTGTTGTGACTTTAAAAAAGAAAAAAGGAAAAAAAATAGTCCTCGTGATTAGATACACGTGTTTGGGCTAATTAAGCGTTTTTAATCTGATGAGCGACAGCCGCGAGTGTTAAAAGGTCTTCCGCGATTCCGTCTATGACTCTCACAAGAAGAAAAATGAATAAAAAAATGGATAAAAAAGCTTGACAGCCCCTAAAAGTTATGGAAGTTCCCCCTTAAGCTATTAGCAGCTTAGCTTAATGTTGAAGCCAAAATGGGCTCCTAAATTCTCTAGCAAATATGACTCATGGCGTAAAAAAATGCTGGAAGCAGGAAAGTAAATAAATAAATTTAAAAAAAGATGACCTATTTAATGAGGGTGATGTGGCAAAAAATTAGGGAAGCGTATATTTTACCTGTTGGCGAATTTTGACCCGATTCAGACGCATTTGTTGGTCAAAAATGAGGTTTTGGAAGGGAATGAGGCCGATAGGGATGTGCGACCTGGTTTTTTATGTTTTGAGTGTTTGTGAGTCATTGGCCTTAAAAAAAATGCAAAGTTTTCTCTGAGGCGGAATTCTAATGCTAGATTGAAAGTTTTTAGGGAAACTGCTGAGTCCAAATGCTAATTTTCGCAATGTTGACAAGAATTATATTTGTGTGTTGAGGCTATTTGTTGTTGTGTTTTTGGGGGAATTTGCAGTTTTGTTTTGGGACAAAGTTGCATTTAAGTTTTGGGCAAATTGGCATTTGCGATTTGGACATATTCGCATTTGAGTTTTGGACACTTGTTTTGGAAAAATTGGGATTTGTGTTTTGGGCAAAAATTGCATTTGTGTTTTGGATTAATTTGCCTTTGAATTTTGGACACATTTAATTTTTGCCATTGGATACATTTGCATTGGAATTTTGGACAAATTTACATTTGTGTTTTGGACAAAATTTGCATTTGTGTTTTGGACAGATTTACATGTGTTTTGGCCAAAATAGCATTTGCATTTTTGACACATTTTCATTTACATTTTGGACAAATTGGCTTTTGTCTTTTGGCCAAATTTTGTCTTTTGAGCAAGAAAAGCAAGCAACAAATTGGCATTGGTGTTGTGGCTATTTGCCATTTTTCTGCCAAAATTAATTTATATTGCAGCTATTTATTTACCCTTGCATTTCACCCAAAATTGCATTAGCGCGTTCATTCTTTTCCAAATGGTTTTGAATTGGTGTTCATCCTATGGCAATTTCCATTTTATTATTTCTTCCCTCGTTTATTTGTACTATTTATGCCCTTAAGTAGCAATACTTTCATATTTCATCCAAACAAAAACCCTCTATTCATTTAACTCTCCCCTTTGGCACTCAAAACTCTCTTAGCGTACATTTTGTAGCGCATTATTAAAAGAACGTGCCGCTCTTTTTTTCAGAATTCCTTCACGGTGATGAGCACCCACAATGGGATGGCGAGCTGAGCGCCCATTTGACAAAAAAATCCCGGCAAGCCAAAGACCACAAACCATGACATCCCTCCAATTTATTTGCCAGCCATTAGCGATTAGCATTTCCCAACTCAGGCTACATATCGTGTTTCCCCGGCGGCCATTGGAGTCATGAGATGATTGGCCTCGGCACGCGGCGACCTAGCACGGATAGACTTAACTGCCGCGTGGGAAAGTCGGCCGCAACGTTAAATCAAACGTCTGTCAGTCAAATTTAAAGGCCTCTGATTCCATTGTTGCTCCGCCCACTTTTATAAAACCAAGTTAAAAGCCCGCCTGCTTCCCCCAGGCCGCCGTCAAGTACATCGTTTGCATGGTTGGACTTTATGAACGCTAATAGCCTAGCGTCCTTCCCTCTCCCACTTTGCTACGTTCCTCATTAACTTCGCTTCATTTGGCATGGACACGACAGGCCGGCAGAGGCCAGGAATTTGTCTTTTCTCTAGAGAACGAATCTACTCGGCCTGTTTTGGTGTTGGAACTTTTCTCAGTTGCCGTCTTAGGGTATTTACTCAAATATAAGCCGCACCTGTGTATAGGCAGTACCCTTAAAATGGCTTTAAAATGGTTTAATTTGACAATTTCTCAAGTATAAGCCGCCCATTGACTCCAATTTTTTACCTTCATATTCATGGGAGCACAAATTTGTTACTTTGAAGGGAAAATCTTTTTTAAAAAAATGGTATTTCTGAGATTCTGTATGAATCAAAATATACTAAACATATCTTAAGTAATGACTTCATCTAGTAATGGTTGTTTTTTCTTACTGCAAAACTGAAAATAACCAACAAATACTACAAGTTACTTTGCTACTTTCTACTGGTGAAAGACTATAGCAAATCTTGTGACTATGTAAGCCATACAAGTCATTTTTTTAGTGACACATACGACTTATATGCCAGAAAAATACAGTAACTCTCCCCATTGGCTGACCACATTTCCCCATGTCTCAACAGAACAGTACCACCTGAATAACTCGGCACACAACCAGTTCGGACCGAGCCTTCCTCACTCCCACAGCCACCACAGCGCCGTAGGACTCAACAAGTACACCTCGCTAAAAGCCGTGGGTAAGTCACACCACGCTCGGCGTCCGGTCCTCCCCTGCGATTGGACGCCGACAAACGAGGCTGTCAAAATTTTCATCTTGGGCTTGTCATTGGATGCAAACTTGTCTCCAAAATTATAATCCAGTGTACTTCACATATGGAAAAAAATTCATTGACGGTGCGCCTTTAAATGCAGTGCGCTCTATAGTCGTGAAAATACGGAAATTCCACATCTACGGTGTATTTTACTTCAAATAAAATGATTAAATACCACCCCAGTTTTTATTATAGACTCACTAGTCACTAGTACTAGTTAGCAAGTGCATCTGAGCTTGCGGGTCAGAAAAATGACCTTTTGCGATCCCCAAAAATCCCCAAAATATGTCCTCGCTTATCTTCTTTATCCTCAACAGCGGACGGCTCCTCCCACAGCTACTACAAGAGTTTCCCCGTGATGGACTTTGCCCAATACCGGACAACCGGCTTCCCACCCGTACCGGTCCCGGCTCCGGCTCCGGTTCCGGTCCCTCCCAAGGAGAAATCCTACATGCACCGGCAGCTCCCGTCACGGTCCGTGGACCCACGTTCTCCCCTGTCCATCTCCATCCCCCCCGACCCGGCGCTCTCCACCTCCCGTCATCCACCGGCCCGCCACGTCCAGAGGCAGAGCTCTGCCCCGGGTTGCGGGTCGGCGCACGCCTCCCACCGGAGACACGTGTACTCGACCCGCCGGCAACGGAGTACCGACAACCTGCCGGATCTTTTCGGGCCACCTTGTGGCGGAGGGTACGCGTCAGGCCACGGTCCGCATTTCCACCCGCAATATCCTCTTCCCCCACAGCATCCTCCCCCGCAACATCCTCCCCCGCCAAGGTACTACCAACAGGTGAGGCCCAAGAACTACACCACCCACAGTTCCACAGAGGTGACGGTCTAAGAGACGGAAAACGACGCAGTTTTGGTCTGGTGGACCGCCTCCTGAAAAGGGATATCATATTTCAAATTTGGGAGTTGGACAGAAATGGAGTAAAGGTCACGGATAAATGCTTGGGATCCTTTAGATCGCCGTCTAATAAAGCGTAGGATGTGGAGTCCAGAGATTTGGGCTCAATTCCAGATCACGTCATGTTGATTTTTGGCTGATTTCAACCAATTGGACATCTGCACAGGATCAACTCATTTCAATTTACAGCACAACTCCCCCCCCCCCCCCCCTTAGTCCACCCTATTGAGGACAAAGCAGTTCAGAAAATATGACAAGACGTCCACTTTGTCAATGGCGATGAACGAGTGAATTTTTGCAGTTGCAAACGTTGACTTAAATGACCCATTACGCAATCATTTGACATACCCCCCGAGCCTAAAAACATCCTGGAAGTGGGCCACTATACAAAAATACAATATGGGGGGGGGGGGGGGGGGGTTGGGTCCCGGCCTTTTACAAAAGGGAGAGGAAAAGAGAAAACCAAGCACGTCATGGCGCCCTCCGGCCACCAGTCGCCGGGAATCTTGAGTTTCTCACTACTGAAGCGTCGAGGTCGGACCGCGCGGTGGTGCGCGTGGACTCGTCAAGACCATTCCATCTCATTTTTTTTTGTAGCCCGGGGCAGCACGCTAACCAAATGCGGGTGGGCATTTCCCAGCCTGGAGCTTGAAAAGCCAAGGGAAGCCTGGAAAGGCACAAGCTGTATAAAAGGAGCAACAATTGGAATGGTGTACAATGGTACCTCGAGATATGAGCTTCATTCGTACTGGGAATGAGCTCGTATGTCGATTTCATAGGAATGAACTTTAATCTACTTTAATACCTAAAGTAGGTCACTTTGATTTGCAATAACCCTTCCAAGTACTTTTTTGGTATTTTTGGTGTCATGTTTTGTGAAAATCTCTTCCTGTAAATTTAATGTGACGCTTTGTAAATTTTGTACAACAATAGCAGGCAAAGGGCTTTCTGTAGTATTTTATTTCCAAGAATTAATGATAGTTTATGTCAAGATTTAACTAATTTTCTTCTTTTGTATAGTTATGAAATATGACTTATTATGTTGGTTTAGGCATGTTATTTTACTGATTTCTACTTTTATGACAAAAATGCAGTGGTAAATTATAAAAATGGGTGCAAAAAACAACCACATATTAACAGTTATGGGATTTATGATTAAGTATAATCGTAAAGTAAAAGCAATATATGCAGGTGAAAGCTAATGTAGCAAAGATTAGTAGTATAATTTTCCGAGAAAATCAAGCAGGAACTGTAAATGAACCCACATGGTTTTTGAAAAAGAGAACCATTAAAGATTGGAAAACTACCGTAAGGTTTGTATTTGTTTAAGAGAATTGTGATATCCTATTTTGTGTGTAACCATGAAGGCACCTTTGACCTATGAGGTAATAATTGTAAGAATACAGTGCTTTCTTGCGGTTGAATCTAGTATTGCATCTTAAATGTAATATTCAGGAAATATTTTGGGAGGTTTTCATACATTTTTCACTGTCCCCCATTAGTTATTAGGAAGGTCGTACATTTTATAACAAATGTCACATTGTTTTATAGCTACAAAACGACTGTCATTTTTTAATATACCAAAATAGAGTGACTAAAACGCTCATTGATTATAGCATTAAAATAGTTCAACTAAATTGGACTTCTCTGTAAACCCTAATGAATTAATAAGCGTTTTGAAAACAATTGTAACTCATCAAATGATGTGCACATTTACGTAGCATCACCTGAATGCAACGCAAAATAGCTTCCGGGCTATAATCCCGCCTACTAACATTTGATTCGTCAATTACCCGGAAAAGCAAAACATTAGACGCCGCGGCGCGAACCTTGCGTGCATTCAGTCAACTTTTTCTCAGCTTAACGACTCATTTTCCCATATTTTTACTAGTAATTCGGTAAGTATCATTGCTACTTTATACCTTTGCTTGCATTTTAGCAATCCAAATCAGAGTTTTAAGCCTGCATGTAGCTAGGCTAACTACGAATAAAGTTATACTCCTAGTTGTATCATCAGAAGCTAAACACAAACTAGCACACTAAGTCAATTACAAATTGACTTCCTACATCGACTTGACATTATTCATGTATTAGGAAGTTTTTTTAATGACTTTGCCACACTCCAAACTTTAAGCAAAACTGAAATGTGTACATTTACGAGCTTTCTTCGGGGGTTTCCTTCCCATTTGTTAGACGTCAACAATGGCAGAGTGGAACGCGTACTTCCGGGGTGAGGATGATGATGATGACGGTCAGGAGGAAGGAGAAGGATCATCAGGTGACTCTTCATGACCCCAAATCTTTCGCAATGTTGTTTGAAGATTCTCACTATACAATTTCTCTGCAGATTACAAGGTGACTGGGCGAAATAGTTTTGTCTTCTTGGTGGACGCCTCAAAGGAAATGTTCATTAAGGGAGAAGATGGGGCGCCGTCCAATTTTGACATGACCATGGAGGTACGTCACATTAATATCAAGTTACTACATTCTGAATACTAAATTATCATCCTAAATGGGTCCACAATAACAATATTTACTTTTCATACTTCATATTTTGACCCCACTCTCCTCCAAAATGTCCAATTTGCAGGCAATACGTAAATTGTACACCAGGAAAATCATCAACAGTCCGACAGACTTGGTGGCTTTGGTTTTTTACGGCACGGAAAAAAGCCAAGACCCTACCAACTCTTTCAAGAACGTCTACGTCTACCAAAATCTCAGCGAACTCGGTGAGAATGAATCAATCCAGGCCATTTTAAAGGTCCAGATTCTTCTTGACGATGTTTTTTTCATTCCACAGGCGCAAAGCGGGTGCAAGAAGTGGACGCCTTACGGGGGGACAAGGGCGCAGTCTTGGCGGCGCAGACCATGGGCAGCGGCGAAACGTCGCTCTTTGACGCCCTGTGGTGCTGCGCCAACCTGTACCGGGACTGCAAGCGACGTCTGGGGTACAAGCGGCTATTCATCTTCACCTGCAGGGATCAGCCACACGCCGCCGACCCCGTCAAAGATCGGCAGGCTCGAACGCAAGCCAGCGACCTCAGGGAGACGGGTGAGTTGCAAATGGGCAATTTAAAATAAGAAAAATGTCTGTAAATATCTTTTTGGGATCGATTGAACAAAAAAAATGGTACATGTCTTCTTTTAAAATAATTTTTACAACACATATACATAGCCATATATATACATATACACATACATATACTGCGATTTACCCTATTTCCCCTTTGACCTCTTTTCAGGCGTCATCATAGAACTCATGCACTTGATGAAAGCGGGCGGCTTCGACGTCTCCCTCTTCTTCCGCGACATCGTCAGTCCTCCGGAGGACGAGGACGAACTGGGCCTTCAGACCGAGGCTTGCGAGAAACTGGAAGACCTCCAGAAGAGGGTGCGAGCCAGTGAGCAACACAAGAAAGCCTCCGCCAGGTAGCTTTTGACCTCTTGACCTTTGTCATTTACTTTTTCGGGTCGCCATTTTGACACATGTTGACCTAGAGGCATTTTTAAGTAGAGGTAGAACTGTATTTTCTTCAAATTTAGGCTGAATCTGTGTCTCGGGGAAGGCGTCAACCTGGCCGTGGGGATTTACTCCAACGCGGTGAGCGCCCGCAAACCGGGCCCCATCAATCTGTACAGGGAAAGCAACGAGCCGGTCCGCAGCAAAACCCGCACTTTTCACACCCAAACGGGAAGCCTGCTCTTGCCCAGCGAGGTCAAGAAAGCCCAGGTTGGTCGGATCTTTCCGTAGTTAGCTTTTCCCGCTAGCCGGCTCCTTGGAAGACACGAATCATGGCGTTGCAGGTGTACGGCAACAGGCAGATCGTGATGGAGAAGGACGAAGTGGAAGCCATCAAGAAGTTTGACGACCCGGGTTTGCTTCTGATGGGATTCAAGGCCATGGAAAAGCTGAAATTGCACCACCACACTCGTCCCGCCGCATTCCTCTTTCCCGAGGAAGGCCAGGTCAAAGGTCATTAGCCACATCTGCTAGCAACTCCCTCATTTGACTTCTGATGTGTACTGAGTTCAAGTTAAAAGACAATAACAAGCCCCAACCCCTTAGTGACTCACGCTATCCGTGACCGGACGTTTGGTCGCCTGGACGTTTGGTCACTCATACATTTGGTCGCCCTTATCCCATCTATCTCCCCTCTTATCTATTAATATCTACTTGGGGAAAATCTTAATTTACTATTTTTATTTCTTTGTTTTTTTAGGAAGTTCCTGCCTTTTCTCAGCACTTCTGACCAAGTGCGTGGAGAAGAACGTCTTTGCGCTTTGTCGCTGCATCCTCCGACGAAACGTCCCGCCTCGATTCGTGGCCCTGGTGCCGCAAGAAGAGGAAGTGGACGAGCGGAAAACGCAGACCACGCCTCCGGGTAGGCCCCCGACCATGATAGGTGGACTTGTAGCCCTCGCTCCAATTGGCTCCTCCCTCCCACAGGTTTCAACGTCATCTACCTGCCGTACGCCGATGACTTTCGTAATCTGGATCCGCCGCAGACTCCGTGCGCTTCGGTGGAGCAGGTCAATAAGATGAGGGAAATAGTCCAGAAGTTGCGTTTTAAGTACAGGTAGGAAACGTTAACAAATATATATACTCCTCTCGTATTAGCAAACAAGCTCCGCCCCTTTTGCATTTCAGGATTGAGTCATTTGAAAATCCCGTCATCCAGCAACACTACAAGAACATGGAAGCCTTGGCTCTGGATTTGATGGCTCCGGAAGAGTTGGAGGACCTCATCAGTAAGAAGACACCGATGGAAGGCGGATCAAGTCCTCGTCTCATTATTTTATTTTATTTTTAGTGCCCCAGGTGGAGCAGATTGACCGCCGTCTGGGTCCTCTGGTTCAGGACTTTAAGGATCTGGTCTACCCGGCCGATTACAACCCGGACGTCAAACCGGCTGCCAAACGCAAAGCGGGTGAGGATTTTGCTCTCGGAAACGTGGAGGTTAGCCTCCTAGCTCGCCTCTGATTTTTGTCCACCGTGTCCTCCACCAAGCCGACGCCGGAGACGGCGGGGAGAAGAAGGTCAAGGACGAGCTGTCGGACGAGGACCTGCGAGCCCGCATCCAGGACGGAACTCTGGCCAAGATTACCGTCCCCGTCCTGAAAGAGGCCTGCAAGCGCTTCAAGATTCCCACCACCGGCGCTAAGAAGCAGGATTTGATGGAAGCCCTGGTCAAACGATTGGCCGCACCGTAAGGACGTTCTCTCTCTCCTCAATTGCAAATCTACCTTCGGGTTTTAACAAAAAAAATCTGTATTGCACCCTTATTACAATTGATTCCTTAGCAGCCTTTTTGTAAGAATAAAATTTTGTAGAACTTCTGGCTTTGCAACTATACCATTTTTTATAGACATAGATTTATAGACATAGACTTTTAGACATAGACTTTTAGACATAGACTTACAGACATAGACTTTTAGACATAGACCTATAGACATAGACCTAGAGACATAGACTTAGAGACATAGACTTATATATAGGTTTTTGGGGCTAATACTAAATTCCTGCAGACTTTTATTTTATTTTTCAACCATCATTGTCAGCAATTAGTCCTTTTATGTGGCGGCCATCTTGGGTAGGGCAACCCCCGCCACTCTGTCATATCGGGGCAGCATTAGTCGCGACATATTTGAACTCCGGCGTGATAAACAACGGCAGCCATTCCAGTTGGACTTGTCCCTCGGAGAAGGCGTGTCCGGGCGAGCCCGACCGATGTTGTTTGCCGTCGAGAGGCGTCGACTAGTTAGGAAAAAAAGGAAACATCACAGTCGCACTGGGATCAAAGTTCCAAGAAAAAGTCAAGTTGCTTTTTGGTAAGCTCACAATGAAGCAGCGTGCTTTTATGACCTCGTGTTGCCTTCAGGGACCCAAAAAATGGAGTGTAAATGTGACAACGGCAGCATTGAAGATGCAGGTATTTATACTTTGGAATTCATTTTGAGAGGCTTTATATTAAAATACTGACTTGTTTGCTATCCTTGTCACTCAAATACTTTATTTTTTAGTTTTTGTCATAATAATTAAGGGCTAAATTATTATTTTTCATTCTTTTTAGGCGCCTGGCTAAGCGGTAAAAATACCCAAATGGGAGCTTTTGCCGTAGTGGGCTATCTTCTATATAGATTCTCACAAAGTAAGTCCATCAACATTCACTTTTTTTAACACTATCTTATTTTAGAGCAGTGTTATATTTTTTTCATTTCATTTGAATTGTTGTAAGCTAAAAATGTACATTTAATTTGTCCTTCCAGCTCTCCCTGCGCTGATTCGCTGGCCAATTCGTGTCTTCTGCTCTCTAACTGGTGTGTTAACATTACTCTTTTTGACTCATTTATTGATGTTTTTTGTTAATTTTTTTTTTTGTTCTATTTTGCATTTTTCAGGTCTTTCTGCTCTTTGGTCCTGGGTGAGCCGCCTTGTTGGAACCCTTCGAGGTAAAACATGCAATAATAATCATTTCTTGGAATGGATTTTGGATAATTTTGCTCAATGGGACTCCATTTTTGTCTTTTGTAGTCATCCGGAATTTGTGTAAATGGCTGGCTAAAATGTGGAAACTCCTCAAAGGTAAGCATTTGTTTTTCTACTCTCATTTTGTCATGTGGCTATGTTTTGTTAGCATAGTAGTTTAAAAATGGACTGAAGGAGTATTTTTAAGTGGAAAATCAATTTTATTGAAGGTTTAGGAATTTGGTTTGACAAATATTGCTCTGAAATGATGTTTCTGTCAATCCCCATCAGCAAGTTCATCCAAATTCCACTGGATTGTCCCCATCATCACAGGTCAGTTGTTTATTTTTAATCTCCCAAATACACCACGATGGGTTGATAATCTTCCACCAGTAAACCTTTATCGTGAACTCCCCCAGGATCCAGCCCAGGGTCTTGGGACGGCCACAAGATGGACCTCTCCAATCCCTTACACACCGGCCTCAGGGTAATCGTGGTGGGCCCCGCCGGCGGAGGACGCACATCAGTGGCCGACCTGTTGCTAGGCCGCGACCAGGAACCGCCGCCCCGCCCTCTCGCCGAGAGTGTCCTGAGCAGGTCCATCGTGGACGGCCGAGAACTCGTCGTGGTGGACACTCCAGATCTTCTGGGTGCGTCCTTGGGGAGAACCCAGAGAGCCAGGGAAGCTCTGAAAAGCCTCCGGTTGGCGGCACCGGGTCCTCACGCCGTCCTGTTGGTCATGCCCACGTCCGGCGAGGGGACGTACCAGGAGGCCGCCGCCCGGGGCGTCCTGGAGCTGCTGGGTGACGATGTTCGGGGGTATGTGGTCCCGGTTCTGACCCGGGGCGAGCGGCGACGGCAGGACACCGGCGCGACCAAAAAGCTGGCGGCTGTTTGTGGGCAGAGCCCCGAGCTGCTGGACGCAGCCGCGGCCGATGGGTCGCCGGAGGAGAGGGGAGCGACCCGTCGGGCGCTGGTGGGTCGCGTGCTGGAGATGAAGGGGCTCAAGGGCCACTTTGTCCACGAGCTCCAACGCAGGGACGAACGCCTGAGGACGGAGCTGCTGGACGACATGACCTCTGCCCTCGGACAAAAGCTGAACAAATAGGTAGATTTGTTTAAATGGAAGTACTACAAGCACTATGTTATAGCATATTAGTAAATTGAAAGGTAATGCACTGAACAGTTGATAGATACAAACTCATTGGAATTCACTAAGTTCTATTTTATTTCTTTTTATCATTGTGTTATTGGGCCGAATAGTCTTAATATGAAATAAAACCAGCCCTCAATAGTTATAAAAAAAAAAAAAAAACATCGTTTGTTTTCCAACCGAAAGTTAGTCTCCCTTTTATGTTCGCTTTCGGTTGAACAGCGCATGCGCGCGCGCAAAGAGCAACATGGAGCCGAAGAGAGTCCAATGCACATGCGCGCCCACAGCCCCGACCGACACAGCCAGCACAGATTAGGAGAGGCAGCCACTTGGTCAAAAGTGACAAAAGACAAAGGAGCAACTGAGCCCACTCCCGAGACAACAAACGGAACCCAGTCTACTTTCTCTCTCCCAAAACGTGACCCTCCGCTTCCTACCGACGTCACGAGTGTTTCGGTAAGTTGTCGACACCCGAGAAAGAAGTTATTAAAGGGGGGAGGGAGGAAAAAAAAGGAGGCGCCAGCCAGGAGATTTGTTTGCTCAAGACAACATTGTCACGTTGTCTCGCAGGCAGACACATGACAAGCCCATCGATATGTCATTACTTCGTCTACAAAACCGTCTCTTTTCAGTCTAAGTCAACCATTTCCAACCCGTGAAAACAACGTGTTCGTTTTGGGGCTCCGCGTCGAAGCTAGCTAAACCGAGACGCCAGCTGGAGGGTGTTGTTGTTGATTTGCTTCTCCCGGACTAGAAACACATTTTTGTTTAGGTCCGTTGACTAGTCTAACTCTTTCTCTTCTTTTAATTATTCTCCTCACAGTTCACCAGCTGGGTTATGGAACCAAAGGACAAACCCGGAGAACCCAAATAACTTGGAAGATGGAGACACTCCTCCATACAGACGCGTAGAAGACTAGTTTGGGGTCCACCTTTCCGTCAGTTGAGACGCAACACCACAAAAGTCATCGTCCGAGAAGCCGGACGGTTGCCACGGCGACGGTCCTTGGGATGCGGATGTAGCGAGCAAGAGACGCGCGGCGGGATGGGCAGCGTGGGGGGTCTTCAGGAACTGGGTTGCATGCCCTGGAAGGTCAGCAAGCAAAAAGGTGCCGGAGCCCAGCGAGCACAACAAGACCTTTCCTACTCTTGCACGGCGACCTCGCCGGACGCTCCCGCCATTTACCACGAGAAGCAGCGACGGGAGTTGTGCGCCCTACACGCGCTCAATAACGTCTTCCAAGATGGTTCGGCCTTCAGCAGGGACGCTTTGCAGGAGATCTATCAGAGGTTCGGGTTAAAAAAAAACGGCATGGACGCAAACTTTTGGGAGGTCTTATCTAACTTGACTCCTCCCCTTTTCAGGCTTTCCCTGGGCACCCTGGTGACGCCTCACAAGAAGAGCATGCTGGGAAATGGCAACTACGACGTCAATGTCATCATGGCTGCCTTGCAGATGCGAGGTTTCGAAGCCGTTTGGTGGGATAAAAGGAGGTTCGCCATTTTTGACCGCCATCTTTATTTTTTTTTGTTGGGTTATAACTTTTTTTTTTGGTCTTTCCAGGGACGTGGACAGCATTGAACTGTCCCAAGTAACCGGTTTGATCCTCAATGTTCCGTCCAATCTGCGTTGGGGACCCCTGCAGCTGCCACTCAAGCGCCAACACTGGATGGGGGTCCGAGAAGTGGGCGGGGTCTACTACAACTTGGACTCCAAACTGCGTGGACCTCAAATTATCGGCACTCCGGATCAGCTCAGGTAACTTTTGTGTACTTTATCCCCCAAAAAACTACAAAAATATGGATCGGTACATTATGGTCTGGCATTTATTGAATGTCAAAATCGGTATAATTTGCAACATTTTTTAAAGGCCCTTTTTAACGGTCCTGGCGAGATTTTGCTTAACTGAGATCGTTGATTGTGTCTTGTCGTCCACGGCGACGGCCAATCAGGAAGTTCCTCCGCCGGCAGCTGCGAGGGAAGAACTGTGAACTCCTGTTGGTGGTGTCGGAGGAAGCGGCGGCGCGGCAAACGTGGCGTTCCGACAGCTGAGGAATCAGCTCGCCGCTGGACTTTTACAGGGAGGGGTTTTATTTACCTTTTTCGGGGGGGCGGAGTTTTGTTTACAGCGGCGAGGGCGGACAATATTTCCCGGGGTCGTTAGCTATTGTTGACCTTAGAAGATATTCTTTTTTTTTTTTTATACAACTTGACTATTTTTTCCAGCAGGTGGCGCTGTTATTTGGACTGGAAATAGTTTGCCGTCGTTACATTTTCTCGTCGTTCACCAAAGTGTGTCTTTTTTCGCCTCCTTCGCTCATTTATGGGTAAGCAAAAATCCTTCAAAATGGTGCATTTTGAGGGATTTTTGGAGCTCGCCGCATCACTTTAATGTGCCGTCCACCAATCCAACGCCAGAAAATGCTTTAAAAATAGCAAACAAAGGCTTTTCCTGTATCGCATTTCACAAAGTTTAAAACGGCCAAAGCGTGTTTGCACAAAAACGACCGTATAATCATTTTTTTGTATGTGTACTAACGTCGCGTGGAATTTTAGGAAGTAACCATTGTCATTTGGAACTTGATTTTGGGATGAAGCAAAATTTGAGGATTTCAAGTTAAAGCCAATTTGTATTTGTCAAATATTAGCATTCAAGGCTAACGTGCTATTTGTAGTTCTTGTTGTGGACAATTTGCATTATAAGACATTTTACCATACAACTTTAAATAGAAAGCTGTTACTAAATGGAAAAAAATGACAATTTAGCCCTATTTTTTTCAGAGAAAATGTCGAAAGAGTTGACAACAAGAAGGCATAAGACCTTTTTAAGTTCATCTTGACCTCATTTTGGGCCAAATTCCTATGCGTCACCAACGGGTCGCTCGAAGAATGTTGTTGTGTTTTTCAAATTTTATTTGGGTCTGCTAATGTGGCTGGGGTGGTTGTTTATTTCAGCAAAGTCAAAGTACCATGTGTACCCTTGTTTAAAAACAAAAAGAGCCTTAAGAGAGATTGACTATTCTGTTGGCCTTATTAACTTGTTTACAAATGTTATGGAGCAGATTTTCCATTTTTGGATTCCAAAGCAGTCATTTTGAGACATTTTTGTTGTTCTTTTCTTTGGTTTTTCTGTCTGAATATGTTGTTTTTCATCAGTTTTGCACCGATATTAGTCCTGTACATCGCTTAAATATACATTAGACTTTCCCAGATCTAGTAGAATTTATTTTGAAATATAGTGCTAATAATATCGGTGCAACACTACTTTTAATGCCATACCGATCCATATAAATGTCTATTTTGAAAAGAAAATGTATAAATGTCTGTTTGTTTTTTTGTGCAAAAATTCCAAATGCTTCAAATTGCACATTTTTTGTCAAAACTGCAGTGCAAAATGTATTATAAATGAGCAGTGGTTCCAAAAAAAATCATCTCACTTGTTTTACTTAGAAGCTCAAAACATATCCAGAAGCTTCCACAGGGGGTGCTAGTTTTTGTTCTGACCCACGAAGAAGAAGAAACCTTTCCACCAATCCGCTATCCGGAAAGTGCAATCAGTGGATTCCAGTCAGGTGCTTCGATTTTCCACACTAACCTCAATTGTTTGTGTTGGATGGGTCGGAACCAAAACCTGCATCCATAGCGGACTTATAAGGACAAATAATGCTGAATCTCGGTAAATTTTGATCATTTTAATGTAATATAAATGCGGAGAGAACATCGCTAAAGCTTTAATAATAGTAGTACGTAGTAGTTAGTACATGCATACATGAGAAATGCGACATGGTTATATTGCGTGTAATTCCTGTTACGAGCAGTAGGAGGGTCTAGTGGCCCGAATGACGCACTGACGCGACTCTCGGCGCGTGTTGGCAGATGTGTCGCAGATTGTCGGCGTTCTCTGGCCGACTTGAAATGGGCCTGAACGAGTCTAAGTCCGAGTCCGAGTCGGCCCCCTAAACGGCCGCCTGGCGAACCGAGGTCAGGCCGGCTCGGTGAGTGAGCGGCTCCGTCGTCGCTTCACGCTGGATGGAGCTGTCGGCGATCGGCGAGCAAGTGTTCGCCGTGGAATCCATCATGAAGAAAAGAGTTCGTAAGGTAAGATAACAATCGAAAGAACGAAAAAATGAATGGCGACGTCGTTTTTTGGCCTTTGCGTCGCACTCGTAAAGTGTAAAACGCTTTGCTAATTGACTTGAATTGGCTTGACTGACCACCATGTCTAATTTGTTCACCTTGTATACACTTCCAAAGACACTTTCCCTTTAAAAAAGTAAACAAAAATAGCACTTCGTCATCATTTTGTATTTCATCTCCTCATAAAGCAGTACTCTTCATTTTTTTTCTTCATATTTACATACTCTTCTAATATGGTCAAATACATAAAGCATGCATCCAAATGTTTTGTTTTTAATAGGAAAAAAATGTTTTTTTCTGCAGGGCAACGTGGAATATCTGCTCAAATGGAAAGGATGGCCACCAAAGTGACTTGTTTTGATATTCATGTTATTTTGAAACCATATTTGGCACCATATAAGACAAATAATTCATTTTTTTCTCTTAATAAAACAGGTACAGCACATGGGAACCTGAAGAACACATTCTGGACCAACGTTTAGTTCAAGCCTATGAAGAAAAGTAAGACTTTATTCATGTTACTACTCAGGAATTGATGATAGTGGGATGTAGTATTTGGATATTTGAAAAAAATAAGGATATGCGTCAAAGAAAATGGATACTGTATTCATTGTGCTTGTGTTTTTTTTTTTTTTTTTTTTTTTTTTTAGGGAGCAGAAAGACAGAAGTTTGGCTCACAAGAAGAAACGTTCAAAGGCCAAAAGACTTCTTATGGAGGTAGGAACTTTTTGGGTTTATTTATTAGGGGGCGGGAGGCTTAGTGCCCTTCTACTTTTATTTAAAAACTATATGCTGGAATACACAAGGTATGTGTTTTCACCTCACATTATTCCAGGTGAGTCGAAATATTATCATTTTAGGTTTGAATGACATTATATTTTTGGACTTAATTTACTCAATATATTTGCTTCAAAAACAACATAGTATAGTAAGGCTTTTTCTCTTTAAATACGACATAGTATAGTAAGGCTTTTTTTGGTCAAAAACGACATAGTATAGTAAGGCTTTTTATCGCAAAAAAACGACATAGTATAGTAAGGCTTTTTATCGCAAAAAAACGACATAGTATAGTAAGGCTTTTTATCGCAAAAAAAACGACATAGTATAGTAAGGCTTTTTATCGCAAAAAAACGACATAGTATAGTAAGGCTTTTCTCTTCAAAAAAACGACATAGTATAGTAAGGCTTTTTATCGCAAAAAAACGACATAGTATAGTAAGGCTTTTTTCTTCAAAAATGACATAGTATAGTAAGGCTTAAAAAAAACGACACAGTAAAGTAAGACTTTATTTCTTAAAAAAAATGACATTTGGGACATATTTTCCTCTTAGTTGTTTCAATGATTACAGAGCAAAGTGTGGATACTTGGTGGCGCAGAGGTTAGATCACTGGACTGCCGTCTGGGAGACCTTGGTTCAATTCCTGGTTGGGACTCTTTTTCACTTAGTCGTTTCTGTATACTTCTTGGAAAAATACTCAAATGATTACAGAGGAAAGTGTGGTCCCTTGGTGGCGCAGAGGTTAGATCACTGGACGCCGGTCTGGGAGACCTGGGTTCGATTCCCGGTTGGTACACTTTTTCACTTAGTTGTTTCTGTGTACTTCTTGGAATGACACTCAAATGATTACAGAGGAAAGTGTAGTCACTAGGGTGGCGTAGAGGTTAGATCCCTGGACTCCCGTGTGGGAGACCTGGGTTTGCTTCCCGCTGCCGTCGTTTGGCTGAAAATAATTGGGAAGAAGAATTGGTAAATGGAACAAGAAGAAAAAAAAAAGAAAATTCTTTTTAATTTATATGAAACACTTAGTCATACTTTTCAGCAAAAGGTTATATTCCGAACTGCCTTCGGCAGTTCGGAAGACACTTGATGGACCTGTATGTGCGAAAGGCGTTCTCGGGTCGGCCTTCGGCCGACCCTCGACCGCTTGCTTGGTCAGTGAACCGCCGACACCGGGAAGCGAACTCACGTTCTCTCGGTGCAAAGGCGAGTGTGCAACCCACAACACCAACTCGTGCCCCACTTATACAAGGGTGTTGAAACGTTTTATCCAAGGAAATGGGGTGAAACACTTAGTCATTTTTTGGACAAAATGTTTCATCCACCACTGAATACTCATACTTATACATTAAACACTTAGGCAATTGTACTTATTCTTTTACCTGAACAATTGTGGGAAAATCTTTGCCTGCACTGGGAATTGAACCAGGGACCAAAGAGTTGGCAAACTGATGACTTACCCACTGGGCCACCACCCTATGAGAGAAAGTAGTAGTACTTGTACTTTTACCTTTTTCATTTAAAAAACGACATAGTATAGTAAGGCTTTTTACTTAAAAAAACGACACAGTATAGTAAAGCTTTTTACTTCAAAAAACGACATAGTATAGTAGGGCTTTTTTCTTAAAAAAAACGACATAGTATAGTAAGGCTTTTTATCGCAAAAAAACGACATAGTATAGTAAGGCTTTTTATCGCAAAAAAACGACATAGTATAGTAAGGCTTTTTATCGCAAAAAAACGACATAGTATAGTAAGGCTTTTTATCGCAAAAAAAACGACATAGTATAGTAAGGCTTTTTTCTTCAAAAAAACGACATAGTATAGTAAGGCTTTTTATCGCAAAAAAACGACCTAGTATAGTAAGGCTTTTTTCTTCAAAAAAACGACATAGTATAGTAAGGCTTTTTATCGCAAAAAAACGACATAGTATAGTAAGGCTTTTTATCGCAAAAAAACGACATAGTATAGTAAGGCTTTTTATCGCAAAAAAACGACATAGTATAGTAAGGCTTTTTATCGCAAAAAACGACATAGTATAGTAAGGCTTTTTATCGCAAAAAAACGACATAGTATAGTAAGGCTTTTTATCGCAAAAAAACGACAAGGTATAGTAAGGCTTTTTATCGCAAAAAACGACATAGTATAGTAAGGCTTTTTATCACAAAAAACGACATAGTATAGTAAGGCTTTTTTCTTCAAAAAAACGACATAGTATAGTAAGGCTTTTTATCGCAAAAAAACGACATAGTATAGTAAGGCTTTTTATCGCAAAAAAACGACATAGTATAGTAAGGCTTTTTATCGCAAAAAAACGACATAGTATAGTAAGGCTTTTTATCGCAAAAAACGACATAGTATAGTAAGGCTTTTTATCGCAAAAAAACGACATAGTATAGTAAGGCTTTTTATCGCAAAAAAACGACATAGTATAGTAAGGCTTTTTATCGCAAAAAAAACGACATAGTATAGTAAGGCTTTTTATCGCAAAAAAACGACATAGTATAGTAAGGCTTTTTATCGCAAAAAACGACATAGTATAGTAAGGCTTTTTTCTTCAAAAAAACGACATAGTATAGTAAGGCTTTTTATCGCAAAAAAACGACATAGTATAGTAAGGCTTTTTATCGCAAAAAAACGACATAGTATAGTAAGGCTTTTTATCGCAAAAAAACGACATAGTATAGTAAGGCTTTTTATCGCAAAAAAACGACATAGTATAGTAAGGCTTTTTATCGCAAAAAAACGACATAGTATAGTAAGGCTTTTTATCGCAAAAAACGACATAGTATAGTAAGGCTTTTTATCGCAAAAAAACGACATAGTATAGTAAGGCTTTTTATCGCAAAAAAACGACATAGTATAGTAAGGCTTTTTATCGCAAAAAAAACGACATAGTATAGTAAGGCTTTTTATCGCAAAAAAACGACATAGTATAGTAAGGCTTTTTATCGCAAAAAACGACATAGTATAGTAAGGCTTTTTTCTTCAAAAAAACGACATAGTATAGTAAGGCTTTTTATCGCAAAAAAACGACATAGTATAGTAAGGCTTTTTATCGCAAAAAAACGACATAGTATAGTAAGGCTTTTTATCGCAAAAAAACGACATAGTATAGTAAGGCTTTTTATCGCAAAAAAACGACATAGTATAGTAAGGCTTTTTATCGCAAAAAAACGACATAGTATAGTAAGGCTTTTTATCGCAAAAAAACGACATAGTATAGTAAGGCTTTTTATCGCAAAAAACGACATAGTATAGTAAGGCTTTTTATCGCAAAAAAACGACATAGTATAGTAAGGCTTTTTATCGCAAAAAAACGACATAGTATAGTAAGGCTTTTTATCGCAAAAAAAACGACATAGTATAGTAAGGCTTTTTATCGCAAAAAAACGACATAGTATAGTAAGGCTTTTTATCGCAAAAAACGACATAGTATAGTAAGGCTTTTTTCTTCAAAAAAACGACATAGTATAGTAAGGCTTTTTATCGCAAAAAAACGACATAGTATAGTAAGGCTTTTTATCGCAAAAAAACGACATAGTATAGTAAGGCTTTTTATCGCAAAAAAACGACATAGTATAGTAAGGCTTTTTATCGCAAAAAACGACATAGTATAGTAAGGCTTTTTATCGCAAAAAAACGACATAGTATAGTAAGGCTTTTTATCGCAAAAAAACGACATAGTATAGTAAGGCTTTTTATCGCAAAAAACGACATAGTATAGTAAGGCTTTTTATCACAAAAAACGACATAGTATAGTAAGGCTTTTTTCTTCAAAAAAACGACATAGTATAGTAAGGCTTTTTATCGCAAAAAAACGACATAGTATAGTAAGGCTTTTTATCGCAAAAAAACGACATAGTATAGTAAGGCTTTTTATCGCAAAAAAACGACATAGTATAGTAAGGCTTTTTATCGCAAAAAACGACATAGTATAGTAAGGCTTTTTATCGCAAAAAAACGACATAGTATAGTAAGGCTTTTTATCGCAAAAAAACGACATAGTATAGTAAGGCTTTTTATCGCAAAAAAAACGACATAGTATAGTAAGGCTTTTTATCGCAAAAAAACGACATAGTATAGTAAGGCTTTTTATCGCAAAAAACGACATAGTATAGTAAGGCTTTTTTCTTCAAAAAAACGACATAGTATAGTAAGGCTTTTTATCGCAAAAAAACGACCTAGTATAGTAAGGCTTTTTATCGCAAAAAAACGACCTAGTATAGTTAGGCTTTTTATCGCAAAAAAACGACATAGTATAGTAAGGCTTTTTATCGCAAAAAAACAACATAGTATAGTAAGGCTTTTTATCGCAAAAAAACGACATAGTATAGTAAGGCTTTTTATCGCAAAAAAACGACATAGTATAGTAAGGCTTTTTATCGCAAAAAAACGACAGTATAGTAAGGCTTTTTATCGCAAAAAACGACATAGTATAGTAAGGCTTTTTATCGCAAAAAATTGACAATATTGTTGAAGCAAATGTATTGAGTAAATAAAGTCCAAAGATACATGGTATTCAAACCTAAATTGATATTTGGACTCACTCAAAATGTGAGGTGAAAACACTGACTCTGTATATTCCATCATAGTTTTTAAATAAAAGTAGAAGGGCAGTATAACAACGTATTATAGTAAAGTTCTTTTTCGTAAAGAATTGATATAATATATATATAGTAAGTCATTTTTTTTTATATTTTACTTTTTCTTTAAAAAATCAACACAGTATAATAAGGCTTTATTCCTTAAATATGACATAGTATAGTTAAGCATTTTTCAAACTTTCAAGTTTTAAAATTGACATTCAGTGGTTACTACTTTTTGTTTTTTAGCTCGATATGCAGGACACGCTTTTCACCATGGACCTTCACAACGCCAACAAGAACAAGGTGCCCAAAGACAGCCTCCATCTCCCCCTGGCACTCCCCGCGGAAGAGAACGACGAGGAGGAGGATGTTGACGACGAGGAGGAGGAGGATGTTGACGACGACGATGAAGATCGCTCGTACGTGGCCTGGAGAAGAGCACCTTACCACCACGAGCAACACCGACGTCGTAGCCGACGCCGTAGCCGTCGTCTCAGCGCTGGACCTGGCGAGGACAAAAGCGAAGATGTCATTGCACAAGATAAGTTTACATTGACAGCGGTGGAGAAGCATGTCGACATGGCGTGGAGACTAGCCACCAGCGGACAGGCAGATGTGACGATCACAGACGTGACCGTCAACACCCTGACCGTGACCTTCCGAGAATCGCAAACGGCCCTTGGGTTCTTCCGAGAATTGGATGCAAATCTGACTGCCGGTTAACATTTTTCAATTGACAGCAGAAAGATTTATTTATTGATTGTTCCACTTCTACTTCTCACTTTTCATCACAAATAAAAGGTGAGTGGACATGATCATACTTTTTCTGTACTTTTTCCTAGCACAAAGGTAGAGTATTCACTTACCGCCTAGTACATACTGATTCACATCCCCTAGACACACTCTTGGTCCCTCTCCCCCTTTTAGTGTTAGGGTAGGGTTTAGTGTTAAGGGTAGAGGTTAGTGTTAAGGGTAGGGGTTAAGAATTGGGTTAGAGTTAAGGGTAGGGGTTAGTGTAAAAGGTAGGGGTTAGTGTAATGGTTAGGGTAGGGGTTAGGGTAGGGGTTAGTGTTAAGGGTAGGGGTTAGTGTAAAGGGTAGGGGTTAGTGTTAAGGGTAGGGGTTAGTGTTAAGGGTAGGGGTTAAGAATAGGGTTAGAGTTAAGGGTAGGGGTTAGGGTAATGGTTAGGGTAGGGGTTAGTGTTAAGGGTAGGGGTTAGTGTTAAGGGTAGGGGTTAGTGTAAATGGTAGGGGTTAGTGTTCAGGATAGAGGTTAAGAATAGGGTTAGAGTTAAGGTTAGGGTTAAGGGTAAGGGTTAGTGTTAAGGGTAGGGGTTAAGAATAGGGTTAGAGTTAAGGGTAGGGGTTAGTGTAAAGGGTAGGGGTTAGTGTAAAGGGTAGAGGTTAGTGTTAAGGGTAGGAGTTAGGGTAAGGGTAGGAGTTAGGGTAAGGGTAGGAGTTAGGGTAAGGGTAGGAGTTAGGGTAAGGGTAGGAGTTAGGGTAAGGGTAGGAGTTAGGGTAGGGGTTAGTGTTAAGGGTTAGTGTTAAGGGTAGGGGTTAGGGTGTGGGTTGGGTTAGGTTAGGGTTGGGTTAGGGTTTGGGTTAGGTTGGGGTTTGGGTTAGGTTGGGGTTAGGTTGGGGTTAGGTTGGGGTTAGGTTAAGGGTGTGGGTTAGGGTTTGGGTTAGGTAAGGGTTTGGGTTAGGGTTAGGTTAGGGTTAGGGTTGGGTTAGGGTTAGGGTTGGGTTAGGTAAGGGTTTGGGTTAGGTAAGGGTTTGGGTTAGGTACGGGTTTGGGTTAGGTACGGGTTTGGGTTAGGTACGGGTTTGGGTTAGGTAAGGGTTTGGGTTAGGTAAGGGTTTGGGTTAGGTAAGGGTTTGGGTTAGGTAAGGGTTTGGGTTAGGTAAGGGTTTGGGCTAGGTTGGGGTTTGGGTTAGGTTAAGGGTGTGGGTTAGGGTTAGGGTTTGGGTTAGGGTTTGGGTTAGGTAAGGGTTTGGGTTAGGTAAGGGTTTGGGTTAGGTAAGGGTTTGGGTTAGGTAAGGGTTTGGGTTAGGTAAGGGTTTGGGTTAGGTAAGGGTTTGGGTTAGGTAAGGGTTTGGGTTAGGTTAGGGTATGGGTTAGGTTAGGGTTTGGGTTAGGTTGGGGTTTGGGTTAGGTTAAGGGTGTGGGTTAGGGTTAGGGTTAGGTTAGGGTTGGGTTAGGTAAGGGTTTGGGTTAGGTAAGGGTTTGGGTTAGGTAAGGGTTTGGGTTAGGTAAGGGTTTGGGTTAGGTAAGGGTTTGGGTTAGGTAAGGGTTTGGGTTAGGTAAGGGTTTGGGTTAGGTAAGGGTTTGGGTTAGGTAAGGGTTTGGGTTAGGTAAGGGTTTGGGTTAGGTAAGGGTTTGGGTTAGGTTAGGGTTTGGGTTAGGTTAGGGTTTGGGTTAGGTTGGGGTTTGGGTTAGGTTAAGGGTGTGGGTTAGGGTTAGGTTAGGGTTGGGTTAGGTAAGGGTTTGGGTTAGGTAAGGGTTTGGGTTAGGTAAGGGTTTGGGTTAGGTAAGGGTTTGGGTTAGGTAAGGGTTTGGGTTAGGTAAGGGTTTGGGTTAGGTTGGGGTTTGGGTTAGGTTGGGGTTTGGGTTAGGTTGGGGTTTGGGTTAGGTTGGGGTTTGGGTTAGGTAGGGGTTTGGGTTAGGTTAGGGTTTGGGTTAGGTTGGGGTTTGGGTTAGGTTAAGGGTGTGGGTTAGGTTAAGGGTGTGGGTTAGGGTTAGGTAAGGGTTTGGGTTAGGTAAGGGTTTGGGTTAGGTAAGGGTTTGGGTTAGGTAAGGGTTTGGGTTAGGTAAGGGTTTGGGTTAGGTAAGGGTTTGGGTTAGGTAAGGGTTTGGGTTAGGTAAGGGTTTGGGTTAGGTTAGGGTATGGGTTAGGTTAGGGTTTGGGTTAGGTTGGGGTTTGGGTTAGGTTAAGGGTGTGGGTTAGGGTTAGGTTAGGGTTGGGTTAGGTAAGGGTTTGGGTTAGGTAAGGGTTTGGGTTAGGTAAGGGTTTGGGTTAGGTAAGGGTTTGGGTTAGGTAAGGGTTTGGGTTAGGTTGGGGTTTGGGTTAGGTTGGGGTTTGGGTTAGGTTGGGGTTTGGGTTAGGTTGGGGTTTGGGTTAGGTTGGGGTTTGGGTTAGGTTGGGGTTTGGGTTAGGTTGGGGTTTGGGTTAGGTTGGGGTTTGGGTTAGGTTGGGGTTAGGTTAAGGGTGTGGGTTAGGGTTAGGGTTTGGGTTAGGTTAGGGTGTGGGTTAGGTTAGGGTGTGGGTTAGGTAAGGGTTTGGGTTGGGTTAGGTAAGTGTTTGGGTTAGGCAAGTGTTTGGGTTAGGTTAGGTAAGTGTTTGGGTTAGGTTAGGTAAGGGTTTGGGTTAGGTTAGGTAAGGGTTTGGGTTAGGTTAGGTAAGGGTTTGGGTTAGGTAAGGGTTTGGGTTAGGTAAGGGTTTGGGTTAGGTAAGGGTTTGGGTTAGGTAAGGGTTTGGGTTAGGTAAGGGTTTGGGTTAGGTAAGGGTTTGGGTTAGGTAAGGGTTTGGGTTAGGTAAGGGTTTGGGTTAGGTAAGGGTTTGGGTTAGGTAAGGGTTTGGGTTAGGTAAGGGTTTGGGTTAGGTAAGGGTTTGGGTTAGGTAAGGGTTTGGGTTAGGTAAGGGTTTGGGTTAGGTAAGGGTTTGGGTTAGGTTAGGGTTTGGGTTAGGGTTTGGGTTAGGGTTTGGGTTAGGTTAGGGTTTGGGTTAGGTTAGGGTTTGGGTTAGGGTTTGGGTTAGGTTAGGGTTTGGGTTAGGTTAGGGTTTGGGTTAGGTTAGGGTTTGGGTTAGGTTAGGGTTTGGGTTAGGTTAGGGTTTGGGTTAGGTTAGGGTTTGGGTTAGGTTAGGGTTTGGGTTAGGTTAGGGTTTGGGTTAGGTTAGGGTTTGGGTTAGGTTAGGGTTTGGGTTAGGTTTGGGTTTGGGTTAGGTTTGGGTTAGGGTTTGGGTTAGGGTTTGGGTTAGGGTTTGGGTTAGGTTAGGGTTTGGGTTAGGTTAGGGTTTGGGTTAGGTTAGGTTTGGGTTAGGGTTTGGTTAGTTTAGGGTTTGGGTTAGGTTTGGGTTAGGTTTGGGTTAGGTTAGGGTTTGGGTTAGGGTTTGGGTTAGGTTAGGGTTTGGGTTAGGTTAGGGTTTGGGTTAGGTAAGGGTTTGGGTTAGGTTAGGGTTTGGGTTAGGGTTTGGGTGTGGGTTAGGTTAGGGTTTGGGTTAGGTAAGGGTTTGGGTTAGGTTGGGGTTTGGGTTAGGTTGGGGTTTGGGTTAGGTTGGGGTTTGGGTTAGGTTGGGGTTTGGGTTAGGTTGGGGTTTGGGTTAGGTTGGGGTTTGGGTTAGGTTGGGGTTTGGGTTAGGTTGGGGTTTGGGTTAGGTTGGGGTTTGGGTTAGGTTGGGGTTTGGGTTAGGTTAGGGTTTGGGTTAGGTTAGGGTTAGGTTGGGGTTTGGGTTAGGTTAGGGTTTGGGTTAGGTTAGGGTTAGGGTTTGGGTTAGGTTAGGGTTTGGGTTAGGTTAGGGTTAGGTTTGGGTTAGGTAAGGGTTTGGGTTAGGTTGGGGTTTGGGTTAGGTTGGGGTTTGGGTTAGGTTGGGGTTTGGGTTAGGTTGGGGTTTGGGTTAGGTTGGGGTTTGGGTTAGGTTGGGGTTTGGGTTAGGTTGGGGTTAGGTTAGGGTTTGGGTTAGGTAAGGGTTAGGTTGGGGTTTGGTTTGGGTTAGGTTGGGGTTTGGGTTAGGTTAGGGTTTGGGTTAGGTTTGGGTTTGGGTTAGGTTTGGGTTTGGGTTAGGTTAGGGTTAGGTTAGGGTTTGGGTTAGGTAAGGGTTTGGGTTAGGGTTAGGTAAGGGTTTGGGTTAGGTAAGGGTTTGGGTTAGGTAAGGGTTTGGGTTAGGTAAGGGTTTGGGTTAGGTAAGGGTTTGGGTTAGGTAAGGGTTTGGGTTAGGTTAGGGTATGGGTTAGGTTAGGGTTTGGGTTAGGTTGGGGTTTGGGTTAGGTTAAGGGTGTGGGTTAGGGTTAGGGTTAGGTTAGGGTTGGGTTAGGTAAGGGTTTGGGTTAGGTAAGGGTTTGGGTTAGGTAAGGGTTTGGGTTAGGTAAGGGTTTGGGTTAGGTAAGGGTTTGGGTTAGGTAAGGGTTTGGGTTAGGTAAGGGTTTGGGTTAGGTAAGGGTTTGGGTTAGGTAAGGGTTTGGGTTAGGTTGGGGTTTGGGTTAGGTTGGGGTTTGGGTTAGGTTGGGGTTTGGGTTAGGTTGGGGTTTGGGTTAGGTTGGGGTTAGGTTAAGGGTGTGGGTTAGGGTTAGGGTTTGGGTTAGGTTAGGGTGTGGGTTAGGTTAGGGTGTGGGTTAGGTAAGGGTTTGGGTTGGGTTAGGTAAGTGTTTGGGTTAGGTAAGTGTTTGGGTTAGGTTAGGTAAGTGTTTGGGTTAGGTTAGGTAAGTGTTTGGGTTAGGTTAGGTAAGGGTTTGGGTTAGGTTAGGTAAGGGTTTGGGTTAGGTTAGGTAAGGGTTTGGGTTAGGTTAGGTAAGGGTTTGGGTTAGGTAAGGGTTTGGGTTAGGTAAGGGTTTGGGTTAGGTTAGGTAAGGGTTTGGGTTAGGTAAGGGTTTGGGTTAGGTAAGGGTTTGGGTTAGGTAAGGGTTTGGGTTAGGTAAGGGTTTGGGTTAGGTAAGGGTTTGGGTTAGGTTAGGTAAGGGTTTGGGTTAGGTAAGGGTTTGGGTTAGGTAAGGGTTTGGGTTAGGTAAGGGTTTGGGTTAGGTAAGGGTTTGGGTTAGGTAAGGGTTTGGGTTAGGTAAGGGTTTGGGTTAGGTTAGGGTTTGGGTTAGGGTTTGGGTTAGGTTAGGGTTTGGGTTAGGGTTTGGGTTAGGTTAGGGTTTGGGTTAGGTTAGGGTTTGGGTTAGGTTAGGGTTTGGGTTAGGTTAGGGTTTGGGTTAGGTTAGGGTTTGGGTTAGGTTAGGGTTTGGGTTAGGTTAGGGTTTGGGTTAGGTTAGGGTTTGGGTTAGGTTAGGGTTTGGGTTAGGTTAGGGTTTGGGTTAGGTTTGGGTTAGGGTTAGGTTAGGTTTGGGTTAGGTTTGGGTTTGGGTTAGGGTTTGGGTTAGGTTAGGGTTTGGGTTAGGTTAGGGTTTGGGTTAGGTTAGGGTTTGGGTTAGGTTAGGTTTGGGTTAGGGTTTGGTTAGTTTAGGGTTTGGGTTAGGTTTGGGTTAGGTTTGGGTTAGGTTAGGGTTTGGGTTAGGGTTTGGGTTAGGTTAGGGTTTGGTTTAGGTAAGGGTTTGGGTTAGGTTAGGGTTTGGGTGTGGGTTAGGTTAGGGTTTGGGTTAGGTTGGGGTTTGGGTTAGGTTGGGGTTTGGGTTAGGTTGGGGTTTGGGTTAGGTTGGGGTTTGGGTTAGGTTGGGGTTTGGGTTAGGTTGGGGTTTGGGTTAGGTTGGGGTTTGTGTTAGGTTAGGGTTTGGGTTAGGTTAGGGTTAGGTTGGGGTTTGGGTTAGGTTAGGGTTTGGGTTAGGTTAGGGTTAGGTTGGGGTTTGGGTTAGGTTAGGGTTTGGGTTAGGTTAGGGTTAGGTTTGGGTTAGGTAAGGGTTTGGGTTAGGTTGGGGTTTGGGTTAGGTTGGGGTTTGGGTTAGGTTGGGGTTTGGGTTAGGTTGGGGTTTGGGTTAGGTTGGGGTTAGGTTAGGGTTTGGGTTAGGTAAGGGTTAGGTTGGGGTTTGGTTTGGGTTAGGTTGGGGTTTGGGTTAGGTTAGGGTTTGGGTTAGGTTAGGGTTTGGGTTTGGGTTAGGTTTGGGTTTGGGTTAGGTTTGGGTTAGGTTTGGGTTTGGGTTAGGTTAGGGTTAGGGTTAGGTTAGGGTTTGGGTTAGGTAAGGGTTTGGGTTAGGTAAGGGTTTGGGTTAGGTTAGGGTTTGGGTTAGGTAAGAGTTTGGGTTAGGTAAGGGTTTGGGTTAGGTAAGGGTTTGGGTTAGGGTTAGGTTAGGGTTAGGTTGGGGTTTGGGTTAGGTTGGGGTTTGGGTTAGGTTAGGGTTTGGGTTAGGTTGGGGTTTGGGTTAGGTTAGGTTAGGGTTAGGGTTTGGGTTAGGGTTTGGGTTAGGGTTTGGGTTAGGGTTTGGGTTAGGTTAGGGTTTGGGTTAGGGATAGGGTTAAATTACTCTAGCGCCCACTTACTGATACTTGGCTGGTCGAAGTTTAGTGGGAGTCTGGGTGGGACACCTGGCGCAAAGGTCGAGTGTGCGCCTACCGCCGAGTAGATGCTGGTTCACTTCCTGCAGACATACTCTTGGACGTACTCTTGGTTCCTCTCCCCGCCTTCGGCAGAAATTTGACAAAATGAAGTGGAAAAACGATGGCCACGGATGCCATTTTGGTTTTAAAGGCGACTTACTGAAAATTTCGACTTTTTCCATCCAGGTATTTGCGCAACCGGCTTACGTGCAGCTGACCAAGATGGACATGAGCAATCTGGCCAAGATATACAACACATAGCATTAGTATACATGGTCATTTTTTTTTAAAGATTAAAAAAGCCTTCAAATTTCTTTAAAGAAAAAAATAAGACTTTTCCTGAGCAAAAGCCGGGTGGCCACACGTGGTCTCCACGTAATTCTTCTTCACCTTCCTCGAGTCGGCGGCCAGGTCCTTCCCCAGAACGCCGAAGACCGACTTCCGGGTCCCGTGTAGCTGAAAGCAAAGAGCCGTTCAAGCGGGCGGGTGGACGGCGCAGACAAACAAACGACATCGTTGGGCGGGGCTTGCCTCAATGGTACGACTGATGGTAGGGCTTTCCTTAGCGAGATCACAGCGGGAACCTCCATGACGGACATCAGCACATCCTCCGTCCTTGTATTTTCTACCGTATTTTATCCATAAAGCCTATGTTTTTTGTTGTTGTTTTTTTTTAATGTAAGTAAATGGGAATACCCACGAAATGGGGGAATCAATAAATGTTGTTCTAAACCAAAACGTTTGAAGAATTGAGTCAAGGGTTTGGGGTTAGGATTGAAATGGCTGTTCAGACTTTGGCTTAATTATCATCATGGATTCATCACAAGCCATTTTGTCATCATACACAGCCGCCAGTCACTTACCACCAAAAACCGGGCCTCAAAACACCCATTGTTTTGATCAAGAACGACCCAAAAATCAGGTGGGAGGGTGCCTTAACACCAATACTTTCCCGTGGAGCACGCAAAAAGAGAGCAAAGACATGTTAAATGAGCTCGGCTTGCGATTGGACGACAGCACGGGCTGGCGGGCGACTCACAGCAGTTGTCTTGGGTGAATGGGACCAGCTCTCTCACTCCTGCGAGACAAACAAAGCGATATCCATTAGGATCAGCCCCACTTTCAATAATTTGGACATCTCTGGCTATCAATGAGTTCGTCAAATGAAAGTACTTACCGTCAATGAGCCTTTCGTTCCGGGGGGCCCCCCCGCAGGCCCTGCCCAGGAAATATAAAACACATTTCATTCACTTTTATACTTTCAATGTTTAATTTTTCCTTTAAAAAAAATGATTTTTTCCATTGCGTTTAATGCAAAATTGTATATTGGTGGATTTGTATTTTGAGTGCAAAAATAAAAAAAACAATGGTTAAAATAAAAAAATTAAAAATATTTTTTTGTTTTTTTTAATGTTCAATAAATAAAGATTTTATTAGCAAGGTGTGGTGAATTTTACACATACCTTGATCCCTTTGGATCCGGACGAGGCGCCGTATCCGTCCGTCCCTGCCATCCTGACCCTGGCGGAGGTATGTATGGACAGTTTATATTGAGAGTACACAAAAGGTGGAGTTAAATCACGCTGGTCAAGAGAGAAAAAAAATGGAAAACTCACTGGCCAGGGACCCGTCGTCCTCTTGGTGGGACTCCCTCGTGCACCCGGATCTTCCGGTTGCCCCTGTAACAACAAACGCAACTCAGTCGTCACTGTGGCGAGGGCACGCAGGAAGCGCCCACCCGCCCTCCTACATTCTCACCTTCTGGCCATGTCCTCCGCAACGTCCCGGGTCACACGCTGGCCTCCATTTTCACTTTCTGGTCGGTCCTCCACAAGGTCCCAGGTTACACGCTGGACTCCATTTGCACCTTCTGGCCGTGTCCTCCGCTGGCCTCCATTTGCACCTTCTGGCCGTGTCCTCCGCGACGTCTCAGGTCACACGCTAGCCTCCATTTTCACCTTCTGGCCGTGTCCTCCGCTGGCCTCCATTTGCACCTTCTGGCCGTGTCCTCCGCGACGTCCCAGGTCACACGCTAGCCTCCATTTTCACCTTCTGGCCATTATCTCCGCAACGTCCAGGATCACCCACTCACCTGCATACTCACCTTCTGGCCGTGACATGCACCTTCCAGATCGCCCACCCCACCCGGATATAAAAATATCCACACACGGACAGAAAAGTGTCCAGCGTGTTCAAAATCCACAGGGGAAAAAGTGTCCAAAGTGTCCAAAGTGTCCAAAGTGTCCAAAGTGTCCAAAGTGTCCAAAGTGTCCAAAGAGTCCAAAGAGTCCAAAGAGTCCAAATTGTCCAAAGTGTCCAAAGTGTCCAAAATCCACATGGGAACAAAAGTGTCCAAAGTGTCCAAAGTCCACATGGGAAAGTGTCCAAAGTGTCCAAAATCCACATGGGAACAAAAGTGTCCAAAGTGTCCAAAATCCACATGGGAACAAAAGTGTCCAAAATCCACATGGGAACAAAAGTGTCCAAAGTGTCCAAAGTCCACATGGGAACAAAAGTGTCCAAAGTGTCCAAAGTCCACATGTGAAAGTGTCCAAAATGTCCAAAATCCACATGGGAACAAAAGTGTCCAAAGTGTCCAAAGTCCACATGGGAAAGTGTCCAAAGTGTCCAAAGTCCACATGGGAAAGTGTCCAAAGTGTCCAAAATCCACATGGGATAATAAGTGTCCAAAATCCACATGGGAACAAAAGTGTCCAAAATCCACATGGGAAAAAAAAGTGTCCAATGTGTCCAAATCCCACAGGGGGAAAAGTGTCCAAAACCCACAAGGGGAAAAAGTGTCCAAAGTGTCCAAAACCCACAAGGGGAAAAAGTGTCCAAAGTGTCCAAAATCCACATGGGAACAAAAGTGTCCAAAATCCACATGGGAACAAAAGTGTCCAAAGTGTCCAAAATCCACATGGGAACAAAAGTGTCCAAAATCCACATGGGAACAAAAGTGTCCAAAATCCACATGGGAACAAAAGTGTCCAAAGTGTCCAAAATCCACATGGGAACAAAAGTGTCCAAAGTCCACATGGGAAAAAAGTGTCCAAAGTCCACATGGGAAAAAAGTGTCCAAAGTGTCCAAATCCCACAGGGGGAAAAGTGTCCAAAACCCACAAGGGGAAAAAGTGTCCAAAACCCACAAGGGGAAAAAGTGTCCAAAACCCACAAGGGGAAAAAGTGTCCAAAACCCACAAGGGGAAAAAAGTGTCCAAAGTGTCCAAAACCCACAAGGGGAAAAAGTGTCCAAAACCCACAAGGGGAAAAAGTGTCCAAAGTGTCCAAAACCCGCAAGGGGAAAAAGTGTCCAAAACCCACAAGGGGAAAAAGTGTCCAAAGTGTCCAAAACCCGCAAGGGGAAAAAGTGTCCAAAGTGTCCAAAATCCACGTGGGAAAAAAAATTGTCCAAAGTGTCCAAAATCCACGTGGGAAAAAAATTGTCCAAAATCCACGTGGGAAAAAAAATGTCCAGTGTCCAAAATCCACGTGGGAAAAAATTGTCCAAAATCCACGTGGGAAAAAAATGTCCAAAGTGTCCAAAATCCACGTGGGAAAAAAAATTGTCCAAAGTGTCCAAAATCCACGTGGGGAAAAAAATTGTCCGAAGTGTCCAAAATCCACGTGGGAAAAAAAATTGTCCAAAGTGTCCAAAATCCACGTGGGAAAAAAAATTGTCCAAAGTGTCCAAAATCCACGTGGGAAAAAAAATTGTCCAAAGTGTCCAAAATCCACGTGGTAAAAAAATTGTCCAAAGTGTCCAAAATCCACGTGGGAAAAAAATTGTCCAAAATCCACGTGGGGAAAAAAAAAATTGTCCATAGTGTCCAAAATCCACGTGGGAAAAAAATTGTCCAAAGTGTCCAAAATCCACGTGGGAAAAAAATTGTCCAAAGTGTCCAAAATCCACGTGGGAAAAAAATTGTCCAAAGTGTCCAAAATCCACGTGGGAAAAAAAGTCCCGGGTCACACGCTGCTCTCCATTTTCCCCTCATGGCCGTGTCCGCCGCGACGTCCAGTCACCCACTCACCTGAATACTTACCTTCTGGCCGTGACATGCACCTTTCAGATCGCCCACCCCACCCGGATATAAAAATATCCACACGTGGACTGAAAAGTGTCCAAAGTGTCCAAAGTGTCCAAAGTGTCCAAAGTGTCCAAAGTGTCCAAAGTGTCCAAAGTGTCCAAAGTGTCCAAAGTGTCCAAAGTGTCCAAAGTGTCCAAAGTGTCCAAAGTGTCCAAAGTGTCCAAAGTGTCCAAAGTGTCCAAAATCCACGTGGGAAAAAAAATTGTCCAAAGTGTCCAAAATCCACGTGGGAAAAAAAATTGTCCAAAGTGTCCAAAATCCACGTGGGAAAAAAAATTGTCCAAAGTGTCCAAAATCCACGTGGGAAAAAAAATTGTCCAAAGTGTCCAAAATCCACGTGGGAAAAAAAATTGTCCAAAGTGTCCAAAATCCACGTGGGAAAAAAAATTGTCCAAAGTGTCCAAAATCCACGTGGGGAAAAAAAATTGTCCAAAGTGTCCAAAATCCACGTGGGAAAAAAAATTGTCCAAAGTGTCCAAAATCCACGTGGGAAAAAAATTGTCCAAAGTGTCCAAAATCCACGTGGGAAAAAAAATTGTCCAGAGTGTCCAAAATCCACGTGGGAAAAAAAATTGTCCAAAGTGTCCAAAATCCACGTGGGAAAAAAAATTGTCCAAAGTGTCCAAAATCCACGTGGGAAAAAAAAATTGTCCAAAGTGTCCAAAATCCACGTGAGAAAAAAAATTGTCCAAAGTGTCCAAAATCCACGTGGGAAAAAAAATGTCCAAAGTGTCCAAAATCCACGTGGGAAAAAAAATTGTCCAAAGTGTCCAAAATCCACGTGGGAAAAAAAATTGTCCAAAGTGTCCAAAATCCACGTGGGAAAAAAAATTGTCCAAAGTGTCCAAAATCCACGTGGGAAAAAAAATTGTCCAAAGTGTCCAAAATCCACGTGGGAAAAAAATTGTCCAAAGTGTCCAAAATCCACGTGGAAAAAAAAATTGTCCAAAGTGTCCAAAATCCACGTGGGAAAAAAAATTGTCCAAAGTGTCCAAAATCCACGTGGGAAAAAAAATTGTCCAAAGTGTCCAAAATCCACGTGGAAAAAAAATTGTCCAAAGTGTCCAAAATCCACGTGGGAAAAAAAATTGTCCAAAGTGTCCAAAATCCACGTGGGAAAAAAAATTGTCCAAAGTGTCCAAAATCCACGTGGGAAAAAAAATTGTCCAAAGTGTCCAAAATCCACGTGGGAAAAAAAATTGTCCAAAGTGTCCAAAATCCACGTGGGAAAAAAAATTGTCCAAAGTGTCCAAAATCCACGTGGGAAAAAAAATTGTCCAAAGTGTCCAAAATCCACGTGGGAAAAAAAATTGTCCAAAGTGTCCAAAATCCACGTGGGAAAAAAATTGTCCAAAGTGTCCAAAATCCACGTGGGAAAAAAAATTGTCCAGAGTGTCCAAAATCCACGTGGGAAAAAAAATTGTCCAAAGTGTCCAAAATCCACGTGGGAAAAAAAATTGTCCAAAGTGTCCAAAATCCACGTGGGAAAAAAAATTGTCCAAAGTGTCCAAAATCCACGTGGGAAAAAAAAATTGTCCAAAGTGTCCAAAATCCACGTGAGAAAAAAAATTGTCCAAAGTGTCCAAAATCCACGTGGGAAAAAAAATGTCCAAAGTGTCCAAAATCCACGTGGGAAAAAAAATTGTCCAAAGTGTCCAAAATCCACGTGGGAAAAAAAATTGTCCAAAGTGTCCAAAATCCACGTGGGAAAAAAAATTGTCCAAAGTGTCCAAAATCCACGTGGGAAAAAAAATTGTCCAAAGTGTCCAAAATCCACGTGGGAAAAAAATTGTCCAAAGTGTCCAAAATCCACGTGGAAAAAAAAATTGTCCAAAGTGTCCAAAATCCACGTGGGAAAAAAAATTGTCCAAAGTGTCCAAAATCCACGTGGGAAAAAAAATTGTCCAAAGTGTCCAAAATCCACGTGGAAAAAAAATTGTCCAAAGTGTCCAAAATCCACGTGGGAAAAAAAATTGTCCAAAGTGTCCAAAATCCACGTGGGAAAAAAAATTGTCCAAAGTGTCCAAAATCCACGTGGGAAAAAAAATTGTCCAAAGTGTCCAAAATCCACGTGGGAAAAAAAATTGTCCAAAGTGTCCAAAATCCACGTGGGAAAAAAAATTGTCCAAAGTGTCCAAAATCCACGTGGGAAAAAAAATTGTCCAAAGTGTCCAAAATCCACGTGGGAAAAAAAATTGTCCAAAGTGTCCAAAATCCACGTGGGGAAAAAAAAGTGTCCAAAATCCACGTGGGGGAAAAAAGTGTCCAAAATCCACGTGGGGGAAAAAAAAGTGTCCAAAATCCACGTGGGGGAAAAAAAAGTGTCCAAAATCCACGTGGGGGGAAAAAAAAGTGTCCAAAATCCACGTGGGGGAAAAAAAAAAGTGTCCAAAATCCACGTGGGGGGAAAAAAAAAAGTGTCCAAAATCCACGTGGGGAAAAAAAAAAGTGTCAAAAATCCACGTGGGAACAAAAGTGTCAAAAATCCACGTGGGGAAAAAAATTGTCCAAAATCCACGTGGGGAAAAAAATTGTCCAAAATCCACGTGGGAAAAAAAATGTCCAAAATCCACGTGGGAAAAAAAATTGTCCTAAGTGTCCAAAGTTTCACAAAAATCCACAGGTCGTGCGTTGCACCGGCCTGCGGGGGACGCTGCGGGAGACGCAGATGGAAACGTTGGATATGGCCCATGAGCTGTTGGGCCAAGCTGAAAAGCAAATTAGGGACAGTGTTAGGTCTGCTTCTAAAGAAACACTTACAGCCTTATTTCCGTCATGTAAATACACTACGTGTGCAGGCCATACAATGAACGTGTACAACCATAACATTTACATTTAACACAATTTAGCCCATTTGGACCGACAAATAAGTGTATTACACAAAGAAAATGATAGGAGTAAGAACGTTACCTTAACTAGCACTCATTTAGCATCCACAACAAAGTATCACTACAGTTAGTAGCATTACGTGAGCTCTATGCTAGCGAAGCGATTGGCTACTCACGACTAGCGCTAGCATCGTGCTAATCACTAATTAACGTGATATTTCCACAAGAACGACAGTTTAAACCCCGTAACAATAACCACCACGTTAGGAACGCCGATTGGTTCTTAGGAATACTTGAACAATTTATAATTTAGCAAAATAACATTAGAATTTAACATGGACGTTTAGCCTTAACCCACGAGCTTTAACCCTAAGCTTGCTTACCCGAGCTCTATGTGGCGATAAAACTCCTCGAAATAAACGACAACTTGTTCACTATAGCAAGTACGACACTCGCGACACATTAACATAAATTCATCGTTCATAATAATAATAATATACGTACTTGTTTTCCTTGACTGACGGACAAATGCTCCGAGGCACAGTTCGCCTTGCCCGAGCACCTGAAGTCAGTTTAACTTAATGAGTGCTCCCGGGGTTTTCTGACTCCGTGCCCTGTGATTGGCTGGCAACCCATAGATGGCTGTGATAGGTCCAGCGCCCCGGAACCAGGAAGTGCTGCAGAGATAAGTATTGAATACATGAATGTTTTTTTTTAAATGCATTATATTGGTACCATAAGATAGACCAGGGCTATTTTGTATACCTACCAAAGAGATGTATTTTCTTCCAAATCTTTAAATAGTTGGTACATTAGTAGGTCGGAGGAACAAAATTTCATAATACACTTATTCCACTTAAGTTATAAAAAAGGATAATTTAGCAGTGAATAGTATGTTTTGGTCTTCAAGTACAAGAATTTATTGCAAATGCTGTGGTTCGCACTAATGGAAATTAGCTTAGCTATGTGGTACTGTATTAATATGACCTGATAAAGTATTAATTGTTTTAGCTAGTTTTTTTGTTAAAATGGTCAAGCAAATTGATAAAATCATGCACAAGTCTGACAATGGAATATTAAACAGTACAAAGCTATTTTATTGTACAATTAATTTATTGGCAAAAAAAACAGTCAGACCACCAAAATAACTTAAAAAATGAAAATGGAGCAACAGTTATTTTTGCTTTCTCTCAGCAAGCACCAAAACCTTTTTAACAAGAGAAAAAAAAAAGTGGTCAAAGATTTCATTTGAATACTTAATAACAAATATTTAAATAGTCTTACTTCCAGTCTCTTCTCTTTTTGGAGCAGAAATAATCATAAACAAAACATTTTTTTGTTCAGTTGCCATGGGTTTGTACAGTGACTATGTTTACATCAATATTCATGTACATGAAGTATTTCTTCCCAGAGGATGTTTTTTTTGTAGAATCATAATCATAATAATATCCTACCAGGGCAAAAAAAAAAAAAAATCAACAACAAAAAAATGAATGACTGTCCGCAGTGTTGTTTTGCATCGCCATACTCTATTTTATACAAAAAAAGAAAACAATTTTATCTAATAATTCTTGTAGCTTCAAGTTTTCTTTCCAAAAAAATAAAATTAAATAATATATCTATATATAAAAGACCGTTTTTTTTCCTTGACCCCGCCCCCTTTTTCTTATAAAATAAGTCTCAAGATAGTAATATTGCCACATGGTCTCCCCTCCCCAGGCCCCGCCCCCTTCATACCCAGCAACCCTTGAAGGAAAAATAGTGATCACGTGACGGTCGTCGTGTCTTCATAAAAAGCTAAAGAACCGCTTTTGAAATACATATTACAGGTCACACGTAGAAATCGGATTGTTCGCCTGTGTGTGTGTGTGTATGTGTGTGTTCGTGTGTGTGTGTGTGAGCGAGACAAATAAATGGCAGCCTCGCTCAAAACAATACACTGTAAAAAATCTCCAAACACTTTTTGTAGCGAACTTTGAAAAATGTCAATACTGTACAACACTTGAGTGTTCTTTTTAGTTTTTTTTTTTGTTTTTTTTAAATACACAGCAAATATCCAATCGACAGGGGAAATTCGAATGTTTTAAATTATATACATAGCTGTTTTTTTTTAAACATCTTTCATTTTCATTATAAAATACAGTATGATCTTAATTCACTTTTTTTTTTTACAGTACTGACAGTGAATTCAACTTTATGGCTGAGAGCAAAGTTGGGACGATTAAGCGGACATTTTGGAAGAAAAAAAATATCGGAGTGGGGCTAAATTATAAAGGGTTGATTGACGTTTTTTTTTTTTATCTCACAGCGCCAGCCAAATATGTACATGAGTAGAAATGGACGCCGCTTCCTCGCCAGCTATTTGGAAGCCGGGGGAAGCACTTTTTGGACGTCGGCTTAAATCATCCAAAAAGCGGCCTTCCCCCGCGGCTCGTTTTTATCCAAAAAAGGGGGAAAACGTAAAAAAAAATAATGGCGAAAAAAGGAAGAAAAATGCACCGATGGCTCGTTTTACGAGTCTGTGACGGCAAAATAAAGATGGAAAGTTTTCATCCATTTGCAAAAAAAAAAGAAGATACAATCATGACTGGGTATTTGCGCAAAAAAAGAAAGAAAAAAAAAACGAAAAATACAGCATGTCAACTCACTTGATATTTTGCCACATTTAAACTAGTAAAAATAGTCATTAAAAAGGCAAAAAGTCCCCAAAAATATTGTTTCATAGACTACCGAAGAAAAGATCTTCAACCTGAAACATTGCCCTTCCACCATTTTGTACACAGTTGGCAAAAATAGATATATTTATATATATATTTATATTTATATATATAAACAGCAATAATTTACCATTGTTTTTAATTTATTCATTTGTCTTCTAGGATATTTTCCGCTGTATTTCTCCCATAGGAAGTTTGAGTTCATTTTTCTACATCGCAAAAATATTTAAATAAAAAAAAAAAAAAAACGTATAATACCCTCAGTTTAGACATTAATTGCCCTTTTTCCTCTTCAGGCAGCTTGTCGTCAAGACCAAAGCGTGCTACAGAAGGTCCAAACTGTTGTGGTTAAGCTCCTGGTTGTTGTTATTGTTATTGTTGTTGTTACCATTGTTGTTGTTGTTGGGGCCTAACAAGTCCGGCGCCCCGCTAGGAACGGCGTGCATGGCGGCCATGCCGCTCAGCTGGGAAATGATAGCGTTCTGCTCTGAGCTAAACTGTCCCGCCGTATCCACGGAGCCCCCCGTTTGGGGCGGCGGAGGCGGGGGCGGCTGTGGCGGCGCCATGTTGGGGTGATGCTGCCCCATGTGGTGCGGCGAACCCGTTTGCGTCTGCGGGGAGATGCGATGCGGCGAGGGCTGAGGCTGCGACGCCGACGAGGAAGGTTGCGTGCGGGGGGACGGGCTGGAGCGAGGGGGTTGCGACTGCGGTCGTGGCGACGGTTGCGGCTGTGGCGACCTCACCTGCTTACCCAGCGAGGTCGGTAGGTGGTGGTGCGGGGACTGGGCCATGGGTTGTTGGGGGCTCATGGGACTGCTGTGCTGGGCTGGGGAAGTTCCGCTCAAGTGCTGTTGCTGCTGTTGTTGTTGTTGTTGTTGTTGCTGTTGGAGAAGCCGTTGATGGATGTTTTGGTGTAGCATCGCCTGGGTGCTCTGGGGTATTGGAGGTCCGCCTTGCTGTTGTTGCTGTTGTAGGTCCGGCTGGAGCGTGGGGCCCCCGGGTGCTCCACTGACGCCCCCGTCTTGGGGCCCTCCCATGGAATTTTGCTGCTGCTGCTGCTGTTGTTGTTGTTGTTGGTGGTGCATTTGCATTTGATGCAACCTCTGTTGGAGAGCGGCAGCCACTTGCGAAGGGTTCCCAGGGTAGCCTTGTTGTTGTTGGCCTAGCCCGCCCTGAGGACCTCCTTGTTGCGCCTGTCCCGGACCCCTGGTGGCGCCGCCGGGTTGGGTTTGGGAAGAAGGGGGCATTCCTGCAGGACCTTGTCCAGGTTGCATGAAGCTCTGTTGTCCTTGTTGGAATTGCCCGTGGTTTGCCATTTGCTGTTGTTGTTGTTGTTGTTGCTGTTGTTGTTGTTGTCGTCTTAACAAGAGTTCTCTGAAATGTGGCGCCATGTTAGACAAACTATTTTGCTGACCTGTTTGCATTGCTCCTTGTTGTTGTTGTTGTTGCTGTTGCTGTTGCAGGACGGCCATTTGCTGTTGCTGCAGGTTTCCGGGCAACATCGGCCGTTGCTGTTGTTGTTGTTGCTGCTGCTGCTGCTGGAGCTGCTGAAGTTGAGCCATGGTGGTCACCGTGCCCCCCGCCGCCCCCTGCGGCAAGTTCATTCCCGCTTGGCCCGCCTGGTTGACGTTCATCTGCTGGCCATCCATGGCGCTCAGCGGATTAGGCCCGCCGGGCCCCGGGCCGGGAACCCCGCCTCCCCCCACTCCCCCTTGGAACCTGACGCCTCCGGGAGGGCCTTGCCCCCCGGGGGCGCCTTGTCCCCCCTGGTACTTGGCCGCCCTCTGCTTGATGAAGGCCGCCATGAGCGTGGGGTTGGAGCGAAGAATGTTGAGGACCTGCTGCTGCTGGAGGGGCGAACTGGGCGAGCGCAAGGTTCTCAGGAGATCCTGAAGCGCCCTCTGGGGGAGGTTGCTGGGACCTCCCGCCGGCCCTCCCGACATCATCAGGCCGCGGTTGACTTGTTGCTGTTGTTGCTGCTGCTGAGCCACCGCCGTTTGTTGCTGCTGTTGCTGCTGTGCCGCCATATGACCCAACATGGCCGACCTCTGTTGCGGGTTCATCCCGGCTCCGCCCGGCCCCCACTGCTGGTTGGCCTGCTGGAGCGGTCCGCCGGCTCCCGACTGGAGGTGCTGCTGAACTTGAGGCGGCAACTGAGACTGAGGGCCGCCTTGCTGCATTCCGGCCAGCATCCCCTGCTGCTGGGGGTCCAGCATAGTCCGACCCACCATCCCTTGAGCCTGGGAGGGCATCCCCTGAGCTCCCATGTGCGGCATGCCCATCTGCGCCGCGTTACCCTGGTGGTGCGGATGTTGTGGCATCATCCCGGGCTGGCCTAAACCTCGGATCTGAGCCTGGGCTTGGGCCTGGGCCATCTGCCTCTGGGTCTCGGCCAGTCGTTGTATTTTCAGGGCCGTCTCCACGGCCGCCAGGGGGGGCCCTTGCTGTTGTCCTTGAACGGGCATGGACCCTTGCACCTGGTTGCCTTGCGGTGGCGTCAAAGAGCCCATGCCGGGTTTTCCCAGGGACTGATGGAGAGGCGAAGCTCCTGGCGGTCTCGCGTTGTAAGGGGGGAGCGCGCCTGGGTGTTGTTGCATTTGCTGGACGCCAGGGGGCTGCTGTTGCTGCTGCTGCTGTTGTTGCTGCTGAAGCTGGAGCTGAGGCACCATTTGCTGTTGAGGGGAGTTCATCACCCCGGCTCCGCCCATGGCCTGGAACTGGTGGTGCATGTGATGCTGAGGAGTTAAGGCGCCGCTCTGCTGTTGAACTTGCGCTTGTGCGGGTGAGGGAATGGGCGCCGTCCCCACCTGTTGCTGAGGGAGGGACATCACGTTGCCCTGGGTAGGCGTCTGCGCCCCCACTGGCGTGGGCGTACCGGGAGCGGGGGCGATTCCGTTGCCGCCGGCTCCAGGGGATGGCAGGCCGTTGCCCCCCACGGCGCCCCCGGGGGCCGGTTTGCCCACCCTCTGCGTGGTGGCCATCCTCCGGCGCAGCATTTGGGCCTGCTGGAGGCGGTGCTGCAACTGCTGCTGGCAGAGCTTGTGCTTGATGTTGGGGCAGAAGGGCACCGGGCACTTGTTCTCCTGGCAGTGCTTGGCGTGGTAGCAGCACAGCGCGATGAGCTGCTTGCAAATGGGGCAACCGCCGTTGGTTTTCCTCTTGCAGCTTTTGGTGTGTTGGACCACACGTTTCATCTTCTGGCAGGACGGCAGCGAGCAGTTGGCGTTGCGGCACTGGCAGGCGTGCACCAGAGACTGGATGCAGCGCTGGATGCTGAGGCGGCGAGAGTCGCCGGGGCTCTGCGTGGCGGCGCCGCTCTGGTTGCTGCTCTCGTCGTCCAGGCCCAGGCCAAGCTTCTCCATCTTGTGCTCGTGGCCTTTGGCGTTGTAGCAGGTGATGCAAAGGTCGTAGTCCTGCCACAGAGAGTGAAAATCAAGGGATATTAGTTTTTGGAGTTAGATCAAAATCATAGTCGTTTTTAACCTTGTACTTTGAAAATAAACAAGAGAAAATATTAAAAAGGATCTCATTCCCATTTCGAAAAACTTGGTGCAAAACCCCTTCTTTTCTGGCTTTATGGTCCTTGAATTGTAAAAAAAAAACTGAATAAAACAAAAGAATGGTCTCACCTCACAGACGGTACAGTGGAAACGAGTCTCCACGTGGTGTTTACACAGATTGCACGTGTAGACAAAGCGGTCTTGGCTTTGATTGTGCAGTTCCACCAACATGCACATGGAGCTCCACATGGAGCGCCTGAGCGAGCTGAACTCCAAATGTTTGTCTCGGGCCAGAGTCAGAAAAGCGTCGCGCCCGTCCATCAGGTCGCAGGCCATCAGGGGGTCCGGGTCCACGATGGGGGGCAAAGCGTTGGCCATGGGGCCGGCGATCAGACGGATCACAAAAAACACCTGCCGCAAAAAAAAAACAAGGTGGATTAAACCATGTTATAGAGCAGGGAGGAGGGGGGGGCAACATTGACTTTAAAAATGTGACAGATGGGCGGGGTCAGCACAAGATAGGATACCATATAAAAAAGTGCATCCGTTAACAGTACATATGAAACATAAACAGAAAAAAAGGACTCTAGTATTAACATACTCATCACTCATCATTAAAAAGTATAAAGTACAAAGTCAAGTAAAAAGGAATGTATTAAGAACTATTAAAATGTCATTTAAAAAAAGATGTAAAACACCAAAAACAAATTAAAGTGGACACAGCTACTGCCACTGGCTTCCATGTGACAGCGCCATCTTGGGGTAAAAAAATCCAATTAGAAAAAAAATTGGACATCGGCGGGCCGGATTAGGAACCCTAACGGGCCATATTTGGCCCGCGGGCCGCAGTTTGACCACCCCAGTATTAGACCATGTTTTTGTTCAAAGAAAATGTTCACCTCTTTGTGTTTTTCCATGGTGGCGTAAAGTTTCTGCGAAAGGTCATTGGAGACGTTGGGCATCCCCGGCTTCTTCTTATTGGCTCGACTCAGGCTGCTCTTGTTCTTGCTAGTCTTCTTGTTGTTCTTCTTCTTGGCATTTTTACTGTCACCTTTGCTGTCCTGTGGGACAAAAAAATGAAGATGAGGTGAGCCATTGATTGGAAGGGTTGGCAAAGAAAGGGATTCGATTGATTGGCTTACATCGATACTCTCGTTGGAAGTACTGTTCTCCTCCCGTTTCCTCTCCTCTTCCTCCTGCTCCAGCTCCTTGATGCTCTCCTCCAAGACGTTGGGCCAAAAGTCGCCTTCGAAATACGGTAACTCGTTGGCGCTGGTCAAGCGATCTTCTGTTGCCTGCTTGAAGATGTCCTGTTGGAGGAAAAACATTGTATAGACATTTTTTAGGACTAATATTCGTATAATGACAATAAAAGGTATTCAATTCAATGTGTCAATGAATATTAGCTAAAAGTCAACCAAAAATCAAAAATGGTGTCTTTCCCTACCTTGTAGTCGTGCACTATTCGCTCCGCCACCGCTTTGTCCAACATCTTCTTGTACCATTCCTGAAGGCGTTTTGGTTTTGGGATTTTCTGATCGGCCGGATGACAGTGGAAAATGTAGTCGTCCCCTTCACTTGGCGGACAGGCCCAGATATGCCCGGTGGTGTACCTAAAAGGACACAAAAAGTTGGCGTTTCTTGGACATTACCGTGGCAATCTGTTTTTAAAAAAAATATGGATCTTTCATACCCCAACTTCTTGGCATACTCTAAGTAGCCAATGAGAATTTCATGGTAGACCGCCGTTCGAAGACTTCGTGGCCGGAAAAAATGCACGCTGTCCAAGTAGGAGATGTATACTCGTCTGAGGAGAAGATTTTTAAAAAGTAGATTATTATTCATGACACTTTGAACTGTATTAAAAATACGTTCCCATTTTAGCAAGTCACCACGCTGTAAAAAGTCTACCATTCCAGATATCCCGATGCTCCTTTATATATACTCCCAATTTGATTTTTTCCTTGAGACTGATATTTTTTACAGCGGTCAAAATAGAATGCCCTCAGCTCATGACAAATTCCTTTTTTTTGTTTACAAATACTACATGATGCTCTGTTACCAACATTAGTTTATTACAAAAAGAAGATATAAATATATATTGAAAATTCTATAGAAAAAGACAACATTTGTATTAACAAGTGATCTTTTTTTTTTTTTTAAAATACCTCTGATTAGGCTGTGGACAATCTGATCCATATTCCTGAACGTGCATTCCAAAAAAGCAAACATCTGCACCATCAATGTCCTCAAATGCAAAAAGGGCTTTTGTCCTGTACGGGAAAGACTCTGACATCTCGCCACTGTCCACAAACCTGAAAAAAAAAAACGATTAGAGGAAAAGAATGACTTAATAAATGAGTCAAAATGTCCACCACTGGTACCATACCTGGACTTCATGCCAGGTTTAACTTCCACTACTTTGTCAGAGACGTGGACCATGCGGATAAAGACCTCTCCGGCCTCCAGCTGGTTTTGCCGTTTCAAGAAGTCGTTCACTCTCGTCTCCAAGAAGTAGCCCAACTTTGTTTGAGGTAACCCTGAGATGACACAAAAAAAAAACTTGTTAGTTTTTCTTCAATTGCGTCCACAAAATGAATAAAGTGACTGACTTTTAGCAGAATACTTGTTCTCCCTCCTGGTTTTATTCGACTTCTTAAGACAGCCGTCACATATAAAGCTGAGAAAAATACAAAAAAAAAAATCATAAATATTCCTCATGATGACCAAAACAAAAATAATTTCTCTTACCCTAGTGGCCAAATTGTGTCATTATGCAAGACACAAATCTGGTGCATTTTGCGTCCACAGTCCAAACATTCAACAAGTCTGTCAAAAAAAACAAAAAAACACATTATATTTGATGCATTTTGGGTCTAAAATATGATGGCATAATCTGCAAAATTTACAATTCGGGGTCCAGTGTGTCATTCTTTTTCTTCTCAAACTGCTCTTTGTTAATAGATCTGAAATAATAAAAAAAAGACATTACATTGTCATTTCTCCATTTCTTTCCCTTAAAATGAATTATGTTAATGAGGATTTCCATTAAAAACCATAAAAAACAAGTAAAGAAGTCAATTTAGGTCCAGAAAAATGACCTGCAAAACCAACTGTGACCATCCAACATGGAAAATTCGGCAGCAACGTGATATTTTTGCGACATTCTTGTAGACAAATGTGAGTTTTTCTTTGTTAACTCAACAATAAGTAAACACTTACGTCTGTGGCTGAGTGGGATCGTCGCCCAGCGACACGCTCTCCCCTTGGATCTCGTTAAAACACTTCTCACAAAAGTGGTACCTGTCGGCGATAAGCCCAAATTGTGGTCAACTAAAAAGGTTTTTTTTACCCCAAAAGGCTCAGGCAAAAGACCTTCTGTGCACAAACCTAGTGAACAAATATTGAATTGAACCTGTTCTTTTCCCACCAATAGCAGAAGATGTACTTCCTTATTTAATTTTCTTCTTCTTTTTTTTGTGTTTTTTTTTCTTTATTGTATTTAATTCTTTTTTTTTACTCCTTTCCCCATGATGGCGCCAATGACAGTAGCTCTGTCCACTCTTATGTTTTTTTGTGTTTTACAGCATGTTTTACATGAAAAATTAGAGGGAACATTGACATGCACCTGCTTATGGCAGTTCTGATACTAGTGTGCCCATGGCGAGCAATGATGATGTCACACACTGGTACTCAGTGCACTTAGGGATGTTGTCTTTCTGCCCAGACCAACGAAAAATTAGAGGGAACATTGAGCACAAGGCTTATTTCTAGAAATGATCGGCAATCCCGTCAGTCTCCCTTTAATATAAAAATGTCCTTTTCCCCTGTTCTTACCTGTTCTGGTAGCTGAAGTAAGCAGCGTCTCTGGGAATAGTGCACAGCTGCTTTCCATAGCAGCATAGCGTCTGAGGGGAGAACTCCAACTGTTGGCCACAAAAATATGTTTAGGTTATGTTACCAGCGCGTTGCCGTGCAAAAAGTTTGAATTTCCTTGGGGTTCCCTGGTCGCACCTTTCGTCCACAACAGTAGCCGAGTCTCTGCATGACGGGATCGATCTCCTGTTCGAAGACCTCGGCTAGTTTGGAGCAGCATTTGTAGACCCGAGACGTCTTACGGTTGTACAGCCAGGCGTTGTTGAACATCAACCAGATGTCGTCTACGTACTGCCACGGATCTTGATACTGACCTACCAATCCAAAAGGAAAATGTTCCACAATAACAAATCCCAACAACTTTAGTAGCGCCATCCAATTAATCAAAAATACTCACCCGTGTCTAGTTTCCGCTTGATGGTGGATAAATCCATGGGGTTCTTCACAATGTCAAAGTAGTCCTGAAAAAAAACACACAGAAGACCCCATTAAACTATTAAACTTATGAAAGATTTTGGTGAGTGTGGTACTTTAGGAAATGTAATTTTTTTTGCAAACTCCAAGAGTGACTTTTACAGCCCGACAACGTTTTTCTGGGCGAAACAAAATGGCGAATTGTCAATATATACGTACAGGTATGCAAAGCAGCTGCGGGTCGACAGGCATCCTGAACGGCAACGATTCCGGTTCTTGCCTGTAGAGGGACTCCAGTGTTGGCATGAGGGCCTGTCGAAGCTCTTCTGGTTTAAAAACTGGGGAGTTGAAACACAGATTTTAAGGGAGAGCACTTTGTTTTGTGTTAAAAAATGAATTTAAAGTAGTAATGAATCCTTACCCTTCTTCTTTGCCGCTGTTTGCGACGCGGCGGCGTCGGCTAACTGTTCTTCTTTGGGCTCATTCTTCACCTCGGGTTTTTTGTCTTCGGTCAGAAGCGCCGAGGTGGAAGGGGGGGCGGCGCTGGACGTTTCCATGGGAACCACCTTGCCCGCTTCGGCGGCGGAACACTCCTCTTTTTTAATCTCCATTTTCACAGCGTTTGCTTCCGTTTTGACGGTGGCCAGTTTGCCTCCCTTGGCGCCGCCGTCGCTCTCCTCGGCGTCTTCTTTGACTTCCGACTTGACGTCGGCGTCCGATTGGATCTGTTGGGAGGAAGTGTCCAGGCTGTTGACGGAGGCCGGAGTCAAGGCCTGGCTGTCCGCTTGGAACGAGCCCTTTTGGGACAACTGTGGAAAGAAGGGGACAAAAGAATTAAGACAAAATGGAGGACCCAAAAAATGTCCAACCTAAAAGACAAGCTCTTTGTGAAAGTAGCAAGACTCAAGACCATACAAAGTTGCATTTTGTTGTTCCACAAAGGGCAAATTGTTGCTGCTACTGTTTAATATCTAAGTACTGTTTAATATCTAAGTACTATTTAATATCCAAGTACTGTTTAATATCCAAGTACTGTTTAATATCCAAGTACTGTTTAATATCCAAGTACTGTTTACTATCTAAGTACTGTTTACTATCTAAGTACTGTTTAATATCTAAGTACTAATTAATATCTAAGTACTGTTTAATATCTAAGTACTATTTAATATCTAGGTACTATTTAATATCTAAGTACTGTTTAATATCTAAGTACTGTTTAATATCTAAGTACTGTTTAATATCCAAGTACTGTTTAATATCTAAGTACTATTTAATATCTAAGTACTATTTAATATCTAAGTACTGTCTGATTATTAATACCTAAATAGCTACCGTTTTCAACAGTACTTAGATATTAAACAGTACTTAGATATTAAACAGTACTTCAATATTAAACAGTACTTCAATATTAAACAGTACTTCAATATTAAACAGTACTTCAATATTAAACAGTACTTCAATATTAAACAGTACTTCAATATTAAACAGAACTTCAATATTAAACTCTCTCTCATAAATATAATTTTGAGAGCTGGTTTCAACAGTAAACTCTCTGTCACCATTTGACTGGCGACCAAACGTCCGAGCACCAGAGAGAATAGCCCTGAATAATAACTAGGCACTTGGACTTGTGTGTTAAATTTCTCAAGGAAATCCACTGACCGGAGTGCGTGGCAGCTGAGCGCCGTGCGGCGTCGAACCGGATCCCAATCCCGGGTGTGACGGCGTGGTCGATCCGCCCCCGATGTGAGGCTGCTGTAGTGGCTTATTGGACCCGGGGGCCTTGCCCTGGTGAGCGGCTTGGGGCGCCGCCAACTGCGATGCGTTAGGGGTGTGCGGTTGAGGGGTCTGCGAGCCGGCCAATCGGGGCGGAGTCTGATGAGGCGTGGGCGAACGACTGTGAGCCGGCGAGGGCGAGCTCCCGCGCATGGCTGCTAAATGGGGGATGGAGTTAGCTTGTTGGTTAGCATTGGGGGTCATGGAGGAGGCGGAGTTGGGGCCTCCCACGCTCATAGGACCGCCCACTGAGGCCAGTCCGCCGGGAGTGCTCGCCGAAGCCGCTTGGGGCAAAGGACTGGCGACCGGAAGAGGAGGAGGCGTTCCCATTTGTGTCTAAGAGAGGAGAAAGTGAAAAAAGCATGAGGATAAAGAAGAAAAAGAATTTAAAAATGTAATTTTTGACTTTTTTGCCTCACCTGGGCCATTCCTCCTTGGGATCCAGGCTGGGTCATCCCGGGATTGGTCGTTCCCACACCGGGTCCCGAGCCGGGGAATTGTCCCTGGGACATGAACTGACTTTGTAGTTGAGCGACTGTGGGCTGAGACATCCTGGGTCCAGCCATTCCCATCTTGAGTTTGTGGCACGGGTATGAGACAAAACAATAAATCAGGATTTTAAAAAAAAAATCACTTTTAATGTAAAGTTTTGATATACTAGGCTTTTTAATCACCCCGGATCTAAACTGTGTGTAAATGCTCCCATTTAATAGAGTTGACAGATTGGAATTATCTGTAAATCAAAGTGTACACAAAGTGGGCTAATGCAATAAAAGTCCTGATCGTTGTGGACTAACCTGATTGGCCGATGTTCCCAAGGGAAGAGGAGGAGTGGACCTCTGGCCCATAGACTGCATCCCCATTTGATTGAATTGATTCATGCCTAACAACACAAGACAATTGAGATTAGATGACATTAACCCCTGATAAGTGACTATTTTGGCTCATTTGAAAAACAACATTAGTCCATTGAGACCAGGCAAGATAACATTTTGGGCTCTTTACGTTAAAATGTTAACATTTGCCATGCAAATGTAAACTAAAAAAATTGTGACAATCCCAGATAAAAACATACACTGTCTAGTATTAAACTTTAAAAAAAATAAAGCCTGTTTTTTAATGATTTCGTACCTGGGCTTTGCATTCTGTTGAGCATCTGATTGGGTCCAGTGGGTCGTACCATTGATGGGTCAGGGAGGGGTCCATCTAAGAAAAAAAATGGAGGGATTAGACATTAACTGCTGGTCTTTTTTGAATGAATGATCCCATTGAAATCAACGCAAGCCTATTTTCAGACTCACTTGGAGTCAAGCCAGTTCCCGGAGACTGGCCCATGGCGGCGGGGCCAAGACCCAGACCCTGCTTCTGGAGACGCGTTCTCCTCTTTTCCTCCAGCTCCTTCTGGATTTTATAGATTTTCTCGGCCAGGAGGTGATAGTACTCGGCCTGGAGGGAGAGAGAGAAAAAATATGGGGATTTAGAAGCCAATACTGATAATAAACGGCTATGAAATATGACAATCTACTTACTCTATTGTTAGCGGATTCGTACATGTCGCCTTCAACTTTCCGGGCGTAAGCCACTAAGTTCTCCATCCGGCGGTCTTTTAAAGCGGCGGGATCTGGAGTGGGAAAGATGGCTTGAACCCTGTGGGGGGGAAAATGAATAAATTATTTTTTTTTTTTAAAAAGGACACTTTCAGCTCATTTTTTAAGCAAAGAAATGACACAAAGTAGTACTTAAAAGCATTTTTAAGTGTAAATATCTATGTGTGATTCCCTCATCTTCCCGTTTCACTTGCAATATTTCATAAAAGTATTTATATGTAAATGAAAAGCATTAATTGTGTATACCATTTAACAAAGGTACTCTTAAATGGGTCAAAACGGTTAAAAAGTTTGCACTTTGATGACTGGTTATTGACAGTTTATACCAGGCAGGGTCCATAAGGGTAGATACATAGCTGACAAAATGGAATGGACGGGGGTTGGGTCGGCTGTGGCTTGGGAGGAAGATTTTTGGCTCAAGCCGACAAACTTGAAGCAGCGGGGGTTGGGCAAGAGAAGCAGCTGATGCCGATCCACTGATTGCACTCGCAGGACACTCAGTATTGCACTTTATGGAAAGCTACATTTTGAGGAATAGTTTGAAATGAAAGCCTACTATTGTGGGATGCTATGCCTGTATATCAAATCAAAAGCCTTTATTCTCATCATTACACAGCTGTGTAGAATGAAATATGTGAAATATAATTTTAACATAGGTGCTCTTAAATGGGTCAAAATGGTCCAAAGTTTGCACTTTGATGGCCCACATTTGAAGTAGGTAAAAAATGTCTTGAACTGGCTCTTGACAGTTTATACCAGGCAGGGGTTGCTTTGCAGAGGTCAAAAAGGCACATACATAGGTGAAAAAGTTGAACTGATGGGGGTTGGGATGTCGTGGGAGGAGGGTGGGAGGGGAGGTGCTCGATAGAGCTTTTGGTTTTGCTCAAGACGTCCAGCACCGGCCCGAGCTGACAAATTTTGACCCAGCGGGGGTTGGGCAGAAGAGGCAGCTGATGCCGATCCACTGATTGCACTTGCTGGACACTTAGTATTGCTCTTTATGAAAAGCTACATTTTGAGGAATAGTTTGAAATAAAAGCTTAGTCTTATGGGATGCTATGCCTGTATATCAAATCAAAAGCCTTTATTGTCATCATATGCAGCTGTGTAGAATGAAATAGTTGAAATATCATTCAACAAAGGAGCTTTTAAATGGGTCAAAATGGTCCAAAGTTTGCACTTTGATGGCCCACGTTTGAAATAGGCAAAAAAAGTATTGAATTGGCTATTGACAATTCATACAAGGCATGGTGTCTTTGCAAAGGTGACAAAGGCACATACATAGGTGAAAAAGTTGAATCGACGGGGGTTGGGCCACTTTGGGTGGGGAGGGAGGGAGGGAAGGAGGGAGCTTTTTGCTCGAGCCGTCCAGCACCGAGTTGACTGAGCTGACTGGCAAACTTGAACCAGCGGGGGTTGGGCAGAAGAAGCAGCTGATGCCAATCCACTGATTGCACTTGCTGGACACTTAGTATTGCTCTTTATGGAAAGCTACATTTTGTGGAATTGTTTGAAAGGAAAGCCTAGTCTTATGGGATGCTAGGCCTTTATATAAAATCAAAAGCCACTTTTGGCATCATTACACAGCTGTGTATAATAAAATGGGTGAAATATTATTCAAAAAAAGTGCTCTTAAATGGGTCGAAATGGTCCAAAGTTTGTGCTTTGATGGCCCACGTTTGAAATAGGTAAAAAAAAAAAAGTATTGAATTGGCTTTTAACAGTTCATGCAAGGCATGGTGTCTTTGCAAAGGTGACAAAGGCACATACATAGGTGAAAAAGTTGACTCGACGGGGGTTGGGCCGCTTTGGGTGGGTAGGGAGGGAGTTGCTTTTTGCTCGAGCCGTCCAGCACTGAGCTGACCAACTTTGAAGCCACGGGGGTTGGGCTGTGAGAAGCACCTGAAGTCAATCCACTGATTGCAGACGCAGGATACTTAGTATTGCGGAAAGCTTGCTCTTTATGGAAAGCTACATTTTGTGGAATTGTTTGAAAGGAAAGCTTAGTCTTATGGGATAATATGCCTATATATTAAATCAAAAGCCTTTATTGTCATCATATGAAGCTGTGTAGAATGAAATATGTGAAATATCATTTAGCAAAGGTGCTTTTAAATGAGTCAAAATGGTCCAAAGTTTGCACTTTGATGGCCCATGTTTGAAATAGGTAAAAAAAAAACAAGTTTTGAATTGGCTTTTGACAGTTTATATCAGGCAGGGGATGGTTTTGCAACGGTGACAAAGGCACATATATAGGTGAAAAAGTGGAATGAGCGGGGGTTGGTATAGTGTGGGAGGGGAGGTGCTCGATAGAGCTTTTGCTTTTGCTCAAGTCATCCAGCACCGACCGAGCTGACAAACTTTGAACCAGCGGGGGTTGGGCTGAAACAAGCAGCTGATGCCAATTCACTGATTGCAGTCGCAGGACACTTAGTATTGCGGAAAGCTTTGTGAAAGCCTCCCCACCCCAGCTATACATAATTCTAATATTTGGGTACCTTTAACCAGGTTTGCAAAATATTTTCAGGCAATTTCCAGTTTGTGCTTTTTCAATATTTTTAAACAAGAGGCGACTAACAGAATGCAATTTAAAGATGTAATAGTACCACTTTATTCTGATTGGCTTTTGGCCAAAATGTCAAATATCAAGTCTTTCTGGCACCAAATACGAGGAAAAAAAATATGAAGATGGCTGCCACTGTACTCACAGCTTGTGTACCAAGTGGTTCCGCAGGTCCTGCGTGATGTCTTCGTGCCAGCTTTTTCTCATTCCCGTAGCGGAGGGCGGACCAGCTGTGGGCATGGCGCCGACCCCACTGGCATCATTCATCAGACTGTTGAACCAAAAAGAAAAATCATGGTTTATAGACATGTCATCCAGTTCAATAATTTCCTCAAATCAATTCGAGGGCCCATATCCATTTTTGGGGTATTTCGACAACCTATTGCACAGGTGTCAAAGTGGCGGCCCGGGGGCCAAATCTGGCCCGCCGCATCATTTTGTGCGGCCCGAGAAAGTCAATCATTCTGTTTTAGGATCAAATTAAAATGAAGAGTATAGATGTATATTACATTTCCTGATTTTCCCTCTATTAAATCAATAATTGAATTTTTTTAATCCATTTTTATCTGTTTTTAGTTCAAAAATAATTTTGTAAAATCTAAAAATATATTTTAAAAAAGCTCAAATAAACATTGTTTTAGATCTATAAAAAAAAAACTGAATATTCAGGTCTTTTAATCCAGTTCTTTTAATCCATTTATTAAAAAAAATATTAAATATTCTATCTAAAATGGTCCGGCCCGGCTTCTCACCCTTGGCTATTCACATTGAGGTGCATCATGGTGTCCTGCAATAGGTTGGATTGTTGATTCTGAGAAGGCGCACCCACACCTCCATTGACTCCCATAGGATTTGCTCCTAAAAAATAAAAAATAAAAAAACACTTGATTTACCGAACTTTCTCGCATATTCAGTCCTCATTTTTTTGCAAAAAATATGATGTATATGTGAGAAAATACAATACTTGTCTAGACACTAAGGACATGAAAAAAGGGAAGCAACTCACCCATTGGGTAAGGCCTCATGCCAGCTTGACCTTGTAGGGCCTGGTTGGCCATATTGGGCTGTGAAGGCTGACCCTGGATCTGATTTCCCTGGTAGGTTAAACCCAAGGCTGCATAGGCCCTTTCTATGGAACTCGGGTCAATCTGGCTCGACGGGTTAATGTTTGGAGCGCTGGCTTGACTTCCAGGGACCGAACCAAGAGAACTTCCCAGACCGGCGGCAGCTGCCCCAAGAAGAGCTGTGAGGAGAGAGCAAATGGAAAAAACAAATGACTGGATGTCAACAAACAAAATGGCTGCATGGAAGAACCTTGTGTTTTTGTTTTTTTTATCCGTAAGGAAGTGAAATAATGTTTTTTGGTCAGATACAGACACTCACACTGCGGGTTCCTCTTGTCTCCAGCGTTCTTCAGTGGTAGGCAGACTGGACAGTCGTGTCGAGTGCAGTTTTTCCAGTGGGAGATGATTTGCCTTGATGATGCACAGTGGGCCACTGAAAAATAGAAGACATTTCTACGTTAATCGTTACGTTATCACTGCTATTTAGCCTAAATGCAATGTTCTTGTTAATCTTTCTAGCAACCCGTTAATGTTGTTGGGTTTTTTTTTTGTATATAGTGGCACATTTTTAAATGCCATGTATATTTTTGTGGTATTTTGACAAGCTATTCCACAGGTGTCCAAGTGGCGGCCCGGGGGCCAAATTTGGCCCGCTGCATTATTTTGTGCGGCCCGAGAAAGTAAATTATTCTGTTTTAGGATCAAATTAAAATGAAAAGTATAGATGTATATTAATTGTTTGCTGATTTTTCCCTTTTAAAATCAATAATAGTAATTTTAATTCATTTTTTTTGTTTTTAGCTCAAAAATAATTTTGTAAAATCTAAAAATATATAAAAAACGCTCAAATAAACATTGTTTTAGATCTATAAAAAAAAACAGAATATTCAGGGCTTTTAATCCAGTTCTTTTAATCCATTTATTAAAAAAAAATCTAAAAATTATATCTAAAATGGCCCACTTGAAATCAAGTTGACGTTAAAGCAGGCCTTGAACCAACCCGAGTCTGACCCCCTTGACCTATTGGGATGTAAAGTATTATCATACATATACATATGGAAAAATTCAAGAAATAACGACTCACCCTGACAATTCTTGCCGGCCTGGCAATGCGTCATGTGATTGAGGACGTTCTTCATGGTGCGGCAATGTGGCAAGTTGCACTGTCGGACTTCTCCGTTGGCCTGCTCTCGCCGTTGACACTTGTGGGCGTGGAGAAGGAGAACCAACTGCTGTTGGATCAGCTTCCGTTTCTCGGGATCGGCGGTAGGCGGAGCCCCGGCCACGGCCGCCGCGGAGGCCGCCGAAACCTGGGCGCCTGGACCCACTAGTCCTCCCGGGGCTCCTGGAACCATGCCGGGGGCCCCGCCCAAAGGTCCACCTGAGGGTCCGCTGACACCCGACTGGGACTGCTGGGCGCCCTGAAAACGACAGGTAAGAACAGCCATGAAAAAAATAGCGAGCCGTACTTTTATAGACATCCAAAATAAATTTGTTTTCGAGTTTTATCCGTTTATCTTTTCTCTATTTTGATTTTTTTGCACTTTTGTCCATGTCAAGTCTAACTTATGCGCATATAAGCCTTTACCCTCGATTCAATCATTCTTTTAGCGATTAATATGGCTTAAATGTGAAAAAATATGTCAACTATACATGAAAAAAGATAATTAAAGGTGAGCCATGATTTCCATGATTGGTGACTCTTTAAAATGATCGACGAGATTGCTGGACGTTCAAAAAGTCAAGGTCAGGGCAAAGTATTTCAATTTGATTGACGGGAAGTTTGTACCATGGCGGCCATTCCTGGCAGGGGCTGATTTTTCTTGTCCACGTTGAATTGAGCCAAACTGTTAGCCATTGGACCTTTGTTTTGATGTTGCGTTTGTCCCATCCCGCCGCCACCGAGGCCTTGATTTCCCTGCCCGGCGTAAGGACCTCCGAAGGGAACCCCTTGGTTGCCCATCATTGCCATCTACAAGACAAACAGATGAAAAACATTTTATATTCATATAACATCTTTACTCTTCATTTGAATTTAATCCTAAAACAGAAAGTCAGCACTCATGATTGACTTTTTCGGGCCGCACAAAATGACTCGGCGGGCCAGATTTGGCCCCCAGGCCGCAGCTTTGACACCAGTGCTCTAGAGTATTTTCATCTTTCAACAAAAGCGATTAAAAGAAGAGTTACCAAGGAATACTTTGATACAGAAGTTTCAATTAGTTCAAATGTAGAGATGTGAGAAAACTAATCAAAGTATTTATATACTTCATTCTGAGTAAACCAGCCCAGGAAATTCTCTTTTGCGTTGCCATAAAAACTACAACTAACATTTTTTTTCTCACTGTTATTGTCAATAAATTCCCCCAACAAACAAGATAGTGGTCCTCACCTTATTGAGCATGGCAGGTTGTTGCCCCCTGGCCCCCGGCTGTCCTCCCCCACCGGGTTGCTGCAACGTATCGGCCAGCAGATTTCCGTTCCCGCCCATCCCTTGATTCCCGAAGCCCAACCTGGGCGAGCCGTTCATCACCTGGTTTCCCATCATGCCGGCTTGCGCCGCCGCGCCGTTATTCCCTTTTTGCTGCTGCGCGGCTACCGCCGCCGCCATCATGGCCCTGTTCATACCGCCCATCATGCCTGCCACGGCATTTTGCTGCTGCATCATGTTAGCCTGCTGCTGGGGGGAGAGGTGTTGTTGTTGTTGTTGTTGTTGTCCTTGGCCCATTATCTGTTGCGCTACCTGGCCCGGGCATGCCTTCATGTTAGCCACGTGCTGCCCGATGGCGGCGGGGCCTCCCGGACTCCCCAGGGCCCCTTGATGTCCCTGCGGGGTGGAGGCGGGCGCCCCCGAGCGCAACAGCTCCGACAACTGCTTGTGTTTGGCCACGGCGTCCTGGCCCGCGCCCGGAACCAGGCCGAAAGCCATCCCTCCTCCCGGGCCGGCGCCGCCACCAGTCCCCAGGGTGGTGTGCAACTGGTTGAGGTCCCCGCCATTGACGAGGCCCGGTTCGTTACTGCTGATGAGCTCGTCAGGGAGGTCGTGCTCCAGGTCGAATAATGAGCCAAAATCTGAAAAAGATGGCGACATTTGACGTGAGTGACTGAAACTGGGACGTCAACAAAAAAATGGAAGCAGATTATAGACATTTTTGATGCATTTTTTGGTATGAAAAGGTCAGTGAGAGCTAGTTAGTACTAATCATGAATTAGGAAAGTGACAAAATATAATAGCATTTGTGTTTAAGGAAGAATTGTGAATAATTTATGTAGAAAATCCGGACCAACACTCGCATTTGCCAGTCGTTCGTTTCCCATTTCTATCCTTACTTTTACTGCTTCACATTAAGAATGAACACTAATATTTATTCTCTATCAAGTTGTATTGCCTTTTTTTTTTACACCCCGGTACGTAGTTGCACCCCAAACTTGTGTCTGCCCATACACTGACTATAAAGCCATTTTATCATGTTATGAAATAGCAAGCCCTAACTTTGAAGTTTATTTTAAAGCCGTCTTTATAAAAGAATTTGCCTGGATCTTCATGAATTGCAAGGGTGCAATAAATAACTGTTAATGGCTGACGGGCTCAGCTCGAAATGCTTGACACTGACATGGCCATAAAACTGAGTATAACAAAGTCAAAAAAAGAAAAGTAAAAAGGTTACGATAGGTTACGACTACTTTAGCATGGAGGAGTGTCCATGTTTGATTTTTAGAATAGATGCTTTGGACATGGCGCTGTCCATGCTTCATTCTAGGGAGCTTCTCGAGGAGGCCAGTCTTCCAGCTGCTGTCATTGCCGTACACGAGAAGGAAAAACAAAACAAACCGAAAAACAAAACAAAAAAAACACCGTCGGCCATGACAATTAAGCCGGCACTAGTTTAGCTTCCCCCCAAAAAGGCCCATATCGTCCAAAGCATAATGGTCACTTGACAACCTGGGGAAAACTCGGGTTTGTGATGAAGGAAAGGGGGCCAGCCAGGCAAGCTATGTAGAACGTTCGCCTTGATTTATCCCGAGGCCGGGAGGGAGCTAACTGGCTTGTTGTCAGTGTAATAGAAACCGAGCGGAGCTTCTCTTTAACTTGTGATAAAGGCCGGCTATAAAGGCAATTAGGCACGGGCACGGTCAAGTCTTCGGTTAGGTAGCTTAGCTAGCCAACGGCTAACGAGGCTAGCTCCGGCTGTAATGGTACGAAGCATGCGAGCTTAGCTATGGGAGGTTCTCCAACCACGGCACGTCCGACACACTCGCCTAGCACGGCTAACGTTAGCATGCTACGACAAAAACACAAGCGGAATCCCGCGTCCTCGCTCGCTGGCGGGCGCCCGGAGAGGGCCGACAAAGAGCCAAAATGGCAAATAAGAACGTCGCGGGCGATATCTTGCAGACATACGCACCATTTCCATCGCTGGCAGAGGCGGAAAGTGCCGGAGAGGAGAGTTTAGGCCTCTTGGCTGAAGGCGGGCCAGAGTCCAGAACGTTCTCGGCCATATTTTTTTCGAAATAAAAATATAGAAAGTATCCACAATGGCAGGCGATTCGGCGCCGTCACAAGCTGTTTCCTTCCCGTTTCCAATATTGCGACTTTTCCCCCTCCTTTGGGGGGATTAAGAGGGGGAAAGTCCCGTGTACAAATTACTCCTCTTTCCCTGGGTTCGCCTCTCGATTTCAGCCTCGGCGTATAATCAACCCCCCCTCCTCCTCCCTCCCTCGTCGGATTTTTTGTTCTTTATAAATTTCTACCAGCGGAGGAGGAGGAGGAGGAAGAGGAGGAAGGGGTCGGTGAAAGTAAAGAGGGGGTGGCCGGTCGGCCGGCCCGGGGGTTCGCGTAGACTTCCACCCCCTAAACTTGCAAAGATTCTTCGGTTGGAAACAAACTGTCCCCGGGTCTCGCTTCCATGGCTGCCTCCGTCATTACAGCCAGCGGAGTCTGGCTGGAGATAATGTCGGCGGGAGACGGTTCGCTCGCCTGCCAAGTGATGGTGGTGCCGCTGGTGGTGGTCGTGGTGGTGGTGACCAATTCGTGCCAATTTGAAATTGGAAGAAAATATTTGAAATTAAAATGACATGTTCAAATTTCGTGTTGATTGTTCATTTTTTTGAAAATGCTGCAAAAAGTTGATCATATTCATATTTAACACACTAATTGAGGAAATTCAAATTGCAAAAAAATATAATAAATAAAAGTTGCTTTTATTTTGGAACAAATCCTGACCAGATTGATTTTTATACCATTTGACATTTTTTATATATATGACTGCAAGTGATAATGATTTATATAGTGAGTAAAATAGGCAGGTTTGGGTGATAAAAATCATTTTCAAAATTATGTTTAAGAAAATGTATCTGATTCTTATATATAGAACTAGTTCTACGCGATACAATTTTGGGGATCTCTCTATATATACTACGTATATATATTTTATTTTAATACATTTCTACATACTGGTTTAAATCAAAAGTAAATGATGTCATTTTTGGTGGAGTCTGCCATTGACGGTTTTAGACGTCAAAAGTCTTCTACAGTCATTTTCGGAGATCTTGGCCAAAGGATTTTTAGCACTAAACTCGCGAGAATTTGGCCGTGCGTGACGATGACATCACACGTATGCGACAGTTCGTTGTTCGCTAGCCAGTAAACAACTTTTAGAGACTTCTGTGAGTAGCGAATAGTCCAGATTTTGTTCAAAAGGTTAGTTTAATTCCTAATTTCTCCATATGTTTAGTAGTTTTATTAATTATAGCGACGCGCACGATCACCTAGCATTTTGTCGCTACAGTAATTTAGTTGCGTTTCTTTCAAATTTGACTCATTTTAAACACAGCCTTTCAAGATATAGTTACCTATTCTTTTTTCCTCTTAACTTATATGTTAGATGGGCCTTGATATAATCTATTAGGTATTATTAATTCGTCTTCAAATACGTTTTTTAATCCCAATGTGGGTTGTATAGTAAACGTTTTGCAATGATTTTCCAATGATTTCTACGATAATTACATTTCAAATTGTTATAACATTCTGATTGTTTTATTTGCAGAAATGAAAACAAAACAAACCCTAATCTATGTTGCCTGAATGAGGGATGTGGTCTTGCTGCTGATCAGGATTCAGGATGCCTTCCAGATGTGTGGCATATGGATGCAGAAAAACCAGTGAAGATAACGTGACACTATTCAAATTCCCCAAAGATCCCCAGGAATTTCGCAAATGGGAGAAGCAAGTTCAGCGTATTCTTGGCGATTGGACGGCATCCCCCAATTGTCACCTCTGCAGTGACCATTTTGGGAAAGACTACTTTGAGTCCATATCACCTTTAGGTGTTCCCAAATTGCGAGCTGGGGCCGTTCCCACTGTTTTTATCCGTCCCCACTGCTCTTTTTGCTACGACACTGGCTGTGATCATTGCCTTCCGGCTATCAAACACATGAGCATTAATGCAGAATCAAAAACGAGCAGTATTAAAGTGAGTATTCTAATAATTTCTCCACACATTTCTAAAAAAACGATTTCCAATTATTTATGTACGTCTCCTATTCAGACTCCATCGCAGACAAAAAGGAGTGGAACAGCAACATCACGGACAAATCTTAGTACAGGTAAAGCAATTGATAGGGAGTATCACAAAACAGGACAACAAAAGGATAATTCTCAAGTGCAAGAATCAGGTCAGTGTTTACTAAAATGAAGGCAGATTGAAATATGACATTAGAAAGGGATGTATTTAAAATAGCATTCTTCTTTTCTTTTTCCTTTTTACAGTGAAGTGTGATCAGTGTGGGACATTTTTCTCCAACACTGGTTTTAAATCCAAAACCAAGCGTTTTTGTAGCACATCCTGCTCACATTCTTATTCATCTCGACTGAAAAAGACAAGTGCACCCTTGCAGGTAAGAAAAAAAGAGTTGTGTTTTATAAATGATAACTGAAATTCAAATTTGAGATCTATATTGTGTCATAACATCCATTGAAAACATGTAAAACATATTTTAAGCAAAAAAAAAAACATTTTTTCATGTTCAAATTTCCTACCGGACATTTTGAGAAAGCACACAGGTGATAGGGATTTTCTAATTATTCATTTTCCCGCCTTTCTTCGTACTGCGCATGCGCATGATTTAATTTCTTCCCCTAAACAAACATGTCTGCCGTGTGGAACTTTTATTCCGTTCATCCGAGTGATGCAAAGTTTGCCACTTGCAACAAATGTCATGTCTCGATAATTTGCGGGTGTATCGTGGCAAAAACCTTCAACACAACGAACTTAATTCGCCACTTGAAGAAAAAACATTGGGCGGAGTATGAGGAGTTTTTGAAGCTCACCGAAAAGAAGGCGGACCTGCGAGCAACAGTTAAACGGCTTGCGGAAATATTAACGGAGCCTCAGACGACCGTAAATATACCCCAAAAGATGGAATTAAATTCGAAAGACAACCAGTCGGCTTCTGTGGAGGAGGACAACAAATTCCCCTGTTTACTCTCTCACTTGGACCCCCAAAATGTGGTACCTGAACTCGAACATTCCACGGTCAGAACCTAGTTTAGGATATATTAGCAATAGATTGACTTTGAAAGCTAATGTTTAATTTTAACATTATAATGAACGGACGTCCTAGTCGAAGTTAATTGGACGTCGACTGCCGTCAATGGCTACCAATTAATTAACTTCGATACCCGTTTGTTCCTTTTATGAGGCTATGACGTCATTTTAAAATGTCGAATTAATTCTTGGTGAAAGCATATTGATAATACGTTGCCATACAAATCATCACAATATACTGATATATCGACACAACCCTAACTTTATGTGTAAAAGTTGTTTACTTCTTTGCCCATAGGAAAGCTCGCTTACAAAAAAGCCTAAATTGACCAAACCTCGCCCGGCAACCCAGGATGGTGAGTTACACACCCAAACACGCATCTATAGTCATTTTAATATTGTTCTCATAGTATACATTTCTTTCTATTCTGTAGCATCCATGAAAGTTTTTAATTGGGCCGAGTACTTGGACAAGGAAAGTTCCTTGGGGGTGTCTGTCTCCTGCTTCAGACATGTAAGTACATGAAATTGAACTAGACTTCAAATTGTCATAGAAATTAAAACGTGGATACTATACTTTTCTTCCATAGGTTCCCATGTGTTTCCAATGGGATGACATCAACGTTGGAATGAAAGTAGAAGTTTTAAACACCAATGCAGTCCTTTCCACTAAAGTCTACTGGATTGCTACAGTCATTAAAATTGCAGGTCTGCACAAATACACATTGTATATATATTATTTTCAATTTTATAATAGATTTGAGTTAAATTGTTGCCTGTACATTCATAACTACTGCCAACTTACCCTTCCATATTTTTATTTAGTCTTTTTTTTTCAACCAAATCCAGACTGTATATGAAACATACTTTAGCTAGCAAGATTTTTATTCAGTTTGTACTTTTTTTCTACCAGGATACAAAGCCCTGTTACGATATGAAGGTTTTGAGCGAGATAAAAGCCGCGATTTCTGGTCCAGTCTGGTTTCTGGAGAACTGCACCCCATTGGTTGGTGCGCTTTGACCGGAAAACTCCTGGTACCTCCACAAGGTAATAAAATGGGGATTCAAATCCAAATTTATAATTCATTTTAGGTAAAAACTTGATTGTAGCGTACCACGGTCAGTCACTGAATGGATTTTTTTGGACTTGTCTGTTGTAGATGTGACAAATATCCCTGACTGGAAAGAGTATTTGATGAAAAAGTTGGTGGGCACCCACACTCTGCCCGTCGAGTTTTACCTTAAGGTAAATATAGTCAAATTAATATATTGCACCCAACTACTAAACACACCTGTGTTTTACAGTATCAGGAACCAAATAATGCTAACGGTGCAACACAAGTGTATACACCACAGGTGTCAAAGGTGCGGCCCGCGGGCCAAATCTGGCCCGCCGTATCATTTTGTGTGGCCCGGAATTAAATTTCCTGATTTCCCCCTTTTTAAATCAATAATTAATTTTTTTAATCAATTTCTTCTGTGTTTTTAGTTCAAAAATAATTGTGTAAAATCTAAAAATATATATTTTTTTGTTTTAGATCTATAAAAAACTGAATATTCAGGGCTTTATATATTAAAAAAGTGCAACGTTAAGATTTCCAATGACTTGAGTAACTTTTTCCGTTTTAGCTGTCGGAACGCATGAAGCAGCAATCTTTCAGATTGGGCATGCGCGTGGAGGTGATCGACCCCAAACACGTCAGCCGCACCCGCAAGGCCATCATCGAAAACATCATCGGCGGGCGCTTACAGTTGTTATACTTGGACCAGAGCGACTCCCCTGAAAACATCAATACCAACTTCTGGTGCCACCTCTCTAGTCCACTCTTGCACCCGATTGGTTGGTCCAGAAGAGTAGGCCACAACACCAAAGTACCCAGTAAGTTCTTTTCTTATTTTTTTTTCCCAGTGTTGTCCCAAAATAACTTTTTGATCAATAATTCCATGTTTTTTTATCCGTGTTTTCACAGCTGGTGGAAGTTCTGCCATTGGATTGAAAGGAAATTGCAACAGTACAGATAACCTCTTTAAAACGGTCAACTTTAGCAAATTATTAAATCGGTTTTGAGGAATCACATTAAAAATGGAACATTATTTTACAGCCCAGGTATGTCTACATGGACGGAGGTTATTTCGAGGAAGGAATGAAGCTAGAAGCTATCGATCCGCTAAATCTGGGTAGCATCTGCGTGGCAACAATACAAAAGGTCCAAACATGACTACTTCAAAATGGCCGCCATAAATGAGAGACACCATTAGGGAGAAATCATCCATATTTTTCTACGTCACAGGTGCTGTTAGAGGGCTACTTGATGGTGGCCATCGATGGCGCGCCATCAAACAACGGCTGCGACCAATTCTGTTACCACGCCTCCTCTCACGCCATCTTGCCCAGGGACTTCTGTAAAAGGAACGGCATCCCTCTCACCGTGCCTGCAGGTCAGTTTAAATATTCTGCAACGTGTATTTTCTGATCCCTGAATAGAAATGGGGCAAAAAAAACAAGGGTTGTTTTGATGCAAACTACGGCCCGCGGGCCATATATGGCCCGTTTTGATTTTTAATCCGGCCCACCAACGTCCAAAATATAGTAAAAATCAATGATCTCATTATTTTCCCTTTCCCCTGCAATACTCTAGTTTCACCGATAGATGGCGCACTAGTCCTTTGTTAGAGTCAACAAAATTTGAAAATACATTTTCACCTTCAATTGTGACTTTTTTCATAATACTTTATATTATACTATAATGTCATTCTCGCCTTGAGATAAAAGATAGCTTTTATGCTGGTTTAGGAATAAGACACACATTGTGCATGAAAATCAGTTAGAAATTGATTTAAAACATTTTTTTTTTAAATCCTGCTCGCATGTCTAACAGGTTGGGAACCCGAGACTTTTTCCTGGGAAAATTACCTGGAGGACACCATTTCCAAAGCCGCACCACATCATCTATTCAACACGGTAAGGAACAAAAATCCCCTTTTTAACCCATACTTTGTGTGACCAATAACGTCCGCCAGAGGGCAGCAGCTGGATCAGATTGTGACCATTTTGTGCCGACTAGGACTACCCGGGTCACGGCATCTCCCCCAACATGAAACTAGAAGCGGTGGACTTGATGGAGCCGCGTCTGGTGTGCGTGGCCACGGTCAAACGCTGCGTGGGACGTCTGCTCCTCATCCACTTTGACGGCTGGGACGACAACTATGACCAGTGGGTGGACCACCAATCCCCCGACATCTACCCCATCGGGTGGTGCGAGCTCACCGGCTACCCACTCCAGGCGCCACCTGGACTCGGTAAATGCTAAATTTTGAATAGATATCCCTGAAAAAGGTCAACTTTGAGTTTAATTTGTAGCTTTGTGTCTCTTGAAGGACAAGTTGGACAGGTCAAGAAGACAAAGATGCCTTTTAATGGGAGAAAAAGTAAGTTCTGACATTTTTTTTTTTTTTTTTTTAAATTGTAGTGACGGTAATGTTCCGCTTGGCTTTATTTTAGAGCGGCGGAATGCAAAAAGACAAGTCGCGGAGGAGAATGACGACGAGGAAGATGATGACGACGACGACGAGGAGAAGGGACGCCATGCGACCGTTCAACCCCCGTTACCGCTCAAAAGCGAACCGGAGGAGATGGCCAGTAAGTCAACACTGGCACATTCACACTTTTCATCATAGTGACTTTCTTCTTCTCTCTCCTTAAGTCACAGAAGTAGAAGTCAAAATGGAGGAGATGGAGATGGAAGCCCCCATCTCCAATCATCAGAACTAAAGGCAAAAAAGGACCCCGAAAACAACATGGAGGCTCTTTTCTTTAACGTCAAAGACACAAATGCCATTTGGGAAGAAAATGGAAGTTTGGTTCCCTTCGTGGGGCTCTTTTAGGTGACTTCTTTTTCTTCAACTTTTGTCACAAGGGTGTTTGAGAAGACCCCCAAAAATGGAATTATGACAGAACTGATATTGTGAGCTTGTCAAATCTACTGATTATTGTGTTTGGAATTATTCTGGAAGTATCCAGAAAGCTCGACTACTTGGAAAACAAGACAAAAGTGTTATTTTTTTATTGTATATGAAGGCACGGACCCAAGTTTTGATATAAAAACTATGACAAATAGATTTTTGCTGTGTTAATAATGTTCATGCTGCAAAGACTTTGCCCATCTCAGCCCAGGACGTCCAGCATCCATTTTGTTTTCAGAAAAACGGCTTCACGCAAGACTCCGTTTCTTGCTTTTCTTCGACGCTTTCAATTTCGCACTTTGGCGAACTTGTCGTGCCGGCTTGCCCGTTTTAGGGGGCGAGGGAAGCGCTTGGCCACCCGGGCAGGCCTTGAAAACGTGCACGTCTTTGACCTTGCGACCTTTCAACTCGGGTGGATTGGCGCAAGTGGCGCGTACCTTCAGGTTGACTTTCTCGATCCATCTGGACAAAGAAACAGCAATGGAGGAGACCCGCTACCTTTTACGACCCAACAGGAGTCGACACCTACAGGCGTAATGGCAGCAGGGGGCAGTCACACATCAGAGGGTTACCCGCCAGGTTGATGACCTCCAAGGAAGTGAGCGGACGCAGGTCCGGCACTTCTTCCAGGTGGTTGCCCTCCAGGAAAAGGCTCCTCAAACCCGAACCCAAGCCCGTCAAGGAGCTCGGTGACATCTGTAGAGTGGGGGACAGAACACAAAAGTCCAAAATGAAGCACTTGAAGAACTGGTGTCAAAGCAGCGGCCCGCGGGCCAAATTTGGACCGCCGAATCATTTTGTGCGGCCCGAGAAAGTAAATCAAGATTTTCTGTTTTTGGATCAAATTGAAATGAAATGTATAAATGTATATTAAATTTCCTGTTTTTCCACCTTTTTGAAATCAATAAATGTCATTTTTTTTATCAATTTCTTCTTTGTTTTTAGTTCAAAAATCTTTTTGTAAAATCTAAAAATATATTTAAAACAAAGCAAAAATACACATTGTTTTAGATCTTTAAAAAACAGAATATTCAGGCCTTTTAATCTATTTATAAACATTTTTAAATATCTAAATATTCTATCTAAAATGGTCCGACCAACATAAAATCAAAGGCAATAAATTAACAACAATATTGTATATTAATGATGCAAGCTGAGCCGAATTGAACATTCCATGTCTTTCCATGCCCCATAAAATTACAGTAAGTACAAAAATCAAATGATATGAAAGTCAGTTTGCTGACTTACCTTCTCCAAGTCCATGTTATCCAAATAAAGCTCTCTCAAGGTGGTTCCCAAAGTCTGGAAAGCTCTCGGTCCCACCCAGCGGATGGCGTTCCCCGACAACCTGAGCTCCTTCAAGTTCTTCAACTCCCTCAGGGCTTCCGTCGGCACCTCCTTGAGCCGGTTCCCGGCCAAGTGGAGCGTGTCCAGGTCCGCGGCTCGCTCCAACGCCCCCGGCGATACCTTCTTCACGGCGTTCCCGCCCAAGTAGAGAGCTCGGAGGGCCCGGGTGCCGTTCAGGGAGCCATCTTGGAGCTCGGCGATGGAGTTGTTTTCCAAATGAAGCGCCAGGAGACCCGGGAGAAGTTTGAAAGATCCTTTGGGGAAGACGCTAAAGTTGTTCTTCTCCAGGTGGAGGTAAGTCAGTTGAGGGAGTCCTGTGGGATCAAAGTACGACCAGTTAAGGAATAGGTTCCGTTCTGGTTTTTGGCTTCCGGAACGGACCTTTAAATACTTCTGGGCCGAGAGTGGAGATGAGGTTTTCCGACAGGTACAGGTAAACCAGACTCTTCATGCCGTTGAACGCGCCGTCCTCCAAGTCGACGATCTTGCAGCGTTGCAGGTGCAGCGACACCACCCGCGGGACTCCGGGGAAGCTATTGCTCGGGATGTAGTGGAAGTGATTTCCCCGCAGGTCCAGGAGTCGCGTAGCGGCTGAGAAACCTCGAGGAACTTTGCCCAGGCCGCGGTTCTCGCAGGAGGAATGATGCGTCTCGGCCTGAAGTCGATCGACGGGGGGTAAGGTTTACCTTGTCCTAATTTGTGACACACACCCGTGTTTTTCCCGATACGGAACATGCCTCTCCAAAGGGTGATCAAGAGTTTACTGTTGAAACCAGCTCTCCAAATTATATTCATGAGAGACAGTTTAATATTTAAGAGAGAGAGTTTAATATCTAAGTACATTTGTCCAAAAGACCGGCGACCAAACGTCCGGTCACGCTCCAACTTAATCTGGGACTTTTGGGCTTACCGTTCATACCCGTGTTATTTTGTTCAATGAGTTCTTTTGGTACTCACCTCGCAGACGCAGTTGTTTGGACACTTGACTCGGCTCTCGGGCTCTGGAGTGGGCGGCGGCGCTCTCTGACTGGCCTCCTCCAACTCGGCTTTCAGCATGGCTTCCTGACTCTGACAGCGCAACTCCGGAGGTTGGACGGCCTGGAGGAACTCCCCGGAGAGGTGCGATGGCCCAGCGCAAGTCCCGAGGAGCTTCACCTTGCTGGCCATGGCCCACTCCCTGCGGTATGGACAAAAGATAGGGCGACCGCTCCCAAGAAAGTACGTCAATTGGCCTACCAGACCTGAGCGGACGCATGTAGCAGTTGCAGTAGACGGGGTTCCCGGACAGTTGAAGGCGCGCCAGGTTAGGGGAGCCTTCCGAGAAAGGCTGGACCACCCGGAGCTGGTTGTGGCTCAAGTCCACGTGGACCAGGTTTGGGGATTTGGACAAAGCGCTGCTGGACAGGTCCTGCAGGGACATGTGGTCCAGGAAGAGGTGGCTCAGCTTGGCCATGGACACCGACTCCTCGCCCAGGTATGTCATGGGGTTGTAGCTCAAATCCAGGCGGGTCACCTCCGACAGTCTGCGTACACAGACGGTTCGCCACTCACAGATTTGGGTTCGAGCTCGCGGACGGATTATTTGTGTGGATCAAAACATCTGGACAGGGATGGTGTCGGAAGAAATATGAAACGTCACCTGGTCATGGTCTCGGTAGGGAAAAACTGCAACTCGTTGTGATCCAGACTGAGCCGGTTGAGTGTGAACAAGCCGGCAAAGGATTCGATGTCCAAGTAGTTTAGAGAGTTGTGACTGAGGCGGAGCCACTTGATGTTCTGCAAACCCTGTCGGGAAGAAAACGTGGCGTTTTTCAACGTTTTGGACATTCTTAGGCAGAAGTCCACGTCTAGTGTGTACTTGGAAAGCCATGTTGGGGATGTAGACCAACTGGTTGTGGTTTAACGAGAGCAGGTTGAGGAAACCCAGTTGCGCAAAGGCCCCGGGTTGGATCTCCTCCAGACGGTTTCGCTCTATTGTCAGTTGTTTCAGCGAGGACAGACCGTCCAACGATTCCTGCCAAAATAAATGATATGTTATTTTTTGACGCTATCGCTTGATTTAGTTCGGGGAAAAAGCACCTGGTAGAGGACGTCAATGTCGTTGCCGGCCAGATTGAGGAAGACCAAGCGACCCAAGCCTCGGAAGGCGCCTTCCTTCACCCGACGGATGTTGCAACGTTGTAGAGACAGGTGCGTCAGGTAAGGGGTGTGGCGGAAGGCTCTGGTAGGGAGTTCTTGGATGGCGTTCCCTCGGAGGTCCAGTTTGACCGTGATCTGACATCCGGGGAGAGAGAAAAGAGGATGGAGTCCATCTACGGGGCTTGGCAAATCACGGTAAGTCAATCTAAGCGAGTACCTCGTCCACCGTGGCGGGAACTTCGGTCAAGTTCTTGTTGACGCAGGCGACGGTGAGCTGGATCCGGTCGCAAACGCACGGTTCTGGACATTTGGCAGCTCGCGATGCCACGGTGAAGAGGAGTAAGAGCAGTATCGGTGGGATTTGGGACATCTGAAAGGACAAATGACAGATGTTTGGTCAGGTACGCTACGTGGAAAGTTGTTGGATGGATCATTTTTTGGGGGGGATTGGACCGTGGACTGTGTGGAGCAGAGCCAGAGTTGACTGGAATGCCCTAAAAGCACATTCCCATGACGGATCAAGGCGCCCTTGAGCCACAACAATAGACTGGGAAAGCTGCACCTTAGGCAATTTGGAGTCAGCTGACTTTTTGGTTTTGGAGAAAGTGCATCAATCCGTGACCGGACGTTTAGTCACTGGTCTTATGGTCGCCATTGTAATGTATTTAGATATTAAACAATATTTAGATAGTAAACAGTACTTCTTATTTGTAAAATGTAAACATTTTGCTGCTACATTGCTGTCCATTTCAATACTGATTTGATCATGTGACTTTTGACAACAACCCCCTGTGACAAGAAACCTTGTTCTCCCCTACATTTTGTCTCAAGAGAGTCAAGAACCCGTTTATAATATTACGAGTTGTGTTTTAATTTTTCACCGCTTTATAATTTCAGACATTTTACGAGAAATGTCTCCACGGAAAATGGGAAAGAGACTTCTTGGCTGGTGCGGTGTGGATTCCCCCTTCCGAGACACCAGAAGAAGTGTTCTGTTGTGGACAAAGACGTCCAGTGTCTCACCTTTTGCAGCCGTTGGCGTGCCAAAAAGAGATTCCTCCACTGAAGGTGCGTAAAAAAGGAAATATGAGCCCAAAGTTCCAAAGGAAAAATAGATCTCTATAAAAAAATCACCTCTTGAAACCAATCCTATACTTTACCCACAAAATTACCAGAAATGTTTGCCTATCAACTTAGTTACAATGATGATGAAACCTAAAAGATAAAAGGAATTAATTTTAAAATGGACTCTTTTAAAGCCTTTTTATGATCTGGAAACCAGCCAGAAAATGAAGGTTACTAGTAAAAAGCCTCAGTTTAATCCAAAATACCTAACAAAGGCTCATTTTCTGAGTAATAATGGCTATATTTTATATTCTAGGTATTTGTAATAGCTCTATCCAAAGAAATTTACCTTGATTGCGTCCGTCCGTCTTGTGCTTCTCACAACCTGCTACTCTATCCAAACTTCTGCCGACCAACCCCCTCCCCCCTTACAAAACAAACTAGGTTTATCCCCTCATGCCCACACTTAACACACTCGTGCCCGAAAAGTAGCAATCGGCCCGCGAAATATTCAAAAAATCTCAATTACATTACAGATAAAATCCTAAAATACTCATGAGATAAAAGACCAATCATATTTAGCGTAGGTTTCAGACCAAATTTATTCCAGATTATTTCCATCATGTTTATTTATTTATTGTTTGAAATAGTAGTACAGTCAATAGCAACTAATAAGTTAAAAATTGTGTTCTTTCCCATTTTTTTTTATCACATGTAGACATCCAATCACGCTGGATTCTGCCCTTGTTGCCATGGCAACCCGTCCAACATGTGACATTGTTTTTGCATCTCAGGTAAGATGTGAATTATATTAATAATTATTAAAATCACAGTTAATATATACATAATTGAAAAATTGCCAGGCAGAGTCACCTTTATTATAACTTTTATTTTTCAATTTTTTCCCAGTGTTGAGTCAAAGTAGCAAGAATGACTTCCGCTTCCATGTTTCAGTGTGGATTTTCACATTTTTATTAACTAGAAAAAATATATATACACAGTAATCATTAATAGTGGAGAAAAAAATCGCAAAGTAGTGAAGACACGATAATCGAGGGATTACTGTTAATTCAATAGGTTGGAATGCCTGAAAAAAATGAGGTGTCTCCCTTTAAGAAGCAGTTGCAAAAGTGCATGTTTTTAAGACAAAAAGCTGCCAGTTTATGTAAACTTTCCATCACCTTTTTAACATATTTGTGTCTATTTTATGAAAATAAAAATCCCTAAGGTGAACGCGTACTGCAGCCTTCACAAAATATACAAAAAGCAACGGAAAAAAAAATCAATGTTAGTAGATGTGAGAAGCCTCCACGTTCCTGCTGACTCTCCGACCAGTTAATTGAGGAGTTTCTTTTCCAGTGCCGAGGTTAACCGGTCCAGACTGCTGTGGGAATCCAGGACTTTGCGGTTTCTGGAAGGTGGCACAGAAACCAGTTTAGGTCTACGTGGTGGTTAATGTCATTGAAGTGAAATGTCCTTACTTGGACAAGATGGTGTGAAGCAGAAAAGCCTGGTCTTGGGCAAAGTGGTCCTGCTGGACGACATGCTCCAAACACAGGAACAGACCCTGATTGGGAGACCTCTTCTTGTTCCTTCTTTCTCCCTGAAACGTCCAGCAAGTGAACATTCAAGCCACGCGACCAAACGTCCTGGCGGCCAAACGTCCAGGGGACCAAACATCCAAATACCGGCCAGTCGGTCATACCTTGAGGACTCCCACGAGAACCAACAGCGTGGAGAAGACGGCGTAGGCCTGAAGAGCCGAAGTGGCCAACCTTCTCAAGAGCAGGTCTGCCAAGATGGGAGATTCTTGTCACGTTTTATAAACCCGGCGGGTGCGGTCTACTCGACTTCACTCACCGAAGGTCTCCAGGACGGCGGTCTTGGCTTCGGGTTCCTCGCTGTACAAAGAAGCCACTTTGATCAGGACGTCCACGGCTTGGTGTGGCTCCAAAATGTTCACCTAGCGAGAAGAAGGATTATTATTATTATTATCATCGTCAAGTGGAGCCAAATGACGGCTGGTGTGACGACGCCACCTCTGGCAAAAGATGTCTCATTTCCCCCAGTTGAAGAAGCTTCCCGGTCGAAGGGCAGTCCAGAAAGGAGAAGACCTCTTCCTAATGTGAGAATAGATTCCTTTCAGACTAAGACCTGGTTTTCCTGGTGTCAAAGTGGCGGCCCGCGGGCCAAATCTGGCCCCCCCGAGTCATTTTGTGCGGCCCAAAAAAAGTCAATCATGAGTGGCGACTTTCTGTTTTAGGATCAAATTCAAATGCCAATGAAGAATTGTCCTCTTACTGGACACTGTGCTTTGGAAGGACTCTCTCCATTTTGCATTAGGCAGTCCTCACTTGGCTCATCATCATCATCACTCTCGTCATGTTCTTCTTCGTCATCCTCCTCCTCGTCTTCTTCATCCTCTCCCTCATCATCACTAAAAAAGAAGAAGCCCTTTAGTTGACGTTTCTACCCAAACCACAAAAACAAGAGGTTTTACCTGAGAGAAGCCAAGATATCTCCTTCGTGCCGCCCCAAAATGGCTTCCCTTAGATTGTCACAGCCTTCCTCGCCCAGCCAGTTTCCTGTCACGGTCCAACACGCCCATTACAGACCTAATCAAGACCTGAATGGCCGTCTTCTTGGTGGTTTTTGCGGGTTTACCGTTCAGATCCACTTTCTCTAAAAGTGGCTTGTCCGCCAACGCCCGGGCCAGAACCAGCGCCGCCGCCTCGGTGATCTCACCGAATGACAAATTCAGCTCCTGTGAGACAAAAACTGCTGAAAATATGGAAATCCTGTTGAGATGTATTCAGATTTTGTCTTTATATCCATTGATATGTTGCTAATTTTACTCATTTTCAACTCAGACCCCTAAAAAATCAGTTTTGGTGAAAATTGCTGTCCAGGTCAAAATGGATTGGACATCTAACACTGACCTTGAGGACCGGTAAGCCTTCCCTGAGGACAGCGGCCAGGGCAATGGCGCCTTCGCATCGGACCAAACAGTCGCCAAAGTTGATGACTTGGACGTTCCTCAGGTGGGCCAAAGCCTGCAAAATTGAGTTTTTGCCTTAAGGGTTGGCGCTATTCATTAGCCGACGCCACTCACCTGAGCCATAGCCAACGTCCCCCTCTTTGCGAAGGTGTTGTCGTTGAGATTGAGCACGCGGAGATCTTGGTTATGACGCATGGCCGACGCCAAAGCCGTCACGCCCGAGTGGTTGATGCCATTTTGGGGCAAGTGGAGCTCCTCCAGGCTGCCCATTAGCTGAAATGGCATTATGAGGGAAATCAATACAAATTGCAAAAGTTTTTGTTAGTTTTTGGATGGTATTTTGACCTGAAAAGCTTTGGCCAAAGCACTGGCTCCCTCGTTCTCCAGGCGGTTCCTCCCCGCCACAAACACCCTCAACGCCAGCGGATTTCCCGCCGCCGCCGACCGTCTGTGGCACTCCGTCAAGGCTTCCGACAAGATCTACGCAGAAGATAAAGATTTTTAGTTTTCACCCCGACTCAAAGCCAAATTCCACTGACCTTTCCTCCCCCGATTCCCATCCCGCAGTTGTTGAGTCGGAGCTCCCTCAAGCGGTGGCAGGTGGCACTTCTCAGCAACTGATCAATTCCCTTTACACCATCAGGTCCAAAAGCATTGTCACTCAAATCCAGGACGGTTAGACAGGCCCCTGCCATCATCAATCCATTGCTAAGGGATTTCTGACAAACAAATAAAGATGAATTACATAAGCAAATAAGTCAAACATTGAAATATTGACGTCTCACCAAAGCCATTGGGATTTCCGAGCGTAATCTTCCTGTGAAAAGGTCACTCCAATAACATCTCTTTAAGAAAAAAGGAAAAATATTACCCTGATCTTCATTTATTGTCACATTAGTACCAGTTTTTGGTCTTGGGATTGCATACCTGAAGCTGATCTTTGCTTTCCAGTGCTTTGGCGATGGCTCTGGCCGCCTCCACTCCCAACGTGTTCCCCTCCAAGTTTAAAGCTCTCAGATGCTGGTGGCGTTGGATCTCCTGGACCAGATCTTCCACTGGAGGTACACACAAAAGTCAACAAGTTGTCTTAGACTGACATGAATATTCTCTGCCAGGAAACCCCTACCTGATTCCACGTTGTCTAGTTTCAGTCCCAAACCTTTGTAGCTTAGCTCTCCATCCCCTAAGTGGGTTTCAGAAAGCGCGTCGGCCAACTGGGCGATGTCCTGTGAAGCCATGATGCTGAGGTAGCATCCAAAAAAAAAACAAGCGTAATTTGAACACTATTTTCAAGTCTGTGACAAAACCACTTTCCCGTGAATGGGTCACGTTACTCAGTCGTACAATGGTGCTGCAATCAATAGCTTGGAAAAAGGTTAGCTACAACAAAAGCGGCTGCCGGTTAGCGCAATTTAAGCTAGCAGGTGGACTTTCTCAACGACCAAATTGGAACACGACGTGCTCTCTCGGTACAGACTTTTGTGAGAAACTCTTCGGTGTTATGGAAAAATAACCCAATTTCGAGGAAAGCAGATATAAGAAACGGGAGAGGGACTTTACCGTTAAGAGCTCATTCGACGGAAAGAATTGCTAAAAGAAAACACGCCGTCCAGGTTTGAAAGAAGCGTGCCGGTTGCCAACGGTGTGACGTCACTTCTTCCGTGTTGTTTATTTTTTTTTGTTTTTGTTTTTTGTTTTTTGTATTTAAATGTTGGCGTTCCCTTGTAATCTTACATTGGACACACTTTGTCCCTTTATTATTTTAAAGTTCTAAAAATATAAAAATAAAAAAGTCTAATTTATAGAAATACGTTTTTCTACATTATGTAGAAAAACGTATTCCCGCCTCTCCTACTTTGTGACCAATGAGGTGACAGAACGCTCACATACGGAAAATCAATACGGAATCCCACTCATCTCATTGGTCGATGTGCAGTCGCTTAAAACAACAGTCGATAAATGAAAAATTTAGAATTGAAAAACATTCGCCAATGAGTGCTATGCAATGGTTAAAACAACCATAATTTGTGCATAAAAGAGTTATGATGAGTTACTTACCTAAACCCTGCATAAAAACAAATGACAAGATGAAATACGTTAATTTTCCAGGCTATATAATGACGCGACTTTGCTGCCCCCTTACGGCTGCGATTTGATCCAAACTTGTTGCCGTACTGCACTAGCAAAACAGCTAGCACATAGGAGGCTAACAATTTAGCCAGCAAGCAGTTCAGTAGCAGCTGTAGCTAAAAAAACAAACAAACTAGCGTCTGTCTACAAATCCATGACGAGAAGATCCATTTTCCAAATATGCTGCCCGAATAGTGACTGCTAACTGCCTCTTTCCACCCGTCTTTTTCGCCTTTAACGCTTCGTGAATTCGTGACCCGAGAAGCTTGAAACTTATCTTTGGGGTGAGTTGTGCTAAAACAAGGTTTGACTTTTCATGTTCGCAACTTCTTGTCATTGACTAACCTACTATGAATTATATAAAAAAATGCACATAACGTGAGTATAAAACGAGCAAATGAGCTCACGGTGTGGTAGAGTTTGAAAGGCGAGTTAAATTTCCCTCGTTAGCTTGTAGCATAACTCGCGAGGGTAGCTCAACTATAGCCTCAATTTCCTTTTCATAGCGTTAATGTAACACAACCAGTAAAAAAAATAATGTCTATCTAAACTTTGTTTAGTCCGTGCTACGTTACTATAACAAGGGTTTTTGTGTGAGTATGTGTTTTTTTTAGCATATCCTGAATAATAACATCCGGCGTTCACAACACGTCGCAGTTTCGAAAATTTTGCTTGGGAACATTCAATGTTGTTTTTCATTCTTGTTAACCAAGCCTTTTTACACTTTTAACTTCAAACTGCCTTTAGTAGTTGATATAATGTAATTATTTTTGGTGCTGGTGACGGTAGGCCTTATAGTATGCACAGGGTAGCTGCAAAATTGACATTTAAGAAAACCGTGTAACGTGAACTAGCTTTTATGTGGATTTATGTTACTCCGGTTGCAACGATAATAGTTATATTTGGATACCGTTTTTTTATCCATTCCCTTTTCACTCTAGAAAATGGACTCAGAAAGGCTGACGCGAAGAGAGGAAATCCAGAAAGCAATGAGTTTTATCCAGTAAGTCAACACAAAACTTAACAAATTTGTACTTCTGGCTTCAAAACTAAGCTCAATTTTCTCTTGTCAAATTTATTTGCAGGTCATCATTGCCTTTTCCAGAGCCAGAAAATTACGAGGTTTGTTAACTTGTACTCATTAACCATCATTCTGTTACCACAACTTCATTTTCATTTGCTTTACAGGCTTTTTTGACCCAGTTGGTTTATAACCTCCTGGGCGAGGGCAATTCCTGCTACCGAGACGGCGACTCCCGCCAGGCGGCCCAACAATACGGAGAAGGGATCAACGTGGCCCGTTACGCCCAAGCCGAGGCCCTCATCATCCCCCACGAGCTGCTGGAGAGCCTCTACGTCAACCGGGCGGCCGCCTTCTACCAAATTGTGAGGAAACGGACTTATTTTTGTGGACGGCCTACGTTTTGCTAACATTGTTGCTGATTTTCTCCCCCAGAGGGAATTCGAACGTGGCGTCCAGGACTGCGATAGCGCTCTGTTTGTGTCCGAGGGCAGTCGCAGGGCCCTCTACCGCAAGGCGCTCTGCCTGAGAGAAATGGGGCGACTCCGAGAAGCTTACGAGTGCGGCACCAAATGTTTGCTGACGGAACCACACGTATGTAGGCCACGCCCTCTTATGTGACATCACTTTGATTTCACTCTGTATTTGTCCCATTTTCATTTGTTTTGCTTTCTGTGATTTTTTATGTTCTTTTTTCAGGACAAGCAGGTTTGCGAGCTGGCTCAAGAGCTGGCCAATAAGCTGGGACTCAAAGGCCGGAAAGCCTACATCAGCCAAAGCGAGTCTACCGTCGCCGAGGGGGACAATCTTGGCAAGACGTCACCCACGTCTGGAGAGGTGGGGCGATATCCCGGATGATTGATACTAAAATCAAAAGCACTTGTTGGCTAAAACAAGTTTTAAAAAAAAAAAAAAACACTGGTGTCAAAGTGGCGGTCCGGGGGCCAAATCTGGCCCACCGCATCATTTTGTGCGGCCCGAGAAAGTCAATCATGAGGGCTGACTTTCTGTTTTAGGATCAAATTAAAATGAATTGAATAGATGTATATTAAATTTCCTGATTTTTTTCCCCCTTTTTAAATCAATAATTCTCATTTTTTAATCCATAATTTGGTGCTGGCTTCACTTCTTAATTGACTCCTAATTCTTTTAGATGTCCTCCAATGGAATGGAGTCCCTGGGCGACATGGGAGCAGGTATGATGGACCTATATACCCGTCGATATGCCTCCTCAGCTCCTTATTTTTTGGTGTGGGCGTGGCCTATTGTTTCCTCAGCAGACATGTCCAACGCACAGTGCATCCCCGCACCCCTGGCCACGTCCATCCCGGTCAGCGACGAGCCGGCGGCCCCGACGGCTTGCGCCGACCTCTCCGAGAGTCCCGACAGTCCGGGGGGGCAGTCTCTGCCGCAGACGCCGTACTCCGTCCCCGTCTCCGAACACGTGGACGAATGCGGCGGCGTCATGAAGGATGAGCTGGATAGCATCCTGGACTGCATCCCAAAAAAAGTCAGCGAGGTGGGAATCCCGTTTGTACCGCCGCCACCTCCTAATTAACAGAGGTGAACAAACTATTCTGTGGTGGGTGCGGGGGAGGGGGATTTCGGTTCCAAACTCTAAAGAGGAGAGTTTTCCACAACTCTGGTATGTTGCAAGTGCAATTAGTGGATTGCCATCAGGTGTGGCTTCTCAGCACAACCCCCACTGCTGCAACATTGTGTCTAACCTGGATAGTTCTGTCCAAAAACCCTGCCCCCACCCAGAGCAGCCCTCGAGGAGCACTTTGCCCAACCCTGGCTGAGACTCTTGAATCCACCCCCATTTTGTTTTTGGACATCTTTCAATCAAAGCACTAACTTTTGACCCATTGAAAAGCACCACAATGAAATTGGAGCATTGGACAAAACATATGAAAATGTAGCAAGCCATAACACAAGCCTTAATTAACAAGGGTGTACAAACTATTCTGTATCTACTAATCTATTCACATATATGTGCAATGCTTCAATTTCAATGTGGTGCTTTTCAATGGGTCAAAAGTCAGCACTTTGTTTGAAATATGTCCAAAAAAGTATAGAGCTGGATTCAAGAATCTCAGCCAGGGGTGGGCAAAGTGCTCCACGAGGGCTGCTCTGGGTGGGGGCAGGGTTTTTGGACAGAACCATCCAAGTTAGACACAATGTTGCAACAGTGGGGGTTGTGCTGATACCAGCCACACCTGATGGCAATCCACTAATTGCACTTGTAACATACCAGAGTTGTGGAAAACTCTCCTCTTTAGAGTTTGGAACCAAAGCCCCCTTCCCCCAACACCCACTGTGGAATAGTTTGATCAGTACTGCCAATACAGATGAAATAAATACATTAAATAAAATATATTTGAAGTTCACATACAATCATACCTCTACTTACAAAATTAAGTGGTTGCAGATTTCTTTCCCATAACTTGAAAATTTAATTCAGACCTAAATTTCATATGTAAATACACTCATTTGTTCTGCGGTCCACCTCCATCCTTTTTGTATTTTGACATTGGCAAAATGTTGTGTTTAGAGTCCAGCAGGCGCCATCCCCACCAACCTCCCAAACACAGCGGTGGGTCTGCGGCTCCCCGCCCCGTCGTCCCAGCTAGCGCCCACCTTCTTCGGCACCCTGAGCGACATCCCACCCTTGGAGCCTTACCCGTCGCTAGCTCAGCGAGACCAGGGTTCCTCCACCCAAGCGCAGGACGCTCTGGGGGGCTTCTCCAGCGGATCCGTGGACGGAGAAGCCAAGGTCGGCTCGATTTCCGGCGGCCTGGACTCTTTATCCGAGTACACTCTCCCTGGTGAGCCAATGAAATGGCTTTTAAAATGATGCCTTTTTGCTATTAGCTCCATGATTGTGACACTTTTTGCTTTGACAGGTGGACGAGTGTGTCACAGCTTTATCCCCGGAATGCGAAATCACAACTCTGTTCAAGCCGTGAGTGCAATTTCTTTGGGACAGAATTTGCTTTGAAATGATTGGACAGAATCATTAGCCATAGCATCTTCTCTCTTCATACCTGGATGTCAATACCAATTAGCATTTTTACTAACATGAATACAAATATATGTTTTTGAAGAAGTAGCCTGAATTTCTTAATGATCTCCGACAGAATGGGCCAGGAGGAACAAATCTTTCCATGTTGTCTCGGAATCCTCTGGCTGCCACACACGAATTCCGCCAAGCCTGCCACGCATGTTACAGTCGAATAGGTTGGAGCCTTTTTCTTCTTTAGTTTAACATGTTTACAGTCTTTTGGAGTTTTATTAAGACACTTAACTTGCAGGTCCACGAGTCATGGACTACAAATACCAGCCAGAAGCAGCCCACCGATGTAAGAGGGACGTCTTACTGTGTCGCCTCAAAAACACAGACGACCCCACTTGGAAAAGGATTCGGCCTCGTCCAGCCCGGAATAACTTCTTGGGGGCCTTTGTACTCTGTAAAGGTGAGCCTTAACCTTTTTTAGGACTATTTTGTACACTGGTAGTAACACTAAATCCATCCTTTGCCCCTCCCAGTGCATTTTTCTAACCTTAAGATTGGATTTTTGCAGAGGTTCAGGAACGCCAGGAGTGCCAATACGGGGAAAACTGCACTTTTGCATACTGCCAGGAGGAAATCGACGTGTGGACGCAAGAGAGGAAGGGCGCACTCAGCCGAGAGCTGCTCTTCGACCCCCTGGGGAGCACGGAGAGGCGTGCACTGAGTGTCACCAAACTGCTTCAGCTCCACATGGGCATGTTCATGTTCCTCTGTGAGGTGAGGAGCTCTTTCTCCCCAGTAATGGAGCCCCCAGACCAAAACTCACCCGTCCTGTCCCCTTTCCAGGAATGTTTCGACAGCAAGCCGCGCATGATAAGCAAACGCAGCAAAGAAAACTTGGCCGTGTGTTCCAACATCACGGCCAGACATCCTTTCGACGACAATAAGTGAGTGAAGCCAATGTGGGGTGCCGGAACGCAGTCCCATAATGACATGCTTCCCTCGCAGGTGCCTGGTCCACGTGGTGCGCTCAGCCAACGTGCGCTACAGTAAGGTACGGCCGCTCCACCCACTCTGCCAGTTTGACGTGTGTCGCCACGAGGTTCGTTACGGCTGCCAGCGCGAGGACAGCTGTTCTTTTGCACACTCGGTCATCGAACTCAAGTGTTGGGTACTCCAACAAGACACGGGTGAGTGGGTGGAGCTTCGAAATTTGACCTTGCTCATGGCTACAATGGAATGATTCATGTTGCATTAGACATATGAATGATAAATTCCTTTTTTTGTCAGGTATTACCCATGAGGAGATGGTGCAGGAGTCCAAAAGACATTGGCAGAGACTTGAGCAGAATTCACACAAGCAGCAAAAGGTAGACTACAAACACTATAATGCACTTTTACAGAATAAAAATGGCATTTTTTTTGTTTATCGTTTGGTCGCTGGACGTTTTTTGGTCTCGACTGGCACCATTTTTTCATACCGTCCTGATTGTTTGTGTCCTATGGCAGCCTATCCACATTCCCCACCCGGCCTGCAGCGGCATGCCCGTCAGCGCGCTGGGACTCGGATCTGGCGGCATGGGAGACTGCCACGGTGTGGCGCCATCGGCCGGAGCGCTGGGAGGCGGCGGCGGTGGGCGCGGCCGTCCCCTCAACCTGAAAATGAAGTTTGTTTGCGGCCAGTGCTGGAGAGAAGGACAGGTCAATGAGCCCGACAAGAACCTCAAGTACTGCACCGCCAAAGCGCGCCACAGGTGAGGGTTCGGGACGCCGTCCGTCCCCAGAATAATGGCGTCCATGTGACATTTAACCATGTTTTTTGTCTGCCAGCTGGACCAAGGAGCGCCGAGTCTTGCTGGTCAAGTCGTTTGAGAAAAAAAAGTGGGTTGTGGTCAGGCCTCTCCCCTTCTCACGCACCTATCCGCAGCAATATGACGTAAGAGTATAATATAGCTTAACTGCAATATAATCTGACTATTAATAAAAGTGTCATTGTAAAAATAACAACAACCTTTTTTTCTAGATGTGCGTGCACGTGATGAAGCAGAAAAAGTGCCACTACATCGGCAACTGCTCGTTTGCCCACAGCTTGGAGGAGAGAGACGTATGGACGTACATGAAAAACAATAGCCGTAAGTAAGAAATTGGGTTTTTTGGCCACTTGTTTGGTGGCTAAGCTCCTCCCCCTTTTGTGTCTGGTCCTACTCCAGTGCGAGACATGCAACAAATGTACGAACTGTGGCTGCAGCTGACCAATCAGAGCCGACGCCCAGAGTGCACGGCGGCCAGCCCGCCCCCGGAGGACAAACAGGTCACCATCACGGCGGACTACAACGAGAGCATGGTGGGTAATTAGCCACTCTCGCACACTTCAAACGGTAATGACTCATTAAGAGGAAGTTAATAACTAGCCTCTGTTAGATGTTGCACTCAAGAAGGTCATCTTAATGTTGTTTGTTTTTCATTTTTATTTTAACATTGTTGATTTTCAGGTTCAGAACACTATAGGCATACATGCCCAAATTGGGGTGGAAAGTTTATTTTGAAAGAGTGGCAATTTGAACAGAATTTTTTTTATATGTATCGTATCTTCTGCTGACCCGGCCCATCTGTTAAATTTTTAAAGTCAATGTGGCCCCCCCAGCCCCAAAAGTTTAATTAAATATAAAGGCAAAGCATCCAATAAGAATAGGCTTTCATTTCAAACTATTCCACAAAATGTAGCTTTTCATAAAGAGCAATACTAAGTGTCCTGCAAGTGCAATCAGTGGATTGACTTCAGGTGCTTCTCAGAGCCCAACCCCCGTGGCTTCAAAGTTGGTCAGCTCAGTCAACTCGGTGCTGGACGGCTCGAGCAAAAAGCTCCCTCCCTCCCTCCCTCCTTACCCACCCAAAGTGGCCCAACCCCCGTCAATTCAACTTTTTCACCAATGTATGTGCCTTTGTCACCTTTGCAAAGACACCATGCCTTGTATGAACTGTCAATAGCCAATTCAATACTTTTTTGACCTATTTCAAATGTGGGCCATCAAAGTGCAAATTTTGGACCATTTTGACCCATTTAAGAGCACTTTTGTTAAATTATATTTCACCTATTTCATTCTACACAGCTGTGTAATGATGCCAAAAATGGCTTTTGATTTTATATAAAGGCCTAGCATCCCATAAGACTAAACTATCATTTCAAACTATTCCCCAAAATGTAGCTTTTCATAAAGAGCAATACTAAGTGTCCTGCAAGGGCAATCAGTGGATCGGCATCAGCTGCCTCTTCTGCCCAACCCCCGCTGGTTCAAAATTTGTCAACTCGGTCGGTGCTGGACGTCTTGAGCCAAAAGCTACTGCCCCTACCCTCCTCCCACACCATCCCAACCCCCGTCAATTCAACTTTTTCACCTATGTATGTGCCTTAGGCACCACTGCAAAACCATCCGCTGCCTCCTATAAACTGTCAGGAGCCAATTCAAGACTTTTTTTTACCTACTTCAAACGTGGGCCATCAAAGTGCAAACTTTTGACCATTTTCACCCATTTAAGAGCACTTTTGTTAAATTATATTTCACATATTTCATTCAACACAGCTGTGTAATGATGACTATAATGGCTTTTGATTTAATATAAAGGTATAACATCCTGTAAGACTTTCAAACTATTCCACAAAATGTTGGTTTTCATAGAGAGGAATCTTTCCGCAATACTAAGTGTTCTGCGAGTGCAATCAGTGGATCGGCATCAGCTGCTTCTTCTTGCCCAACCCCCGTCGCCTCAAGTTTGTCAGTCAGCTCAGTCGGTCATTGCTTGATGGCAAAAAACTACCCCTGTCCCTTCAACTTATCCACCTCTGCAAAACCACCCTTGCCTGGTATAAACTGTCGAGACCCAGTTCAAGACTTTTTTTTTTTTACCTATTTCGTACATGGCCCATCAAAGTGCAAACTTTGGACCATTTTGACTCATTTAAGAGCACCTTTGTTGAATGATATTTCACCCATTTCATTCTACGCAGATGTGTATGAATTAGAATAACACTGCTTGTAAAAATTATAACTCAAATCAATGTTTCTTTGTTATTTCAGGCAGGTCAAAGGTTATCCGACGGCGACGAACTCTGAGACTCAAAACACCAAAACGGAGCGACCGACGAGAAGAATCCCGTCGTCCGTCTTCTAGTCGAAGTAAAGCCGACACGCAAACACACCCGCACGCACATCAGCCACAAATCTCAATCAATCCACACCATTTAGCCATCATAAAATACACAAAAAAATGCTCCACCAGACACCATTTGTTTTTGGTTTGTGTTTTTTTCTTTCTCTATTTTTACTTTTAAATGCGGCAGCATCAAAAGCAATTTTTGAACGAGAGCGCTGGCCGCCATTCTGACATTTTTTGCTTGGCAATAAAGGAAACTCCCCCCTCTAATGTAAGGGGCTAGCTAGCTAGCATGCTAAACGTTGACCTTTTCAATGCAATAGTGCCAAAAAACATGCTTTTGTGCTGTTAGGGGACTTATTAAGACCTACAGAAGCATTTTTTGTTTTCAGCGGGAGTCGGACCTCCTCGTTTATAGTATCGTCTGCCATATTGGTAGGGGCACTTTGAATGTAACGCCTGAACGGGCCTTTAAAAACGAGGAAATTGATCAGAAAAATGTAAGAAAAGTGTATTTCCATTTCCAAAATCATTAGCTGAAGTCGTTTAGTTCTGCTAAAAAAAACAGTTAAATAGAGAAGGCGGGGCTTAAATGGCAATTCTGCCAGTGATATATTAACAATTAGCATCATAAGCTAAAAAGGCTAAATTAATTTGAAGAATTCCACAAAGGAATCTATTGTGTTGGATTATAATATCTAATTTGGACCCAAAAAAGGCAAATTGACATATTTTCAATCTTATTTCCAAACATCCAAACAAATTTTTTGTTTTGTTTATTTTTTTGTTTATTTTTAAATGTGCCTGTAAACAAAACACACAAACACGAGCAGGATTATCTCATTAAAGCCTTTAATGCAAACAAAAATACAAAACACACTCACACACAAACATCTATCTACATATAAATGCTATACTACTAATAATCGATAACTTAGCAATCAAGCTTAATAAATATGTAACCGGAAAAGTGTATTGATCTCATAGAACGTTCTCTTATCGGAATATTGCTATATGGACATGTATCGCTAAACTAGATGACGATAGTGATTTAAGAAAACCTTTTTTTTATGTTATTCCTATTTTTTTTATTCCCCTTTTCCGTGGGTCGATCCAGACGAAAGTACAAATTGTAAACGATAGAGGGCGCTAAATCGAAAGCCTCTGGAATAGACCGACATTACTACTATTACCCTTAGTATTATGAATACAATATAATTACTATGGACTATTTCTCTCCTATATGCTATTGATGATATGTACTTTTATTGCAACCTATATATGTATCCATGTATAAATACGATAGCGGTTAATACACGTCAAAATGGACGTCCTAATGCTAGTAGAATCTTTGTTAAGCGAAAAGGAGGATTGTTAAAGATGCAGTCGCCATTTTTACAAGTGGACTGGTATGCAAAGACGCTTATATAACGCCTGCGTAGCGCCATATTTGATATCGTGCATCTATAAAGATAATTCCCTTAAAGTATAATCCTGCTTACTATATACAGTATACTTATATGATACCTGTTAACCTATTATAACATTTAAGCACCCTGGTATGGTAGTTTGCATAGATGATGGTGGAGCTATGGTTTATTTTTTTGGGGGGTTTTTTTGGCTTGGTTAACTGGTTTGGGAAGATAAATCCACATCTTCCATTTTTTTTGTTCATTGTATTCAATCTGGCTGTTTTTTGTCATTTTCTAAGCCCCACAGTACAAATATACAAAGTTTTGACACCCCTTGTAATACCTTATTTGATTTTTTTATTTTTTATTTTTTGTACAAATCCTTCGGCCCAAGTTAAATCATGTCAATCCCTTATTTTTGTGCAAATTGGTAAAATTAAACCAGGGTAATAAGGTAAGCAAGTGGACAAACATTTTTTGTACTGTTTTTTTTTTTTATTATTCTACATTGTTTTTGTTCTATGGACTTTTTCTTTCCTCCCTGGTTGGAAGTTGAATTCTCAAGTGGACCAAATCTCTTGAAAGCATTTAATAAACTCTTTTAGTAAAATAAATGTATTTTTTTTCGTTTGGGGTCCTATTTAAATGATGCTTACACGTCGATACTGGTCTTCCACCAGCAGGTGTCAGTAAAAATGCAATGCTAGACTTATAAATAGACAACTTTCTATATTTATTATGAAATATAGGGCAAAATGTGTCAGTGTTAATGACGAAGGGCAGGGAAAGTGGCATACACATTGGTTTGGTTAAAAAAAAAAAGAGTATAATACTTGCTTTTATTTGGATTTTCCCCATTAATACACCAGAAAAATCAATTTCTTTCACTGGGTTGCAGGTGACCAGCATGTCTTTTTTATATAAATGTTTATATAAAAACGTTTTATAAAAATAGCCTTTAAAATCTGATTTTGAACATCTAAATTAATCTCTAGAAATCACACTTAATACTGCACAATCAGAGAAAAGAAACATGGACAACTACTAAGTAAAACCGGTTTGTCTTGAAACCAATTTAAGGATTGGGTTATCAATTTAGCCTTTATAATTTTAAATTAATTCCCACTGAAACGTCATATATATGTATAATTGCTTTATTAACGGTATATAGTGGTGACTGTATTAATAAACTGGGGCTTAATCCCCTTATGTACCTTTTTATTTTGGAGTCAAATATTCGGTTTATACAACCAGCAAGTTTTGCAACCGGCCCATTTCTGTGATTGGCCTTTTTATTATTTGATTGACATCTCTGTGAACGAATCATCAGCGTTTTTAGTTTGTCACTCAAGAAAACGCAAGCAACTGATTGGCCCTGAAGGCGTCTTGGGTGTGTTTATTGTTAGATAACCTTGTAGTAGTTGGCAAGTGTTATTAGTTTTTTTTTGTTATTTATGAAAGCTGTCAGTGTTGAACTTGTCCCGGTTCATGACGGGTTTTACTTTTTAGTCTGTGACAATTTCTTGTTCTTTCTTTTGTAAAGTAGTGCAAAAAATTCAGGCGGAAACATGACTACTGCAGATATCCCCGAGATATTTAAGGCTTTCTTGGAGACACCATTTGCCTTCCCAAACTTTGAACCGAATGGTAAGTGAAAATATACACATGTACACCCAATTAGCAACGAATATTTAATTAATATTGTCAACAAAAATGAGCAAAAGTGGCTGAAGTGTTCAGAACATTGTGTACCCGTTGCATAACTCTACGCATAGCTTCATGTTGAGGTGAAGTACACTAATTAGCATTCATGTGTATACATGTTTGTTTTAGGAGTTGGCGATAAACCCTCAAAATGTTATTTCGGTTTTTCCTGGGCATTTTCGATGACTGTTTCATGTGGAAATAATAGTAAAGTATACAAACTCCATTGCCATTTTTTAGAAAACACTTTAATTTCCGACAATATTAGCAACTCTTCCGTGTGCCCTCTGATTGGCTGAAAAAAATTCAGGGTGTGTTCCCCGCCTATTGCCCGTTGTTGGGTGGGATTGGCTGAAGGACCCCTTGCGACCAGTGTGAGGATAAGTGGCTTGCTGCCAATAGAGTGACTTAGCAAAATAGGGAAGATGGGAAAAAAGATCCCCACAATTCCCATTTGGGCTATAAAGTAACTCGTCCCTGAAAGGGTTAATCAAATTTTTAGCATCATCAAGCCCAGCCAACGACTTTATTAATATTATTTTTAAAAATATTTAATTCTGGCTTATTCTCAGTTAAACCTGCATTCTGGTGTAATATTGCAGTATCGAAATGTTGCTCTAGCGCCCCCTAACATGCATTTAGCATGACACCATTACATGTTGACATGTAACAAAAAGTGCTGCACATGTCTTCGCATGTGACCTCTGTCATGTCGCAGCACACGAAATTCCTCAAATATAGGATATTTCAACAAGTATTTAATATGAATCCATGTTTTTAAGTTTGTAGACTGCAAAGTCATCGTGACGAATTGAAATAAAACCAAAAAAAGCGAGGAAATGACTTGTTTTCTTCGTGACACTTTCTGTAAACGAGAACACGGTCAACCAATGACAAGCTTCTTCTTGATACGATTTCCCCGATTGGCTCCTTGTGGGAGTACGCGCAATATTGACCAATCGGGGGACGTAGGGGTGTGGTTTATGGTCCTTACCAGAACGAGATGTTCAAATAAAGCTTCGCTGTGGGCGAATTGTGTATTGTTTGTATCTTTGCGGACTTTTTAGGCGACAAAGTGTTGGTTTAGCGGCGTTTGGCTGAAGTTTCTCAAGCGAGAGTGTCTTTTTGTTTTCGACTTGCGAAAAGTGGAAGAAGAACCAGGGCAAAAATGTCGGGCGAAGCGATTGTCGTGACGCTGGAAACAGGCACCGGGGCCCCGATCTCATTACCGGTTGTTTTCAAGAAAATTATGGAAATGCCTCCTCCCAATATACTGGACGGCGATGACGGTAAAACGCAGTTTCTATTTATTAAACCTATTTAAAATGAAAATAAATGTGCATAAAAACAGAAATTAAAAAAAGACTGAAATATATCAATTAGCATTTAATTGACATATTTATAGATTTAGTGTAGTTTTTATTTCGAAGGGGAAAACACGCTTGTAAATACGTCTATAAATGATAAGTTATTGTTTATTTCTATTTGTTGTGTTCATTAAAAGTGTGACTTCGCTAATGGTCGGATTCATGCAACCAAAACATAAAATCAATAAAAACAATGACGTCACATTCATGACCTAATTATGAGCTCGTCATGACGTTTTTTTCCACCTTCAGTCATTTTTTTAAATGACAAAACTCATGACCTAATTTTAAGGATGTTTTTTTCCATTCAGAAATCCCTTTTAAGCCACTTATTTTACCTTAAATTAAAAGTTTGGTTTGTTTTTCAGACACCGACAAGGAGAAACTGGGCTTGGACAACAATGGCGACGGCGGGGGCAGCGGGACGGGCCCGTCGGCCGCCCTCACCCCCGCTATCTGGGACAAAACCATTCCCTACGATGGGGAGAACTTCCACTTGGAGTACATGGACCTGGAAGAGTTCCTCATGGAGAACGGCATCGCCGCCTCGCCCGGAGAACCCCCGGCGGCCGCCATCCAGACGGACAAAGAGGAGCTCAAAACCTCCGACGTGTCCCTGCTGGCCGTCCACGAGCTGGACAAGTGCGCAGAAGAGGTGGTGATCACCACCAATGGCGAGGGCGACGTCACGGTAGCGGGTGAGTTCAAAATATTTATTTTTTGGGGGTTTCTGGAGCTAACTGTTTCTCGTCCTTCTCTACAGAAGAGGCGGAGCCTGCGGTGGACCCGGATAGCATCCAGGTGGAGGTCCACTATGAGCCCGATCCCACAGACTTGGTTTTGTCCAGCGTACCGGGGGGCGAACTCTTTGACCCCCGCAAGCATAAGTTTAGCGATGAAGATCTCAAACCGCAGCCTATGATTAAGAAGGCCAAGAAAGTTTACGTTCCAGAAGACCAGAAGGTACGTATACACGATGCATTGGCCATGATGCATCTTTTTAACTTAATATTTTTTTGTATCTTATGATGTTTATTTAAAGCTTTAGTCATCCAAAAAAGTGCAATCTTACATTAAAAAAATCCTTATTTACAGTTTTACCTCGATTTTTTTCTGCTCGCCCAAAAAAAATGAGGATTTCTCAATTTTTACTTTCAGAACGAGAAATACTGGCAGAGGCGAAATAAGAACAACGTAGCGGCCAAGCGCTCCCGCGACGCTCGCCGTCTGAAGGAGAACCAGATCACGGTGCGAGCGGCCTTCCTGGAGCGCGAAAACTCTGCGCTGAGGATGGAAGTGGCCGACCTGCGCAAGGAGTGCGGCCAATACAAAAACATCGTTGGGAACTACCGGGCCAAGTTCGGAAAACTCTAAAAAGAGACTGCAAACGCTGACGCCAATCCATCGGCGACCCCACTTTGTACTCCATCGTTTTCGGCCGTGCTGGCGGGGGCGAATAGTGAGTGCTCGGACGTTTGGTCGCCGGACATTTGGTGACCGAGAGTTTACTGTTGAAACCAGCTCTCCAAATTATATTCATAAGTGAGTTTAATATGTAAATATCTACTGTTTTCAACAGTACTTAGATAGTAAACGGTACTGAGATATTAAGCTTCTCTCTTAGATATTAAACTCTCTCATGAATATAATTTTTAGAGTTGGTTTCAACAGTAAACTCTGTCACCATTTGACAAGCGACCAATCGTCCAGTCACGGAATAGTCTGGCGCCGATAGGCCATTAAAATGACCTTCCAGGGAATTGGGCAATACGTACTCCTACACATTTCCTTTCTGACCTACCCAAGATGGCTGCCAGCGCCATCACAAAATATAGCGTTTGTCGCCCGTCCCCGAGAGGACGCTTGAGACGTCCAATCGTCCTCCGCTGGGAATATCATATCCATAATTATTTACATTTATAAAAAGGTTCTTACTTTATATCAGCATCATTATTTTTTGGGGTTCCTGTATACATTTAAATACTTTCTTTTACAATACTCATTTCTTATCTTGTTGCCTTTCTGGAATAAGTACAAACTAGAATAGTTTTTTTTTTAACTGTTTCATCTTTGGAAAAAAAATGCATGGACTTTTTACAGTGTTGACTGTCATGTATATATATGGTGTATAGATAAAATTTGTTGAAAAAGTCTTTGGCTTAATTCTTCATTATTTGATGACCACAAAAAAACTCCCAACCAATCTTGAAAATAAATCAAAGAGTAATAAAATATAGCAGACAAAAACATTCACTTCCAATGGGAATATAAAAGATGTTTTATTCAAATCATTACACAAATCAAGGTCATAAACAAAGAGTCGTCAGATACTTGAAAGAAATGAAAACCGTTGGTCCACGGTTGTCTTTCTTCACCTCTTTTTAAAGCCGTACTTCTTCCTCTCGTAGAACAAATCTGTCTTGGAGCTTCCCAGATTGACAATTTTCGGACAGCCATCACGCTGTAAAAAGTGACAAAGTGAGCCAGGGTTTCTATGCAATGTGGGAAGGGACAACTTACATCTTTTTCCTGGATGGTACACTCTTTGCAGTAGTAGGCGTCGGACACTCCGGGACCCCCGCAGATGACACATCGTCCCTGGTAGGAACCGTAGTTGCACTCGTCGCAAATACGGACCAGCGTGCACGGCCTCACGTACGAATCGCAGATGACGCACTTGCCGTCGCCTTGATGGGGAGGAAAAAAAAAAGTCATACTTTGGTAAGTCATGTTATGAGGTAATACATTTAACTCAATACTAAATACTTAGAAACCATAGAAAGGAATTGAAAACCTTTATTTTTAGCCTTAAAATTATACATTGTACTTGTTATTGTAATAGCAACCTCAATGTCAACTCGTTCATAAGTAATAATATAATTAATGTTAACATTTGGACAACTTGACTCGTTTTGTTTACATGCAGGGTCGAATACTCACATTTCTCGCAAAGTCTCCCGATAGCTGCAAAATTTAAAAAAAAAAAGAAGTCAGCCAAATCATGTATTACATTTCACTTCATTTAAAGACATTCAGTCCATATATAAATGCAAAATATGTATCAAGAATGAGCGCATAATGATTATTCAGTGATTATTTTTTAGACATGGATTTCAATATGGCTATGCTAACTCCGAAGCTAGGTTTCAATGGAGGAAATGCTTCCCTGCTAACACATTTGATAGCATTAATTGACTCATATTTTGCAAATTATGAAAAAAACAGTACGTTACTTTATGCAGCATTTGAAATGATAAAACATACCAACGCCAGCTTGTTTTCTACAAAAGATTAAATCTGGATGATGCTTTGCCATTGTTAGCTAACGTGCTCCCGGCGTACCGGAATAGCTACCAGGTTGTCACCTCTTTACCCGGAAACCATTACGGCCATTTTGCATTACTGCCCCCGGTGTTAGAACTGGGACTTGCATTTACTCGGGTCTCATTTAATGGCTTCTTTATTGATTTTGTTTTGTTTTATTAATGTTATAACGTATTTTTTCTATCTCAAATATGACCTGTACAATTTGTATAGTAAGGAACAATGTAATAATTTTAGCCAAAGAAATCCAACAGTACAAATGTTCATACAGGGTATACTTCTTGTTCCATATAGATCCTACGACATTTTTAATACATTTCAGCAATATAAATAATTATTTTTCAATTATCAAGTATTACACCTACATTTGAATAAATCCATGTATAATGGACGGTACACATAAAAGTGATCATAAAAACTAAAAGTGTATCTAGATTGTTCTTAAAGGACCTTGATATTTCCCCGTTTAAATACTCTGACGTCACTAAAAAGCGCCACATCTTTGTCAGTGAACAAAATGGCAACTTACTGTCTCACCGTCGCGCGACTTCAGGTATGAAAAATATCCTTTGTTTTCTTTTTGTCACGCGTTACATACCGATTGTAATTTGGAGAGTTTGTATTTATGACCATTGTTGTTAAAAGAGAGAGAAGAAAACGTTTCGTTTAGGCGTGAGACGTGCGAGAAATAGCCAATGGGTTGCTAACTAGCCGGGTCACTGCGTCCCTACGTGAGCTTTCAGAGGACACCGACTTGCATTGCGACGACATTTAGAAATACTCACCAAACATGCATTATTAATGAATTATTATAGCAAATTGTTAAATCTAGCAACAAAGAAATTGAATGTGATGTTGTACGCAGAGTTTGATATGACAAGGTTGACCAAGGTTAGACGACGAGGAGAGCAGTTTGACTTAAATGACTCCTTCGATTAACCAAAACAAATGCATACATTTTAGTTAAATGTACACGCTATACTATCATTACTGCTGATTTGGTCGCATACGGTCTACTATCAAGAAGCTTATTTGCCCCGCATTTGTGAAAAATGCATGTTGTTATTCCACAATAATACAATGAACTCTATTATGTTACACATTGATTTTTAATTTTGCTGCTTGTATAGTCATTTTTGAAATTCAAAAGGACATTTAGGCCAACCTTAAAAAGTAGATCCTCTTTACTGGTCACTGTATTATTTTTTTCCCCTTTAACAACAAGATCCATTGTTTAACCCCACAAAACTATATTTACCGACCATGTTTTTGCTTTGTCCCCAGCTGGCCCTCGGCCACGGCGCACGGCGTCTCCATGTGGCGGCAGCCTACAGAGCCAAGGCGCAAGTGTCCATGAGCCGGTTTGAGCCCACCTCCTTCGTCAGCTACGAGAAGCTTCAATCCAACGTGGACATTGTGCAAAAGAGGTTGGAGTCTTTTTTTTTTAGAGGTCAAATCAATACAAATGAATGACTTCATCAATGAGACCAATGAGTAATGTGTTAGTTTGAATCCCCTGGTGGAAATGAATGGGATTTTTTTGTGTGGGTGGAGCAAGTTTTGTCAACAAATGAAATGCTGCACTTTTTCCTGTTTTTGTCTCCGCAGGCTCAATCGACCTCTGACCTTGGCGGAAAAGATCGTGTACGGCCACCTGGATGCCCCCCATGAGCAGGAGATCGACCGGGGGCGTACTTATCTCCGCCTACGGCCCGACCGCGTGGCTATGCAAGACGCCACGGCTCAGATGGCCATGCTGCAGTTCATCAGCAGCGGTCTACCGCAGGTGGCCGTTCCCTCCACCATCCACTGCGACCACTTGATCGAAGCCCAGATCGGCGGTAGTGAGGACTTAGCCAGGGCTAAGGTGGGTTCTTCCCGGGTCACATGGCGGCGCCCCCCAGAATGACGCCTCACGGTTACTCGTCTCAAACTAGGAAGTGAACCAAGAGGTCTACAACTTCCTGGCCAGCGCCGGCGCTAAATACGGAGTGGGCTTCTGGAAACCGGGTTCCGGCATCATCCACCAGGTAAAGAATGGAGAAGCTGACTCCCCCTTCAAAATGGCGGTCTCAACACCCATATTTTTTGGTCCCTTCAGATCATCTTGGAGAACTACGCCTACCCTGGCGTGATGCTCATCGGCACAGATTCGCACACGCCCAATGGGGGCGGACTGGGCGCCATCTGTATCGGCGTTGGAGGCGCAGATGCCGTGGACGTCATGGCGGGGATCCCATGGGAGCTCAAATGTCCCAAGGTCGGCATCTTTTTTTTCGTCTATTAGTTTCTGGCAGCCGTTTCTGACCACCTTAAAAATTTTCAACTCTCTATCTTGCACGGTTTGGACAAACGTAGCGAGAGAATCTTAACATACGCACACTTATAAAGATTACAGACAAAAATGAACATTTGGGGTTTTCTTTTTCTGTTGTTTTGTTGAAAGGTGATCGGAGTGAAACTGACGGGGTCCCTCTCAGGGTGGACGTCCCCAAAAGACGTCATCCTGAAGGTGGCCGGCATTCTGACGGTGAAAGGCGGCACCGGCGCTATCGTGGAGTACCACGGACCCGGCGTCGACTCCATTTCTTGCACTGGTACGTCTTCAACTGACAAAAAAAAACATTTTTGTCTCATTTTAATACTAAATGACATCCATGTTAATAGGAATGGCCACCATTTGCAACATGGGTGCGGAAATCGGCGCCACCACATCGGTCTTCCCCTACAACCACCGCATGAAGACCTATCTGGAGAAGACCGGGCGCGGACGTACGTCTCTCTGGCTTTTGAACTCGAGAAAAGCAGTCCCATGACTTTTTTTCCCCCTTTCAGAGATCGCCGCCCTGGCCGACCAGCACTCGCGCCTGCTGGTGCCAGATGAGGGTTGCGAGTACGACCAGCTGGTGGAGATCAACCTGGACGAGGTGGGCATACCACTCCTTTCCAAAGTCTACCGGGCACGGCCCGCCCCGTTAACGTGCCCCCTCCCGTGTGTGTTTTGGACAGCTGAAGCCCCACATCAACGGTCCGTTCACCCCCGACCTGGCTCACCCGGTGTCCGCCGTGGGTGCCGCAGCTGAGAAGAATGGCTGGCCGCTGGAGGTTAAAGTGGGTGAGTCCCCGGGCCGCATTTGATTGGCAACCAAACGTCCGGGCGACAAATGTCTGGACGACCAAATGTCTGGGCGACCAAATGGCTGGGCGACCAAATGTCCGGTCATGGTGGCCGCTCTAATTCATTGACTCTCTTCCGTCCCGCCAGGTCTGATCGGGAGCTGCACCAACTCCAGCTACGAGGACATGGGACGAGCGGCCTCGGTGGCCAAGCAGGCCTTGGACAAAGGCCTGAAGTGCAAAGCTCAGTTCACCGTCACCCCCGGCTCGGAGCAGATCCGCGCCACCATCGAACGAGACGGCTATGTAAGAGAGTTGGATCCATGTTGACGCTTAAGCTCTTCGCTCGGGTGGAGATTGAAAGATGGCCTGGTTTTTCATGTCCTGTAGTCCAAGATCCTCGGGGACGTCGGGGGCGTGGTCCTGGCCAACGCGTGTGGACCTTGCATTGGACAGTGGGACAGGTGACCCAAAAAAGAAAATGGCTCCCATCTTGTGGCTTTTGATGACGCTCTCTCTCTTTCAGACGAGACGTGAAGAAAGGCGAGAAGAACACCATCGTCACCTCCTTCAACCGCAACTTCACGGCCAGGAATGACGCCAACCCCGCCACGCACGCCTTTGTCACCTCCCCCGAGGTCAGTGCACCGTCCAATGTGCCTTCCACTGCCAAAATCTAGCCAACGCCATTTTTCTTTCCCCCCACAAGATCGTGACGGCCATGGCCATCGCCGGCAGGCTGGACTTTGACCCGGAGACGGACTACCTGACGGGCTCTGACGGCCAGAAGTTCAAGCTGGAGCCGCCCAACGGGGACGAACTCCCGGCTCGGGACTTTGACCCGGGTCAGGACACCTACCAACACCCGCCCCCCGACGGGAGGAGCCTAAGGGTGGATGTCAGCCCTCAGAGCAACAGACTTCAGTTGCTGGAGCCTTTTGACGAATGGAGTGGCAAAGACCTGGAAGACCTGAGGGTCCTAATCAAGGTGGGATTACGGGGTCCCTGGGGGTGACCCCGGCGACCTTTCACCAACACTCTCCTCCATTCCAGGTGAAGGGCAAGTGCACCACGGACCACATCAGCGCCGCCGGCCCCTGGCTGAAATTCCGAGGCCACTTGGACAACATCTCCAACAACATGCTGATCGGCGCCGTCAACAGCGAGAACGACGCCGTCAACTCGGTCAAGAACTACTTGACGGGGGAGTACGGCGGCGTCCCCGACGTGGCGCGTCTCTACAAGGTAGGGCGGGTAAATAAACTAGGTGGCTGGGATGGACGGTTTGATGCATGAATCCACGTGGCGTGCGTGCAGGCCAACAAGGTGTCGTGGGTGGTGGTTGGCGACGACAACTACGGCGAAGGCTCCAGCAGGGAGCACGCCGCCCTGGAGCCTCGCCATCTGGGCGGAAGGGCCATCATCGTCAAGAGCTTTGCTCGGATCCACGGTAAGTCCACGTCAAAGGCATCATACGCATTGGCGCTCTTGACCTTTTGACCCCTGCTTTAATAGAAACCAACCTGAAGAAACAAGGCCTGCTGCCCCTGACCTTCAGCAATCCCTCCGACTACGACAAAATCTGCCCCGACGACCACGTCTCCATCAAAGGACTTGAAAGCTTTGCTCCCGGAAAGGTCAGAGGCGGAGTCATAAGAAATAACCAATGAAAAACTTTGAATGGAAAGCCATACTAAACATGGTCATTTTTTTTTTAAGAAAGACTGCCTTACTATATATCTCTCCTCCTTGTTATCAGCCCCTGAACGCCGTGTTGAAGCACGCCGACGGTTCCCAAGACATCCTGGAACTCAACCACACCTTCAACGAAACGCAGATCGAATGGTTTAAGGCGGGATCGGCGCTCAACAGGATGAAGGCCCTCCAACACTGAGATGCCCATTTGGGGTCATCCGCCAGACTCCGGTCTGCTCCAAAGACATGGCGCCCCCGCCCAGGGGCCTGGCATCCAATCCGAGCAGCCATTTTGTTTCCTTCCACTCCATCCGATCCGCCAAAGGGCTGTCTAGGTCACAACAGCGTTTAATGGACCTTCACCACGTTGCTCCACGTTGCTCCACGTTACTGCACAAGCGATTTTGTGGGAAAGAACCTCTGTCAAATGATCATTTGTTTTTTTAGGATGACGCTCCAATTGGGAATCTAACACAGAAGAGAATAAATTGCAAGTGAGATGGCTTGCCTTGATTGATCAAGTTTCACTGCCAAATCGTAATCAAAAGGTCCGTTTTTTTTCTTCTATATTTATGACGTTTAAATCCAAATAGGGAAAAGTAAGTGACTGAGGAAGATGAAGATGGAGTTATTGTGTTACCCCATTCACTTGAATCTGAATGTAAAAAATTCAAAAACAAACTGTCCAATGTGAAGAAAACTTGTACGTACATATTATTATCTTTTGATCCATAGCGGATAAAAATACAATAAATACTGGCAGATTTCATCTCATCTTTGTGGATTTACTTTTAGACTAAAAAAGCCTTACTATACTATGTCGTTTTTTTTAAATGGCAAAATGATTTGTCATCAACAAAGATTCGAACTCTGCCATCCCATACGGCAGTCCGATGAGTTAACCACTACGCTATGCAGAGACCTCACTCTGCTGAGTGATTGTTGGAAAATCTTGACTACAAACAGTTGTTTCTATTCCAGAGGGAAAAAAGTTCTACCTGGGATTCAAACCATAGCCTCCCACATGACAGCCAGGTGAGTTAACCACTACACCATCAAATGGACACACTTTACTTGGTGATTATTGGAAAGTATTGACTACACAGACATAGAAATAACTAAAGAAAAATGTGTCCTAACTGGGATTTGAACCCCAGCCTCCCACATCACAGTCAGGTGAGTTAACCACTACACTAACAAGTGGACATACTTCACTCTTGTCATTATTGAAAAGTCTTGACTACACACCGTTGCTTCTATTTAAGGGGAAAAATCTACCTGGGATTTGAACCCAAGCCTCCCACATCGCAGTCAGGTGAGTTAACCACTACACCATGAAATGGACACACCTCAGTTTTGTCATTATTGGAAAGTATTGGCTACACATACATAGAAATAATTAAGGGAAAATGTTTGCTATTTGGGATTTGAACCCCAGCCTCCTGCATGTAAGTCAGGTGAGTTAACCACTACACCATGTGAGGACCTTTTAAGAGCACCTCTGTTGTATTATATTTCTCCCATTTCATTATACACAGCTTTGTATGATGTAAATAAAGGCTTTTGATTCGATATAAAGACGTAGCATCCCATAAGACTAGGCTTTCATTTGAAACTATTATATTGAGGGAAAAAAAAGAGAAAAAAAACTCGAGGGCGTTTCTGAAGTGACGTCACATTGGTGCGCCGGAAGTGAAACAGACCACGGAAGAAAACCGCATTTCGTTGAGCTGTTTGCATTGTTTTGTTTGTAAACGTCTTTTCTGCTTTTTAATTTCATGATCTAAACTGCCTAATTTGGGTCAGCTCCAACCAAAACACGTTTGTCAAAGGACATGAACAGAAGTTCACCAAGAAGTTGTTGTTTTTGACGTTGGCTGATTTTTGTGTGCTCGACGCATTGCGGCGAAAAGGTAAGAAATGCTCCCGTTTTCTACTTTGCTAGCTTCTCTAAAGATATACTAGTTCCTCTTGTAGTTATAATATCTCCAAATCGAATTGAGTTCAGTGTCTTTGAGTCGTTTCAAAGATCGCACAAGTACAGAAAAGAAGACGGCTCAATGATGACTTTTCCTATTGGAAATTCCTTTATAGACTTAATATAAAATGTGGAAAGACACTACAGTAATATTGGTCATATCTGACCACTTCTTTATTTTTGCTAATGATCGTGGATATAGTAAGGCATTTTTCTTTAATTAAAATGAAATAGTATAGTAAGGCTTTTTTTCTTGTGGTCTTTGACAGGATGGAGTCGTCGGTTTGGGAGCAGCTTGCGGATGAAGCAGACCGCTCACCTCTCGTATTGCCTCGGCGGTATGTATGGGATGTCTCTCGCTTTATTGCAGCGATCATTGTGCGTGTTCATAGCCAAATCGGTTGGGACATATTTTCACTTTGTTCTTTCTGTGTATTTGTAGTCAAGAACTTCAAATGACGACCGTGGCAATTGGAGCCTCTTGGTGGCGCAGAGGTTTGTTCACCGGACTCCCATCTGGGAGACCTGGGTTCAAATCCCGCTTGGGACACATTTTCACTTAGTCATTTCTGTGGACTTCTTGACACTGAAATGATTACAGAGAAAAGTGTAGTCCACTTGGTGGCGCAGAGGTTAGTGCACCGGACTCTGGTCGGGGAGACCTGGGTTCGCTTCCCGCTGTCGCCATTTGGCTGATCACCATAACACCATGTAGGTGAGTAAATGGAATAAGAAGAAAAAAAAAAGAAAAACTTTTAAATTTTTATGAAACACTTAGTCATACTTTTCAGCAAAAGGTTATATTCCGAACTGCCTTCGGCAGTTCGGAAGACACTTGATGGACCTGTATGTGCGAAAGGCGTTCTCGGGTCGGCCTTCGGCCGACCCTCGACCGCTTGCTTGGTCAGTGAACCGCCGACACCGGGAAGCGAACTCACGTTCTCTCGGTGCAAAGGCGAGTGTGCAACCCACAACACCAACTCGTGCCCCACTTATACATAGGTGTTGAAACGTTTTATCCAAGGAAATGGGTGTTAAACACTTAGTCATTTTTTGACTAAATGTTTCATTCACCACTGAATACTTATACACTTAAACACTTAGACATTTTAACTTATTCTTTGAATTGAATTATATTGGGAAAATCTTTGCAGGCACTGGGACTTGAACCCAGGACCTCAGATGTGGGAGACTGATGACTTATCCACTGGGCCATCACTCTACAAGAATAGATAGTAGTAGTTGTTGTTTTGTCTCTTTTCACTCCCAGATCATACTTAGTACTTTGAAGTGGGAAAAGTAAACTTACAAAGCAGAGCAAACCGCCGAGTGAAGAGAAGGACATGGAAACATTTTTTTTATTTGACATTTTTATTTTTTGAATGACGGGGAGGGACACAGCTCAAACCCACGGCTGTCACGGGGTGGGGCAAGGAGGCAGCGACCTGTCGTTCCACGGCACCCCGTTCTCCTGCTCCTTCCACGTTGTCCGACAGACCTTTCATGATACAAAGACAATGATTTCTCAACACTGCCCAAAATGACCACATTTTTAATATCTTTACAATTTTACAGACGCGGTTTCTAACCTGGCATGACGAAGACGGTGGCGACGTGCTCCTGCGGCCGCTCAACCAGCTCTTCCCGACTGGACATCAAGGTCACGTGACCAGAGTGATGACTCGTCGTCCGCCTGAATCCGTCCAAAAGCATGACCATGTCAGCCTCCGCTCACTGGGGTGCCGGAGACTCCTGGATGAAGGCGCAATCCGGGGGGTGCCGGTCAGTACCAGTCTGTCAACAAACAAAGACATGAGTTTTTTTTGGGGAACATTTTCTCCATGCTGTGACTTACATTCAACAAATATCTTGTACGTACACGAGCCTTGTTAAGAGCAGCCAGATTCTTTCATTATGTATAAATAAAGTCAAATATATTATTGCTCAAATGCCTCAACATGCATCATTTTTACAAGAAAAAAGACTTACTATACTATGTCGTTTTTGACCCAAAAAAAAAGACTTACTATACTATGTCGTTTTTGACCCAAAAAAAGACTTACTATACTATGTCGTTTTTGACCAAAAAAAAAGCCTTACTATACTATGTCGTTTTTGACCCAAAAAAGACTTACTATACTATGTCGTTTTTGACCCAAAAAAAGGCTTACTATACTATGTCGTTTTTGACCAAACAAAAAGACTTACTATACTATGTCGTTTTTGACCAAAAAAAATACTTCCTATACTATGTCGTTTTTGACCAATAAAAGCCTTACTATACTATGTCGTTTTTGACCAAAAAAATGACTTACTATACTATGTCGTTTTTGACCAAAAAAAGCCTTACTATACTATGTCGTTTTTGACCAAAAAAAAAGACTTACTATACTATGTCGTTTTTGACCCAAAAAAAGACTTACTATACTATGTCGTTTTTGACCAAAAAAAAAAGCCTTACTATACTATGTCGTTTTTGACCCTAAAAAGACTTACTATACTATGTCGTTTTTGACCCAAAAAAAAGACTTACTATACTCTGTCGTTTTTGACCAAAAAAAGACTTACTATACTATGTCGTTTTTGACCAAAAAAATGACTTACTATACTATGTCGTTTTTGACCAAAAAAATGACTTACTATACTATGTCGTTTTTGACCAAAAAAAGCCTTACTATATTATGTCGTTTTTGACCAAAAAATGACTCACTATACTATGTCGTTTTTGACCAAAAAAAAAAGACTTACTATACTATGTTGTTTTTGACCCAAAAAAAGACTTACTATACTATGTCGTTTTTGACCAAAAAAATGACTTACTATACTATGTCGTTTTTGACCAAAAAAAGCCTTACTATACTATGTCGTTTTTGACCCAAAAAAAGACTTACTATACTATGTCGTTTTTGACCAAAAAAAAAAGCCTTACTATACTCTGTCGTTTTTGACCCTAAAAAGACTTACTATACTATGTCGTTTTTGACCCAAAAAAAAGACTTACTATACTCTGTCGTTTTTGACCAAAAAAAGACTTACTATACTATGTCGTTTTTGACCAAAAAAATGACTTACTATACTATGTCGTTTTTGACAAAAAAAAAAGACTTACTATACTATGTCGTTTTTGACCAAAAAAAGCCTTACTATACTATGTCGTTTTTGACCAAAAAAAAGACTTACTATACTATGTCGTTTTTGACCCAAAAAAAGACTTACTATACTATGTCGTTTTTGACCAAAAAAAGCCTTACTATACTATGTCGTTTTTGACAAAAAAAAAAGACTTACTATACTATGTCGTTTTTGACCAAAAAAATGACTTACTATACTATGTCATTTTTGACCAAAAAAAGGACTTACTATACTATGTCGTTTTTGACCAAAAAAAAGACTTACTATACTCTGTCGTTTTTGACCAAAAAAAGACTTACTATACTATGTCGTTTTTGACCCAAAAAAAAGACTTACTATACTATGTCGTTTTTGACCAAAAAAAAAGACTTACTATACTATGTCGTTTTTGACCAAAAAAAAGACTTACTATACTATGTCGTTTTTGACCAAAAAAAAAGACTTACTATACTATGTCGTTTTTGACCCAAAAAAAAGACTTCCTATACTATGTCGTTTTTGACCAAAAAAAGCCTTACTATACTATGTCGTTTTTGACAAAAAAAAAGACTTACTATACTATGTCGTTTTTGACCAAAAAAAAGACTTACTATACGATGTCGTTTTTGACCAAAAAAAAGACTTACTATACTATGTCGTTTTTGACCAAAAAAAAGACTTACTATACTATGTCGTTTTTGACCAAAAAAAAGACTTACTATATATACTATGTCGTTTTTGACCAAAAAAAATGACTTACTATACTATGTCGTTTTTGACCAAAAAATGACTCACTATACTATGTCGTTTTTGACCAAAAAAAAAAGACTTACTATACTATGTTGTTTTTGACCCAAAAAAAGACTTACTATACTATGTCGTTTTTGACCAAAAAAATGACTTACTATAGTATAGTAAGTCATTTTTTTGGTCAAAAACGACATAGTATAGTAAGTCTTTTTTTTGGTCAAAAACGACATAGTATAGTAAGGCTTTTTTTGGTCAAAAACGACATAGTATAGTAACTATACTATGTCGTTTTTGACCAAAAAAAGCCTTACTATACTATGTCGTTTTTGACCAAAAAAAAGACTTACTATACTATGTCGTTTTTGACCCAAAAAAAGACTTACTATACTATGTCGTTTTTGACCAAAAAAAGCCTTACTATACTATGTCGTTTTTGACAAAAAAAAAGACTTACTATACTATGTCGTTTTTGACCAAAAAAAAGACTTACTATACGATGTCGTTTTTGACCAAAAAAAAGACTTACTATACTATGTCGTTTTTGACAAAAAAAAGACTTACTATACTATGTCGTTTTTGACCAAAAAAAAAAAGACTTACTATACTATGTCGTTTTAGACCAAAAAAAGACTTACTATACTATGTCGTTTTTGACCCAAAAAAAAGACTTACTATACTATGTCGTTTTTGACCAAAAAAAAGACTTACTATACTATGTCGTTTTTGACCAAAAAAAAGACTTACTATACTATGTCGTTTTTGACCAAAAAAAAGACTTACTATACTATGTCGTTTTTGACCAAAAAAAAGACTTACTATACTATGTTGTTTTTGACCCAAAAAAAGACTTACTATACTATGTCGTTTTTGACCAAAAAAATGACTTACTATACTATGTCGTTTTTGACCAAAAAAAGCCTTACTATACTATGTCGTTTTTGACCAAAAAAAAGACTTACTATACTATGTCGTTTTTGACCCAAAAAAAGACTTACTATACTATGTCGTTTTTGACCAAAAAAAGCCTTACTATACTATGTCGTTTTTGACAAAAAAAAGACTTACTATACTATGTCGTTTTTGACCAAAAAAAAGACTTACTATACGATGTCGTTTTTGACCAAAAAAAAGACTTACTATACTATGTCGTTTTTGACCAAAAAAAAGACTTACTATACTATGTCGTTTTTGACCAAAAAAAAGACTTACTATATATACTATGTCGTTTTTGACCAAAAAAAATGACTTACTATACTATGTCGTTTTTGACCAAAAAATGACTCACTATACTATGTCGTTTTTGACCAAAAAAAAAAGACTTACTATACTATGTTGTTTTTGACCCAAAAAAAGACTTACTATACTATGTCGTTTTTGACCAAAAAAATGACTTACTATACTATGTCGTTTTTGACCAAAAAAAGCCTTACTATACTATGTCGTTTTTGACCAAAAAAAAGACTTACTATACTATGTCGTTTTTGACCCAAAAAAAGACTTACTATACTATGTCGTTTTTGACCAAAAAAAGCCTTACTATACTATGTCGTTTTTGACAAAAAAAAAGACTTACTATACTATGTCGTTTTTGACCAAAAAAAAGACTTACTATACGATGTCGTTTTTGACCAAAAAAAAGACTTACTATACTATGTCGTTTTTGACCAAAAAAAAGACTTACTATACTATGTCGTTTTTGACCAAAAAAAAGACTTACTATATATACTATGTCGTTTTTGACCAAAAAAAATGACTTACTATACTATGTCGTTTTTGACCAAAAAATGACTCACTATACTATGTCGTTTTTGACCAAAAAAAAGACTTACTATACTATGTCGTTTTTGACCCAAAAAAAAGACTTACTATATATACTATGTCGTTTTTGACCAAAAAAATGACTTACTATACTATGTCGTTTTTGACCAAAAAAAGCCTTACTATACTATGTCGTTTTTGACCAAAAAAAAGACTTACTATACTATGTCGTTTTTGACCCAAAAAAAGACTTACTATACTATGTCGTTTTTGACCAAAAAAAGCCTTACTATACTATGTCGTTTTTGACAAAAAAAAAGACTTACTATACTATGTCGTTTTTGACCAAAAAAAAGACTTACTATACGATGTCGTTTTTGACCAAAAAAAAGACTTACTATACGATGTCGTTTTTGACCAAAAAAAAGACTTACTATACGATGTCGTTTTTGACCAAAAAAAATGACTTACTATACTATGTAGTTTTTGACCAAAAAAAAAGACTTACTATACTATGTCGTTTTTTACCCAAAAAAGCCTTACTATTGTTAGGTTCATTAATAATTACCCTCGTTCGTAATTATCAATAACTGCAGGCAGACATCTTTTTCAATTATTGACATTTAATTAAATAGAATGGATCACGGATAAAAACCTCAGAGGGGAGATTCAACAAGCCAGAGTTTCTCCTACTACTTCAGAACGTCTCCTCGAATAAACATTTTCGTACGACTCTTATTGCCATGAATCAAAACAATTTACAGAGTTGTTGATCATTTCATCACGTATGAGTAAAAACAACATCTGGAACTACAATAACAATCAAAGTATTTTATCAATAACAAGGCAGGAGACTAGACCTAACAACATTTGGATTAGAACAATAATGCCTTCCCTTGACCTAAGAATCATATCACAATTACAGTTTAGTGAGCTCGCAACACTATAATAAGAGAATGATTTAACAAAGAAATGAATTAATACAACTATATGTATAACAGTAATACAGAATAAACCCAACACTATACTATGTCGTTTTTGAAGCCAAAAAGCCTAACTATACTGCCCTTAAATCGCGGCGTCCTTTTAAGGAGCGATCACTCACTCACTCACTCACTCACCCTCCGTTTTTATCAGCCGTCGTTTGTCGGCCATTGCGCTTATCGGCCGTTGATTTACGGCCGGCGGCGCCCAATTCTTGCGGACCTTGGGATGGCAAAGCTCAGCCGGTTGAACATTAACAGGTCGTCGGCTCGGGTGGCAAACGTGGGAAGAAGCAAGCGCTCGCTCACCTTGTCATTTTCATTCGCCGGCTTTTCCCTCCCGCGGTGGGAAAATGTCCGGGTGTCTGCGGCTGTGCGTCCTGGCCACTTTTCTGGCGTCCCGTCACGCCATCCAGCCGTGTTTGAGAGGCGTCTCCATGAACGTCATCCTCCTGGACGACCGCGACTCGCCCTGGAGTTTGAGATTCGTCCGGGGACAAATCTTAGAGGCCCTGGCTTCGCAATCTGTGCCGGGAAACAGTAAGACAAAAAAAAAAAATGGCAGAATTAGCGTCCATTGTTTTGGTTAGAGTAAAAAAAAAAGAAAAACCCTTACTATAGCAAGTTGTTTTTTAACAAAAATAAGCCTTACTATACTATGTCATTTAAAAAAGAATCCAAATTGATTGAAACAACAAAGACTTGACATAAGTCCTCTCTTATTTTTTTAACCAAAAGAATGGAACCTGACGGTGAAATTTAGCGGTTTTAACACCACCTACTATCGACAAAAAGGCTGCCACAGCAGCGCCTGCGAGGGAGTGGCCAAGTTAAAAAACCTGATGGTGAGTGCACCAGCCTCAGAACCAAAAAAAAATGGCGACGGACGCCATAGGTTGCTTACCTCCAGAAGTTGCCATGTTTTCCAAATCGTCCCCCTTTTTTCCACGTTTCCAGCATACCAACAGCCTGGGTTGTGCCGTTCTGGGCCCCACGTGCACCTACGCCACCTTCCCCCTGGTGGAGTAAGTTCGCCGCCAACCCTCCTCAAGGACCGTCAGCGTGTATATTGACGTGGACGGCGTTTGTCGCGTTTCAGCGCCGAGAAGGGTCTCCGCCTGAGCACGCCCATCCTGTCGGCCGGCAGTTTCGGAACGTCCTGCGACCACACGCTCAACTTGCAGCGCCTCCTGCCGCCGGCGCGCAAAATCTCCCACTTTTTTGTCCACTTTTGGAAAGAACGCAACGCCATCAAGCCGCCGTGGGAGACGGTTTACGTCTACAAGTTGCAGGACAGCTCCGAGGAGTGTTTCTGGTCGGGGAGATGACATAAAAAAAATGTTACAAAATGGGTAAAATGCCCCAAAAAAATGATGGCGGCTCTCTCACCGGCGCAGGTACATCAACGCGCTGGAATCGGCGCCCAACATGTTCGCCCAGCGGGTGTCCAGGACTATGTTGCGGAGACCGGAAGACCTGAGGACGGTTTTGTCGTCGCCCGGCAACAGAACCAGCAACCGTAAGGGAAACAGCTTAAAATAAGCTAAAAATATATAAAAATAAAATGGTTTTCTACCTTGGTAGTCTTCATCATGTGCGGGTCGGTGGACGACATGGCGGACGTGAAGACGCTCTCCAGCCAGGCGGACAGTAACGAGATCCTCTTCATCCTCATCGATCTCTACAAGTGTGTCCTCTAGAGGGCGTTGTTTTCCAGAAAGGACCATTTGTTCTTTTTTTTTTTTTTTGATCTTCCGCAGCGATCAATACTACAAAAACAAAACGTCTCATTGGTCCATGAGGAACGTGTTAGTGTTGACCATGCCCAACAGCAGGAATTACACCATCGACTCGGACCCGAGAAGCAACAGCACGGTAAGTCTTCTTCTTCTTGGTTTTGAAGAGCACCCATCTGGAAAAAGAAATGACATTAGTTTTAATTGTGGTCCAAATGAAGCAAAACAATTTTCTCCCAATGCGGAATAAATGTTATTCCCTTATGGGTCCTGACTTCTTCGCCTTTTAACGATGAATTCCCAGATGAACGACTACATGGCGGCATACCACGACTCGGTGTTGCTGGTGAGTCGGGTGATCCAGCACATCTTGGACAAAGATCACTGGGAGGAGCAGCACCAGCCCTACGTGACTGTCAACTATCTCCGCAACATCTCCTTTGACGGTGAGCCGCCCTCGCCGGCGTGGTCTGGGCGTCCTCGGACCGAGGAAAACCACGGATCCTCCCCTTTTAGGTATCGCCGGTAATTATCGTCTGGACCAATACGGCGACCGAGATGTCAACCTGTCCATCATTTACACCACAAATGATAACCAGGTAAGTGTGCGACTAGGACACATTCTTAACCTTACTCACTCGCCATTGGCTTGTCGCGTGTGTCCAGTATCGCACTTTATTCGAGTTTGACACGGAACAAAACCTGACCGTGACAGTCGAGGACCACCCCTCGTTCATCTGGGGCACGCGGCTACCCGACTACCAGCCGGACCAAGGTAGAGTGGCTCTTTTGGACGGCTCAACTGAACGACTCAACTGATCGACTCTTTTGGACGACTCTTTTGGACGACTCTTTTTGACGACTCTTTTTGACGACTCTTTTTGACGACTCTTTTTGACGACTCTTTTTGACGACTCTTTTTGACGACTCTTTTTGACGACTCTTTTTATCGGCAAGTGGTCCCAAAGTATTAAAGCTCCCTCCCCCCCTGGCAGAGGTGCCCTCGCTCAACATCGTGGTGATCATCTTGGCTTTGATCGTGGTGGTGGTGGGCATCATCGCCTTTGTCTTCTACAGGTAATTAAGTGGGGGGGGGGGGGGGTATTTTAGTTTAGCTACGACAATATTGGACGGCCCGTTTAGACAAAACAGAAGAGATCGTCTGCTGTGGAAGGGAAGTTCCATTTCCCACATTCCCTCCGACTTGGTCAAGCTGCTGGAGGACAACTCACACAACCAAGTCTACTTGAAGGTACGTCCGTCCGCCATTCAAGCTGACGGAAAACTGACTTGAAATATGTCCGTTACGTTCGGCTCTCCCGCCAGATCGAAGAGAGGAAAAAAGTCTACAAGATCCGCCGGGCGCTCTACGATAAGAAGGTAGTGATCGGTGGTCTAAACAAAGCAGTTGAGGGGATGTCTGACCATTCTCACATTATTTCCCCAGATCGTCATCCTGAAGGAACTCAACCACTCGGACGGAAACTTCAACGAGACTCAGAAGGAGGAACTACACGCGGTGAGGCGTCTCACCCACGGTCTCTCTCCCACCCGTGGCGTAACGTACCCTCTTTTTTTTGTGGACAGCTCCTGCAAGTGGACTACTACAACCTCACCAAGTTCTACGGCACGGTCAAGTTGGAGCAGGGCGTCTTTGGGGTCTTTGAGTATGGAGAGCGAGGCTCCCTCAGGGTAGGCTCCGCCATCTTTTTCTTTAAATAAATTTGATTTATATTTGATGAGGTTTTGTTGACCTAAAAATGTTACAAGTCCTTATTTTTAGCCATCTATTATTATTATTATTTTTTCTCCATTTTTGAAAGAAAGTACCCCCCAAAAAATCTCCAATTAATATTATTTTTCCCGACTAGTACGTGCTGAACGACAAGGTGTCCTACCCGGACGAGACCTTCATGGACTGGGAGTTCAAGATCTCCGTCATGTACGACATCGCCAAGGTAACCGACATGTGGGGCGGCGGGGCTCACCTGGCTTGAGAGGGCGCCGGAGCTTGACATCCGTGGTCCTGGGCGTAGGGCATGTCCTATCTCCACGCCAGCGACATCCAGGTACACGGACGCCTCAAGTCCACCAACTGCGTGATGGACAACCGCATGGTGGTGAAGATCACGGATTTTGGATGCAATTCCTTCCTCAAACCTGGCAGAGGTGAGTGAGGACATCGGTTTCTGGACCTTCATGGGTTTGAGCGCCATCTTCCCTCAGACTTGTGGACGGCGCCGGAACACTTGAGGAAACATGGCACCTCGCAGAAAGGAGACGTCTACAGTTTCGCCGTCATCGCCCACGAGATCGTCCTCCGGAAATCCACCTTCTTCACCAGGCGCTGCTCCGACCGAGCGGGTGACGACAACTACAAAAAAAACCCATGTCATATTATTCAGATTAAATGACAACGTGATTGACAGAAAAGCTATCGAAGGTGATCATGTCCTACTTCAGACCCGATCTGGACTTTGACGGTGCTTCCGAGAAAGAACTGGAGGTGAATAAATTCAGTTTAACAAGCTAATCCACGGGTGTCAAAGTGGCGGCCCGGGGGCCAAATCTGGTCCGCCGCATCATTTTGTGCGGCCCGGGAAATTAAATGATGAGTGCCGACTTTCAGGTTTACGCCTTAATCAAAAGTTGTTGGGACGAAGATGCGGAGAAAAGGCCCGACTTCAAGAAGGTGGAAGGCTGTTTGGGCAAAATCATCAGGTAATGCCCCAGGCACACATTGTGAAAAATGGCCACCGGACGGGAGACGTTTTCTTCCCTGTCCGTCCAGTAAAATCCACAAGGACAACGAGAGCTACCTGGACAACATGATCCGCCGTCTCCAGATGTATTCCAAGAACCTGGAGCACCTGGTGGGCGAAAGGACGGCCCTCTACAAGATGGAGCGGGACCGAGCCGACTGCCTCAACTTGATGCTTCTCCCACGGTGGGCTTACTTTTTGAGGTTGGAGACCACCACCCATTCCTTCCTTCCTTTCCTGGAACTATAATTTGTTCCCGTAGCCCCGTGGTGAAGAGCCTGAAGGAGACGGGCGCGGTGGAGCCGGAGCTCTACGACGAGGTGAGCGTCTATTTCAGCGACATTGTGGGCTTCACCACGTTGTGCCAGTATAGCACCCCCATGGAGGTGGTGGACATGCTCAACGACATCTACAATGGCTTCGACAGCATCCTGGACCACCATGATGTCTACAAGGTGCCAAATGCCGCCATTTTGTCATTTTTTTGGTCAATTTTGGTCCAATTTTTTGTTATTTTTTGTCAATTTTGGTCCAACTTTTGCTCAATTTTTGATCAAATTCTGCTCAATTTTTGATCAAATTCTGCTCAATTTTTGATCAATTTTGGTCCATTTTTGTCAAATTTTGCTCATTTTTTGCTCGATTTTTTGGTCCATTTTTTTCCAAATTTTAGTCAAAATTTTGTCCATTTTTGTTCAAATTTTGGTCCAATTTTGGTCCAATTTTTAGTCCAAATCTCCCACCTGGCCCCATATTCAGGTGGAGACCATCGGCGACGCCTACATGGTGGCGTCCGGTCTACCCAACCGGAACGGCAACAGGCACGCCGTGGACATCTGCCGCATGGCTTTGGACATTTTGGCCTTCATGGGGACCTTCCAACTCAGACACCTGCCCGGGATTCCGGTTTGGATCCGCATCGGCGTGCACTCAGGTAGACCCAGTCGGCCGAACGAGTGACGGCGGACGGATCTGGACCCTTCTTTGGCGTCTCAGGTCTCTGTGCGGCGGGCGTAGTCGGCGTCAAGATGCCCAGATATTGTCTATTCGGGGACACGGTCAACACGGCGTCTCGGATGGAGTCTACGGGCCACCGTGAGCAATGAATGGAGGGATTTCCACGGGGGTGCCAGTCGCACAATTTCAGTAGGTCTACCTGGACGTCATGAATTGAAGCGGCCATTTTGTGCCACAGCCCTGAGGATCCACGTCAGCCAGCCTACCATCAATATCCTGACCAGAACCGATTGCAAGTTTGAGTACGAGTGTAGAGGTGAAACTTATCTAAAGGTAAAGATTTCACGTGAGTCATATTTGGAGAAAATATTTTGACCACGTCCCACTGTTTTATTCCAGGGGAAAGGAACAGAGACCACCTACTGGTTGACGGGCGAAACGGGCCAAGACTACGACCTCCCGACCCCGCCCACCACGTAAGCCCACTGATCTCGTCCCCCGAAAAAAAGGTAAGATGACACTGACCCCATTCGGCAGGGAGAACTTCCAGCGGCTCCAGCAGGACCTGGCCCACATGATCCTGGAATGCCTGGAGCGCCGTTCCCGAGGGTCCGTACGCCGGAAAGGGCGGCTTTTGAGTCAGAGCCGGGACGACAGGCGGGGATCCCGAGCCGAACCCCCGGAATACTTGCATCTGGCCGCCGTGGATAACACGCTTAGCACTTTCCTGTAGGACAAAGTTAGCGTCAAGGAAAGACTTTTCAAAATATTCTGCTTTGTAATTGTGCACTTACCTATTACGATGGGAAGGTCGCTTGCTTTATCCTTGTTGTTCGGTTCCCGAAATACTAGTGTGTCACCAGTTCTTGTTTTAGCCCAGCCCCCGCTGCTTCAAGTTTGTCGGCCTGAGCCAAAAGCTGCCTCCCAAGCCCCAGTGGCCCAACCCCCGTCCATTCAATTTTGTCAGCTATTTATCTGCCGGATGGACCCTGCCTGGTATAAACTGTCAAAAGCCAGTTCAAGATTTTTTTTTCTTTACCTAACCAAACATGGACCATTAAAGTGCAAACCTTTGACCATTTTGACACATTTAAGAGCACTTTTGTTGAATAATATTTTACCCATTTTATTATACACAGCTGTGTATTATAATAATAAAGGCTTTTGGTTCATTATATTATAAAGGCATAGCATCCCATAATACTAGGCTTTGATTTCAAACAATTCCACAAAATGTAGCTTTCCATAAACAGCAAAGCTTTCCACAATACTAAGTGTCCTGCGAGTGCAATCAGTGGATTGGCATCAGCTGCTTCTTCTGCCCAACCCCCGCTGGTTCAAGTTTGCCTGTCAGCTCAGTCAACTCGGTGCTGGACGGCTCGAGCAAAAAGCTCCCTCCCTCCCTACCCACCCAAAGTAGCCCAACCCCCGTCGATTCAACTTTTTCACCAATGTATGTGCCTTTGTCACCTTTGCAAAGACACCATGCCTTGTATGAACTGTCAATAGCCAATTCAATACTTTTTTTGACCTATTTCAAACGTGGGTCATCAAAGTGCAAACTTTAGACCATTTTCATCCATTTAAGGGCACCTTTGTTGAATAATATTTCACCTATTGTCATTCTACACAGCTGTGTAATGATGCCAAAAATGGCTTGATTTTATATAATGGCCTAGCATCCCATAAGACTAGGCTTTACTTTCAAACTATTCCAGAAAATGTTGGTTTTCATAAAGAGCAATACTAAGTGTCCTGCAAGTGCAATCAGGGGATTGGCATCAGTTGCTTGTTTCAGCCCAACCCCCGCTGCTTCAAGTTTGTTGGTCAGCCTAGTCGGTCAATGTTGGTCAATGCTTGATGGAAAAAAAGCCCACACCACCTCCCCACACCACCCCCCCCCAAGACATCCCAACCCCCATCAATTCTACTTTTCCACCTATGTATGTGCCTTTTTCACCTCTGCAAAACCATCCCCTGCCTGGTATAAACTGTCGAGAGCCAGTTCAAGACTATTTTTTTTACCTATTTCAAACATGGGCCTTCATACACAGCCATGTATAATGAAATGGGTCAAATATTATTCAACAAAGGTGCTCTGAAATGCGTCAAAATGGTCAAAAGTTTGCACTTTGATGGCCCATGTTTGAAAGAGGTTTAAATAAAAAAAATCTTGAATTGGCTCCAGACAGTTTTTACCAGGCAGGTTTTTTTTTGGAGAGGTGAAAAAGGCACATACATAGGTGAAAAAGTTGAACTGATGGGGGTTGGGATGGTGTGGGAGGAGGGTGGGGGTAGTAGCTTTTGGCTCAAGACGTCCAGCACCGACCGAGCTGACAAATTTTGAACCAGCGGGGGTTGGGCAGAAGAGGCAGCTGATGTTAATCCACTGATTGCACTCGAGGACACTTAGTATTGCGGAAAGATTCCTCTCTATGAAAACCAACATTTTGTGGAATACTTTCAAATGAAAGCCAAGTTTTATGGGATGCTAGGCCTTTATATCAGGGGTGGGCAAACTTTTGAACCCGGGGGCCACATTGACTTAAATGAATCACTTTTTGTAAAAAAAAATGACATTTTTATTTTGTGTATAGAGCCATTTATCGACATAAAATACAACATTGGTTTTTAATAATGTATTTAAAAGGATGTGGCCCTTTTTTTGTATTTGAGTAAATTTTGGATGACATTCAAAACTATCGTAATGGAAATAAATCAACACATTGTGTGAGTCAATCAGACTTAAAAACTATCAAGTATACAAAAAAGGTGACCCGTTCAATTTCTACAACAAAACCCTGATTTGTCTTATTTTTATCCTATGACATCACAAAAGAAAGCTTAATAAATACGACAAATATACAAAATATTTTTAGAAGAGGTCAAACAAAACAAAAAAACAGCTTAAGCCTTGGACATCATTGGTTTTGAACATTAATTATGAAGATTTTAGAAGAATGATGATGTTTAAGCGCTCTAAATATATTTTGTACTCTGAATGAGATTGTAAAGTACGCATAAAGTTTATTTTTAAAACATGGGTGAAAACATTTAGGACCGTGATTTCCGTTCCAACAAGGCACTGAATTCGCCATGTTAAAACAGCTAGCTAGACATTATTTTATGCTAACATAAATTGTCCAATGATGCGTTTAAATCACAAAGTTTAATCCATTTGAGGAAGGAATTGAACTTGTAAAGATGATCGTTAGCACCTCCTGTTATTTTTATCGACGGATGTGACGGAGAAATTCTAATAATTGAGAAAAAACGTGATCGCTATGGACAAAAAAATTGAAATGCAACATCAAATATGAAAAGATGAGCCATTCCAAAGTGGAATTTGCAAAGACGGCGAGAATAACCAGGGTCAGTAAACGCATCACGGGGAAGGAAATTCTACCACGGCAACAAGATCGGGAATTCAGTCAAAATCTTTGGTAGTCGCTAACTCACTTATTTGTAAAATGCCTAGAGAGAATATTGCTATGATCAACCAGCCTATTTTTCCAAATATAAGTTGTTCCTATTTTTTTTCAACTTATATATACATATTTATATCTTGTCATTGAGGCTTAAATAATCCTAAAAAGGTTACAATGTATTTTGATTATTATGACTTGAATTTATGGTTGTTTTTCGGTTTTAAAAAATAAAAGGACCTCCAAAAATGTGACCAAAACGTATGTTTTTTTCCCTTTTCGTCGTGCGTTCTTAGGCTATTTAAAGGGTAAATGTACCGTTAGGGTCATGTGACCGATTGCCTGTTGGTTTGGATCCCACGTCGACTCGTATGAGTTATTGTCCCGGGCCCAAATCGAGTAGTGAGGAGGTCCTGTCTACATCCGGGAGCCGTGGATCTGGAAAAGCTGCGAAAAAAAAAAAAAAAACAAGATGATGAGCAAGCCGATCCGCCAACCACCGCGCCACGTTGCGTATTTAGGAGCTATCTAGCTAGCTAGCTGTGGCGAAATGTTGGAAATGCTGAAAATGGAACGTGTCAACAAAAAAAAACATGGTGGTTTGGCGAGAGTTGTCAGGTGACGGCACGGAAACACCCGAAGCGATTCGGTTCCTCACCCTTTCCTTTATTTTGGAACATAAGGAACATGACTCCCTCATTCTCTAAGCCACTCATCATTGGGTGGTGCACTTTCTGGCCCTGCCTCAGCCTCCTCCTCTTCTTCTTCCTCTTTGGCAGCCTCCTGCTCCTCTTCCTCCTCCTCCTCTTGTTGTTCCTTCCGCGTCTCCGTGGGCTGCCGTCGGCGGGAAGGATGGGAGGGAAAACGAGAATGGGTCCGATGAACAAACAAAACAAAAAAATGAATGCCGATGAGATGGTGGATCGATATATATGGCTAGTATATATATATATATATATCCGTCCAACCGGATGAGGGAGGAAAGTGAAAGCACAAAATGGAAGGTCACTGGAGGTGAGGGATGGAGTGGATGACATTTGAGAGTGAGGGAGTGACATTTGGAGCTGGCGGCATCAAAGCCACCATTCACAACACTCCACTCAAAAGCAAGGGCGACAACTAACTCCCTGCGCATTGTCGCTAAGGGCGGGCTGATATATTATTGCCAAAATAGTCATATTTTCTGGCATTTACCTTAGTTTTGTGGCACTGCTCGGTCCCCAGCCCGGACCCGGCCGTGTGGAGCTCTTTGGAAACCACGCAGAGGAACTCGGCCTGATCTTCCGTCCCGTAGCTGTACGACGAGCCGATGTTCACCATCTGCAAACACAAGGTGGCGCTTTATCGGCGGGAAGCCAAGCTAAAACAGACAAAAACTTAAGGGACTCTCGTGCATGCTGGGTCAGGTTGGGGAGGGTCGGCAGCGGGCGAGAAGCACGCTTCGAGGTTAGCTAGGTTGATTGGTTGGTGGGGGAGGGGTCAAAGTGAAGTGGGAGGGGTCGGGAGCAGCGTGAGTCCAACCCACAGTCCAGAGCAGTCCGGCGCGGGGCTTTCTGCAGGCGCGTACGCTGACCTGCTCAAACTTCCAGCCGTCCGACATGGTGGACACCATCTGGGTCAGCTCCTCCTCCTGACACTGCAGCACTCGATAGACGTGCTTAGGGGGAACCTGCTGGCAGAGGGTTACCATTGCGTTACTTTCCGGAGGACCGATCACTTCAACTAGACCGCTTGAGGGCGCGGAAAGTTAAGTGCGGCGCGGTGGGGGAGTGGGAGTACCGCTGAGGCGGGTTGCCATTATATAAGTGCCAGTGCAACCATCCCGAGAAAAAAAAAACAAAAAGGAGACAGAACGCTTTCCGTACTTGTACTTATAGGAAAAAATAAAAGTGGTACAGTAGCAGATGCTGTATTTATTAGCAGTTAGCGTGGTTAGCATGTCCGCCTTACAATCCCGGTTGTTTCCGACATTTCTGTGTGCATGCTAGCTGTGCTAAGCTAGCTGGTTAAACACTTTAAATTGTGCCTATCTACTAAAATAAAATCCTAAACAGCTAATCTTTGTAATATGATCCGTGGTACAAAATATGACAAAGTATGCAGTAAGAAATGATGGATTTGAGGTTTTTACCTGCGTGGACTTGGAGTCCCTCTCTAAAATGCGCTCCTTGATGAGTTTAATAAGAGGGGTGATGTTATAGAACTCGGCCTCCTCCAGCACCCCTTGAAATAAAATCAAATTTCATTTCAACAATTTCAATCTTTAAATACAATTTGATGAAATGCATAGAAATGAATGGCACCTTCTTCGGCCAGTTCCTTGTTGTAGACCAGTTTCCCGTGGCGCAAGTAATTGAGGATAGGTCCAAAGTAGGTGGGGTCTCTGTCAATCACGTAGGCACCCGTCTCGTCCTGTAAACAATCCAAAATTTGCATTAGTAGAATTATTTAGAGACCTCTGTTTACTTAGCCTTAAATGTTGAAACAAGATGGTCGAATTTGTCCGTTTTGCCCTCAATGTGAGATTTGCATGCATAACAAAAATAAGAAAATGGCTGAGTCAGCGACTGGTATAAACTTTGACATGATCGTGTGGAATTAAAAAGCTCCTGCGGCCGAGTGGGCGGAATCGTTTCCACCGTATCCCGCTCGTTGGGGCTATTTTTACACAATCTGGGAAACGGGCTGTCAAATTTGGGCCCTTTACACATAAAAAAAAAACATGTTTACGTTAGTACTGAAGGAGAAATACACAGCACCCCATTCCAGCATCCATTTTATCTGTTTGTATCATCGTGGAAGAAAATCGAGTGCTGTCAGAATGAGAAATGTGTCATATTTAGGAATGCTACACGTGAGGTGGATGTCGCTCGCCCACTCCGCCGAGGGTGCCGTGTTGACCGCCCAAGACGAAGAAGCACGTGTTCTTCCATCTGACTCAAGAAGAAGCGAGGATGCTGTAACGCACGCACACCCACGCACACACGACGCCATGCGGGGCGTAAAATAAACGGGGAGTGAGTGCTTTTCTCAGTGTTTGTTTAATGGCGCGGAAAGCCCACAACATGGCGCTTCAGCTCTTCTTTTATTACTTTTTAATGCAAAATACAAAGTTCTGATGATGCCATACGATGTCCTTTGATTGGCTGGCAAACCAATTAAGGCAAGATGACCGGGATAGGCTCCAGCACCCCCGCTATCCTTGTTTAGATAGGCTCTAGTCTAGGGAAATTGACTGAATGATTATTGCTGGTCCTAATTTGACTTACAAAACCAATAGGCTTCGCCATTTTCGACCGTAACATCATTTCTATTTGTAATTTTGAACGAAATAAAAACCTGAGGCTTGTAGTATGGAAAGAAAATGTGAAAGATATGTCTTTTTTGGCCAAGTAAACACAGTAGGCGTTAACTGAGAAGGTAAATATGTATGGTGAATACTGTGGAAGATTGTTAGCTAGCAATACGTGAAAATAAGGTGGGAAGGGGTTAGACTATTTCACGGTTTTAAAGGGGGGGTTCCTCGAAGTGTGTACCGAGGTGTCGTTGCTGGGCTCACCGTGTCCGAGTGTAGGTCTTGCTGCTGGCACAGTCGGTACAGGAACGAAGTTTGCTCTTTGAGGAGCGTCTGCCTGGTCGTCAGGAAGACGGTGCCGCCGACGTTGAGGCGAACCCACTTGCCATTATTCCCCCCGCCGGGTTGAATGAGCGAGCCGCCGTTAGCTACGCTAGGCGAGCTTTTCCCGCCGGTTTCGCTCGAGTCTGTCGGGGAAGAAGCGGAGTCCCCCGCTTCGTTGTCTTTATTATTATTGTTGTTGTTGTTATTGTTGTTTTGGTGGTGCTGGTGCTGGAGGTAGCCACCGCGGACCACCGGGTCCAACTCGTCGTCTGCCGTGTCGCTTGACATTTGGATGGAACAGGGCGCTTGTTGTTGTTGTTGTTCTTCTTCTTCGCTTGTTCCCACCGACTGACTTGGTGGCTCCTTGATTTCTGGCGCTGAGCAGCTGCGCGTAATTTCTGGGCGGGGCTTGCAAAAAGTCCAGGTGCATTGTGGTCCGGGTAGTTCGTTTTGCCCTGTGAAATGCTCGATAGGTGCTCATGCTCGATAGGTTACGGTAAATATTTGTATAATAGGCCTGTCAAAATATAAAACCCCGACTAAACAAAAATTTGTGACAAGAAAGCTGAAATATAATTAGTTGAATAAACAATTCATTGCGTTACGTTTACTTCATTGTGAAAATGACATCGTCAGCTAATATATTGTGGTGGGTGCTTGCATAATATCTCAAAATGCAACAATTTCAATTCTGACTTAGACCACAAGCATTATGCATTAGAAAGGGGGGTTTGGGTGAAGAAAAAAAGGAATTTACACCCCAGATGGGACTCGAACCCACAATCCCTGGCTTAGGAGGCCAGTGCCTTATCCATTAGGCCACTGGGGCTCGTACAGAGTAGGGCGTGTTGTTCTTTTATAAAACAGATAATAGGCTATATTGTATGTTGGTTACGTAATTGAAAAATATATTTACATTAAAAGCAACAAAAACAAATCGTTTAAACAAATTCATAATACAGAGGGAATCCATTAATATGGTGACACATTGTCGAATGTTCCATTTTCAACTTTGCAAGGGTCAATGACTTCAAACAGCATCCGAAACGTCATAGGATAGCATGCAAAGAGTGATGCGTGGCTAGCAAAGTTAAAGCTGTCCTAATAGTCAATTAAAGGTCGGAATAAGCGTTAAATTATTTTAAATTTGGACCTGTCTTGGAGTGGAACATTCGCATCTGCGCACTACGCTCGTGTTGTGGTTACACTGATTTGGACTACGGAAGGATTCTAATTACATTGTCTGTATGGAGGTAAATGCACTCATAAAGGGTTAGATAGGCAAAATCAACTACTAATCCACTTGTATAAGTCGGCAGTATTCATTAAAGATCAGGTATGAGAAGTATCCGAGTATCCTACTAGGTATTTAGCCATTAGCATTAGCTAGCTGCCCAGTACGCAACGGCGTAAAGGACAATTTGCCTACATATTAACCATTAACACTACCACTTGACACATCTATCCAATTTTATTTAGGATCTAAAAATGTCCCTGAAGCTATTTGGGAGATCGTTCAATCCCAAGAAGATTCCTCCGCGAAAATCTCGGTCTTTGTCCAGCCTTCACACAGTAGGTTTCAGTTCCAAAATATTTATATATCTGTATAAAGTGCATGATTATTCGGAGAGTGAATATGCCTTTTTGTTTTAGTTGGACCGATCAACACGGGAATTGGAATTGGGCATTGAATGTGGACCTCCAACACTTTGCATTGGAGGACATACATTGAAATTTGAAGATGGACAATGGACTTCAGGTGATATTGTGTATATTTTTGAATATAGTGTTAAGAAAAAGCTAATGGCTCAGCATTGAGAGCTGCTTTTGGTTCCTTCTGTTTATGACTTGGAGAAGGCCATCCATCCCATTTGATACCGAGTCCAATTACTGTGTAATAAACGTTTGTCTGTTTTTCTCTTTCCAGCAACGGGTGGAAATGCATCGTTTCGAGAAGTAGAACGACTTAAAAAGAAAAACACACAACTGATCGAGGAGAACAATCTCCTAAAATTAAAAATAGAAATTCTTCTTGACATGGTAAGGTAACAATTTGATATCGACTTCAATTTTTTTTGGTTGAATTTCTATTTCTTTCTATTTAGTTGACAGAGTCCACCGTAGAATATCACCTGATGGAGAAAGAAGTGAAAGAGATCAAGTCTCAGCATTGACAATGATAAACGTATCCAAGATGGCGACGTCGGTGGCAGTAGCTGTGTCCACCGTTATTTGTTTTCGTGTTTTACAGCCCTTCTATCTTTTTTTAATTACATTTTCATATTTCTTAATACATTCCTTTTTACTTTACACTTTATACTTTTTACTTGAGTGTTTTTACAGCTTTGTTCCAGTTTTTGTCCAACTTTACAACCTCAACGGCGGTAGCTCCGTCCACTCTTGCTCGTTTTGTGTTTTTTCTCTGCTGTGTCTGTATTCTCACCCTTTTGCTACTGCAACAATGAAATTGACCGAATAAGGGATGAATACAGTTATCCATCCATCCATCCATTATAATACCTTCCTTATAGGAAGCTTTTTTATTGGATTGATGTTTTGTTTATAGATGTGTGTAAAGATAAATGCACTATAACCTGGTGTTACATGCATTAATAATGATTTCTATTGTTTTGAGCAATACCATATTTTCAGAACTAAGTTAAATAAATGCCTTTTTTACATTTTTTTACGTATTCTAATTGTATTTATCTTTGTGGCAAATTGATTGATAATTCTTTCACATTAAAGTGAAATTAGGAACAATAAAACACGATTGATTTGATTGGAATAAGTTTATTAAATCATTTTGGATTTCTTTCAATATTGTGATGATCAGTTATGTATGGATTTAATAAAAAAAAGTAACAAACAAGATACATTTCAGTTTTGTGATTTCTGTATAGATTTATTCTTTTACTCATGATTTCATAACAACAATATTTGTACGTTAACCATATAATATTCTGATAAAATGATAATTTGTGTTAAATTTTGCAGCAACAAATTGAAGTACTGTAGTATTTGATATCAATATTTTAGACATAGCAAAAAATACTAGATGTTTTTAGTATTCAACTTTTTATTCATTATTATACTGTAAGTTACGCTACATAGTATATCTAATACGTAGTTTTTAATATATCTGCCAAAGAAAACCCCGCCTCACGGAATTAAACATTGAATTTGATTGGCCAGCCTAATTTGACTATACTGATTGGTCAATTACCGCGCATGCGTCCTATCAAGCAAGATAGTATTGCATTTTCGCTTTAGCGCTTTAGCTGTCGTTCCTAGCTACTTTTCTTGTCGCCAGACTACACTTTAACGTGCCGTCTAAAACTTCAATAGGTGGATTCCAGTTGCATTGTTGTTGAACCTACACGCGACCATGCCGAGAGGCGGTAAGTGTCATCACTAGAACGCCGTAAATAGTTGAAGTAAGCTGACCGGAGAGCGGGCAAAGTGACAAGACGTCGCTTTTACGCATGCTTAGCACTTAGCATGCTAACCGAGTCGTCATGTAGTACTGTATGCGAGGACTGGTGGTGTTGCATTCACGGCCCTGGAAACAATTTTTTTTTCTTTTACCGGAATGCGTATTCTTTAACAATTTTCTTTCACAATGTTTGTTTACCCCCAGGATACCCAAATTATTAAAATATTAAAATCCATGTGTATTGTTAGATGTAAACTACGAGTGTAAAATAATCATAAATGTGTGTCAGCCTATTTATGAACGAAATTAATCATTGACTATTCTTGCTGGGTTTCCATTTTAACTGGAGGGCCTGAAAGAACGTTAGCTCAAAATAGATTGGACGTCTAGAGCCGTCATTTTTCAATTTACCAGTCACTCGTTCTAGAATGAGATCTGAAAGTGTCAAATTTTAAAGAGCTGTCAATTTTCTGATTTTTTTAAAAATGTATATTACATGATAACCTCTGACATTGATTTGAATTGACACAGGTAAAAAGGGCCACAAGGGCAGAGGGAAGCAATTCAGCAATCCCGATGAGATCGATCGACAAATGAAAGCTCAGAGAGAACTGGTGATTAAAGAACTGTCCCTTTACAATATATTTTTTTCAAATAATTTCAATCTAAAATGCTATATCTGCCTCCAACAGGAAGCCAATGCAGGTGTAGAAAAAGAAAGTGGTTCCGAGTCTGACGAGGAAAGCAGCAGCGAAGAAGAATCGGAGGTCAGCACCGCCCCCTGCTGTCCTTTTACTACTATGACAGCCATCAGTTATATCTGACATGTCGCTCTTTTTTTTGCTCGCAGTCCAAGAAGAGGAGCGGCGTGGAGGGCCTGATAGAAATCGAGAATCCAAACCGCATCTCTCAAAAAAGCAAGAAAGTGACAGAATTAGACGTGGACGCTCCTCCGGAGCTTTCTCGCCGAGAGAGGTGAGTTTTTTTTAGGGAGAAACGGGGAAAAAGAAGCTCCGATGCCCACTGATCCAACATTTTGACGTCAGGGAGGAAATCGAAAAGCAGAAATCTAAGGAACGTTACATGAAGCTTCACCTGGAAGGCAAGACGGAACAAGCCAGAGCCGACTTGGCCCGGCTCGCCATCATCAAGAAACAGAGGGAGGAAGCCGCCAAAAAACGAGATGAACTCAGGAAAGGTGAGGAGAAAGAAAACACCGGTTGTTGGTTGAGTTCCAGTCCCTTAAAGTGTCTTTTTCTCGCTTTCTAAGATGCCGAGGATGGCAAATCCAAGCGCTAGGACCCCCGCGAGAACGTCAACATGTCAAAAATGGGAATGGCATCCCGCCCGAGAGCCAAAACTCGACAAAAACAACGGCAGGAAAATGAAGAGAAGCGCAACATTTGGGATCTTTCCGTCCGCAAGAGCTCACCACCATCTTGGCTCTAAATTGGTAGTAACTCTGTTAATTCATCATTTGCATTCCTCTTCTTTTTTTTTTGCAATTTACATTTTTTTTACAAGAGCTGGCCAGGACTTAAAGGAAGCGTAACTTTTTCATTTTTTTCCAATATTCAGCAATATTTTCCCCAAAATGGATGCAAATTTGCGTTTTTCCATTCGATCGATACGCGACGACTTTATCAAGTGGACATTTCTTGTAATGCCTCAAAGTAGAAGGATTATTACTTGAACTACTTTTTGATACGCTGGTGTTTAGTTGTACTTTTTTCATTGTTATACAATATTCATAAATACATCTTTAGAAGCCTTGCATCAAAGTGGCCTTGTGCTGGGATTTTTTCAATGTTTTTTTTGTTGCCTTTTTCTTCATATTTTACCAAAAACTGCCTCACTGACTTTAACCATTTCTTTTTTAAATATATACCACATTATTGTTAAACTTTTTTGTTGGTTTTTTTTTCTAATTTGACCCAAAAAAAAACTTATTGTTGATTTTGGCCATGTAAAATTTAAATTTAGTACTTTCCAGCACACATAAAATAAAGTAAGAAAACCACCAATTAGTTATATTTAGTACAAATAAAGCTTCGACATAGAAAAAAAAAAAGTTCCTCAAGTTTTCCTTCATGTTTTTGAAGTCATTCAATAAAGAAATAAAAAAAAATAAAAAAAAGTAAGGCATTGTATTCATTTCTCACCCACTGCATTTTTTTATTATTCAAATAAAAGTATACTATACATCAGGATTTGTTCTGCTTGTGGTAATTTAAAAAAAACAAAAATGGCTTCATCTTAATTTCCAGTTAAAAATATAAGTGTGTCATCTGTATGGAATATTTCAGGACGCATGATAGTCTAAAAGTGCCAATAAATACGCGTTAATAGGCAAATGAGTGGATATTTCAGGCAATAATATACACAATACCATTTATTTATTTACAAATAATAGTATTGGTGTGGATATGCTATTATAATGTTGATAAAATAATTGTTTTTTGTTGACATCCACCAATAGAATTGGTATCACGTCCAAAAATGGAATTGGTGCAACAGTTATAAAAAAATATGGCATTAAAAGTGCACAGGAGGTATACAAAAAAGTCTGCAAAAGTTATAAATTCCTTACATAATTCAACTTAGAACTGTATTTATAATGCTGAAAATTGATGCTATTTGTATAGAGAGATAATTGTCCTCTATTTAAGACATTTAAAGGTTCGCTTAACATTCTCATAAAATGTCAAAGCTAATGTTTTGATTGGAAGTTTAGCCCAAAATTAGCATTTGTTTGGATTTTTTTGCACATTTAAAATCCGTTTGCAGCAAAAAATGGGCCAAAAAATATGGGTCCGATATAATATATCTTCATGAGGAGTGTTCACTATGATTTTTTGGTTATGTGATGACACCCCAAATTTAAAAAAAATGCTCCAAAACTGGTCTCAAACTTTGATTTCCTCCTCATCGTCGTCGTCCATGAAATCGTAGGAAATTTTCTTAACCATCCGCGAACGGCCCGTTTCCGTCTTTTGGCGGCCGCCGTAATGGCGGGCCAGGACGTCCGTCGCGCTCTGGAAACGCTCGCTCTCCATCCTCACCGCCGAATTTCCCGTTTCGGCTTTCCCGGACGTTCCCGCGGCCACAAATTGGTCCACGCCGCCTCCGTCGAGTGCGTCCTTTCCTTCCTCTGGCGAGTCCTTCTCGGATCCTCGGTCCAAGCCCCCCCACAAGTCTCGATCCCGAACGTCGGCGTCCAGTAAGCCAAAGACCTCGCTCATGAGGGAAGGGCCCAAGTCCAAGTGGAAGGCCTCTAACGAGGCGAAGGAGCCGGAAAAAGCGCGGGATTCGGGGTCATAGGTCACGACGGTGGAGGAGCGGGCCGTCCAATCGGTGGAGTCGGTCACGGAGGCGTCGTGGGGAGGGACGGACGGTTGTTGGCGCTCGGAGCGGGATGGACGGGGCAGCGTGACAAATCCAGACTCCAAACCTGAGAAGAAAAAAAAAATGTATGTTCCATTTATCATATTTTTATCATGGTGAATTTGTCTTGATTTATTGGGAGGAGGCTTAAACTCATTCAAATATTATTCTTATTATTTGTGAGTGTGAATGTATACATATATGCAGATTTTTAGTAAGGCTACAACAAATAATAACTCCATTATTGCGTTGCTCTTAGATTTTCGCAATTTAACAATACAGCCACCAGGTGGCAGTCTAACACAATAAATCAATAGGACCAAAAGTCGTATAAACAATTTTCAAATGATCAAATTCAAACACATTTTTTTGGAATTCTTTGAAAAGAAACGACCTAAATTTAGTACTTAGTATTTATTATTTCAATTATTAAAAAATGTAATTAGATTTAGAATCATTTAATATGCACTATGTATTTCTTAAATTCAGTTTTATTTATTACTACATATTTAAACAATTGCTTACTTTTGGAGAATTTTAAATGATATATATATATTTTTTATATCCGAATGAAAAATGATAGTAGGACCCCTTTCTCTCACATGAATGTAAAAAAAACATTTAAGAAACAAAATGATAAATACTACACGTCAACATTCCAACTATTTTAAGACAGACATGAGACAGAACATGTTAGCTAGATTAGATTTATGTTGCTGCAGAAGTAAGATTTATGCTTCTAACGCACACCCGCACATTCTCAAAGGTAAGTGTGCTGTTAATGTGGCTCATTCCAAGACTGACTTGATCATTTTACGGCCGGCCGTGTCTGGATGTCTGCCTTTTATCGGCTGCACAGAATATAATAGCATTGTGATGTCACAACCAGAATGTGGACGTTCCCTGTGGCCTTGTTTTGGCTGGAAAAAAAAACCTGATATAAAGGCATAAGACTAGGCTTTACTTTCAAACTATTCCACAAAATGTAGCTTTTCATAAAGTGCAATACTATGTGTCCTGTGAGTGCAATCAGTGGATTGACATCAGGTGCTTCTCTTGCCCAACCCCCGTCGCCTCAAGTTTGTCGGCTTGAGCCAAAATCTTCCTGCCAAGCCCCAGTGGCCCAACCCCCGTCCATTCAATTTTATCAGCTATGTATCTGTCGGATGGCCCTGCCTGCTATAAACTGTCAAAAGCTACTGCCCCCACCCACCCACATCATCCCCCTACACCATCCCAACCCCCATCAGTTCAACTTTTTCACCTATGTATGTGCCTTTGTCATCTTTGCAAAGCGACCCCTGCCTCCTATAAACTGTCAGGAGCCAATTCGAGACTTTCTTTTACCTATTTAAAATGTGTGCCATCAAAGTGCAAACTTTGGACCATTTTGAACCATTTAAGAGCACTTTTGTTAAAATTATATTTCACATATTTCATTCTACACAGCTGTGTAATGATGAGAATAAAGGCTTTTGATTTGATATACAGGCATAGCATCCCATAATAGTAGGCTTTCATTTCAAACTATTCCTCAAAATGTAGCTTTTCATAAAGTGCAATACTAAGTGTCCTGCAAGTGCAATCAGTGGATCGCCATCAGCTGCTTCTTCTTGCCCAACCCCCGTCGCTTCAAGTTCAGGCAGGGGATGGTTTTGCAGAGGTGAAAAAGTTGAATTGATGGGGGTTGGGATGTCTTGGGGGGATGGTGTGGGGAGGTGGTGTGGGGAGGTGGTGTGGGCTTTTTTTCCATCAAGCATTGACCAACATTGACCGACTGAGCTGACCGACAAACTTGAAGCGACGGGGGTTGAGCAGAAGAAGCAGCTGATGCCGATCCAGTGATTGCACTCGCAGGACACTCAGTATTGCACTTTATGAAAAGCTAACTTTTGTGGAATAGTTTGAAATGAAAGCCTACTATTATGGGATGCTATGCCTGCATATCAAATCAAAAGCCTTTATTATCATCATATGCAGATGTGTAGAATGAAATGAGTGAAATATAATTTAACAAAAGTGCTCTTAAATGGGTCAAAATGGTCAAAAGTTTGCACTTTGATGGCACATATTTGAAGTAGGTAAAAAAAGTCTCGAATTGGCTATTGACAATTCATACAAGGCATGGTGTCTTTGCAAAGGTGACAAAGGCACATACATAGGTGAAAAAGTTGAACTGATGGGGGTTGGGATGTCGTGGGAGGAGGGAGGGGGTAGTAGCTTTTGGCTCAAGACGTCCAGCACCGACCGAGCTGACAAATTTTGAACCAGCGGGGGTTGGGCAGAAGAGGCAGCTGATGCCGATCCACTGATTGCACTTGCAGGACACTTAGTATTGTGCAAAGTTTTGCTCTGTTGATGTTGAATCAAAGCACTCACTTTTGGCTTTTTTTTAGTTTTCCCAGCCTTGTTAAATACATGCCTAGTCTTATGGGATGCTACATCTTCCCTCATATGTCCAATGCTTCAATTTTTTTGAAGGCGCCCGCTCACTCTTCAATGGTCAAAGGTTTGTGGTTTATTGGCTTTTGTTTGAAATAAATAAAACAAAAAGTCTTGAACTGGCTTTTGACAGTTTATACCAGGCAGGGTCCATAAGGGTAGATACATAGCTGACAAAATGGAATGGACGGGGGTTGGGTCGGCTGTGGCTTGGGAGGAAGATTTTGGCTCAAGCCGACAAACTTGAAGCAACGGGGGTTGGGCAAGAAGAAGCAGCTGATGCCGATCCACTGATTGCACTTGCAGGACACTTAGTATTGCACTTTATGAAAAGCTACATTTTGTGGAATAGATTGAATGTCTTACAGGATGTTATACCTTTATATAAAATCAAAAGCCATTATAGTCATCATTACACAGCCGTGTTGAATGAAATATGTGAAATATCATTCAACAAAAGTGCTCTTAAATAAGTAAAAATTGTCAAAATCCAATCTGACTCGGACAGATGGAGAAACGTTATACGTTTTTTTTCTTACCGTACGAACTGGTCCGCTCCGCCGGCGTGCTCTGAGAACCCGAAAAGAGCGTCTTTGCCACGGGGGTGCCGTTACACATGTCCACATCCAGCCTCGGGAGCGAGACGGCATTCTTGATGATGGGGGAGACGGCCGGGGGAGGGAAGGACGTATCCTTGGAGACGTCCCGTCCCCGGTGGTCCGAACCCCTGCGGATCTGTCGGAGGGTCCTGGAGAAAAAAGCCCCCAGTTTTCCGTCGGGGGCGCCGTCGGACTCCGTCTCCCCATTGGCCGAGCCGCCGCCGTGGTTGCTGAGGAAGGATGTGTCCCCAAAGACCTCGCCGCCACGCCCCACGTGCATGGTGTGGCGGAAATCGCCCAGCGGGGGGCTGATCATGTCCGCCGTCAGGTCGGTTTTCAGGCGCCGTTTGCCGTGGGATGGCGTCACCAGACCTTTTAGGCCCGAGAGCTTTTCCTGGAGATTCATTGAGCGAAAAAAATGTCCCGTCTTGTCCAAATGGGGAATGTGAAGGACTACAAAAATGGAAACAAGGGGACGGAAATCTTATCCACGTTTATCGTAGGCAAGCCAAAGTTTGTCCCAGTCTTTGCCGGGCATGGTCGAATGGCGGGATGGGACGGACGTCAATTTTGGCAGATTTGAGCGCCGTCAAGTCCTCGCTGGTTTTTGGCGTGGTCCGCGTTGGCTCCAAAATGGCTCCCAGTCCAGCTGCCAATACTTTTGTGGTCGTCGCGGCGGGCGTGGGAGCGTCTATGTGGGGGCAAAAACAAGGAGACAGAGTCTGTCTTTAAAACTGATGGATGTTGGACAGCGTTCGGTGAAAAAAAGACAGTAAAACTGCACTGGGTGCAAAGTGACAAGCTAGCTAGCGACATATAGCAGAGTGCTAATTCATTGAGATTTTATTCCCAAAAACTGGTCGCCTGCCGACACCATGATGGACGTCCAATCATTAATGAAGCACTGTTACTATTAATGTCATACTAAAACGACATCATTAGTAGTATATGTGTATGTGTACATATATGTGCAACATGCTTTTTTATTTATATATTTATTCATTAACTTACTTATGACCTATAGGGTGTCTTTTGCTGTGTCTGTATTCACACCCTCTTGCTACCGTGACAGGGAAATGTCCCAGATACGGGACGAATAAAGTTATCCAATCCAATCCCTTTTCAGATTCCGCATCTCCTCAGCAGGGTCCCTTGGGCAGGCCTTTTAGCCAGAGCCGAGGGGCATCTGGAAGCGAGAGGCGGAGGAAGGAAACACGCCGCATACCAGCGCTGAGCCCAGCGCAGTCTAATACAGAAAAAAAAAAAGGGGGGCACGTGTCCTCGCGGAAAAGACTACGTGACTCGAAGGGACATTGGCGGGCTCAAAGAAGTAGGAAAATTGTTCAAATCCGTGGCCAAGATTACGTTTATTTGCTGAATTGGACCATTTTTGTCTCATTTTCACAATTATAATAGCGAGGGTGCACCTTGGCCAGAGGAAGAACACATTTCATTTTCCCTAGACGTCCCTAGATGACCATTCATGTGCCGCCAAGTAATGCTCGTTTTATGATTAATTTTGAAAGTCCATGTCTGACACTCAACGTCCAATCATTTTGAACCGTGGATTGGACGCCGATGCCTGATTAACAATGATGTCATTATAGTATTATTAGTATCGGTGGAACCCGAGTGATAACCCGCCGGATTAAGGAGAATAGCCTTGATGGAGATTTTACAGTTGTAATCCACTGGGTGACCTTTGACCTTTGGCGCAGAAACCACCATTCCGTGACTTCCGCTCGTTAAATACGAACGGCGTTTCTACGTGTTTACGTGTTTGCCAGGTCGCATAAACACGGTTTCTGGGAGCAGGATAATTAGCAACGCAAGCTATCAACAGCCTGTAAAAACATACGCTAATACTTTTAATACCATAATCCTAGTAGCGGTCTGCCTGGGGGCGCTAGAGGGGGGCCTGAAGAGGGACATACCCCCCGATAATCCTTTAAATCTTCATCTTTGTTATACCAAGGCTACTTTGGCGACCGTTTTAGAGCCATTTTAGTTTCGTCAAGCATGGAATGTGTCGTTTTCTCCCATTGGTTGTCGTTTAGTGACCACATCTCGTCACCGATTGGACGGGAAGAGGGAAAATTCGGGAAAAGTCTACGTAGGAAACATGACAGGCTCCAAATGAATGGACTTTGTCAGTGTCTCGCGTCCTTGGGGCTCTAACTCGGCCAACCAGGTGAACAAACATGCCAGATAAGGCCACATTTTTCCCACTCTTTGACAAATATCCAGGATGCGTTCAAGTCTATTTGTTTTTTCCAAATCCCATTATGACTTTATACAACTCAAAGACCCCCCACTCCTATTTTTAGCCCCCCCAACTCTGATTCTCAAGAAATTGTCAAACATTTCTAGTGAAGTAGACTCCTTCCAGAGTGTAAAACTGGAAGATGAAAGCTGGCGTTCCCATTTCCCAGCGACCATAAACGCATCCTCGTAAAAGAAATAAGAGCCTGAGTGCTTTAAAGAAAAATGAAAACATTGGAAATTACAGCGTTGGTACCAGAACGGCCTTGACTTGTAACTCGAAACTCGGGCTCTATTTGCATGCCTTAAATTAAGTGGACGGGCGGGGGCGGGGCTTGACGAGCCATCGGTGGCGGTGGTGACACGGTCGCCGTGTTGGAGGAGGGGGGGGGGGGATGCTGGGGAATCTGGCGTTGTGGAGACAAATAAAGCAAGAGGTGGTCAAATTTTGCACCTCTGACTTGTCGCTTGCGTCAATGACGCTTGGAGGTCGCAAAGGTCGACGCTTCAAAGGAATGCCAGTCGCAGGTTTGAAAAAAAAGAAGCTAAAAGTGTAAAAAATGGACTCTCTGTGTCTGCAATAAAGTCGAAGAAAATGACATCGTCATCTTATACTTGTGAAAAAATGACTTTTCAAGACAAAGTCAAACAAATCAACCGTTTTTCTGTGATGGGATGGCGCATAGATGGATGGATGGATGGATGGCCATTTGGTGTTTTAATTAGCAAGCCTAATTGCCCTTTGGCGAGGATGGCGTGGAATGTGACGCCGGAGCATCAATGGGAAATCCTGTCAGACAAAATGTGTCGTTACGTCGGGATCGCCGACAGAGGAATTTCGGGAACTAGAAGACAATCATGCTCTCATCTTGATTTGACAACAGTATTACCATCCCAAATACCAGGATTTTTATTGGAGTGTCTTTGCCTTTTTTTACACATTAGCTGACTATTGACCATTCCAGATGACCAATTTATATGAAGTTGGAGGTTTAGCAGCGAATTCAACAATCACCATTTATATATTTATATGTTTATTTATTCATGGTTATTTATATATTTATTTTTATTTTAATGTTTAAATTTTGAACATGTATTTATTTTTAGTGTTATTTTTTATTTATTTATTAACTTAATTATGACCTATTTATTTACCTCTAAAATGGCTTTTGCTGTGTCTGTATTCTCACCCTCTTGCTACTGTGGCAGAGAAATTTCCCGATTACGGTATGAATAAAGTTATCCAGAATTTGGAGCTTCCCACCATGATTTGAGGACCACAGCAAAAAAAAAAAAAAAAGGGTAGCCCAGATCTCTTAACCGTCAGTCAGGACGGAAAACATGACCTGGTAGCAAAAGTCCACTTTTGAAAACGTCAAATGGCAATCCATGAATGACAGATGGAAGACAAATCAGACAAAAAAAATGAAGACTAGCAACTCACCCAAAAACTGAAGAAAGACGGGCAAAAGTCACAAAGGCAGTTTTTCCTCAAAATCCAAATCCAGCGCAAGTTGGTCCGTGTGTGCAGTGGTTCCACGGAGCGGTCGCGCTTACTGCTGCCGTGTGTGTGTGTCTTACCAATGTGTGTGTGTGTGTATGCAGAAGCCGAGGACAAGAAAAGTGGGCGGTCCTTTGGGTCCGACGGCGCTCTAATGAGCGGGCCCCCGTCGGGGGTCCTGGCCGACTGCAATGGACCGCAAGAATCCAAATGGTTTCCTCCAAACTACACTAACGCCTTGGGATACGAGCTCAATCCCCGTACGCCAATGTGCTCGTATCTCAAATCAGTTTTTCCCGATAGAAAATAAAGAAATACAAAATGAATCTGATCCAAATGTCAAGGTATGCCGTACTGGAATTATTACAAGAAATAATGGGTGGAAATGGAGCTGTCCTCCAGCCCAGCAGGGGGCGCTATCGAAAATCGTTTGTTAGCCACTGTATCACTTGATTTTTTTTGTCTGAAGCAATAATTCATTGGATGTTGGTCTCTAGAATGTCCAGAACGTGTCATACTCCTCCTCCTCCTCCCTCTTCCTCTTGTGAAAACATTCATGCGGGGGTGTTGTAGCACAGCAGTTGTTGCCGCCTCTCAGCAACTTGTCAAAAAAGGCCTTTTGGGAGGACATAAAAGTCACACTTTGCAACTTTTATATGACGTCGGCTTCAATTTTGGGAACAATTCTTGCCACCATGATGACCAAAAAGACTTTTTTTAAACTGTGTTCTGATTGGCCCAATAAGGAGACGAGAATTCTACTTTTACACACACACACACACACATCCTTTTCTGTGGGTGTGCCGTTTGACCACAGGAATGACCCCCGCAAAAAAAAAATTAAGCCACAGCACTTTTCCCACCGACTTTTTTATTTTATTTTTGCACTGATAGCCATTTTACAAAGCGTTTTTTTTTATTTTATTTAGGTTGTCATTCAAGTAAACTCCCCCAAAGCATTTTTGAATGAGAATCTGGTGTGGACTGATTTTAAAAAAAGGCATTTATAAAACAAGGGAGGTATTTGAGAAAGTCATTTTAGTTCCAATTGCAGCTAAACTCTGTTATTTAGAAGCCACTGGCTTTACCAGAATAGAAACTTGTTGGCGAGCCAGTCAAATCGCGTCAAAACACGATAGGTCGCCGTCCCATTCAAAAGTAAACAAATTCATCATTTGTCATTTCTTTCGTCAAGTCTTATCATATTTTTCCATTCCGGCGTGTTTGCCTAAGCTTTTTTTGATGTTAGTTCACATGGCAAACATATTAAAATGTTGATTTAAAACTCATAAATCAACTTACAACAACTTTTTTTGCCATAGTCATCTCCGTTGTGCTTGCCATCCCTTTTATGGCCATTTTTTTCCCTGCCTTATTATTTTTTTTAAGGACGGAGACATTTTTCTTTTCCTGGCACGGCAACAGCCCGCCACGCTCGGCTCCTATTGGTCGAGCATTTTCTGGCCACGGTGGACATCCAGAAAGAGATTTTTGGATCAAGTTGGAAATTGCGTGCCAACGCGTGTGCAGAAGTGGCCAGAAAAAGTCGGCCATTTTTGCGCCCTGGCGTCTTGGCGCCATTTCCTGTTTAAGTCTCGCGCGTCCTCACAATGGGCCATTGTTTGGTCCGCCCGCCACACTTCCTGTCGACTCAGAATTGACGGAAATGAAGACGCGGTGGAAAACAAACGGCGGCGGACGCCTTAAGTTCTCCACCCACCGCCGGGAGTTCTTGAGTTTAAGGCATTATAAAGCATTTATGCTAGTAATTAGCCTAGTAACGACAACAAAGGGAAGAAAAGCAGCTAGGCTAATGCCACACATTTTAATGCGATGAGGGAATGGAGTAGCGTGGTTTTTTAGATGTTCCCATATGTGTTTTGTTGCGCATGCCCACTGGAAAAAAAAGTGATTGATGGGAGCCACGAGGAATGTTTAGTCTTCAGCGGCTCGGAATGGTCTGCCCCAACGACCCCAGCGGACCGCCAGAACACCTCCCGAAGCCATCAGATGTCACCTTATCTAAACTAGGAGAGCAGGAGAGGAGCCTCCTCCTCCTCTCCCTCCTCTTCCTCCTCCTCCTCCATCATAACGTTCATCTGGCTCTCCATCGTAAACCAAATGAAGTCCACACGGCCTATTTGGACCGCAACAGGGCCAGATTGGCATTTCCTGTGGGCGGAGCCATTGAGCAGACGCATTCTTGGGCCAGTCACCTTCACTTCCTGTCTCCGCGAGCGCCGTACTAAAATCCAGGAGCTTGTAGAAGTGCTTTATACGTCAATTTCTCAAGAATACCGATTTGTACGGGCGTTTTAATTCGTAAATACACCCCAACAAGGCGGTTGGGTGAACATAAATCACAGTCATTTGCAGGCAGAGAAAATATAGGCCTTTTTCGGGGTGCTCGGACGTTTGGTCCCCGGTCTTTTGGTCCATTTTGGTCGCTGGTCTTTTGGTGACAGAGTTTACTGTTGAAACCAGCTCTCAAAATTATATTCAGGAGAGAGTTTAATATCTAAGTACTGTTTAATATCTTAGTACATTTGACCGGCGACCAAAAGACCGGTGACCAAACGTCCGGTGACCATTCGTGAAATGAATTGTTGTACTTTTTCCAGTTTATTCTTTGAATGATATATAACTTTATTTTTTTTATTGCTTAAGGCCCCTGCAATTCAGGGTATCCCAGGCTCCAGCACCCCTGCGACCCGTGTTAGGATAAGCAGTTCAGAAAATGAATGAATTTAAAAAAACTACAACTTTTTTTTCCATAAAAACTGCAACAATCAAGTGAATATTTGTTGTGTGTTTACGCCATCTAGTGGTTGAAATGGGACAACATGACTTGCACAAAACTTTTTTTTAAATTGTCAGCCTGTCAATAGCAGTCAAGAAAGACACTGATATATTATTGCCAAATAAAATAGATAATCAAAGCATTTTCCTCACGAGTAACTGTACATTCACCATTTCTAAAAAAATAAAATAAATAAAAAACAAATCAATATAAATGCAATGTCATCGCTCCACAACATTTTTGTAACAAGTTAGCTTGTTTTCTTTCTGCCAACTCATGCAAAATAAAAAAGAGAGACTTTTACAAAAAGTATTTAGCCACTTGGACAAAGTTTTTGAAGGTGAAAAGTGTATTTTGATGCGTCCCTCTCGTTCCAGGGCAGCCAGTCAGAGAGCTTCCACGCAGCTGCCGCTGGCTGCTAGCCATTGGAGACTCTTCTCGCTGAGTAGCAAAATGGCCGCCCGTCTAGCGACTGACTCCACGGAGCTTTGAAATTCAACATTTCTCTCCCATTTTTTTCCTCGACGCAGCTCCAAACGCATGACCTGTTTACTGGCCAGTGCCGTGTCTTTGGCGTGTTTTCATGAAAGTTCATTTACTTGACGTACTCGCTCAGGCGTCGCTTGTTCTTGTAGCTTCGACGAATGCCTCAGAAAGCTAAAAAGAAAAAACGCACTGAAGCACTTTAGCAGAAAGCTGGATAGCTTTTCTTCATATGTGATTACTGAGGTGAGTGTCTAATAGCTGTTGCTTATTTTGACACTCGGACGAATGCATGTAAATGCGCCAAAATGCAGCTTTGTCATGATATTGCGTCTCGATAGCTCATTTGTTGCTAACGCAGTTAGCCTAGTGCTACTTGTAGCTGTCAATGGGAAATTAGCTTGCCTTGCTAATGCTCACTGGCATGATTTCTGGCCACATTAAACTAATATTTGCTTTATAACACGGTGAGTGACAACCGACTAAGGTGTTTTCTCTGGGTGTTAATATATCCGCAGTCAAGATAATGACACCCACTCGTTTCAGCTACATGCGGGGGCCACTGTATATCTATCATAATACTGCTTTATATCTTCTATAAAGGGTATATACAAAGAATATATCACACCGACCCCTTCATGTTGAGCTTAATAAACACTCTATATTTTTAAATACTTTGCTTTGGGGTATAGACACGTCAAAAATGTAGTTTTGTGACATTAGACAGCTCAATTCTGCTATTGGTGCATTGAATGGAAGCTTAATAGGCAACGCTATTATGTTAAATCGTGATTGAATACAAGTCATTTCAACAAAGTAGACGATAAAATAGTGGCTGTCATTTCTGAGAATGCTACCAGAACAATTACGCTCTTTTTGAAATGACCACTGGTGTTTTGCAGACATGACTTTGTCCTTCATGGACGCTACATTTGTCCTCTTTAACGTTAGTGCACACTAAAGTTAACATTTCTAGTTTTTAATGGATACACTGTCATTCTGCACATAACATATGTTGGGCCAGCTGCCTCTGAATATTAATGCAGCAAGGTACGGAAAAAGACAAAATGTCATCAGATGCTTGACAGGATGACGAGGCTGCCTAAATTTAAAGAGGATGATCATTGTGGCCCTCATGTTAAATGTTATTCTTGGCTTTTCCACCTATATATAATATTTCTGTATACATTCCTTATGTATAATGATGGTTTGTTGTTTTTGAACTTTGTAGAAGAAACGACTGGAGCAGTAGTTCATGGAAGACAAGAAAAGGAAGAAAGAAGATAAAAGGAAAAGGGAAGCCTCTCAGAAGGTATGTTTCACTTTATGCTTTGTTTTTGTTGACTAAAAACGGTCAAATTTAGTCTATAACTCCAAATGAATATCCCATTCTGATTCAACTCGTCTAATTTTTTGAATACAAATGTCTAATGGAGCGTGACAAAATGTGTTCATATCTGTTTATGTCTTTATTTTAGGTTACAGAACAAAAAAACAAAGGTAAGCCATTCCCTCATCTAGAAAAATGAAATTTGATACCTTACAAGTCAAAGAGCCTCATCTAATCTGACCATTATATTTCATTTAATTTAAAATTGCATTTTTACTTTTACATGTCATTGTTGGTAAAAACTAACTTGATATGCATCCACTTTTAGTTTCAAATAAGTGGTACAAGTCCATTTTTTCTGGCTATTAAGTGCATTTTTCCCTCCATTTTGTCTTTCAGGACTAGATTTGAGCAAGCAGGCATCTGTCCATCCTCCTGGCGCCCCCAGCAGCTCGGCCTCTCCCAGTCCCGGAGCCGTCCCCTCGGGGGCCCCGTCTCCAGCCACATCGGGCCCCGGCTGCGCTGCCGCCCAGTCGCAGGGTGGCAACAATGCCAAGCGCCTGGCCGTGGCCAACGGACAGCCCGCCTCCGCTTCCGCCGCTTCTTCCTGCGCCGGCGTTCCGGGGAGCGCGGGCGGCGGCGGTGGGGCGGCCCAGCAACAAGCCCGCTACATGCCGAGAGAAGTGCCGCCCAGATTCCGCTGCCAGCAGGACCATAAAGTGCTACTGAAAAGGGGTCAGCCGCCATTGTCCTCCATGCTGCTGGGAGGGGGAGGCAGCGGGGAAGGCTCCGGTGCAAATGCGGCGGCCATCTCAGGTAGGAATTGCGCCCGTTGAAAACACATGACATTCCCTCTCTTAACTAAAGTGTGTGATCCTCTCAGATCCCGGTGCGGCTACCTCCTCATTGGCTCTCCCCTCGTCATCCGTCGCTGCTTCTACCACTACTTCTAATTATGCAAATTCCACGTGGGGCACAAGCTTAGGCAACCAGGCCTCCTCTCAGGGCAGGGAGAAGGTGATTGTAGATGGGAACGACCTGGAAGAGTGGCCCAGCATTGCCGGAAGTGATGGAGGAGGAGGAGCTTCTTTGGCTGTGGCCGGAGGGGGAGGCGGCTTAAACGGCCCAAGCGGCAACAACAACGGAATGCCTGTGAACAGCATTAGTGCCTCTGGCAGCCAGTCCTCGTCCACTTCCTTGTTCTCTTTGCCCAATGAATGTATGCAGTCGTCCGCTAGTGTGGCCTGGGGGACGGCTGCCGCCCACCAGGGTCACCTCGGAGGAGGAGGAGGAAATGCAGTAGCTTCGGCTGGGCCCGCATTACAGCAGTCGGCTTCTGCCTCCAAAGCCGGCGTCGTCCCGGCGAGCCACGATGCTAGTGGCCTCGTTGACAGGGGCGGGGGCGGCGGGATTCCGGTTGCCAACTTTAACCCAAATGCCAACCCTTCGGCCTGGCCCGCTTTAGTGCAACAGGAAGGGCCCGGTGGAGGGGAAGGAGGCCCGTCTTCCTTCCACCATCAGGGTCCCGGGGGGAATTTATCTGCCAACAACAATTCTGCTTCCGTCGGGGCAAAGGCCACGGCGGACGGGGTGCTAGGGGCTCACCAAGCTTTTTATGTCAATCAATCCAACCCTCCTCATCAGCACCAACTTCACCAAATGCAATCCAGAGACCGAGAAATGGCGGCGGGGAAGTGGGATGGCCAATCGGCGGGACCAAAAATCGCAGGAGAGGAGGAGGGAGCCGGCGACGACCACAATCTGCTTTCCTCGTGGAGGCGCCAGAACCCTTACCCTGCGCCCAATTCCAAAACGGGTGCCCCCGGGACCGATGGATGGGAGGGCGACGGGTCCGCGGGTTGGGCTTATCCGGGGCCCTCTGCCGGGGTTCACTCTTGGGGTGCTGCTGGAACAAATGATGGTCAAACTCAGGGAGGGTGGGGGGCGTCAGGGGTAGGAGTAGAAAAGGGGGTGTCTGGCGGCGTGGACTGGGGTGCCAGCTCCTGCGCCGCCGGGGAAGTCGGTGGGGGGGCCTGTAGTAGTAATAGCAGCAGTAGCGGATGCAGCACGGCTGCCAATCCGGCCGTGGCCTCCAGCACCCTCAACAGAGCTTGGGACAATCAGAAAGGAGAAGGAGAGACGGGGGAATGGTGCGAACGGGGCGCAGGAGGAGCAGGATCCAGCGGCGGAAATTCCAGATGCGAAAGGGATCAGAACGGCGGACGACCCCGCCGCCAGACGCCCGATACCGAAGCCGCCTTACAGAGCCTGCTGGGCCGCCCCGATCTGGATCCACGGGTACTCTCCAACACGGGCTGGGGCCAAACGCAGATTAGACAAAACACCTCCTGGGATCTGGAAGGTCAGGCGGAACACAACAAGAGTGCCAAACACCCCACGTCCCTTGGAAATTCTTCTCAGTATTCCAGAGGCCCCGTAGGGGATTCCAATAGACCCGGGGTCCATCCTCCCTGTCTTTCATCTGCTGGCTCCTCGGGGGAGGCCTGGGAGTCTAGCAGTAGCAGCAGTAGCAGCGGCGGGGCCTCTTTAAATGGGAGAGCCCCGCCTCCTTCGGCCCCCAATGTGACTAATCATGGCGTCTCGCAATCTGGTCCGGCTGTCGCCGGGGGTACTGGCGGCGGCGGCGGTGGAACGGGACCACCGCTACATAACCAGCAAGGGAAAGCTAGCGGCTGGGGTGCCGTAGATAATCAAGAGACCAAAGGGTGGGCGAATGAAGAATGGAGAACCAATCGAGGGAATGGCGGCGGTTGGGGGGGTGCTATGGGCCAACAAGGAAACCCCGCCAGCGCAGGCTGGGGAGGGGGGAATGACGACAGGGGGGCCGGCTGGAAAGAAATGGGCGGGGAAGGCCGAGGCGGTGGCTGGGGCTCGGGGCAGAAGGTTGGGGCAGGTAGGGACTGGGGGGAGCAAGATTCCAAATCAAATAATGGCGGCACTTGGGAAGACCCATCCAAGAATGGAGGAAGGAATTCGGCCGGGGATTCCGGGGCTTGGGGGAGTTGGGACGACGAAGCTCAGCGGAGATCTTGGGGGGCCGGTGGCGGTGGCGGTGGCGGGACTGCCTCCAAAGCCCACCCCACTTGGAGCGCAGGAAATAAAATGCAGCAAATGCCAAACAGCCAGTCGGCCTCAATCACGGGCCTGCAGGCACAACAGCAACAATCACAAGGCCGCAATCAGCCCACGCACTTGCCGCAAGCTTTGGACCAAGGGGCTATGCAAGGGCACCCCGCCGGGAGAAAAGCCATCTCCCAAAGCCAGAACCAAAACTCAGGCTGGACCTCGGGACCCATCCCAGCTTGTCACGCTATCGGCTCAAGTGGATCTGAAACGAGTGGCTGGGAGGAACCTTCCCCGCCGTCTTCCAACAGGAAAAATGAAATTGACGATGGAACGTCGGCATGGGGAGACCCCACGCATTACAACTACAAGCCGGTCAATCTGTGGGACAAGAACAGCAACCCCGCTGGTCCGACTCAACCTCAACGGGGACCTTCGCCTCAAACGCAGCAGCTAAACCGACCCGCCCCGGGACCCCCGGGTGGTGGCAGGGACTTTAGCGCTGGTCATGGACAAGGAAAGCCCGCTGCCATTGGTGAGTGGAACAAAGAAGACTTGGCAAGCAGGTCTTGATGAGACCTTAACCATTGTCAATATGCATGTTCTAACAAAGTGTGTTTTCTGCAGGTTCTTCAGGTTGGGGTGGGACGCCTCCAGCCAGTCCCACGGTAGATAACGGCACATCCGCTTGGGGAAAACCCACAGACGTACCTTCTGGATGGGGAGAACCCGATGACGCTGGGGGGAAATCAGGATGGGGAAACCCTCCCTCCAACTCGCTTAAAGCTGGTGAGGCTACCTTACGTTATCCAGACACAATTCATTTCTTGGCGCTATGCTAGAAACCCCTTGTAGAAACCCCTTCTAAAGAGGAAAGCTTTCCACAATACTAAGTGTGCTCCAAGTGCAATCAGTGGATCGGCATCAGCTGCTTCTTTCAGCCCAACCCCCGTCGCTTCAAGTTTGTCGGTCAGCTCGCTCGGTGGACGGCTCGAGCCAAAAGCTCCCTCCCTCCCTCCATCCCAACCCCCATCAGTTCAACTTTTTCACCTATGTATGTGCCTTTTTCACCTCTGCAAAGCAACCCCTGCCTGGTATAAACGGTCAAAAGCCATTTTTAAAACTTTTTTTTTACCTACTTCAAACGAGGGCCATCAAAGTGCAAACTTTTGACTATTTTGACCCATTTAAGAGCACCTTTGTTGAATGATATTTCACATATTTCATTCTACACAGCTGTGTAATGATGCCAAAAATGGCTTTTGATTTTATATAAAGGCCTAGCATCCCATAAGACTAGGCTTTCATTTGAAACTATTCCACAAAATGTAGCTTTTCATAAAGAGCAATACTGAGTGTCCTGCGAGTGCAATCAGTGGATTGGAGTCAGCTGCTTGTTTCAGCCCAACCCCCGCTGGTTCAAGATTTGTCAGCTCGGTCGGTGCTGGACGTCTTGAGCCAAAAGCTACTACCCCCACCCTCCTCCCACGACATCCCAACCCCCATCAGTTCAACTTTTTCACCTATGTATGTGCCTTTTTCACCTCTGCAAAACCATCCCCTGCCTTGTATAAACTGTCAAAATGCAGTTCAAAACTTTTTTTTTGGACCTATTTCAAACATGGGCCATCAAAGTGCAAACTTTTGACACCATCCCTCCACACCAGGGGTAGGGAACCTATGGGTCGGGAGCCACATGTGGCTCTTATGACGGGTGCATATGTCTCTTTGCCCTTGACCATAGTCTTATACTAGTAAACATCAATGAAATTGGTTCAATTGGCATGACTATACTGACAGAGATGATCTTCTCAACAGGATCCAAGTCTATGCAAGACAGCTGGGGGGACAAAGAGGGCTCCGTCACGGCATCCCGTCACTCCAGCTGGGAGGACGAGGAGGAAAGTGGGAGCATGTGGAACAGCGCCGGCTCCCAGGGTAGCGGCTCGTCTTGGGGTCAGGGGAGCACCGGTGGATGGGCTCAGAGCCACAATGTCAAGAAGGCTAGCAACAAGGTTGGTTGCCCAAATGGGACATTTACCACAATGTTGCTTGAAAAAAATAAAGTCAATTCACCATTAATACAAAATCATTCCATCTCATGCAGGGCCCACTCAAGGTTGGCGGAGGAGATTCCTGGATGAGCCCCATGAACAGACAATTTTCAAATATGGGGCTTCTGGTAAGTCAGTTTAACGTTTTTTGATGTCGTTTCTGCATCATAGGCTTTTTGCCAGAAACGTGAGCTCGGTCACAGGTGTCAAAGTGGCGGCTTGGGGGCCAAATGTGGCCCGCCACATCATTTTGTGTGGCCCGGGAAAGTCAACTGTGACTTTCTGTTTTAGGATGAAATTCAAATGAAGAGTATAGATGGATATTACATTGCCTGATTTTCCCCCTTTTAAATCAAATATTGTCATTTTTTAGTCCATGTTTTCAGTTCAAAAATCATTTTGTAAAATCTAAAAATATATTTAAAAAAAGCTCAAATAAATATGGTTTTAGATCTATAAAAAACAGAATATCCAGGCCCTTTAATCCATTTATAACCCTTTAACTGCTATACCTCCATTCTTTAGTTAGCCTCTTTCACAAGCTAGCCATCTAAAAGCTGACTTGCGCTGTAAAAGAAAAATAATGACAATATCTTCTTCTTTTGGACAGAATGACGATCAGACCGGAGGAGCAAACATGGATCTGACTTCGGGTGCTCTCCAGGAGAAAAAGATAGAGCTGGAAAAACGAGCCATGGGAATGATGGATTACAACGGAGACGCCAGAAAAGCCAGAGGCGGATTGGCTTATCGTTGCCCCGTTTCCAAAGAGGCGGCGGCTGGAGACACAGTTTCTTTCTATGACAAGGTACGCTCTCCTCCATTTTCCCCCCAAACGTGGCGATGGCAGTCTTCACACTTTCCCTTTTCTCCTCCGTTTTGACGGCAACCCCCTTTTCCTTCATTCCCTTCTGTGGTACTTGTTGTCGTTGGGGTAGAGCTCGCTCTCCACCAATCAGGATGGGTACCTCGGGGAGGACGCTCCTTGCTCTGTGTTCTCACCAGCCACTGCCTACAAGGCCCATTCCCTCTTCAATCACACTATCCCTTTTAGACAAGTAAGATAACTCCTCCTCTTGTATCTATCCTCCCATCTTGGAAGCTCCATCCGCGTCGTTTTCTGTATTTGTCACCATTCATCGGTTGTCTTGGTGAAACTGAATTTTTCATTTTTTGGGGTCACAGGGCGGCCACAATCTCCTGGGCAGTAGTGGAGGGATGTCTCAGAGCCGACACCAGCCCGGCAACGTCCCGACCGTCAACGCGTCCCCAGGGATACGAGCACAAGTGCCTCATCAGTTCCTGTCACCGCAGGTGCGCATAATTTAACCTTCTTTACCGTATTTTACCTCATATAGGCCGTATTTGTTGCAAAAAAATATGACTGAATTGAGGGTATGGCTTATATGCACATAAATTAGAATTGGTGTCAAAGTGGTGGCCCGGGGGCCAAATCTGGCCCGCCGCATCATTTTGTGCGGCCCGAAAAAGTCGATCAAGATTTTGTTTTAGGATCAAATTAAAATGAAGAGTATAGATGTATTTTAATTTTTCAGATTTTTTTCCCCTTTTTTTAATGAATAATTATCTTTTTTAATCTGTTTCTTTTTGTTTTTAGTTCAAAAATCATTTTGTAAAACCAAAAAATATATATATATATTTCCTTTAGGTGCCGAGCTCCATGCTGAAGCAGATGCCTCCTCCCAGCGGGAGCGTCGGAGGAGTGGCAGGAGTGGGCGGCGTTGGCAGTGGCGTTGGCGGTGGCGTGTTCCCTCCCCAACTTTCCCCCCAGCAAATTGCCATGCTCAGCAGCATTTACCCACCGCACATCCAGTTTCAATTGGTGAGCATTGTATCCTAAAATTTAGCTCTCAAGTGATTTGCAGCTTCTTTTGCAGTCCACTTTTAATGATATTCACCATCCATTCCATTTTTTTAGGCCTGTCAGCTCCTCCTTCAACAGCAGCAACAGCAGCAGCCTCAACAGCAGCTTCTGCAAAACCAGAGAAAGTTTCCACCCAACGTGCGGCAGCAAGCTGACCCTCAACAGGTACAACTCTTAAAAACCTCATTTTGGAAAGAAAAAAAAACACATATCGATGGACTTATGTTGTTTTTTGGTGCCTTTTTGACAGTTGGCTCGAATCATGGCAATAGTCCAACAACAACAACGGCAGCAAGTGGGCGGGACTTTAGGTGGCAACATCAAACTCTCGCCCTCCCATCACGGAGGAGGCGGTGCCAAATTACACGGGGGCGACTCCCTACCCCACCAGGGCCTGGCGGCATCCGTGGCGGATCTGCACCAGAAAACGCTGGGACCCTACTCTAGTAAGCCCCTCCTCCGCCGCCCGCGGTCCGTAGTTTACCCACCCCTAATTTAATGCCATTTTACTCCATGTGCAGGCTTTAGCTCTGGCGTGAACCTCCCGGGTCTGGGGGAGCTGGGCGGCTCTGTGGTGGGGCCGCCCGGCGCTCTGAAGGACATGGGCGCTCAACAATCGCGCTTTAAATGGATGATGGAAGGCCACGCCTCCCCGGACACGTCCTCGCCGGAAAACGCATTCCACAAAAATGGTCAGTAAGACTTTTGTTCTGGTCACATAGCCACAGATTTTGACAGACGGCCGTGTTTATGATACCAACTCTGATTGGTCCAGGCCCCGTCAACCCCATGAAGATGGCGGGGGGCTCGCCCTACTCGCAGTACGACATGATTGTCGGGGACGCACAAGGCGGCGGCGGCGGTAATTGGCATCGCACTCCCGGCAAGATGAGTAGCAACAAGCCTAGCGCGGCGCCCAGCTGGCCTCCCGGTAAGCGCTCTGGCTTTTTTGGTTACTAAGCAACCGGGTTTGATAAGCGTCTCCCGTTTCCCGGTCTTCCAGAGTTCCAGCCCGGCGTTCCCTGGAAGGGAATCGATCGTGTCGACCCCGAAACGGACCCGTACATGACGCCAGGGAGCATGATGGGGAATACCGCTTCTCCGGGCCTCAATGACAGCGAGCACCAGTTGTTACAAGACAATTCCGGTTAGTGGCCGCCATTGTTTGCACTGCGCTTTTGCACGTACGCATAAAACACAAACAAAAGCAAATGTACCATTTTCCAGATTCCATCCCCCCCCTCAACACCTTACTGCCTTCACCTGGTGCCTGGCCCTACAGTGCCTCCGATCCCCTCAACCACGCACACAACTCGGGTACAAAAGCCCACTGGTGCTCTCTCCTCATTGGCCAGCGACTTCAACGCCCCTCCCCTCCCTTTTGTCTCCAACAGCAAAGTACACAGACTACAAGAGCGGATGGCCCCCCGAGCCCATCGGGCACAAGTCCTGGAAGGCCAGTCGCGGCAACAACCAGGCGCAGATGTCCCGCCCACCTCCGGGCTTAGCCAGTCACAAGCAGATATCGTCCACGCCGTGGTCCTCCGGCGCCCCGCGACTGGCCGGCAGGGGGTGGAGCAGTGGTTCGGGCAGTGCCGGTAAAGTCCAAAATGCTCGTATTTGCAAGAAATGGAAAAGGTTATGGATTTTAAAAACGATATTTTGTCCGAAGGTGTGGCGTGGAGCGATGGCAGCTCGCGGGAAAGTTGCTGGTTGGTGCTCAGCAATCTCACGCCGCAGGTAAGTTGACGGTCGCCGTCGGACCAAGCTCCTCCCCCCCAAGTGACTGGATGTTTTTTTTTTTGGTTCAGATTGACGGCTCCACGCTTCGGACCATCTGCATGCAACACGGCCCCCTGTTGACCTTTCACCTGGGATTGACCCAGGGCAGTGCACTTATCCGTTACGGTTCCAAACAGGAAGCGGCCAAGGCTCAGAGTGCTCTCCACATGTAAGACTTTTTCATTTCTTAACAGAATATTTGATCCATTCAATGACGGGTGTCAAAGTGGTGGCCCGGGGGCCGAATGTGGCCCGCCGTATCATTTTGGGTGGCCCGATTTTTTTTTTTTTATAAATGGATTAAAAGCTCCGAATATTCCGTTTTTTCATGGATCTCAATGTTTATTTTTGCTTTTTTAAAATATCTTTTTAGGATTTTTGATCTAAAAACAGAAAAAAATGATTAAACATTTACAATTATCGATTTGAAAGGGGGAAAATCAGGAAATTTAATATAAATCTATACTATTTGATCCTAAAACAGAAATTCACGATTGACTTTCCCGGGCCGCCCAAAACGATACGGCGGCCCAAATTTGGCCCCCGGGCCGCCACTTTGACACCTGTGTTTCAATCGATACAATGTTGTGGTTAGCCTTTTGTGGCAAAATGCTTTCCCTAGCCTGACTTTGAATTTGTCATGTTTTGGACAGGTGCGTTTTGGGCAACACCACCATTTTGGCCGAATTTGTCAGCGAGGAGGACGTGGCCCGATACATCGCACATTCCCAAGCCGGAGCGGGGAGCAACGCCGCCACCGCCACTGGCTCCGTCCCGTCCTCGACGGTGTCCGCTAACGGCGGCGGGGGCGCCTGCGACCTCTCCTCCACGGCCACGGCGGGAGGCGGCGGCGTTGGCGAGGGAGGCTCCTCCTCCTCCTCGGCAGGTACGAGCGTCCCATCCGGGCATTCCGAATCCTCCTGGCAGAATTTGGAAGGCCCGGGCGGCTCGTCGGAACAGTCGGCCGCCCCCGCCTTGGGCATCTTCTCCCAGTGGAGCGCCAACGGCGCCGGAGCGGGGGCCGAGGCGGGCCGCCAAGCTCTGTGGGGCAGCGTGGGTGGAATGGGCGTGGCCGGCGGCGCCGGCGGCTACCCAGCTAGTAGCCTGTGGGCCTCTCCGGTACTGGAAGATCGCCACCAGATGGGCAGCCCGGCCTCGCTGCTACCGGGGGACCTCCTGGGAGGGGGCGCCGACTCCATCTGACGTGTGGCCGGCCATCTTGGAAACAACAACAAAAAAATGAATGGTCCCCGCATGGCGCTGGATTTCCACGCGAATGGAAGCGACACGGGTCTCCCGTCAAGGCCACATGCAATACATTGTCTGCCCCGTGACATCATCCAAGACCAGAGTGAAACTTGAAGCGCCCACTTGTGTCTTTTTACACCCCTTGGCCCCGCCCCCAATCACTCAGGCATGTACTGTGACGGCCTCACGTCAACGCGTTTTGCTCTCTCGGTGTGCCACGTTTGTCTTCACCACCCTAAAAGCACCCTCCTCCTCCTCCTTTTTTGTATTTAATGTCGACGACTTGCAAGACTGAGCCTTCTTAGACCCGGAGTACTTAAGTTCTCATGTTCACAAGCTTGATAAAAGGATTTGAAGTGCGTCTGGTCCACCAGGTTCGGGAGGGGGGGGACCACCACGGCGCCTCACTCGCTCTCAACTGGACCAGCGGCAACCTTTTTTTTTTTTTTTTTTAAAGGAGTTGAGGCGCTCCCCCTTCCCCTCCTCTACCTTGGAGGAAATGCCATCAACATGGGACCCACCCAGGGTTAAAAAAAATAAGAAAAAAAGACAAAAAAATGACAAAAAAAAAAACAAACCAACTTAGCCAAACTTGCACTATATGCCTCTGGGGGTTTGTTGTTGACTCACCCAATACAAATCCCTCCACAACTCGACACCGACCTTACAGGATGACTTGTAATGTTACGTCAGCAGTGGCCTTGGCCCACTTACACACACAACTACACACATAAATACAAGTTACACACTGCTCTTTGCAAAACACTGATCTCCATACGGTTGTCTCTGTTTGAAGAGAAACGTGAAACTTTGTCCATCGAGATCTCTCTGTTCCCCAAACACTGACCTCGCTATTGTATTTTTCTTCTTCTTGTTGTTGTTGTTATTGTTGTTGTTTTCCTCCTTTCAAAGAAATCAACTGAGTTGTTATTCTAATGACGTCAATATCCATGACGATGCTCACTTATTTTCAAGGTGCCCTCCTCTTCCTCCTCTTCCTCGCCTTGCGTGTGCGTGGTGCATGACGTTGACGGTATGACCGAGAAAAAAAAAAAAAGAGGATGTACAATGTGATGCTATTTAGGAAGAGTGTGTTCAGGCTACAGTGTTGAATGTGCTTTTTTGTGTCCATGAGAGATTCTTTCAAGCGCACTTGCTTTGGAAAAACTTATCTGCTTCAGTCAGGGAAGTGAAAAGATGTTTATCTGACAGCTTGGCTTTTTTTTTTTTTGAGAATGTGTGTGTAAGTGTGTGTTTGTGTGTGTGTGAGCACCAGACATTGTGATAGCTGAAAAGTTCGAAAACATTGGCACTATTGCATATGTCTCTTAATTTGTGTTTTTTTTTTTAAAGCAGTGTTTTTGTTCACGTTTGTTGTTTTTCTTTTTGCTCTATGAAATTAAAGATGATTTGTTTTTAAGACTAAGCAACCAATTGAAGGCATTTGTATTGAAATGTCCAAATCCGAAGCCCCAAGCTCAGCTGGAAACTGAAACGGTGTTTTTTACAGACACGTTAAAAGACAGTCGCTGTAATGTTTTACAGTTTTTTTTTTGTTTTTTTTTGGGATGTTATGTATCAATTTAAATTAAGTCTGTCTTTATCACTCCTGTTGAGGATGTTTTGTTTATTTCAGATGTTACAAAAAGGAGAGGAAATTAATTTAAAGTGGAGAAGAACAAGATAATAAAGGTTGAAATAAATGCCCTTGTTGTTCTTGATTTGACCTTTTCATTCATTTCATTTCTGTTTATTTGACCTTTCCAGCATTTTAAATTCAGGTCCTCAATAATGACATTATTCGACAACCCACCAAAATTAAAAAAAGATGTCTTATTGCATCAAAAGATGTCACCTTAAATATTTTCTTTTTAAATCAAGGTGCTGGTGTGCTAGAGGACGCCAATAACCCCAGCTGCATCATGTTTTTTTCTGTTAAATGATTTAGGTTTTGATTCCGTGAAGTATTATCATTAAAAAACACACTGATGTGTAATAGGCACTACAATTAAGTGCATATTTCTAAAATGACACAAATAGAGTTATATGTCATACAAATTTTCGTCCTAAATATATTTATTTTTCCCTGAACTTTTCACAAACACGACAGATATGTTTATTGGAGCGGGAAACAGGAAGTCAACCTTGTTTACTTTGCGTTATTCATCTCTTTGGACTACAAATTCTCCATTTTTGATTATACTTCCGCGTTTTGGAGTCTCTCGAACTGTGATTGGCTGGGTCTTTGCTATCACGCTTGCGATTGGTTACTTATTTGTCATGCAGCTAAGTGGGTGGGACTTTTCCTGCTACTCCGAAGTGTTGGCAGGGAAAGGGAGGGCTCCCAAATCCAAATCCACTCCGGACAACCAAATGACAAGAGTTCGCTATCGAGCTAACCGAACCCCTTTACTGACTTCCACCGGTGTAAAAGTGAGTAACAGCTCGTCCCGACGCTTAAATTGCGTGCCATGAGGAGAAACAGGGCAACAACGACAACTTTAACGGCTTGCTGAGGACCCAAAATGGATGTTCGAGGGAGCCACGGTGCTTCTCTGAGCTGGAATTAAGGCCGTTTACCAGCTATTTTCGTCCTGCGAGACATTGGACGACTTTTTCGGTAAGTCCAAAACACGCCAAAAAATAAATAAAACCAACGGCTAATTGAAGTCTACGGACTTGTCAAATCCAGGTTTGAAAACTCGACGTCATCTGTTGTGTTGTCGCGGGGAACCTACCGGTGGCAAAGGTAAGAATTGTTTTGATTTCATTTGTTTGTTTTTTTCGGTTGGGGCGGGGGGAGTGCTTGTTTCAATACATACAATAACACGTTACGAGGACGGATTTACCTCACGTTTTATTGTCATGATGAGGATGAGGATAATCACAGCCGGCCATCTGTTGCCAACCCCTGACCTTCTGGCACAAACAGATTATTTATTATTCCTGTGTGTGGGGGTGATTTATTTGCCTATTAGAAAAAAAAACAGGCAGATGTCCCCAATGAGTGACTGCTGATGCCTTCACTTCTCTTTTATGTGTGTATCTGCTGATCCTTTGCAAACCAAAACAAATAACATCCATGGGCACCAGGGCCGGTTTTTGCAAAGGGCTTTATGGGCAACCGACCAGGGTGCAATGTAATGTGTGGGCAACCGACCAGGTTGCAATTTGTTTGGTGCAAATGAAAGCAGGAGAACCCCATTTTTTCAGATATTACACTATTTGTTTGGACGATTAAACTTCATTGTGTGGGAGTTTGCAGACCCCTAGCGTCATTAAGGCGTCACTACATGTAGCCTGATTTTATTTGTTGTTGTTGATGTTTTTAAAGCGCAATCCAATCATCCAAAACAAATCACCTAGGCAACGAAAAAAATACTTTTCACCTTGTTTTCCTTCCTGGCCACTAGATGTCACCAAAACAAACACAACCCTATTTTGTGCTGTTAACATATCATACAAATGTATCAAAAACTGCAAAATTTCTTTTGAGATTGTGTCCACTAGAAAATATGAATTCTATAAAGAAAATGATGTCATTATGGTCCAAATCATATATGTCTTTATTCTGTCATGTTTTCATGACAATTGAAAGGCTTTATGATATTCTATTACCTTGTCTTACTGCTCTCAGAGGTGGTTTTAATAGCTCAAGCGTCCAACCAAAATTCACTTGTACATGAGGTAGGTCATCATTCAAGTTTTGGTCAACAATTGGCTGGCAAACTTTTTGGAATGTACTTGAACACAGGTGTCATTGTCTTTGTGTGACTCACACAATTCTGTCCTTGTGACTTTTACGGAATTTCTAAAGTGTATTCATTGACGTATTTTAGTGCTAACATATGAGCCGCGCAAGGAGGGCTGGCAGCAAAACACGAAATACACTTTTTACGGCAGTTACCGAGTTAAGAAACCAAAAAAATCCAAATATATAGCATGTTTTAGAATATTTCTATATATATATATAATTGCTGAGCTTTTTTTGTCAGTGGCCTATGGAAGGTTAACTCCTTAAAAAGTATATTTTTCAGCAAAAAAAGTTGGATCAGTTGACCGAGTCTGTCACATGACTCAAAAGATGACTTTGCTTTTTATTTTTTTTTTCCTCCAGATGCTCTGGCGGCGAGACGTGCCCCTCTCGGAGAGGCTGGGGGCGGAGTCTCCCGCGGTGTCGGGTCCCCCCTCCACGCCGCCGCCTCCGGCGGGAGGCTCCAACGTGTCCCTTTACCCTCGATTCCCCTTGCTCATCCAAGAGCAGCCCATTTTTCTCATGACCCCGGCGGCCCAAGCCGTGTCTGGCTTCTTTGTGTGGACCGCCCTCCTCCTCACCTGCCACCAGGTAAATACGTACACTCCACGTGAAACCAAGTTGACGTTAATGCGGCACGTGAACAAACCCCAGTCTGACACCCTTGATCCAGAAGATAAAACCACTTTTCACCGTGTCACGGGCTCCGGAAAATGAAAGACACACGGGGCCCGAAGATGGGCACGGTTGCCGGGCAACCTCCCTCGGCGGGTAAACGTGCCCGAACAAACACCTGGGACAGAAATATCTTCCTTTTTAAAGCCTGTGAAAACAAATAATAATGAAGTGTGCTCCAAATGAATGTCAAATCTTGATTGTATGCGTAGAACCAACATTTCCAAGTCCCAACGTCAAGGCTTACCCGGCAACAAGTTGCTGATGTATTTCTTTTTGATATTTGCAGATCTACATGCACCTGCGTTTCTACAGTTCGCCTCGGGAGCAACGACACATCGTGCGGATCCTCTTCATCGTCCCCATCTACGCCATCGACTCTTGGCTCAGCCTCCTCTTCTTCACCAACGACCAGTTCTACGTCTACTTTGACACCATCCGGGACTGCTACGAGGGTAACCGGCCACTCCCATTGGACGCCAAGGAGTGCCTCATGTTATATTTTATTTTGGGGGGGGGGGTTCTCTTTTCAACGTTCAACTCGCTAACCCGGCACATCCCTTTTTGTTTGTGTGCAGCATTTGTCATCTACAACTTCCTAAGTCTGTGCTACGAATACTTGGGAGGAGAGAGCGCCATCATGGCCGAAATTCGAGGGAAGCCCATCCAGTAAGTCCCGCCTTCTAGCGTGTCTGGAAGGCTCATGCCTGAGCGCATTTGGCGGCCAATCCTACAAACAAATACGTGACAAAGTTATCCAGCCGTGCCATTTGGCGTCCATTACAGGTCCAGTTGCACGTCGGGCACGTGCTGCTTAAAGGGCAAGGCGTACTCCATCGGTTTCCTGCGCTTCTGCAAGCAAGCCACGCTGCAGTTCTGCGTGGTCAAGCCGCTGATGGCCGCCGTCACCGTGGTCCTGCAGGCCTACGGAAAATACCGAGACGGAGACTTTGAGTGAGTGAGTGCGCCGTTTGACCTTTTGACCCTCTCCGCCACTGACCTAGCTCCTCTTTATCGCCAGTGCCGCCAGCGGTTACCTTTACGTCACCATCGTCTACAATGTGTCGGTGAGCCTGTCCCTCTACGCCCTCTTCCTCTTCTACCTGGCAACCCGCGAGCTGCTCACCCCCTACCGGCCGGTGCTCAAGTTCTTCATGGTCAAGTCGGTCATCTTCCTGTCTTTTTGGCAAGGTGCGTCCGTCCCAATCTGCTTTGAATCCAAAAATGCTATGGTTACCTATTTATTTTATACCAGGCAGGGTCCATATGGGCAGGTACATAGCTGACAAAATTGAATGGACGGGGGTTGGGCCACTGTGGCTTGCTTGGGAGGCACATTTTGCCTCAAGCCGACAAACTTGAAGCAGCGGGGGCTGGGCTGAAACAAGCAGCTGGTGTCAATCCACTGATTGCACTTGCGGGACACTTAGTATTGCTCTTTATGAAAAGCTACACTTTGTGGAATAGTTTGAAATGAAAGCCAAGTCTTATGAGATGCCACACCTTTATAAAAAATCAAAAGCCTTTATTGTCATCATATGAAGCTGTGTAGAATTAAATATGTGAAATATCATTTAGCAAAGGTGCTTTTAAATGAGTCAAAATGGTCCAAAGTTTGCACTTTGATGGCCCATGTTTGAAATAGGTAAAAAAAAAAAAAGTTTTGAACTGGCTTTTGACAGTTTATACCAGGCAGGGGATGGTTTTGCAAAGGTGACAAAGGCACATATATAGGTGAAAAAGTTGAATGGACGGGGGTTGGGATGTCGTGGGAGGAGGGTGGGGGTAGTAGCTTTTGGCTCAAGACGTCCAGCACCGACCGAGCTGACAAATTTTGAACCAGCGGGGGTTGGGCTGTGACAAGCAGCTGATGCCAATCCACTGATTGCACTCGCAGGACACCTAGTATTGCACTTTATGAAAAGCTACATTTTCTGGAATAGTTTGAAATGAAAGCCTAGTCTTATGAGATGCTACGCCTTTATAAAAAATCCAAAGTCTTCATTGTCATCATACACAACTGCATATAATGAAATGGGGGAAATATCACTCATAAAAGGTGCTCTTAAATGGGTCCAAATGGTCAAAAGTTTGCACTTTGATGGCCCATGTTTGAAAAAGTTGAATCGACAGGGGTTGGGATGGTGTGGGTGGGTGGGTGGGTGGGGGCCGTAGTTTGGCCATGTCTGAGCTACTCAAAAGCTCCTTTTTTCCCATCTACTCAGGTTTTTTTCTGGCCATCATGGAAAAGTGCGGCGCCATCCCCCGGATCAGCTCCCTGGAGGTGTCCGTGGGGGAGGGGACGGTGGCGGCCGGCTACCAGAACTTCATCATTTGCATCGAGATGTTTTTTGCCGCGCTGGTTCTGCGTCTGGCTTTCACCTACACCGTCTACGTGGACAAAAGTTTGAACACGCTCGGTGAGGAAAAAGCATTGCTTTTCTAAACGTAACTTTAACGCAGACCCACTTTCTATTTTTTTGGTCTCATCTCCCCCTCACATTTTTTTTTTACCAAAAACGTTTTTCTGTCATTTTTTTTCTCTTCTGCTGCAATTTGAAGGACCTCTTCCTACATATGGAGAGTTTGGTGGGTATCACATGGACTCATTTTAGATATAATATTTTGATTTTTTTAAAATATATATTTTTAGATTTCACAAAATTATTTTTGAACTAAAAACAGAAAAAATGGATTAAAATTTTGATCCTAAAACAGAAAGTTGGCATCATTAACTTTCCTGGGCCGCACAAAATGATGCTGCGGCCCAGATTTGGCCCCCGGGCCACCACTTTGACACCCTTTGACCTAGTTTTATTTGGACAGACGTCAACAGAAAAAAATGCAGGAAAATATACATTTTGAGACGTTTTTTTTAAGAGCATGAAGGCTCACAGTGGATATTTTAATTTTTTTAATTGAATAATTAGAAGCCAGTCGCACAAGTGTGGGACCTTCCCAGTTGTTTTTTTTTTTCGTCCCTCGTCGCTAAGGTCTTGATTTAATTGAATTTCTGTTACGATGCAGGGCGTTGCGCCCCGATGAAGAGCATCTCCAGCAGCCTGAAGGAGACCATGAACCCAGGAGACATGGTCCAGGATGCCATCCACAACTTCTCCCCGGCTTACCAGCACTACACGCAGCAGTCCACGTTGGAGCAGGGCGTGGCGGCGCCCGTCTCGCGCTCCTTCGCCGTGGTCGGCGTGGGCCGGGACGCCGAGAAGACCTTCCTCTTGAGCTCCGATGAAGAATTTTAAACTGCCAAATGCACTTGGAAATGGCGTTAGCGTTCTCTGGCAAGTAAGGAGGGGGATAAAAGCACATTTATTTGGAATGCTATAAGCTAGTTTGCTTTAAAATGCTCCATAACTGTTATATTATTGTGTTTCTTTAAGGCTACTAATATTTTTTTTTAATCTGACTTTGATAGCATACTTTTTTTATAGTCGGCTCGGCTTTATTTTTTAAGTATTTCGTTCTGATGATGTTTTGCTACATTTCATGAGAAGATGAAAAGGACTTTAAAAAAAAAATACATTGTTGTATTTAGTTGGCAATAAATAGCACCACAATTTTTGACTGGTAAATGAACCACACTTTTTTTTCATTCATTGTTTTTTTTTTTCTTGGAAAATGGTTTATGCATGTTGTGTAGGAAATTCAAGAAGAAGAAGGAAAAAAAAGAGGCATCTTTCTTTTTCCCCATCCGACCGAGGGATGAACTTCATAATTGGACACCTGCAGAAACTAGCAGCTGGTAAGTCATCTATTCTGTTGTTTTCATACAATTATTTTCTTCAACTTAGCTTTGACCAATTGGCAAATAACAATCAGTTGGATTTAGCCGAGCTAGCTGACCTAATCAATAGCATGGCAACCAAAAAACAAGAATTAAACCGGCGTTATTGCTTCGTTCATCATCGTCAAAAGTGCACAGCGAACAAAAAAATAATCCGTGCTTTAATTTGAAATGATATACGTACAAAAAATTTTCAATCGACGTGTAATACCGCATTTGTACACTAGATGGTGCCATTTCCAGGTTTCCAAAATAAGGCCCGTTGCCATAGAGAACGCATATGGTAATTTGCATTCCAGTGTCATAACATTGATTCGTGGAAGCACCTGTTAAAAGTATTCCTTGGAACTTTACGTCAGTCAGTTTTACCGACACGAAATAGAAACCAGTAGGTCAGGACATATTTTCTCTAGGGTTCGTTTCCCTTGTCGTTACGAGAAGAGAAGCTTGCACAGGCCTATTTTTAAATGAATGACTAATGCTGACTGGGTAAATAAGTATGAGTTAGTGCATGTGGGAAGGATACTAAACTGTGCAAGAATATTGTAAAACAATATTGCTAAAAATCAGCCAATAATGAGGATGTAGTTCAGCACAAAAGCACAGCATTTTATGTACAATATGTACAACATTTATTATAATTAATATATAAAATAGATGATGTACTTCAATTTTCACAATAGAAAAAGTACAATAAATACAAAGACCATTTTGTTTTGCAAGTATCACAAAACGTCCAGCACAATTTGACAAGAGGTGAGACATTGGAAATATAGATAAATGCTTTTTTTTCTTCTTCTCTAAACCACACATATTCATATAGCTAAATAGAAGCTCCGTGTGTATCGACGCTTTTCCGACACGTCTAGTCTAATCGGGTTAAGAATTCTCCTTGGCCCGTTGTGGCTTTTTTTTCAGGTGAATACGCTCCTCAACTTCCTTCCTTTCCAACTTTCCATTTCCATTCGACGTCACGTCTCCCGACCTCTCATTTTATCTTGCCTCCATCACCCCCTGCTCAGCCTTTCTCCATTTTCCACACACACATTCGAAATACGAAGCCCCAGAAATGACATGGAAAAAAAATAGCCTCCCACACAAGCTAATATTTGTGTAAACAAAAAAAATACATCATACGGACGATTTTACTCAAGCGTAGGGCCGGTCTTTGCAATGGGCAAATGCACAGGGTGCCATCCCTTAAGGGGGCACACTCTAAATATCCGTTTTCAGTTATATTTTGTAGAAGGAAGAATACTAGTTTGTTCACACAAAGTATTAGCTCATGCGCACAAGCAATTTTTTGTTTATACTGTCACGGCTGGGGCTTTGTACTACAAACAAAAAGCAAAAACATGAAAATAATATCCCTCCGAGAAGCCACCATGGCAAGCCAGTACAAATATGGCAAAAAGACACGTGCACGAATCTTCGTGGCCGTCGACTTTGCGCGTAATGCTACGTAGCTAACAGGAATTAAACATTTGGTGAAGTAGGAATGGTTGTCACACAATAACGATTAGAGGTGAAAATATGCCCCGCCCACCCACCCACACACACCCACGGAAGTACTGAAAACATACAGGACATCACAGCACTCGGTTAGCTCGTCTCGTCAAAATGTCTACTTTTAAATACAAATAAAATATAGAATATATCTCTGATAAATGTCATTCAACATTTGCGTCTCGACGGCACGTACAAACATGACCAATGAGAAGGCGGGAAGAGGAATGTGCGTGCGCTGAGTTCCGAGTCGCCGCCCCTTTTAGCGGAATCATTACTGCAGTAAGAACTCTTCCAAAAAAAGTAAATAAAATAAACCTGTGCTATTTTAGCCAAGACAAAAAAAGTGGGATGGACTGTCAATGGGGTTAGCATTCATAATTCCCACTACCACTGAAGGCACCGTGTTGGTGTACAAACTAGTGTTGCGCCGATCTTGTTTTGGGGGGGGGGTCTCAATCCTAATTTTTCAAAATAAAACGTACTTTTTTAAAAAATTGTAAACTGCTGCTTTTTATGGGCAAATAGTTTAATATAATTAGATAGATGTCCACTCAAGTTGGAGGAAATGAACCGAAATGACTTTTTTTGTTGTTGTTGTAGTTGCCAATAGACGTCCAATCCGTTTGAGTGGTCGGTGCAACACTAGGACAAACCCTGTTGTGCCATTGAGCTTGAAAAAAAAGGAAGTGTTCAAAGTAACTGGGAATGCAGACCGCCGGCAAAGAAGTTTTGGTGTATTTGCTTTTTTTGTTGTTGTGTTTTTTGGTGGTGTTCCCCCAAAAAAGAAGCAGAAGTAGCTTTTGACCTTTTGGTGGCGTAAAACGGCACCAGTTACAAAGTGGGATTTGAGCCCGCGCCAATCCTGGATGTGACGCGGGACAAAACAAAAAAAACAAACAAAAAACAAACTTTGACGTGACCAAGTCGAAGAAAAACTACTTTGATCGGGACTCCCGCTCCGCCTGTGGGAAATAGTACGGATGTTTAGTATTTTCTTCCCCATCTCTTTCTGTCTTTCCATTGGTGGGAGTGTCCAATCGTAACCCTGACCCCGCCCCCTATAGTCTGCTTTCCACCGGGTTTAAGGAGACTCCTGGTCCCTCTGCGCTTGAGCCTGCGGCGGACTCTTGACGATGGTGATGACGGAGGCCGTGTTGAGGCGGGGGGCGGTGGCCAGCAGGCCTCCTCCGGCACCCCCGCCGCCGGCCTCCAGGCCCCTGGCGAACCTCTGCAAGGCGGCCAGTCGGGCCCCCAGGCCCTCCAGCTCTTTCCTCATGCCGGCGTTCTCGGCCCCCAGCCGGTCCACCTCCCTCTGGAGCTCCATCTTCTGCTGCTCCAGGGCCTCGCGCTGGGAAACCCGCTTGACCCGGCAGCTGGCGGCGTAGCCGCGGTTCTTCAGCGTGCGCCGCCGCTGCTTCAACTTCTGGATCTCCTCGCGGGACATGCCGCGCAGGTGCAGGTTGAGCTCGCGCACCGACAGCGACATCAGCTCGCCGTCCGACAGGAAGGGCACGTTCTCGCCGCATTCCTGCTTCACCTGAATGGTGGGGGAGGGGGCGGGGTGAGAAAAGAAACTCCTCCCACTTTTTTCTCTCTTCCTTTTCCCCCCCAATGTTACCTTGAGGGCTTTGCTGTTCCTCTCCGTGGTCATGATTGGTCGCTCCTCGGGTTTCCCCCCGCCCCCAAGAACCAGTGGGCGCAGATTTGGACGCTCTAGAGAAAAAAAAGAGCAACGTTAGCCTCAGTAAACGGTCACATGCGAGTCAGTAGCGCATCACGCCGACACGGGCGTCCGCTCACAAGACCGCCAGTCACGCTAAGGCGGAGGGAGGGAGGGACAAAAGCAGAAGGCACGCTCAAATTGTGTGCTTTGATACGAAAGGGAAGTTTGTTAGTTTTTTTTTTTGAAAGTGACAAGCCCCTTTTTTTTGTTAGCCGCGCGCTAAGGAGGAACTTGTTTTGGTGGTGGCGCTTGCTCAAAGGCAGGTGTCCTAAGCAACACTTCCTCCTGTCAACACACGGCCAACCGTCCAAAACTTTCATTGGAAAAAACAACACTTTTCTTATCTTAACTTCAAAATTTACTTTCTATACAACAGCAAGTAACAATGTCTGGAATGTTGCTGGTTAGCAAATGTAGCAATATGTAAAGATAGCCAGACTTTTGCTTGGCTAGCAACTAGCGTAGCCGCCACCCATGCATGACTCAGCCATTATGGGACGGAAGAAATGCTGATGTCATTCCTATTGCCATTGCTTCCAACAACAAATGATCTTTTTTCTTAACTTAATCTCAACTGGGATGGTGGGCTTTGGCTCAGACCAAATATTTCCTCCTGGCCACGACCCCTTAAACTCAACACGTACACTTGAGCAACACCAAACGCCGCGCCGCCGTTTGTTTAACCCCGCGGCGGCGTCTTAGAGCGACCTTCTTGTCGTTTTCAACCTCGCCGCCGCCGCCGCGTGACTTCCCACATTCCTCTTAAGGTCAGTTATTTGAGCGGGGTCGCCGTCGACGTGACTTTATTTCAAAAAGTCCTCCAACTGTTGGCGTGGCGACGGCGTTGGTCTGCTAATTTCTGTCAAGGCCTCCGTTTTGTGAGCTGAGAAGGAAGTATGTTGCGTGCGAAACAATTTCCAGCCAACTTCCTCATTGATTTATCTGGCCCTTCTGTTATTTAACTTTAACTTTAAAAAAAAAGGCACTTTGACCTGACTGATAGTGGTCTGGCTCAAAGTTGGACTCACTTCTGCTCTTTCCACTACGTTTCAAATGATGCTATTATGTCCGATATTAAAAAAAAGTTGATATACATGTATAGTAACTATAATGTATGACTTTTTGTTTTAAATGTGTCATACATTTCAAAAGTTAATGCTTTTCCTCCATTGTCATGTGTCTGTTTTCACCCACTTTTTAAGGTCAAGGGGTCATTTTTTGGGGGGAAGATGCGGATGACATCATGGCTGCCATGACAGAAAAAGAATCATTCCAAGAGGGCATGGAGGCGTGACGGGAAAGCCCATAGAAGTATGTTACATCTGTTTTGAAGTCTTTTGGCCATTAACTGAATTCAAAAATGAGATGTTATATCACTGTTTAACTGCCATTGACAGCGATAGACGTCCAATCCATTTGATCAAATTCATTGAACATCTAATGGTGATAAACTCATAACAGAAGGCATCTTGTTTTTTTGTTTATTGGTTGCTTCAAAGAACACTAGATTAAATTCCTGACCCGTGCATATCATGAGATAATGCTGAGATTCCCCATCCCTAGTATGTCGACTGAAAATGTCATTTTAGTCCACATTCCTGGCAAAGGAAATGTAATTAGAATCAGAAATGACGTTAATTGGGTTCGAGTCCCATCTTGAAAGCTTTAAGCACATGCTGATGGCCAGCGTGACGTGACGATTTACTACTCTCATCTGAAAAACGCGACGGCGCGGTTTCATTTGGCGTCCGCTCGGTCACTCAGTGGAATTTCCCGAAAATACGTGGGCCGTCCGTCCGTCCGTCGGTCCGTGAAGTGGCCGTGGCCGCAAACCCTCGGCGTTTTCGTCAAGTCACGGTGATTCAGCAATCCAGCCATCGACCCGCTAAGGCTAAACCGGTTAGGGCCAGTCCCTTCCTTGAACCAAAAATCCACCAAAAGCCAAACGGCGGCGGCGACGGCGACGCGTTACTATATTGGTCTCAAGACTACAGGATATCCGCGCATATTCTAGTCGGGCTAAAAATACCTCTCCGAGCAACAAGTGAACGCAACGCGGCCACGCGCAAGCCACAAATAACGGCGACAAACGCCCAAATGGATCCATTCTGTCCCTAAAGGGCTACTTGACATGACGCACGGTTACTTCCGAGAGCCTCGTCTCTGTTCTCAAGTAAACAGCCTGCGCGACAGCCTGCGCTATCCGTTTTAGCACGGTTGCAAAACATTGGAATAAAGACCCCTTTGACGCACAATTACAACCATGGGCGGAATCTCGTCTAGGAGGCAAAAATAAGGCGATGTAATATGACATCACAAGGATTAAATCGGGGTAGAAATCATTGGTACGATCGCTTTATAACATGCTTGTAATTTGAGCCGTTAGCATCTTTAGCATCAGCGGTGTCGGCGACGAGAGATTAAAGTAAACAGCTGCTCACTCACTCCTTCTTGGTTTATTTGGTGAATTTCCGATGTAAGGATACGCTTCCCGCCGGCGTTCGGCTCTTCTTTCCGACTCGCATACGCGTCTTTGGTGTCTCGGAGGTCGCAAATGTGACAATTTAGCCGCTGGCTCGAATATGGCGACAAAATGTCAGTCCGCCTTTTCCCGGAATGACTAGTCCACTGCTCTCTGAGGTGGGATTCTTTCATTCATAAAAAAAAAAAAAAAGAAAGAAACACAAGCGACAATGACGTCAGGGGCAAAGAATGAGGGCGGAGTCAGCCCGCCCCCTCCGCGTACTCCGAGAGGATGTAAACAAGGAATCCCTCCGTCCCTCTTTTGCTCCAACGTCCCGTGGAAAGAAAAAGGCACAAAAACACGGCTTGTTTACGTAAACGGGAAAGTCAAAAATACCAACGACACGGCATAAATGTCAGAGTTTAAGTCAATGTTGTGTCATTTTGAGGTTAATGTATTACAGCGTGTTATCGGCCTGGACCATGTCGTACTTGAACTTAGAGGTGTGCTGACTTTAGGGATTTTTATAAGGGCCTGATGAGCCAAGGCCTCGGTACACACGTTTAAAATCTTTACATGTATATCTGAAATTGTTCATTCCTCTAACCCAAATGCCATATAGCAGCATTAGTTCTATTATCATTGTTCAAGGGATAGAAATGTCACATTACGTTATTGAATACTAACTCGTTTATATAGCCACTTTCTGGATCCTCTTAACGAACTATTTATACTTACTTATTATCTAATTAAAAAACGAATTATCATTCTTAATCTGTTTGTTTTACAACCACAGGGAAACAACGGTTAAGAAAACAAGTTATGTTTTGGTCACTTAATGCCAGCGCATGCAAGAAAGACCGCCGAACAGTAGAGGGCGCTGTTTAATCCATACATACTAACAAATGACCCTTTTTATGTACGTCATCAGGTTGACCATTTTGCGCGTGCGTACTAGATCTACCGGTGACCTCAGGTTGTCGCATGGATACACGCATGCTAGCTTTAGCAGGTTTTTTTAGACGCACCTTGGCACTTGCCTGAAAAATACTTGCTATTTAATCATCGAGGTTATTTTATAAACCACGACAAGACATAGTCGCAGGAGAGCCAAGGGAAGTCATGGCCGGAATCGAGGAGCTGTCCCCGGCATTGGGCCCGGTGGCAACTCGACCCCCTGAGGATGAAATTGACGACGACGAAGATGATGACGACGTGAGTTCACCTCCAAAATGTGTAAATTGTTGTGTAGTATGCATAAATATGTGCACGTTTCCTGAGAGTTTCTTCCGAAAACGGCAGTGCAGTTCGCTACGGTATTCTCTACTTGAGATAACTCGCTCAGATTTGCAAGTAAATGAGCCTAGACACGTCAAATAAATAATCACGAGACAAAAAAAATACATAATACAAGCCCAAAAAGTCACGATAGTTAAGAAAGCCTATCTTAACAGAACACAGCTATATCATACATAAGATAATGAAAATTGCCATTAAAACGTAATGCTATTTATAGATAAATGGCCATTACGTTAAATAACAGCATAAGTCACTTGCATGAGCGATTTTTTTAATAAAACTAGATTTTTTATCCCTCGTCATACCACTTTCGATGCAGTTAATGTACCAAGACCACTGTAGTTACAGTATTGGTTTTAGTATTTGTGAACAAATATGTATAGTGGTGTTTCATTAGAATATAAACTGCTTGGTTGATGTGATTTTGTTTATTTCTCTTTTAGCTTGATGAGACTCTAGTGGAGCGATTGTGGGGGCTGACAGAGATGTTTCCCGACAAAGTTCGTACCGCTGCCGACTTCTCGGCGCAGTGTTCCGTCTCATTGGCCAAGAAGTTGTACGGGTAAGCCCCACATAGTTTTACCTTCAAAAATGGGACCCGTTTAGACTGGTTTCCCCGTTTCAGTTTCTCTCGCTCGGCACTGTGGGTGGGAACTACGTCTTTCATGATCCTGGTTTTGCCCGTCGTCTTTGAGACGGAGCGGCTACAGCTGGAGCAACAGCAGATACAGCAGCAGAGACAGGTAACAACAATCTGACAACAACAATGTCCAAATAAATGCTTATCACGTTTGAGTGCATCATTATTATTGTTTTCCCCTCAGATCCTATTGGGGCCCAACACCGGAATGTCTGGTGGGGTGCCGGGTATGATGCCGTCAGCCCCCGGAAAGATGTGATTGGTGGCCCATTCCGAGCTTCAGATCTTTTGCCCGGATGATTCTGGGTTGGTGGCTGTGAGTTGAGACAAAGAAAAGTCAAGAAAAGAACTGCTGTATGTAAGTCACGCAACCTTTTAGGTCACTCCTCCATCGCTCTTGGCTCGTCCAATCCAGTGCTAAGAAGATGTCATATGTTTATCTCTCACTGTCTCTCCTTATTCCAACATCACACAGAGACTATCCTCCAGGAGCACTATTTCCAACTTTTTTTTTTCTAAATATGTAAAAGTAAGTATATCATCCTAAATAAATTGTTGTCTGAGAACGCTAAGAAAGGGAGGCGGCTACATTGAATGGAAAATCAAGAAATGGAATGCAGACTGAGTCTTTGTTTTTGTTTTTTTGTTCCGAAATGGATGAAGTTGTTTGAATCATTCCTCCACTTGTTAGTGTAGGATGTCTTTTAAGCTCAGTCTGAGCCAATGTGATAAGTGACATTACATTCAACATTTGTTTATAGGAAATAAACATGGCTCTGAAGCTTCCAGGCACTAAGTCAAGCTATTCTCTGGGTTTTCTCTTCTTCTCCCTCCCAAGTAAACATTGTTATACATTTTTCCTTAGTTCTTTTTCTATATTTGTAGTCAAGACCTTCCAATAATACAATAAGATGTCATTTGACTACACAATGTAGTTCAGTATATGGAATAGGTTTTTTTTTCCCCATTAAAATTAAGATAAGTCACAGTCACTGGGATTCGAACCCCACTTGACAACATGGCAGTTAGGTGAGTTAACCACTACACCACACAGAGACCACACTTTACTAAGTGATTGTTGTGAAATCGTGACTACAAACAGTTGTTTCTATTTAAGAGGAAATAAAATATTACCTGGGATTTGAACCCCGGCCTCCCACATCGGAGTCAGGTGAGTTAACCACTACACCATCGAGTGACCACATGTTTTTGTCATTATTAAAAGGTCTTGACTACACATTCATAGAAATATTGAAGGGAAAATGTTTCCTACCGGGGATTCGAACCCCAGCCTCCCACATGTTAGTCAGGTGAGTTAACCACTATACCACGATGTGCACATACTGTAACTTGTTGTCTTTGGAAACCCTTGAGTACACACGGTTGTTTCTATTTAAAGGAAAAAACATTCCCAGCTGGGTTTCGAACCACAAATGCCTAGGTGGCAGTCAGGTGAGTTAACCACTACACTACGAAGTAGCCACTTTTTATTTTAGCATTATAGGAAATCTTGACTACACATTGTTGTTTCTATTCAAGGGGAAAAAGTGTTACCTGGGACTTGAACCCCAGTCTCCCACATTGCAGTCAGGTGAGTTAGCCACTACACCATCAAGTAGGCACATTTAGGTGTTGTCATTATTGGAAAGTCTTGACTACACATACATAAAAATAATTAAGGGAAAATGTTTGCTACCTGGGATTTGAACCCTAGTCTCCCACATGATAGTCAGGTGAGTTAACCACTACACCATCAAGTTGACACAATTTATGTTGTCATTATTGAGAAGTCTTGACAACACATACATGGACATAATAATTAAGGGAAAAATTTTCCTATCTGGATTTTGAACCATAGACTCCCACATGTAAGTCAGGTGAGTTAACCACTACACCATGAGAGGACCTTATGAGAACACCTTTGTTGAATTATATTTCTCCCATTTCATTATACACAGCTTTGTATGATGAAAATAAAGGCTTTTGATTCGATATAAAGACGTAGCATCCCATAAGACTAGGCTTTCATTTGAAACTATTGAGAAAAAAGGAAAAAAGTCGAGGGCGTTTCTGAAGTGACGTCACATTGGTGCGCCGGAAGTGAAACAGACCACGGAAGAAAACCGCATTTCGTTGAGCTGTTTGCATTGTTTTGTTTGTAAACGTCTTTTCTGCTTTTTAATTTCATGATCTAAACTGCCTTATTTGGGTCAGCTCCAACCAAAACACGTTTGTCAAAGGACATGAACAGAAGTTCAAGAAGTTGTTGTTTTTGACGTTGGCTGATTTTTGTGTGCTCGACGCATGGCGGCGAAAAGGTAAGAAATGCTCCCGTTTTCTACATTGTAAGCTTCTCTAAAGATATACTAGTTCCACTTGTAGTTATAATATCTCCAAATCGAATTGCGTTCAGTGTCTTATAGTCGTTTCAAAGGTCGCACAAGGACAGAAAAGAAGACGGCTCATTGATGACTTTTCCAATTCGAAATTCCTTTATAGACTTAATATAAAATGTGGAAAGACACTACAGTAATATTGGTCATATCTGACCACTTCTTTATTTTTGCTAATGATCGTGTATATAGTAAGGCTTTTTTCGTTTAAATAAAGTGACAGTATAGTAAGGCTTTTTTTCTTGTGGTCTTTGACAGGATGGAGTAGTCGGTTTGGGAGCAGCTTGCGGATGAATTCGACCGCTATCCTCTCGTATTGCCTCGGCGGTATGTATGGGATGTCTCTCGCTTTATTGCAGCGATCATTGTGCGTGTTCATAGCCAAATGGCTTCAAATCCCGCTTGGGACATATTTTCACTTTGTTCTTTCTGTGTATTTGTAGTCAAGAACTTCAAATGACGACCATGGAAATTGGAGCCTCTTGGTGGTGCAGAGGTTTGTTCACCGGACTCCCGTCTGGGAGACCTGGGTTCAAATCCCGCTTGGGACACATTTTCACTTAGTCATTTCTGTGGACTTGTACAACACTGAAATGATTACAGAGAAAAGTGTAGTCCACTTGGTGGCGCAGAGGTTAGTGCACCGGACTCCGGTCGGGGAGACCTGGGTTCGCTTCCCGCTGTCGCCATTTGGCTGATCACCATAACACCATGTAGGTGAGTGAGTAAATGGAAGAAGAAGAAAAAAAAAGAAAAACTTTTAAATTTTTATGAAACACTTAGTCATACTTTTCAGCAAAAGGTTATATTCCGAACTGCCTTCGGCAGTTCGGAAGACACTTGATGGACCTGTATGTGCGAAAGGCGTTCTCGGGTCGGCCTTCGGCCGACCCTCGACCGCTTGCTTGGTCAGTGAACCGCCGACACCGGGAAGCGAACTCACGTTCTCTCGGTGCAAAGGCGAGTGTGCAACCCACTACACCAACTCGTGCCCCACTTATACATAGGTGTTGAAACGTTTTATCCTTGGAAATGGGTGTTAAACACTTAGTCATTTTTTGACTAAATGTTTCATCCACCACTGAATACTTATACTTATACACTTAAACACTTAGATATTTTAACTTATTCTTTGAACTGAATTATATTGGGAAAATCTTTGCAGGCACTGGGACTTGAACCCAGGACCTCAGATGTGGGAGACTGATGACTTATCCACTGAGCCATCACTCTACAAGAATAGGTAGTAGTAGTTGTTGTTTTGTCTCTTTTCACTCCCAGATCATACTTAGTACTTTGAAGTGGGAAAAGTAAACTTACAAAGCAGAGCAAACCGCCAAGTGAAGAGAAGAAGGACATGGAAACATTTTTTTTATTTGACATTTTTATTTTTTGAATGACGGAGAGGGACACAGCTCAAACCCACGGCTGTCACGGGGTGGGGCAAGGAGGCAGCGACCTGTCGTTCCACGGCACCCCATTCTTCTCCTCCTGCTCCTTCCTCTTCCACGTTGTCCGATGCACCTTTCATGACACAAAGACACTGATTTCTCATCACTGCCCAAAATGACAACATTTTTAATATCTTTAAAATTTTACAGACGCGGTTTCCAACCTGGCATGACGAAGACGGTGGCGACGTGCTCCTGCGGCCGCTCAACCAGCTCTTCCCGACTGGACATCAAGATCACGTGACCAGAGTGATGACTCGTCGTCCGCCTGAATCCGTCCAAAAGCATGACCATGTCAGCCTCCGCTCACTGGGGTGCCGGAGACTCCTGGATGAAGGCGCAATCCGGGGGGCACCAGCACCAGTCTGTCAACAAAGCAAGACATGAGTTTGTGGGGAACATTTTCTCCGTGCTGTGACTTACATTCAACAAATATCTTGTACGTACACGAGCCTTGTGAAGATCGGCCAGATTATTTCATTATGTATAAATAAAGTCAAATATATTATTGCTCAAATGCCTCAACATGCATCATTTTTACAAGAAAAAAGACTTACTATACTGTCGTTTTTGACCCAAAAAAAAGACTTACTATACTATGTCGTTTTTGACCAAAAAAAAGACTTACTATACTATGTCGTTTTTGACCCGAAAAAAAGCCTTACTATACTATGTCGTTTTTTAAGAAAAAAAAGCCTTACTATACTATGTCGTTTTTGACCCAAAAAAAAGCCTTACTATACTATGTCGTTTTTGACCAAAAAAAAGACTTACTATACTATGTCGTTTTTGACCAAAAAAAAGACTTACTATACTATGTCGTTTTTGACAAAAAAAGCCTTACTATACTATGTCGTTTTTGACCCAAAAAAAAGCCTTACTATACTATGTCGTTTTTTAAGAAAAAAAAGCCTTACTATACTATGTCGTTTTCGACCCAAAAAAAAGCCTTACTATACTATGTCGTTTTTGACCCAAAAAAAGCCTTACTATACTATGTCGTTTTTGACCAAAAAAAGACTTACTATACTATGTCGTTTTTGACCCAAAAAAAGCCTTACTATACTATGTCATTTTTGACCAAAAAAAAAGACTTACTATACTATGTCGTTTTAGACCAAAAAAAGACTTACTATACTATGTCGCTTTTGACCAAAAAAAAAAGACTTACTATACTATGTCGTTTTTGACCAAAAAAAGACTTACTATACTTTGTCGTTTTTGACCAAAAAAAAGCCTTACTATACTATGTCATTTTTGACCAAAAAAAAAGCCTTACTGTGCTATGTCGTTTTTGACCAAAAAAAAGACTTACTATACTATGTCGTTTTTGACCAAAAAAAAGACTTACTATACTATGTCGTTTTTGACCAAAAAAAAGACTTACTATACTATGTCGTTTTTGACCAAAAAAAGACTTACTATACTATGTCGTTTTTGACCAAAAAAAAAGACTTACTATACTATGTCGTTTTTGACCAAAAAAAAAGACTTACTATACTATGTCGTTTTTGACCCAAAAAAAGCCTTACTATACTATGTCGTTTTTTAAGAAAAAAAAGCCTTACTATACTATGTCGTTTTTGACCAAAAAAAGAGACTTACTATATTATGTCGTTTTAGACCAAAAAAAGACTTACTATACTATGTCGTTTTTGACCCAAAAAAAAGACTTACTATACTATGTCGTTTTTGACCAAAAAAAAAGACTTACTATACTATGTCGTTTTTGACCAAAAAAAAGACTTACTATACTATGTCGTTTTTGACCAAAAAAAAGACTTACTATACTATGTCGTTTTTGACCCAAAAAAAAGACTTACTATACTATGTCGTTTTTGACCAAAAAAAGCCTTACTATACTATGTCGTTTTTGACCAAAAAAAAAAGACTTACTATACTATGTCGTTTTTGACCAAAAAAAGACTTACTATACTATGTCATTTTTGACCAAAAAAAAAGCCTTACTGTGCTATGTCGTTTTTGACCAAAAAAAAAGACTTACTATACTATGTCGTTTTTGACCAAAAAAAAGACTTACTATACTATGTCGTTTTTGACCAAAAAAAAGACTTACTATACTATGTCGTTTTTGACCAAAAAAAGACTTACTATACTATGTCGTTTTTGACCAAAAAAAAAGACTTACTATACTATGTCGTTTTTGACCCGAAAAAAAGCCTTACTATACTATGTCGTTTTTTAAGAAAAAAAAGCCTTACTATACTATGTCGTTTTTGACCAAAAAAAAGACTTACTATACTATGTCGTTTTTGACCAAAAAAAGAGACTTACTATATTATGTCGTTTTAGACCAAAAAAAGACTTACTATACTAGGTCGTTTTTGACCCAAAAAAAAGACTTACTATACTATGTCGTTTTTGACCAAAAAAAAAGACTTACTATACTATGTCGTTTTTGACCAAAAAAAAGACTTACTATACTATGTCGTTTTTGACCAAAAAAAAGACTTACTATACTATGTCGTTTTTGACCAAAAAAAAAGACTTACTATACTATGTCGTTTTTGACCAAAAAAAAGCCTTACTATACTATGTCGTTTTTGACCAAAAAAAAAAAGACTTACTATACTATGTCGTTTTTGACCAAAAAAAGACTTACTATACTATGTCGTTTTTGACCAAAAAAAAGCCTTACTATACTATGTCGTTTTTGACCAAAAAAAAAGACTTACTATACTATGTCGTTTTTGACCAAAAAAAAAAAGACTTACTATACTATGTTGTTTTTGACCAAAAAAAAGACTTACTATACTATGTTGTTTTTGACCAAAAAAAAGACTTACTATACTATGTCGTTTTTGACCCAAAAAAAGCCTTACTATACTATGTCGTTTTTGACCCAAAAAAAGACTTACTATACTATGTCGTTTTTGACCCAAAAAAAAGACTTACTATACTATGTCGTTTTTGACCCAAAAAAAAGACTTACTATACTATGTCGTTTTTGACCCAAAAAAGACTTATACTATGTCGTTTTTGACCCAAAAAAGACTTACTATAATATGTCGTACAAAAAGTGTGCCACAGCAGCGCCTGCTTGGGAGTGGCCAAGTTAAAAACCTGATGGTGAGTGCACCAGCCTCAGAACCGAAAAAAATGGCGACGGACGCCATAGGTTGCTTACCTCCAGAAGTTGCCATGTTTTCCAAATCGTCCCCCTTTTCCACGTTTCGCTTACCAACAGCCTGGGTTGTGCCGTTCTGGGCCCCACGTGCACCTACGCCACCTTCCCCCTGGTGGAGTAAGTTCGCCGCCAACCCTCCTCAAGGACCTTCAGCGTGTATATTGACGTGGACGGCGTTTGTCGCGTTTCAGCGCCGAGAAGGGTCTCCGCCTGAGCACGCCCATCCTTCATGCCGTGACTTCCATTCAACAAATATCTTACACAAGCCTTGTGAGGATCAGCCAGAAGCCATTTGAGACAGGCCAGAAACAAACTCATTTCTCAACTTATTTTATTTTAAAAAGAGCAATTAACAGATATAAAGGGAGAGGACGACAACAGGGATCCTCTTTAAAAATAAAATTTGGCTATGCTACGCTCTCCTTGCCTTTGGTTTTTTTTCCTTTTGGTTCGGCACGTTTGACTTTTGTGGCCCTGCTGCGTTTGCGTGGCATCTTTGCAGGTTTACTCTTAGTTGCAGGTTTACTCTTAGTCGCAGGTTTACTCTTAGTCGCAGGTTTACTCTTAGTCGCAGGTTTACTCTTAGTCGCAGGTTTACTCTTAGTCGCAGGTTTACTCTTAGTCGCAGGTTTACTCTTAGTCGCAGGTTTACTTTTAGTCGCAGGTTTACTCTTAGAAAGCTTGCGCTTCCTCCGCTGCAAAAAGACAAAAAAAGCAGAAAAAAACAATCAATGTCTACAATTTGAATGAAATATTTGAATGGCGAGCGGCAGGGGAGTCACCAACCTGCAGTTTGGGCTTTGCCACTTTGCTCTTCTTGATGGGGACCAGCTGAGGGATTTCCTCCTCTCCGTCCTTTTTAACTTCATCTCCCTTGTCCACTTCAATCTTTCTTTTCTTCTTCTTCTTCTCCT